>NC_044911.1:44131927-45331927 GCF_001633185.2 Quercus lobata | reverse complement strand
TTCTAACTATTTTGATATTTTATCATAATTTGTGGTATATCAAAAAATTTTGTGATAGAGACCATTAACATCATAATAGTAAACAACCTTCGACATAACCTTAATAATCATTTCACAAGCTTCTTCACTAGGCCGAACTTCATTCCATATCCTATACTCGTCGGACTATTTCCTATACTTCATTTCCTTTACTCGTCGGACCAGTTATTTTGATTAATTTCCAGCCACTTCTCAAATGTAATGTTGTATCCGATAATAGAAAGTATGTGATGTGCTCTAAAATTTTGAATCATAATTTGATGAACCTTTTACAAAAACTCCAATGTTAACTGGTGGGACTTTTTGGTGTACTCAACCTCCTTCTCCTTTCCTTTTTTAGATCTCTTGTCTAATAACTCATGAATCAATAGAACTTGTCTAATTTTTTTTTTCCCACAATTTTGATACTGTATTTAATAATTTGTGGTATATCAAAGATTTTTGAGATATGTAGCATTAACATGAGAATAGTAAACAACCTCCAACACCCTTAATGATCACCTCACAAGCATCTTCACTATGCCAAACTTCATTTCATATATTCGTTGTACCACTTCCTATACTCTATTTCCTATACTTGCCAAACCAGTTATTTTGTTTATAATATGTGTTCTATATAATTTGTGTTTTGTTTTAGCTTTTTGTATTCTTTCTAGACTTGAATTTATTTTTCTTTAATACTACTCAATGTGTTTGTATTTTTGTGTCTTTCTAACATTTGTTGTGTATAAAATAGAGAAGAGAATACATAGATGATTTCAATCTGTGTTATTGTGTTTTAGTTTTTCATATTCTTCATAGTCTTGAATTTATTTTTCTTTAATACTACTCAATGTGTTTGTATTTTTGTCTTTCTAACATTTGTTGTGTATAAAATAGAGAAGAGAATACATAGATGATTTCAATCTGTGTTATTGTGTTTTAGTTTTTCATATTCTTCATAGTCTTGAATTTATTTTTCTTTAATATTACTCAATGCGTTTGTATGTTTTTCTGACATAAGATGTGTATAAAATAGAGAAGAGAATACATAGATTAAGTTGGTATTCTGAGTGAACCAACTTAAATGATTCCAATGTAGGTTAAATGGTTAATTCAAGATGTCAAATTACATGGTTAGTTCGGGCCATCTTGAATCAAATGAATTTGTTAAATTCCTTGTTAAAGAGGCTGCTCCTAAAGACAACACTAAACAGTACCATCAATGGACAGACTCTTTGGACAAGATTTACCAAATCATCCTCCATAACCCTAAAGCGCATCACGTTTGGGCCAATATAAAATATCATACTATGCTTGTGGAGTGGTTGAAAGTGAACAAAGATAACTAGTCATTCAATTATAGGAATTGGAATGTAGATCGGCCTAGTGCAGAGGTTTGTGAGCTTATTTTGGCACTTATATCATTACCATGTTAATGGAAAGAGTCATGGAAACCTTTGGTTTCACAACAATTATTCGATACAATATGAGAACTGTGGTAAAAAAGTAAAACAAGTGTTACTTGTTCATGATCGATTATATAATAGGGGTAATGAAAAAGCAAAGAAAGAGAATGATATTGATGCTCTCTTAGAAATCATATTCAAGGATATTTTTTAACTCAGGGAACAATTTTCCAACAAAATTATAGTATTTAAGTAACTTACTAAAATTTGCAACAATTATCTGATACAATATGAGAACTGTAGTAAAAAAGTAAAACAAGTGTTACTTGTTCATGATCGATTATATAATAGGGGTAATGAAAAAGCAAAGAAAGATAATGTTATTGAAGATCTCTTAGAAATCATGTTCAAGGATATTCTTAACTTAGGGAACAGTTTTCCAGTAGAATTAAAGCATTTGAGTGGCTTACTAAAATCTGTTGTTGATGGGAGTCCTAATAAGTGAAAACCAATTCTGAAACACCCCTCCTTTTGGAACTTTAGTCTTCGAATTACTTTTGTTGATTGAGTTCATATGTATATGAAAAACAATGAGCTGTTTGAGATAGTGAATCAGTATTTTTATGCTTGTATAGACTTACGTAATTGGAAATCGAAGGTTCCAACTCATACTCCATTGGAAACTTTTCTAATCAACAATCCTTACAAATCAGTTCCTATTGAGCCTTTTCACTTTACAAGGAATTTTCTGAACCATTACTTGGACAAGTACACTGTAACTGGCTCTCTGTACATTCACCTCACAAGCATCTTCACTATGCCAAACTCCATTTCCTATATTCATCGTACCATTTCCTATACTCAATTTCCTATACTTGCTAGACCAATTATTTTGATTAATTTCCAGCCACTTCTTAAATGTATTGTCATATCTGATACTGACTAGTATGTGATGCGCCCTAGAATTTTGAATCATGATTTGATGAGCCTTATTCAAATACTCTAATATTAATTGGTTGGACTCTTTGGGATACTCACCTAGTTTGACATCAGTAGAGATTTTGTAATTTGCCTCAAGGTTTGTTCTATTGGTTTGTTGAATTAACCTATGAGTAGGGAAGAAGTTTTCAGGGTCCGTTTGGGAATGACTCATTAAGTTGAAATTAAAAACTTTTTGCTAAACGCACACTTAATCTAGTTTTCCCCCATCACATGCTTGTAAAAGTCATTTAAGCTTAATATATTATGTTATATATGGTGTCAACTACCATCCTAAAAGATGCCAATCATTTTGAGTAATGAGTACAACAATCTTAGCACCTAAATTAACTGGAATTTATTTCATGCACCATTAAAAAAAAAAAAAAAAAAAAAAAAAAAAAAAAAAAAGACAAATTACAACTTACCTACTTGTGATTTGGTTGAAATTTAAGTTATTTACCTGTAATTTGAAATTCAACACTTTACCCACCTGAGGTTAACTTAGTTAGAATTTCATAACCAACTTCTATTAAAACATGACTAAATATGTAATTTTGCTCAACTTTTATGTATTTTCCCTCCAAAAATATAAAAATACAAGATCAAAAAAAATCCAACAGAACACTTGCATTATGGGATTTCAAACCACAGGTAGGCAACTAAAATAAATAAACCTCAGGTGGATAAAGTGTCAAATTTCAAATCACGTATGGACAACTTAAATTTCGGTCAAACCACAGGAAGGTAAGTTGTAATTTACCGAAAAAAATGTTGGAGATATATTAGACATATTAGCCCCATAGTATAGGCCCAAGCCCCATCTACTTAGTGTACAAGACAAGTCTCCTACTTATACTAGAAGTCTAGGGTTTAGCCTACTACATATACTAATATTATGGTTTATTGCGACACAAGTTATGCACTACACTCTTATATAATAAAGATGTAGCCTTACTACATACACTAATGTTATGGTTTATTATGACACAAGTTATGTACTACACTCTTATATAATAAAAATATAACTCTTAAGGGTTTCCTCCGTGGACTTAAGCTGACAAGACTGAACCACGTAACTCTCGTGTTCTATTCTTGTGTTCCTATACTATATTTCATATTTTGCATCTACTCCAGTATATTCAACATAGTATACATCAATGCTAATATTTAACAAAAAAACAGAACCAAGAAAGTTCAAAATTATACACATATACATAATACAATGCTTAAAACATGCTCATGTGCAAGGGATAATAACATTGATTATTGAGCCAAGGCTCTGTTGTTGTGTATTGAGCTGCATATTTTTTCCATTCCGAAAGATACTAATCCAAAGTTACTACCATTATTAACTGCTTTTTCAGGCATAACAAATATCACAATGAGAACAAGATTGATTCTACTCATTTCTTCAAACATGCACCTTCTAACATATCCATATTAAAACCCTTATTTATATGAATTACAAAGAGACTTACTTGCCATCTGTGTGATTGGCCAACTTTAGGAAGATAGAGATTCAGTTTCACAACTCAAGCAAGCTTAACAAACCACAACCACAGTCCCCAATTGCTAGCCAAATGGTAAAATCAAAAGATAATAATATATACATGTTAAATATCAATACTTGGCATAAATTTTCTATTACGAATTGAATTGACAAATTCAAAGGAGAAAAAATATATATATCAACGAGGTATGTGACTTAAAAGGAATTAAGGAACCCATATTTTGCCCAAAAAAATCTGACCCATGGAAACGAAAAGAGAGATGGGGATCTAAGAAATACCAACCAAAGCATTAATTGACGGATGGAATCTGAAATTTCCTCTCTTAGGCATGTTTTTAAATTTTCTCCTTGAACAATTCCTTTGCCATGAAAGTCATTGCTTAATCTTGAGTTTCAGAGGCTGAAACCACCTCTCAGAAGAAGACTATTTGTAATTACAGAACAGAACATGAGAGAGATTGACAATGGAAAAAGAAAATTTGGTGAGGGGGTGAGGGAAGAAGCAACTGAGATGTGATTACAACAGTAATTCTCACTTGGACCACTATCTTTTCATGGACATACCCAGACTTGTTCTCATACCAGCAAGAACATTGACAATTCTTGTATCTACGTTAGCTTGATATTTTGGTACTGGTCAGCCCAAACAAACTTCGAACAAAACCAGATATAAATTTGCATTCAATATACTGTGGTAGACAACTATTTCTGAGTAATGTTACCAAAGAGAATTGAACATAGAATTATACATTAATCATAAGATAAGAAAATCTTTGATGGTCAAGCTGAAGATCATTTAAGAATTAAGAATGCAGTAATTAAGAATAATATGTTTTACAAAAGGGGTTTAAAAATTCCTTTGGTCCTTTATAAAGGAACTCTGGAAATTTATGCCGAATTCTATATAAAAAGGCCTTAAAAATTCTGGTTGCGTCTAAAACCAGACTTATCCAGAAAGCTGAAAAAGACTTAGAAATCCCATTTATCTTACAACAGATCCTTCCCAGTTCCCACTATCAGTGATATATATACAGGAGCAATTCATAAGAAAACATGAAGTTGTACGTGAAAAGTTGGCAGTAGAATTTTTGGAGTCTTTTTTTCCCCCCTCTCCTTTGAAGGATATCCATGATTTTTGGAGTTATTTTTTTCCCCCTCTCCTTTGAAGAATATCCATGAAGTTCTCATGATGGGCAGATTGTGATGATAGTAACCTTGAATGGTTATGATCACCCTCATAAGTGACAATAAGCATTAAAGGATCTTCCTAGTGTCTCTCAGCATGCTTTCTTGCTGGGCAACTCTTCATGCTGCTGCACTATAGTATCCCCAGGAATCCAAAGTAGACTAATGGAACTGATATTAGTGCTTTTCCTACCTAAGCCTGTTTTGTGAAGTAGTTGTAATCATTAGCTCCAATGGCATCCAAAATCTGTCGGCAACAACCATGCCCATACACCCCATCTACTCTGCTAATTTGAGCTCAGGAACCCCATTCTCCGCTTCATCATAGAACATCCTAGCTCGCTTTTATGTGGCCCTTCATGAAACCAAGCCATTTATCCAGTCACTTTTCCATGAACTGTGTCATCATCTGACAAGCCAGCTTGTGCAAGTTCATCTTGTGGGAGACAAATTCTTCCTCTACAAGCACTACAAGATCACACACAAGGTATATTAGTGTTTTTGTATCATGAATCCAAAAATAAAATACTTTAAAAAACACTCAAGTATCAATTCTCATTGAGCTAATTTCAAGAATTGGAATTGTCATCATCAATAGTGACAAACCTAAATCAAAGTATCTGTTGAAAGGCATGTAAGGTATTAGTGTTTTTGTATCACAAATCCAAAAATAAAATACTTTAAAAAACACTCAAAGTCTCAATTCTCATGGAGCCAATTTCCAGAATTGGAATTGTCATCATCAACCCTAAATCAAAGTATCTGTTGAAAGGCATGTAGAGTCATTTGAAATGATGCAATAGAACAGGAAGCCGAGAGAGAGAGAGAGAGAGAGAGAGAGAGATAATAGCTTAATCAAATGAAAGTTTGACTTGATATGTTTGTGAACACTAAAGATAATAGCTTATGCAATTAACATGTACAGCATAACTTGGAACAAACGGGTAGAATATGCGTTATTATAAGAGCCATACTTTTCTCCAATGTATCTGAGTATGATTTCTAAAGAGATTCACTGCTGTACCTTTGTGGAAGATAGATTCCAATCAACCCTCTGTCAAATATAACGGAAAGAGTTTTGGCACTTCAATGGGGATGACATTCATTTCCCAGATGACATTCATTACCCAAACAAGTAGTTCAATAAGTGCTGCAGCAATTCTGAAAGAAGCATAGATAAAGGGTGATCCTGTAGTATGCCATTTATTCCTTGCAGCAGAGGAGTGGTAAAGAAAAAGTGAGTGTATTATATTTAAGTCTATCTATTAAATTATAGAACCCTCTATATGCTCAGCATTATGGACTACGGAGAGAGAAAAGTAAGAGCTATAAAAAAACTGGAGACTAACAGTCAACTTATAAAACAAACAAAAAATGGAATTAAGTCATTAACATAGAGCCAACCATCTAGACTAACAGTCATTGACAGAAGTTTTGATAAGGACATAGGAAACATTTAAAAATATATGTATGTATAGGCATTTTGTAGAAACTGTGCTAGGTCAAACAGATTTCACAGATTTCATTGGAGTTAACTGTTTTTTCCCTTTAAGTTTGGCATGGAGTGTCATTCCCCCAAACCTCAAGGAGAGTGCGATGAAAGTAATGCAATTAATTTCTTATTAAATATTGCAAAACGCAACCTCAGGTTGATACACTGCTACCCTCATCCACTCCCACTCCAACGGGGAACAAATATTCAACACCTAGAGGCTTAGTATTCATAGGAGTACATTTCATTCGATCAAACCCCATATGTATCGAATACAACAAATTGATTTTCAAAGTGGAAATCACAGAAGATGTCAGTACAAACCTTATGCTTCTGAATAAATATGGCCATCATGTAGAAGATGGAATTAATCTCAACAATAATAGTTATTGAGTTTAAGAGATCAAGCAACCAGACTGGAGATATAAATAGCAATCTAAAGTAATACTAATTTACCTGCAAGTAGTAAGCATGCTCCCAAACATCTATACTGAGCAACAGAACTGAATTTCGTCCCTTATTTACCAGTGGGTCCTGCATAATAAATTTCAAAAAGCAAGTAAAATATAGTTTTATGCGCATGTTAGGACAATAAAAACGTTTTGGCAGAAACAAGGTTAACACTATCTTTAACATCAATCTTTACTAATCATAGGAGTTCTTCATATTTGCAAAGCTCCTAAAAATGAGAGTTAATATAGCAACATATATCTGGGCTAAGAAGAATGGACACAAGCACAACACCACATGGGACACAAGGACACGGCAATTCTTAAAAAATTATGAAACAACATGGTGGGGATACAACAATTAATTAATTAATTAATATATTTAGGTCTATTTTATTTGTTTATATTTATATTTTATGTTTATTTTGATTTTTCAAAATAAATAAAAGCAATCAGAATCTGACAAAGAACTGATCCTTATTGAGTGTTCGTGACCAATGAAGCAAATGCAAGATTGGACTACGCTTTTTAATCATTTCAATGGTGTTCAGAACCAAAATATATCAACCTGGTCTCAATAGAAGATCTATCTCAACAATTACATCAATGACATCACAAATGACAAAATTGCAAAAATCTCAAATCACCATTTATAAAGCTAAATTGAATAAAATATTGAATTAGGTTTAGCTTTCTTTCTTTTTTTTGGTAAACAAAAGTTTTTGAGGCAGATGCAAGACACATATGCATCACTATTAGAGAATATTTATAACAAACAAAATATTATGATTTGTATCGCATATTTATTTATTCTAAAGCTCTACATCATTTAGAATGGGGACCAATAATTTATCCACAACAAAAATTACTTTCAAAGAGTTTGTCCAAGTGGATGTTAAAAGTAAAATCAAGAGTATATAATCTACATTTTGAATGTGAGTGTGTCATCGAACACACAAACAAATAGCAAAAACACAAAAAATAACCCATTCAGACATTTTCAAGAACACTTCATTTGCACTTATTAATGTACCTGAAATATTAATTCACTCTAACCATTAGTCCCCTCCTTCATCTCTCTTTCTATGGAACATTATTGTAATGGTCGTAGCGCTTGGACATGTCTTCTTGCGAGGTGCGTGCATCACTGACTCGGCTCTAGACTTCTTTGTGACTTTGAGCTTTGCATCTTAGATCTCTTCAGAGGCACCTCTCTGCCCCTCTTTGGCGCTGATTCTTCACCTTTTTTTTTTTTTTTTTTGATAAGTAATAAAAATGTGTTATAAAAAGAAGAGAAGTGTCACCTGAGTATACAGGGAGTATACATCAGGGACAAAGTACAAATCAAGAGCATAAAGTACAAAAGTCCAAAAACGCATGAACTGAAAATAAATCTTAAACTGAAGTGAAAGAATGACAGCCTAACACAGCAACCCAATCCAAGGCACTGATTCTTCCCTTATGTCATTTTCATTCAATTCTCGTCACATAGTGTAAGCAGTTGGGACTTGTGAATTGGTAAATGTAAATTGCATCAACTTGATCCCTGGATTTAATTGAGAGGCAAAAGACCAAACAGCCCCCCTGCTCTCCAGCCAAAAATTCTCTTTTTTTATATATAGTAAGAAGATATATTTCTACCAAATAAAGATAAGCAATTGCTGTATTTCTAATTTCATTCATAAAATAAATAAATAAATAAAATCAATCAGTTATGAGCCAGCAATAACCATTGGTTAAAAGGGCAGCAAGCCAGTTCGCTGGTGTGTGAGATTTCTAAAGAAAAAGCTGGAATGCAGTAGATCATAAGGTCGAGGATAGGAATTAAAAGACTTGCACCAGTCATGATAGATTCCAATCAACCGTCTGTCAGGTATAATGGATAGAGTATTTGGTACATCAATGGGGATGAAAAAATTTAGTACTCCAGACTTAATAGTGAAAAGCAGTCGCATAAAGTACAATTTGCATCCCAGTGAACCTCGCAATGTGCACAACGAATCAAATCATATGCTTTGTCCAGAAAGGTCAGCCTTCGTGTTCCAATGACAGACAGAGTAGCAAGCACTCCCCCCTTCAAGATCAAACTGTATCTCAGCTTCATGCTTATCCTTGGAGCAAATGACATGGTAAGGACATTTTTGTCCAGTAAATAGACACCAAAGCTAGCAATACCACAACCAACATCTAATATAAGCCAGATGTGCCTCCCTCATTCAATTGTTGGTAAAGTCTGGAGAAAGAAAAGAAAAATAAAGACCATTCAATAGTCTGCAACAAAAATACTGTTAATGCCAAACACAGCAGACTCAATTTTCATATGTTCTTTGATGAGTGAGACCAAAATAAAAGATCAAAACTCCTAAAGGGAAACAAATTTCCTTGTTTTTCACTGGATTATTTCAAAATCTTATCACTACCACCTTTCTCGTCTGTTTCTATTTAGAAAAATTCAACATGGAGAAGATATAGACACACCCCCATTTAGCTGGCAGGGTTCATAAGCTGGTAAAGCTTTAAAATGGTATTCCATTTTTAGAAATTCAAGATAACTAATAACTGCTTCCTTGAATTGAGTGCCAACACTATGAAAAACAAGATAACCACCGGACGTACATACCCAGTTTTGGTCCTCGTGCTCAACAAGCTTTGGATGAGATATTATCACACCAAATCTTGGAGAGAAGGGGGAAAATGACATCTTGATTAATAAAATATAGAAGTCCAAAACAAAAATTTTTGAGTTAAAAAAAGAAAAAGGAACCATACCCTAGAGTTAAAACCCACACACATTAGTCCAGCAAAGCCACCCTTCACAGGTAGCAACAAGCGTAGATATAAAGTATAGAAAATAACCTGCCAAAAAGAGAAATCAGATCCCAATACTATGTGTACAATATTTAGGCCAAAAAAATACACAGCAGACCATTTTTCATGGGCTCTTATTTAAAAGTACTCTGGCATTATAACAAGGTTTGCATTTCTATAAACTGGTTTAAGTGTGTCTAAGAATCAGTAGAAAAAAATATTTTCAAATGGAAGCTATGGCTGGTCATGAGGGTTATTTTCATGGGATATGTTTTCAACATATTACATATTGTTGCCAATGACCTATAGGTCAAATGGTACTTCCTTCTATTTGAGTGAGGTCATCATTCAAGACCCTTTGAGTATGTGTAATTAAAAAGTTCTACCTAGTGCACAAAGCTCTCACTTTTTGAGGGGTCTGAGAGAGGTGATTGGTAAGTAGCCTTAGCCCTAATTTTTTTGGAGAGGCTGATTCCCGGACTCAAATATGTGACAAATCGCTTTTGATGGAAGGCATTTTCCATCACACCAAGGCCTGATCTCTTGTGAGTCTAATTTATCAATAAAAGTAAAAACATAATACCATATGAACAAAAGTACATATGTGTATGTGTAATGTTTTCTTCTTTTATTTGTCTTACTTTTCTTTCATTTGTCTCACACACACAGATATATATATATATATATATATATATCAATCCTCAAGTCTATTTCATGGTTATGTCAACAGAACTAAGAGAATCATCCAATTCCGTTGTCCAACAGCATCTACAAGAGGAAGATTAAACATTCTCAATGCATTAAGTACATTAATTTCATATTTTAGTGGGAAATTTAAGCACGCAAGGTAATTGTATCAAATCAATGTTACATCTAAAATGATTGACTATCAGTTCGAAACTGAGACTTAACATCTGATTAACCTAGGCAAGGCTATGTTTTGAAACATTTCTACAATTCCACAACATCTCTAGAATGATAAAATTCAACCCAAATTAGGGTGCAGAAACATGTTTTTGATTCTGATTGAAAGTGACACAAGAAAAATTATAATGATATATACCATGACATCATCCTTTCTCAAGTTGGAAGAGCCGAGCTTGAGATGGAGCACCTGCAAATGAACACACATTCCTGTAAAAGAGTATTTCTAAATAGTGAAATGATATACAACAAAAATCACTATAACAATAATAATGAAAAATATACTGCAACAACAACAATAGTAACAGTAATAAAATAAAAAATAATATTATTATCATTATTATTATTATTATTATTATTATTATTATTATTATTATTATTATTATTATTTGCCAAAAAATGAGACCAAAAGAAACAACAACAAAATTGTCAATCATAAGCGTGTAATTTTTGTTTAAAAAGAAATAAGCATAGAACCTAAAATGTCACCAAATAAAAAGTAATGGTTAATGAAAAAAAAAAAAAAAAATCTATAAAACTGCCTCCTAAAAATACCTGGAGTTCCATCTGCTAAATACATTCATTTGTAAGAATAAACGACAAAACTCTGACAAATTAATCCAGAAGAAACTAAAGAAAGAGAGAAATTATAAAAATCGTGCACTATGCTTGCAGATATGTGCTACTACAATAATTTTAAAAACCTGATCTTAAAATTACTCATTAACTAGTAAATACTCAAAAGGATCTTTACAAATTATCATAAAGAGTTGAAGAAATGTGATACCTGGGAAGCATGGGTACAACACGGCAACACAACAATTTTTGAAAAATTAGTCCTTACCTGGAAAGCACAAGGTTGAGACACAGGTACGGCATTCCAAATGAAGCGTATGTGCTTCCTAGTGTGAAGCCAAACTTTAAGTTCTTGCTATTAGTCCATTGGCTTTCACCTTTTTAGTTTAATAAGAATTCATATTTATTGAAGGGTACAAGGGGTTGGAACCCAAGTAGACAGTAAATTTGCAAGAGAAACCTCAAACGAGAAAGAGTAGTAATCTTTATGGCATGGTTAGACCTAATTAAATCATATAACAAGACAAGAAATAATAGAGATAACGCGATGATGAAATTAAAGTGTAGGTGACTAACTAAAATCCGTTTAAAAAAAAAAAATTAATTCAAAGCAAGCAAGCAAAGAAATGAATTTGTTCAAGTTATCATCAAGAGAAAGAGCTTATTTTGTTATCAAAATGGGGTCAGCCTATGAACTTATTTTGGTCCAAGTTAGAAAAAAGAGAGTATGGGACATAGCCCATGATCTATAGAAGTCGTTCTAGTGTTTAAAAATCTCGTGTCTATGTTTATTGTTTCATTCAGTCAACTCAACCTAACATCTAAAGCATCAAAATCCCATGCAACAAACAGTCTAAAGCAGAGTTTGAGGGTTAGAGATATAAACCTAGCGGTTTTCACCTAGTGGTGGTGGTGGTGGTCCTCCTTGGTGTCTGTGCTGGCTTTGGAGTGAAGCAGCGGAGCTTCATCTGGGTGAGATATGGGTTTTTCTTTGTGGGTTTGTGTAGGTACGATGTTTGAAGTTTGGCTTTGTGTTTTGGGTTCTGATTTTGGGGCTTTCGGTGGTTGAGGTTTGGTGTCTCTGTTCTGTGTGTGGGTTTTGGAGATTTGGGGTTTTGGATGGAACTGTTATAGATTGTGGGTTGTGTGCGTGTATTTTTTTTTTTTTTTTCTCTCTCTCTCTGTTTCTACTTCTCCTCTCAAGAATCTCCCTTTGGATTTTCAATGAACAACAAAGAGCTCCTGAGAATCCCTCAAAATTGCTAGCCGTTAGCTTTTGTGAACCCAGCGGCTTATGGCACAATTGCTAGCCGTTTGATCTGTATTTTAACCCCCTTGAACCCAACGGCTCAATGGAAAAACACACAGCACTTAAACCTGCTGCATCTGCGTTTTAACGCTTTTTTTTTTCAGCTGCAACTGTTGTTCCGGTGTTTTGTGAACGGTATATTTATGAACGGTTTACGGCCTACAAACTTCATTTTTTATCAATTTTTTTATTAAAAAAGGGTCTCACCATACTATTTACATATTAAAAAATTATTTTACTACAGTGTTTTTAGTTTCAGCAAAATAAGTTCTATCCAAACAGTTTTTGACCCTTCGTGGACATACTCGTCTCATTCCTTAAGTGGGTTGGCCGAGTTCACTAATGTCGTTCTCAATGCTAAGCGTGCCTTGATCTTTTCAACTTGTATAGAGAAGTAAGTTCTTTACCTTATTAAAGGTTATTGAAAATATGCCAAGAATTAGCTTTAAAAAAGTTGGTCTCTCAGGTGGTTTCACGAGGAGGCTTTCATATTGGGAATGACATCAATTGGAAAGGACAAGTTTTCTCAAAAATGCATTATCACACATTGACCAATAGAATGACTGTATGGTTTTTCAACTTTCATTCTTGAGATGCTTTATGTTGCATGATATGCAATTGAAGGTTAGACCTTAATTACAAAATTAATATTATGTCACAGTGCATAGTAAATGCCTTTGTGATTGCAAGCTTATCTAATTGGGAAAATTTGAAGTATCTGGGAGATGGTGTTTGCTAATGGTGATTTTTTACTATTTGTTTTCAAAATATTCTTGACACAAATTTATTTTCAATATTTTCTGTTGAGCTTTATGACTTAACTTGAGGGGGCTAGATAGGCTGAAAGTAATTCTGGCATTTTTTTTTTTTTTTAATTGCGATTTTCTCTTGGGATTGGTTTCATATGATGTTATTCTTTCATACTTCAAATTTCATTAACCTGTTGTAACTTACAAGGATTTTGGAAAACTTTTGGGGGACTCAAGTTGTATTTCTGATAATTAGGGTGTAGGGAATACACTCAAAAGGCATTACAAAACTTATCTTCTAGAATATGAACTGGCTCATGATGATGTAAATGGAAAATGCTGCTTGTTGTGTCACAGGTCTCTCTCTCTCTCTCTCTCTCTCTCTCTCTCTCCATATTGCTGTTTACTATATGCATGCACACAAAACTAAATGCCTTACTAAATAATTTGAGTCTATATGATATAACAGTAGTGCAGCTGGTGATTGGGTGAATTGCGGAATATGTGGCGAGTGGGCTCACTTTGGTAGTGATAGGCGGTAGGGGCTTGGTGCTTTTAAGGTATGGTTGCCTTATTTGAGTTCTTATACAAAATGTAGGTGAATGTTGTGGCAATTTACATGAACACTTAGTAAGATTTCTTTTAATTCAGTGGTGTCATGAATTGCAAATTTACCTTAGCTTTTGGTTTCCTTCCATTTGGCTTTCCCTATTTGATCCATCTGCATGAAGATGCAGACAACATGAGTAGATTCGAAAATGTATATTTGATGTCTTAACGTCTTTATGATGATTGGCAGGACTATGCTAAAACGGATGGGCTGGAGTACATTTGTTTGCACTGCAGCATTGCAAATTTCAAGAAAAAAATCTCAAAAAATAACTAATGGATATTAATAGATGTCAGGAAGACATCTTAGGAAACTGCTAGTGAATATTGATGAGTTGTAGCCCACAACCTGCATGCCCTCCCCGTGCTCTTTTTGCTCTAGAAACCACCCCCCCCCCCCAACCCTCTCCCAAATATAACCTGAGGGAAGGTGGGTGTAGTTGTGTAGGAATGTAATTATCATTTCATATTCCCATTGTTTTTAATTATAGATAGATTATGCTCAACACAAGCCCCTTAAATTTTCCCATTGTTCCTCTGTATACTACAAAAGGAGGAGTCTCAAAATAGAATTGTAGATGTCAGTTTATGCACATTAATTCAATAACATAGTTCTGTAGCTGTATGATATTGAAATAGTCAAATAATTTCCCTTGTGTTAAGGCGTATTCCCCATTGTTACAAATCATTTTTCCCCATTGGACTAGGTATGCTGTCTATATAATACAGCCCGCTGTTTAGTCTTAGCAACGAAAGTTCTATCACATTTTAGATTTCATTTTCATGTAACTTAGAACTTTGCTAAATTCGTGTAACTTGATTGTGATAACAATTTGATATGTATCTGATATGACATCAAGAGACTTTATCGAGTTATCCTAACTTTCACATGCATTCTCCTTATTTATTTCTCCACTAGTGTGGAAAATACTAAAGGCTATATTGGTGCATAAATTAATCACGTTGTTATTGCTTGCTCAATCAACTGCTAGAGGATTTTCAAGTCCAAACTTGTCTATTGGAAGCCATATCCTTGAAGTCACGTACAAAGTTTATAGTTATCACTTTGATCCAATTGCCATGCAGAGTTCAATTGTAGAGGTGATGGCTGAAGTTGCTTTCGGTTTGGCTCATATTAAGGCATACTTCCATAACATATTCTAATACAACTTATAGAGCACATGCTCTTGGGCATTTTGACATTAATCCACAACAAAGTGAAATAGACCTTTTACTGTTTAAAATATAACAACATTATCCATATTATTCACCTAGATTGAAACTTTTAATAGTTTTGTTCATACTGTAATTACAAACTAATTATTACCATTGACACATTAGATTAATTAGAATGTTATTTAGATGCCATTAGAGCATTGGCATCATGTGTGCCAAAATATTTGGCATTTGGCACACTAAACACCAAAAACCATGCCTCAGAGGTGTTAGGGAGCTATTCATTTGATAAGCATTGCTAATAGCCATTTGATAAGGATTGTATGATTAGCATTGTTAATTGAGTGGTGGCTGTGCTAAGTTGTATTTAGTTAGTTAGTTGTATTCATTTAGTTAGTTGAATTCTGTTAGTTAGTTAGTAGTTGCTGTGCTCAGTTAGTTAGTTGCATTGATTGGGTAGTTCAGGCGAGAAAATGGGATTGAATTGTATAAGAGGAGATTTTAGATGTTGAATGGGGATTATCCAGAAAATTAACCACTTGCTCTTCCTAGTTCTCTCTAAGTCTCTCTTTTCCTTTCTTTAAGTCTTTCCTTTGCTAAGGAGGTGGTTACCCTCGAAGTAACCAATCTTTCTTTCCCAAATCTATTTTGTGGGTTTGTTAGATTTTGGTTGTTTTATGTGTGATTTTGGTTGGTTATTGAGATGATTTTATTGCAAATTTGGTGGATTTGGGTTGTGGTAATGGGGGGCCAGTGGGCAGTGGAGGTGGCTGTGGGTTGTGGGTTTGCTAGTTGTTCTTCAAAAACTTCATATGAGAAAGGGAGAGATAGATAAAGTGAGTTGTGTAAGAAATAATAAAAAATTAATAAAGAAATAATATTTAAATGAAAAGCGAAAGAAATAATAAATTAAAAGTGAGTTGTATTGATTTTAATGGGTTTTTCTTTGTTGGGATTTGTTGCTTCAAAAAGTTGAGACACACACAGATTTGTTTCCTGTAATTGGGTTTATTTCATTTTTAATTGAAACTGGGTCTTGATTTTGAGCTTTTATACTATAAAAATTTGTGAGTGGGTTCCTTAACTGGGTTGATTTATCTTTTGTTTTGATGAATTCCAAACAAATATTTGTTCATTATGTTGTAAGAGTAGAGAAATTAAATGGCAAAACAGAAAGCTCAATTTTTTTTGTTTCTATAATAATGTTTTTTTTTTCCGACAACATGAATGAGACAAGTTGTTTTTGTAGAGGTTGTATAGATCATCATTATCTGAGCTTTGGGGTTTTTTTTTTGACTTTTTTATTGTATTTTGCCTATATTTAAAAGCTTTGTAAATTATCAAGTGATGTACGGTTACAAGTAGAAAGCTATTTTTATTTAGAGGTTAGTAAACTAAATATGTTTGCACGGTACAGTATTTTGGATGAAATATACTTGTTCACCTTCTTTTTACTAATATATAGAGTTTCGTTCCACGTTTGGGAGATTGCTGATTCAATTATTGTACTTTCAATTATCTAGACAAGGTTGTAATCTCTATTTAAACGTGAAATATGGTGAGGGGGTAGTCTTTGATGTTGCACTTAGACCCTTTACTCTTAATTCACAATGGCCGACTACAAGATAATACAAGATAGAAGTATATCCCTTTCCTTCATCTCCATGCCAAGAGGAGGACCACCAAAACAATATTTGTGGACACGACAAAACATTGCTCTACTCAGTGGCAGAGCCAAGAAGTTTTATTTGGGGGGACCACAATTAACATAAACAATATATCTAAACAACAAAAAACTCAAGAAGAAGAAAAAAAATCGTATCATTATCATTATATTTAAAATGCTTTGAAGAATTCATTTTATCTTTTATGTTTCTATTTATTTATTTATTTAGATGTAAAAGAATACTATGATATTTTATATTGTTTACCCTCTAATTTATAAATTATCTGAATATTAAATAAAACACAGTTTTTTTAACAATTTGCTGGTAGCCAAGTATTGTAATTAAATCAATTATAAATTATAGATATGTGGTTAAAACAATTAAAAATTACATGGAATTAAAAAAAAAAAATACATTTGGAAAGATATTATTTCATTTTACACACCAAAAAAAAAAAACACTAATACTATTCACAACCTAATACACACACATATATATATCATCACTCTTGACATATATTATGAGAGGATTATTACTTAATTATTTGTTGACTATGCTTACACTAAAAAGTATTTAGAAGTTTAATAATAAATAAAAAGGGCCAAGTTGTATTTTTCCAATTAGCTACTTGTAAATATTATTACGTCATGTATTAAAATAGACTATAGTCTCTTACCGCTGTCTCTCTTTCTCTCTGTAAACATGGGTTCAGTCTTCAGAAGGAGGAGGAGGAGAGTTGATTGTGAAAGTGAGCAAGAGGGAGGTTGTGGCTGCAGTGCTGCCACTGCAAGAGCATTGGCTACCACTATCCAACCTAGACTTGCTTCTACCCCCAGTTGATGTGGGTGTGTTTTTCTGTTACAAGAAGAACACCAGCTTATTGGGAAAGGACCTCTCTAATAATTTTGGCTCCATGGTTGGGGTTCTTAAGAAGGCCTTGGCCCAAGCTCTCGAGACATACTATGCTTTTGCTGGTGAGGTGGTGTCAAACCCTGTTGGTGAACCTGAGATTCTTTGCAATAACCGTGGTGTGGACTTTGTCGAAGCTTTTGCTGAGGCAGAGCTTAAAGACCTCGACTTGTATAACCCTGATGACACCATTGAAGGCAAACTTGTGCCCAAGAAGAAGCATGGTGTGCTCGCTGTCCAGGTGCCATGTTTTCGTCGTTCTTTGCTCAATCCTAGACGCCCGGGTTCAATTCATCCATCCTTGAACGGCATGTATGTTCCAGTGACCTCATTGCCTCCACCCAAAGACCCACAACCTGGTGATGATTATCTTATTAGCCGCATATACTACATTAAGGCTGACCGACTCAACCTGCTCCAATCACTGGCTACCAAAACCAATGGTTGCAGGAGGACTAAACTAGAGTCCTTTAGTGCCTTCTTGTGGAAGATGGTTGCTAAACATGCTATTCTTAACAATGTGGACAAAAAGGTAACCAAAATGGGCATTGTTGTGGATGGTAGGACAAGGTTAAGTGATGGAGATATAGACAAAGCTTCACTTATGGTGTATTACTTTGGAAATGTGCTATCCATACCTTATGGAGGCAAGGAAGTAAATGAGATTGATGAAAATCCATTGAGTTATTTGGCCAATGAAGTTCATGATTTCTTGGATGGTGCAGTGACCAAGGAACATTTCTTGGGGCTCATAGATTGGGGTTCATTTGAGATGTATTAGGGGTTGGAGAAATATTGACGTCATAACGTGATAGGGACGATTTATACGCTAAGATAATTTTCGCTCTAGCAGGAGCCAAAAATATTACCGCTATGTGCGTGTGCGTGTGCGTGTGGTGTGTACGGGAATACATTGGGAATAAGAAACACGTGACGAACCTGGACAGCGAGCACACCATGCTTCTTCTTGGGCACAAGTTTGCCTTCAATGGTGTCATCAGGGTTATACAAGTCGAGGTCTTTAAGCTCTGCCTCAGCAAAAGCTTCGACAAAGTGCACACCACGGTTATTGCAAAGAATCTCACGTTCACCAACAGGGTTTGACACACCAGCAAAAGCATAGTATGTCACGAGAGCTTGGGCCAAGGCCTTCTTAAGAACCCCAACCATGGAGCCAAAATTATTAGAGAGGTCCTTTCCCAATAAGCTGGTGTACTTCTTGTAAGAGAAAAACACACCCACATCAACTGGGGGTAGAAGCAAGTCTAGGTTGGATAGTGGTAGCCAATGCTCTTGCAGTGGCAGCACTGCAGCCACAACCTCCCTCTTGCTCACTTTCACAATCAACTCTCCTCCTCCTCCTTCTGAAGACTGAACCCATGTTTACAGAGAGAAAGAGAGACAGCGGTAAGAGACTATAGTCTATAAGAGAATAGTTTTGCGATTTTTCTTAATTAATCATTTAGTCAAGGTAGGCTTTTGTAGAATAGAAATGTATTACACCTAGGAAAGAGCTATGAAATATTGTCCACTCAAGGTTTTCTTTACATATCCGTAGAGCCAGTGGCGGATTATCTCCCCCCCCCCCCGCGATATTTTGAAAAATATCTATTTTAATACATGACGTAATAATATTTACAAGTAGCTAATTGGAAAAATACATAGGCAACAAATAATTAAGTGATAATCCTATGATATATATGTGTGTGTGTATTAGGTTGTGAATAGCATTAGTGTTTTTTTTTTTTTTTTTGGTGTGTAAAATGTAATAATATCTTTCCAAATGTTTTTTTTTTTTTTTTAATATTCCGTGTAATTTTTAATTGTTTTAACCACATATCTATAATTTATAATTGATTTAACTACAATACTTGGCTACCAGCAAATTGTTTAAAAAAAACTGTGTTTTATTTAATATTCAGATAACTTATAAATTATAGGGTAAACAATATAAAATGTCATAGTATTCTTTTACATCTAAATAAATAAATAAATAGAAACATAAAATATAAAATGAATTCTTCAAAGCATTTTAAATATAATGATAATGATACGAATTTTTTTTCTTCTTCTTGAGTTTTTTGTTGTTTAGATATATTGTTTATGTTAATTGTGGTCCCCCCAAATAAAACTTCTTGGCTCTGCCACTGAGTAGAGCAATGTTTTGTCGTGTCCACAAATATTGTTTTGGTGGTCCTCCTCTTGGCGTGGAGATGGAGGAAAGGGATATACTTCTATCTTGTATTATCTTGTAGTCGGCTATTGTGAATTAAGAGTAAAGGGTCTAAGTGCAACATCAAAGTTGTCATGTCCACAAATATTGTTTTGGTGGTCCTCCTCTTGGCGAGGAGATGGAGGAAAGGGATATACTTCTATCTTGTATTATCTTGTAGTCGGCCATTGTGAATTAAGAGTAAAGGGTCTAAGTGCAACATCAAAGACTACCCCCTCACCATATTTCATGTTTAAATAGAGATTACAACCCTGTCTAGATAATTGAAAGTACAATAATTGAATCAGCAGTCTCCCAAACGTGGAACGAAACTCTATACTTTAGTAAAAAGAAGGTGAACAAGTATGTTTCATCCAAAATACTGCACGGTGCAAACATATTTAGTTTTACTAACCTCTAAATAAAAATAGCTTTCTACTTGTAACCTTTCATCACTTGATAATTTACAAAGCTTTTAAATATAGGCAAAATACAATAAAAAAGTCAAAAAAACCCCAAAGCTCAGATAATGATGATCTATACAACCTCTGCAAAAACAACTTGTCTCATCCATGTTGTTGAAAAAAAAAACATTATTATAGAAACAAAAAAATTGAGCTTTCTGTTTTGCCATTTAATTTCTCTACTCTTACAACATAATGAACAAATATTTGTTTGGAATTCATCAAAACAAAAGATATATCAACCCAATTAAGGAACCCACTCACAAATTTTACAGTATAAAAGCTCAAAATCAAGACCCAGTTTCAATTAAAAATGAAATAAACCCAATTACAGGAAACAAATCTGTGTGTGTCTCAACTTTTTGAAGCAACAAATCCCAACAAAGAAAAAGCCATTAAAATCAATACAACTCACTTTTAATTTATTATTTCTTTCGCTTTTCATTTAAATATTATTTCTTTATTAATTTTTTATTATTTCTTACACAACTCACTTTATCTATCTCTTCCTCTCTCATATGAAGTTTTTGAAGAACAATTAGCAAACCCACAACCCACAGCCACCTCCACTGCCCACTGGCCCCCCATTACCACAACCCAAATCCACCAAATTTGCAACAAAATCATCTCAATAACCAACCAAAATCACACATAAAACAACCAAAATTGAACAAACCCACAAAATAGATTTGGGAAAGAAAGATTGGTTACTTCGAGGGTAACGACCTCCTTAGCAAAGGAAAGACTTAAAGAAAGGAGAAGAGAGACTTAGAGAGAAATAGGAAGAGCAAGTGGTTAATTTTCTGATAATCCCCATTCAACATCTGAAATCTCCTCTTATACAATTCAATCCCATTTTCTCGCCTAAACTACCCAACCAATGCAACTAACTAACTGAGCACAGCAACTACTAACTGACTAACAGAATTCAACTAACTAACTGAATACAACTCAGCACAACCACTACTCAATTAACAATGCTAATCATACAATCCTTATCAAATGGCTATTAGCAATGCTTATCAAATGAATAGCTCCCTAACACCTTTGAGGCATGGTTTTTGGTGTTTAGTGTGCCAAATGCCAAATATTTTGGCACACATGATGCCAATGCTCTAATGGCATCTAAATAACATTCTAATTAATCTAATGTGTCAATGGTAATAATTAGTTTGTAATTACAGTATGAACAGAACTATTAAAAGTTTCAATCTAGGTGAATAATATGGATAATGTTGTTATATTTTAAACAATAAAAGGTCTATTTCACTTTTTTGTGGATTAATGTCAAAATGCCCAAGAGCATGTGCTCTATAAGTTGTATTAGAATATGTTATGGAAGTATGCCTTAATATGAGCCAAATCGAGAGCAACTTCAGCCATCACCTCTACAATTGAACTCTGCATGGCAATTGGATCAAAGTGATAACTATAAACTTTGTACGTGACTTCAAGGATATGGCTTCCAATAGATAGGTTTGGACTTGAAAATCCTCTAACAGTTGATTGAGCAAGCAATAACAACTTGACTAATTTATACACCAATATAGCCTTTAGTATTTTCCACACTAGTGGAGAAATAAATAAGGAGAACGCATGTGAAAGTTATGATAACTCGATAAAGTCTCTTGATGTCATATCAGATACATATCAAATTGTTATCACAATCAAGTTACACGAATTTAGCAAAGTTCTAAGTTACATGAAAATGAAATCTAAAATGTGATAGAACTTTCGTTGCTAAGACTAAACAGCGGGTTGTATTATATGGACAGCATACCTAGTCCAATGGGGAAAAATGATTTGTAACAATGGGGAATACACCTTAACACAAGGGAAATTATTTGACTATTTCACTATCATACAGCTATAGAACTATGTTATTGAATTATTGTGCATAAACTGACATCTACAATTCTATTTTGAGACTCCTCCTTCTGCAGTATACAAAGGAACAATGGGAAAATTTAAGGGGCTTGTGTTGAGCATAATCTATCTATAATTAAAAACAATGGGAATATGAAATGATGATTACATTCCTACACGACTACACCCACCTTCCCTCAGATTATATTTGGGAGAGGGTTGGGGGGGGGGGTTTCTAGAGCAAAAAAAGCACGGGGAGGGCATGCAGGTTGTGGGCTAAGGCTCATCAATATTCACTAGCAGTTTCCTGAGATGTCTTCCTGACATCTATTAATATCCATTATTTTTTGAGATTTTTTCTTGAAATTTGCGACGCTGCAGTGCGGACAAATGTACTCCAACCCATCCATTTTAGCATAGTCCTGCCAATCATCATAAAGATGTTAAGACATCAAATATACATTTTCGAATCTACTCATGTTGTCTGCATCTTCATGCAGATGGATCAAATAGGGAAAGCCAAATGGAAGGAAACCAAAAGCTAAGGTAAATTTGCAATTCATGACACCACTGAATTAAAAGAAATCTTACTAAGGGTTCATGTATATTGCCACAACATTCACCTAGATTTTTTATAAGAACTCAAATAAGGCAACCATACCTTGAAAGCACCAAGCCCTTGCCACCTATCACTGCCAAAGTGAGCCCACTCGCCACATATTCCGCAATTCACCCAATCACCAGCTGCACTACTGTTATATCATGCAAACTCAAGTTATGTAGTAAGGCATTTAGTTTTGTGTGCATGCATATAGTAAACAACAATATGGGGAGAGAGAGAGAGAGAGACTTGTGACACAACAAGTAGCGTTTTCGATCTACATCATCATGAGCTAGTTCATATTTTAGAAGATAAGTTTTGTAATGCCTTTTTAGTGTATTCCCTACACCCTAATTATCAGAAATACAACTTGAGTCCTCCAAAGTTTTCCAAAATCCTTGTAAGTTACAATAGGTTAATGAAATTTGAAGTATGAAAGAATAACATCATATGAAACCAATCCCAAGAGAAAATCGCAATTAAAAGAAAAAAAAACTTCCAGAATTACTTTCAGCCTATCTAGCCCGCTCAAGTTAAGTCATAAAGCTCAACAGAAAATATTGAAAATAAATTTGTGTCAAGAATATTTTGAAAACAAATAGTAAAAAATCAGCATTAGCAAACACCATCTCCCAGATACTTCAATTTTTTCCAATTAGATAAGCTTGCAATCACAAGGCATTTACTATGCAATGTGACATAATATTAATTTTGTAATTAAGGTCTAACCTTCAATTGCATATCATGCAACATAAAGCATCTCAAGAATGAAAGTTGAAAAACCATACAGTCATTCTATTGGTCAATGTGTGATTATGCATTTTTGAGAAAACTTGTTCTTTCCAATTGATGCCATTCCCAACATGAAAGCCTCCTCGTGAAACCACCTGAGGGACCAACTTTTTTAAAGCTAATTCTTGGCATAGTTTCAATAACCTTTAATAAGGTAAAGAACTTACTTCACTATACAAGTTGAAAAGGTCAAGGCGCGCTTAGCATTGAGAATGGCATTAGTGAACTCAGCTAACCCACCTTGAGGAATGAGGCGAGTGTGTCCACGAAGGGTCAAAAACTGCATTACATCCCTCAAAAATTCCTCCTACCTGCCAGGATAAGAAAGTTGACATATAAGTATTACAACTCCTTGCACATAAATTGCATCAAGTATATTGAGAGATCCAACATTTTGATCCAAGGTAGAACATTCATTTGCAGAAACAGCTAATTCATCTACAAGATCTTATTGCCAAAATCTATTAAAACTAGTAGGTTTTGTCTCTCAAAAACATTGTGCAAAAATATAAAACCGAAGTTGATTGGAACTACACAAGAAACTGACAGTGAAACTATTGATTAAATCATCAACTAAGAATCATATGGCTTTGTTTTTGCAATTACAAGCACAATTTGGTCAGATAGCATGCTTGTTTTATATATATATATATATATATATATATATTTAATTGCTGATACTATGATGGCAGTTCCAAGAACTCAGACATGTTTGCCAATTAGTTTTACAAGTCACAATAGAGATAACACACACTCTTTGTTTATGTCCAAACATAAATTCACAAGAACTCAAATAAGAAGTCACAAAATTCAATCTATCAAAAAGTAGCACTTACAATACCCGACAACAGTATTAGCAAAAGAAGTGAAAAGAAAAGAAAAATATTACTTACACAACAACAGTAATTCAGTCTAGGAATCAACAAAAAGAAGCAAAGCCAACGAGCATGAAATAAACAAATATTTTTAGAAAGAGAAAGAGAGGGGAAGATTGGACGGACTTATAAAGGTTTGGGTTTGGGTTTTAAAGTGTAGCCTAGTAACCATTATAGTGGACCTAGACCGAGGACCAAGAACCCAGGACTCAGGCTTAGCGTAGCGTGTGAGGAACCAAAATAGTCCTCTAGAAAGTGTAGAACGAAAGAAATTGTAATGTTATCTACCTTGGATAGACTTTTAGGGTCCGTTTGGATAGAATTTATTTTACTGAAACTGAAAACTGAAAACTAAAAACTGAAAACATTATAGCAAAATAATTTTTAAATGTGTAAATAGTACCATGAGACCCATTTTTAATAAAAAAGTTGATCAAAAGTGGAGTTTATGGGACCCGTAAACAATTCATAAGTGCACTATTCACAAAAGACCTGGTGAATCGTTGTGGCTAAAAAGAAAAAAAAAGAAGAGAAAACATGTTAAAACGCAGACGCAGCACGTTTAAGTGCTATCCAAACCAACACATAGAGTGAATGCCTCACCCTTTTCAAATCCTTTTCTATTAGCAAGTTGTATAAAATTTGACAATGGTAGAGGTGTTAGTTATTTATCTGTTAAAAAGAAAATAAAATAATAACAACTAAAAATGAAGGTATAATAAAAACATTGTGATATTTTGTTATTGTGATAATATTTTCGCCATGGTTGAAATATCAGTTTTTTATTAATCAAAATAAAATAATAGTATATCATATGAGGTCCCACCTCAACTTAAAATAAAGATATTGTGAGAATTAAAAATGTCATTGCGTTTTGTTATTGTTACAATATTTTCACAACTAGTAAATTATAAATTCTTTATAGAGCAAAATAAAATAATAAAATATCATTCCTTGTAAAAATGCAATGACATTTTATTTTTTCTTAAACTTCTTTTTCGGTTTTGTCACGTTTGGTAATCCAAAAATTCGCACAATTTTCTTAGGCAGGCTTTTTGTTTTTTCATTTTTAAATTTATTTTTTATTATTTTATATACCATTTTAAAGTTAAAAAAAAAAAAAAAAAAAAACAGTTTTACGCACTCACCCACCCCAAAACAATAAAAAATACTTGGGGGAAAAAGTACTTTCATCTCTCTATGTTTAGGGTAGTTTCATTTCCC
Organism: Quercus lobata; assembly: GCF_001633185.2. Classification (NCBI taxonomy): domain Eukaryota; kingdom Viridiplantae; phylum Streptophyta; class Magnoliopsida; order Fagales; family Fagaceae; genus Quercus; species Quercus lobata. The sequence goes on along the minus strand of NC_044911.1, from coordinate 45,306,122 downwards.
CTAAACTTTAAAATAGAACAATTTCTCTCTTTATATTTTGGAAACGAGCAAATATCCCCTATTGATACTCTCTTAGTTGCTTTATCGAAATCTTATGATTCTTAGAATATTTCATTGTGCAATATTTAAAATACTACCACTAAATTTTAGCATTCTAATTTTTTTTTTTTTTTTGCGCATTTTGAGTTTTATTTTTATGCGATAGTCATGCTTGGAAAGTTAGAACGGTGATATAGGGTGTTTTATTTGTTACAGAACACTAATCTACTAGGTTTAAATCTTCTAGAATTATCATTTTATTTAATGGAAAGTTTGATGACACATACTTTTTATTTTATATATATATATATATATATATATTGTAGGGACACGATTTTTGTTAACCCGGTCCTGGACGATCAGGTCTTGGCCCAAGAAGCCCCACACAATGAAGTTTGTAGAGTATGGGCTGAAGAACTCAGTTCCAGTTGGCTTAGACGGTTCGTTGCATGTCCTTAGTGGATGTAGAAATGTGAATCAAGAAAATGGATGTGAAAGTGGAAGTTTTATTCATGGACATGCTTTCATACAATGACTTCTTGCTTTACTCTCTTCTCTCCCCTCTTTTTTTCCGTCCCCCCTTTTTGGGGGACTCTTACATATGATATAGGCCCTCTTTTATCATCTGGGCCCTACACTTGTTGATCATCCAAACCCCCACTTGAGCACCTGTCCCATCAGACGCCCTTACCAGTTATTTGTGAGTTGCAGTGACCAAGGTAACACTGTTCAGGGGTCTTCTCTTCATTAATGCAGCCAGGAGAGTAGTTGTGGTGCATTTAATGTGGTGGTGACAGCCTTTGCTGGGATATTTTGAGCCTTCTTTCTTTTTACGTGTTTGGAGTGAGGGCTACAGTAACTAGGATGTATCATTGATCTGGACTTTGGAATGTCCGAGGAGGAATTACTCCTCGGACGTGTTTTCTTCGCCCCAATTGGCTTGGGCAGGGATTTTGGGCCGCGACGTCTCCTCGGACAAAATCGTCCTCGGACGGGCCCAAGGCCTAGCCAACTTGTTATTTTGGGCCGGTCCCCACAATAGCCCCTCAAAACTCCGGTTTTGATCTCCCTCCGAGGAGAAAAGCGGGGTTTTGACATTTATGAAGGATGGAACAGATGAAATCTTGGTCCGCGTGCGTGGGCGGTTACTTTTGACGCGCCACAATTTATGAGGCGCGACCATTTACTCCAAATAGCTTTATGTCTCCTTCATCCAACGGCGAGATGTGGATCTGACGGCCAGCATTGCTCCTTGAATTCGTGAGCGGGAGAGATTTTTTCTCTCTCCCTCCTGCTATATAAAGCGCCTGGGAGGCTCATTTTTTCTTTCTTATCCGCACATCAGAACAGAGAGCTCCAGCGCCCAGAAATCCTTGAGCACCTCCATCCTTCAAATCTCCGTAATCATTTCTGCGAAGCGCCCTTCCTAAAAGAGATTTTCGATCACCTCACCGTTCATTTGTGAAGATATCCGTAAGTTCTGTTCGCTTCGTCGCTTCGATTTTCTCCTCAGATTTTACTTTTCTCCTCGGTCTTTATTTCCATTCCTCCAGTTCAGCTTAGATGGGTAGATTCAAAAAACTAGTAAACACTCCAGCTGCTATGGAGGCTTTTAGGGCAAAATACCATATCCCGCCGGGGGTGGTTCTGCGATACTGTCCACCAGAAGGAGTACTGTTAGATAGAGGCATGGGTGAAGTGGTCATTCCCATGATTGCCTTTATATAAGGGGGAATGACACTCCCCATGCGTAGGATTACCCGGGACTACTTGTTCCACCATAGGTTGATGCCACACCAGTGCGCTCCAAACATGTTTAGGGTATTAGGCTGCATAGATGTCTTGAACGAGCGAATGGGTCTGGGTCTGACCTGGCATGACGTGGTACGCATGTATGAGTGCCACTACGTCAAGAATTGAGGGTATTACCTTAAATCTCGATCCAATGTGGTTAGGCCAATCTCTTGTCTCCCCATATCCAATAAAACTATGAAGGATGACTTCCTCATTGCCTCAGGAGAATGGAGCGATGGTCTTCATTGTCCAACTCAGGCAGGAACCCCAGGTGCGGCGCCTTTAGGCCCAATCCTTTAGGGAAGGGGCTTAGCTCCTCGGACTTACTCTATTTTCCGCTTGTCATAAATCTTTTAGTTTAATTCTAATTTTCTTCTCGGCTGTATTGCAAATAGAGCTTTGGTTGCTCCCAGGCTGAGCCACGTGAACGTTCCGGCCCTAAATTATCTTTTAAGGTCAGAAATCTACGTTCACAAGGACGGGCAGCTGCGTGCGTGTCATTTGGTTTTGGGCTATCGACCACTAACCCGTGCTTTCCAAGCCATTGGCCACGCCATTAGAGCTGGTAGCCCCCGGTTAGCTAGGATTGACGTGTCCCAGCCTAAGTTTTTGGCCCGAGTAGATCTTAAGCCAGTCGTGCTACCTGGAGTTCGGGATCCTCCACCGGTCGTGCAACTGCCCCTAAAAGACCTTGAAGCCACCGTGCCAGCTGAGGAAGAGGCCGAATCATCTCGTCTTTCCCTTAAGGAGGAAATAGATGAGTTTTATTTTGAGGAGGAGGTTGACAAAGCCCCCGTAGTTGAGCTCTCAAATCCTGAAGGAGAGCAGGATCGAAACTCCGTGGTTGGCGCTCCAATCATTATAACTTGCTCGGATGACTCTTCAGACGAGGAAGTAGGCAATACGGCTGGCAAGAGAAAATCTTTACGAGAACTGATGTCCAGCCGAGGAAAGGGTCAGTTTTCAAAGGCGCCTGCTAAGTCACAAGCCTAGGACCCTCCCCCAACCGCCCCTCAGGTTCCTTCCGACCCTGGCCTCAAGGTTAACCTTGACCTAAAAAAGAAAAGGCCGGTTGACGTTCCTAAGGAAGGTGAAGTGGCCCCCTGCTTGGCCAAGCAGCAGAAAGCCATTCGGGGGCAGAGGAGTAAAAGGGCTAACTCCACGGAGAGCCGAGATGAGGAGAATCGGGTTGAGGTGCGCGTTAATCCCTGCGCATGGAGTCCGAAGATGGAGCTAGACGGGGTTGCTATCCCCTACACTGCCTTAGTTCGAAAGTACAACAGGGGCAAAGCGGGCTACATTGCTGAGGCCCTGGAGCAACCAGTGCTCCTTCCTCGGGATATGGAGGCCTACAGGCGGTTCTCCCAGCCCGAGCTTTTTCTGTCCCTTAAGAGGGACCTTGCGATGGTAAGCCATTCTTGCACCCTTTTATTAAGCCATCAATGTTGTTGCATTCTATCCTAACTTTGGTTTTGTTTTGTTGGCAGATCACCCAGCAGGTGTTTGTGGCTGAGGAGTTCTGCCGCAGCAATCGCAGCTTGGCTGAAGCTGAGGTTCAATCTTGGACTGAGGTGGAGAAGACTGTGGGGTCCCTTAAGCAAGAAATCCTTGAACTGACGAAGAAGTTCAAAGAGTCAGAGAAACAGCGTAAGAGCGCGGAGGCTGGCCTAAAGAGTGCTGAAACCCAAGCCGAGGATCAGCGCCAGAAATTGTACGTAACTGAAACCAGTCTTGCTACTGAGAAGCAGACTGTACTGGAACTTAAGGCTGCTCTGCAAAAAGCTGGGGACGAGATACGACGAGTTAAAGAAGAGGCTCAGCTGATCCGGGAGGCTGTAGAGGTTGAAAAGAAAGCTTCTCATCAGCTCGGGATTCAAGAGACGAAGGCCAGGCTATCCGAGGAAATCCCCGAGGTGTGCAGGGACTACTGCAGCATCTCATGGGCTCACGCCCTTAATGCTGCAGGAATTCCTGCGAATTCGGCGCTGAGGCTACCTGAGAACGTCTTCTATCCTCAGGAGATCCGAGAGAATCCTGATGGCGCCCAAGCAGCTTCTGAGCAGGACTTGGCGGTGCCTGATGCCATCCTTGTGCCCGATAAAGCGAAGGATCCTACCATGGACTCTATCTCCGAGGCTCCTCCTCCTCAGCCAGAGCAGAAGAAGGATCCTCCTGCTAAGGCTTAGCTTTTAGGCTTTTAATTTTTGTACTTCCCCCTTTTTTTTTTTGAATGAGAGTCGCCCTGTTTTTTGTGTTCTTCTGTAAGGACCTCTCTTTGTATTGACCTCGGAATATTAATATAGAATGTTCTCTTTCTATGGATGTATGCTGGTACCATCCCTTTATTTAACGTTTGCAATGACATAAATAAATATAAACGGTCGAGACAAAAAAAGGATGCTGTGCAACGAATCTGAATAAGGGTTGCAATGATGCTAGACCGCGTGCGCACCTTGAAATGATTTCCCATAAGTGATAATTTCCCCTAAGTCTGTGGTCCGAGGAGCCATGCAGGACTTAGGTTCTGTTTAAAACTTGAATAAATTGCATAAGTAGTAATTTCCCCTAAGTCTGTGGTCCGAGGAGCCATGCAAGACTTAGGCTCTGTTTAAAACTTTGAACAGTTGCCATAAGTGATAATTTCCTCTAAGTCTGTGGTCCGAGGAGCCATGCAGGACTTAGGTTCTGTTTAAAACTTTGAACAGTTGCCATAAGTGATAATTTCCCCTAAGTCTGTGATCCGATGAGCCATGCAGGACTTAGGTTCTGTTTAAAACTTGAAAAAATTGCATAAGTAATAATTTCCCCTAAGTTTGTGGTCCGAGGAGCCATGCAGGACTTAGGTTCTGTTTAAAACTTTGAACAAATTGCATAAGTAATAATTTCCCCTAAGTCTGTGGTCCGAGGAGCCATGCAGGACATAGGTTCTATTTAAAACTTTGAAAAAAATTGCATAAGTAATAATTTCCCCTAAGTCTGTGATCCGAGGAGCCATGCAGGACTTAGGTTCTGTTTAAAACTTTGAACGGTTGCCATAAGTGATAATTTCCCCTAAGTTTGTGGTCCGAGGAGCCATGCAGGACTTAGGTTCTGTTTAAAACTTGAAGAAATTGCATAAGTAATAATTTCCCCTAAGTCTGTGGTTCGAGGAGCCATGCAGGACTTAGGTTCTGTTTAAAACTTTGAACAGTTGTCATAAGTGATAATTTCCCCTAAGTCTGTGGTCCGAGGAGCCATGCAGGACTTAGGTTATGTTTAAAACTTGAATAAATTGCATAAGTAATAATTTCCCCTAATTCTATAGTCCGAGGAGCCATGCAAGACTTAGGTTCTGTTTAAAACTTTGAACAGTTACCATAAGTGATAATTTCCCTCAAGTCTGTGGTCCGAGGAGTTATGCAGGACTTAGGTTTTGTTTAAAACTTTGAACAAATTGCATAAGTAATAATTTCCCCTAAGTCTGTGGTTCGAGGAGCCATGCAGGACTTAGGTTCTATTTAAAATTTTGAATAGTTGCCATAAGTGATAATTTCCCCTAAGTCTGTGGTCCGAGGAGCCATGCAGGACTTAGATTCTGTTTAAAACTTTGAACAATTGCCATAAGTGATAATTTCCCCTAAGTCTGTGGTCCGAGGAGCCATGCAGGACTTAGGTTCTGTTTAAAACTTGAATAAATTGCATAAGTAATAATTTCCCCTAAGTTTGTGGTCCAAGGAGCCATGCAGGATTTAGGTTCTGTTTAAAACTTTGAACAGTTGCCATAAGTGATAATTTCCCCTAAGTCTGTGGTCTGAGGAGCCATGCAGGACTTAGGTTCTATTTAAAACTTGAAGAAATTATATAAGTAATAATTTCCCCTAAGTCTGTGGTCCGAGGAGCTATACAGGACTTAGGTTCTGTTTAAAACTTTGAACAGTTGGAAATAGACCAGTGAGCACAGGATAATCACGAAACAAAACATGGGCAAAGCCATTTTCATTAATAATAGTATCTTCTTAGGTTATTTACATTCCATGGTCGAGGTACAGTTTTTTCATCCAAATCTTCTAGATAATAAGCGCCTATCCCGGCCACGGATGTGATGCGATACGGTCCTTCCCAATTGGGCCCCAGCTTGCCCCAAGAGGGGTTTTTTGCGCTGTCAAGAATCTTTCTCATTACGAGATCACCCGGACCTAAAGGTCGCAGTTTAACATTGGCATCATATCCTTGTCTTAGCTTCTGATGATAATAGGCCATATGGATCGTTGCTTTTTCCCTTCTTTCCTCGGCTAGGTCTAGACTTCTTCCCAATAACTCGTCATTACTGTTTGGGGTAAATGAGTTAGACTTCAGTGTGGGAAAGTTGTTCTCGATTGGGAGCACGACCTCAGCCCCATAAGTCATCGAAAAGGAGGTTTCACCAGTTGACCGTCGCGGCGTTGTCCGATAGGTCCATAAGACGTGTGGGAGCTCTTCTACCCATCTCCCCTTTGCCTCATCCAGTCTTTTCTTCAGTCCGTTCACTATCACCTTGTTCACGGCCTCGACCTGCCCATTTCCTTGGGGGTAGGCGAGAGTGGAGTATCGGTTAATGATCCCAAACTCGCAACAATACTCCCTAAAGTTCTTGCTGTCGAATTGGAGACCGTTGTCCGAAATGAGTGTGTGTGGAGTTCCGAAGTGGGTAATAATATTCTTCCAGATGAATTTCTGGGCATCCACGTCCCTGATGTTGGCCAAAGGTTCAGCCTCCACCCATTTGGTGAAGTAATCGGTTCCGACTATTATGTATCGCTTGTTCCCCGCAGCTTTGGGGAAAGGACCGATAATATCAAGACTCCATTGTGCGAACGGCCAGGGGCTAGAGAGGGGGTTGAGGACCCCTCCGGGTCGGTGGATATTTGGGGCGAATCTCTGACGCTGATCACATTTCTTAGCGTATTCTTGGGCCTCTCTTTGCATGTTCAGCCACCAGTATCCTTGGGTGAGTGCCCTGTGTGCTAGCGACCTCCCTTCGGTGTGACTTCCACAAATCCCCTCGTGTAACTCTTCGAGTAAAGACTCGGATTCTTCTAGATGTATGCAGAGTAGGTATAGCCCAGAGTAGGAGTGCCGATATAGTTTGTGATCCTCCGATAGCCAGAACCGAGGAGCATTCCTCCGTATCTTCTAGGCCTCCAATTTTCCCTCTGGTAGGATGTCGTTTTGGAGGAAGTTTTTTATGGGATCCATCCAGCTAAGACTCTTTCTGATCTGATGGACTTGGGCCGGGTTTCTTCTAATGGGACTCGCTTGGACTAGATCTTCGACAAGGATCATTCGCGGCAGATTATGCGCCGAGGACGTGGCGAGAGTGGCTAGCGAGTCTGCATGGGTGTTTACACTCCTGGAAATGTGCGTCAGATTGAAGGACTCAAAACTCGACTGTAGGCGTTTGACTTGTCCTAGATACTCTTGCATCCTAGCATCTCTAGCTTCCAGCTCACCCATCACTTGGCCAACGACCAATTTAGAGTCCGAGAATGCTTCTATTACCCTTCCGCCCACTCTTTGAACCATCATCATCCCTTGAAGTAAGGCTTCGTACTCGGCCTCGTTGTTCGTAGCCTAGAACCCAAGTCTCAGTGATTTTTCAATGGCAGCACCGTCCGGCGATATTAAAACAATCCCAACTCCAGATCCTCTCTGGTTGGCCGCGCCATCCACGTAGACCTTCCAGTGCAAGGTCCCCTCTGCTGAAATTGTACCAACCGATTTTCCATCCATGTATTTCTTCTCGGTTATTGTTTCTATAGAGGGTTCAGCAAACTCCACGACCAAGTCTGCGAGGACCTGACCTTTAATGGAGGATATGGGCATATATTTAATATCAAAGGCCCCCAAAAGCGCACTCCACATGGCGATCATTCCTGTGTAGTCGGCGCTTCGAAGCACCGCTCGAAGGGGAAGCTGAGTTAGAACGATGACCGTATGCGCCTGAAAGTAGTGAGGGAGCTTTCGTGTGGCGTGTACTATCGCCAGAATTGCTTTTTCCAAAGGTAGGTATCGCACCTCGGCCTCATGTAATGATTTGCTCACATAGTAAACCGGTCGCTGCACCCCATTATCATCCCGTATCAGTACCAGGCTTACAGTATGGGGAGCTACAGCGACGTATGCGAACAGTACCTCGTCTACCTCAGCGCTGGACATGATGGGTGGTCGTGATAGGTATTCCTTAAGTTGCTGGAAGGCCCGAACATAATCCTCCGACCATTCAAACCCTTTCCACTTATTTATCAAGAGGTAAAAAGGTCGACATTGATCCGCTGATCGTGATATGAACCGGTTTAATGCTGCGATCATGCCAGTAAGCTTCTGCACTTCTTTCGGATTCCGAGGAGCCTGTAGGCTGTTAATTGCTTTGATTTGATCAGGACTTACTTCTATTCCCCTGTAGGTTACCATGTACCTTAAGAATTTTCCAGACCCGACCCCAAATGAACATTTGGAAGCATTGAGCCGCAACTTGTGCTCCCTTAAGATAGCAAAGATTATTTCAAGGTCTTTCACGTGCTCGGACACCATTTTACTCTTTACAACCATATCGTCTATGTAAACCTCAATGATTTTGCCCAGCTGTGGCTCGAACATCCTGGTCATCATCCTTTGGTAGGTTAACCCTGCGTTCTTTAGTCCAAACGGCATCACCTTATAGTGATAATTTTCGATGGGCGTCATGAAAGCTGTCTTCTCTTGGTCTTCTAACGCAAGGGGTATCTAATGATAGCCCTGGAAGGCGTTCAGGAAACTCATTCGAGGGTGACCCACGGTTGCATCCACCAATTGGTCGATTCGAGGTAAGGGAAATGGGTCCTTTGGGCACGCCTTGTTTAGGTCCGTGAAGTCCACGCAGACTCTCCACTTTCCTGTTTTCTTCCTTACCACCACCGTGTTTGCCAACCATTCGGGGTAAAAGACCTCTTTAATAGCCCCTGCTTTTTTCAGTTTTGTCACTTCATCTCTTACGGCACTAGCATGTTCCTTTGAGGGGCGTCGAGATGGTTGCTTCTTCGGAGTGGAAGATGGGTTAACATTCAGGTGGTGACAAATAAGGCTAGGATCAACTCTCGGGGCGTCGTAGGCGTCCCATGCAAACACATCGACATTTCTTCTGAGAAATCTGACCAGTTCCTCTTTTTCTTGAGAAGGCAACTCGGAGCTGACTTGGAAAAATTTCTCCGGATCGTTGTTGACAGTGAATTTATCTAAACTTTCACACCTTATCTCCTCGGCTAATCCATCGTCTTGCCCTGCCAATGTGGCTGGTTGCTATAAGCTCTCAGGGGCCGAGGACTCGGCATGGGACCGATGTAAGATGGCGGCCACCATACACTACCTGGCCATGGCCTGATCTCCACGAATCTCTTCTACTTGTCCTCTGAATGGGTATTTTACTTTTTGGTGAAGTGTGGAGGATACGGCTTCCAGGGCGTGGATCCATGGCCTGGCAACTATTGCAGTGTAGGGTGAGTAAGCGTCGACCACGATAAAATTTACCTCCACCACCTCCGATCCAGTCTGTATAGGTAGTCTGATCTGCCCCTTTGGCGTAACAGTCTTCCCTTCGAAGTTGATAAGGGGGAAGTCATAAGCTGTCAAATCCTCCGGCTTCAGGTTCAGTCCCTTGTATAGATCAGGGTACATTATCTCTACCGCACTTCCTGGGTCTACTAACACCTTTTTCACATCGAAGCCTCTAATTCTTAACGTAACCACTAAGGCATCGTCGTAAGGTTGGATAGTTCCTCTCTTATCCTCGTCCGAGAATCCTAGTATCAAAGAGCTTCCCTTTTTTGACCTTTTGGGTTCCCTTTGCCTGTCCTCGGAGGGGAGCCGATCAACAGACAGTACCCTAGAGAGGGGTGGCCCAGTTCTTCCTAGTGCGGCGAGGATGACATGTATCGTTCCGGTGGGGGGTCTTAATGACACATTCTTTCGAGGCTCTTGCATTGCTTGACCGGGATGGCCGCTCGAGGGGTGCAGAAGATGACGTAACTTCCCTTCTCGGACCAACTGATCTAGGTGATTCCATAGATTCCTGCAATCCTCAGTGGTATGCCTATGGTCCTGGTGATAGTGGCAGTACAGGTTCTGGTTACATTTGGAAGGGTCTCCAGCCATCTTTCCTGGCCATCTGAAATATGGCTTGTTCCTTACTTTCTCCAGCACCTGTTGTACTGGCTCCCTGAACACGACATTCACCGTTTGCGTGTTACTCTGTCCAGCCTGTCGCGAAAAATCTCTTCTCGGCTGGTTATGGTTATATCGTTCCGACATAAAATCATTTGCTTTGGGGGGAATGACCTTCTCCTTTCCCCTTCCTTGCAGCTGATCTTCCTCCACCCTTTTGTACTTGTTGATCCTATCCATCAACTGATGAACGTTGGCAACTGGTTTACCAGTGAGGGATTTCCTTAAGCCATGCTCGGTGGGGAGACCGCTTTTGAATGTGCTGATAGCAACATCATCATGGTTGTCATCTAACTCGTTATACACCTCCCAATATCTATCTGAATACGCTTTCAGGGTCTCTCCCTCGTGCATGGATAAGGACAATAGCGAACTGAGGGGTCGAGGGACTCTGGTGTTTGTAATAAAGCGGGAGCAAAAAGCTTGAGTTAGCTGCTTGTATGAGCCTATGGAATTTGTCTTCAGGCTGTTGAACCACCTCATCGCCATTGGTCCCAAGCTGGATTGGAAGACTTTGCACATCAGGGCTTCATTTTGTGAGAAGATAGCCATTTTTTGGTTAAACTGACTCACGTGCTCTACCGGGTCTGCTCGGCCATTATAGATGGCGAATGCTGGTTGGTTGAAGCGTCGAGGCAGCTTAGCCCCTTCAATTCTATACATGAAGGGTGACCTTGAAATCTGGTCTAGCGCCCTCTTCATAGCATCGTTTCCCGAACCCTTACTAGATGGGCTCTCATATTTTCGTACAGGGCGTGGTTCCCTTTCGTAAGAAAAGGTTTCACTTGGGGGGGTCCTTGACCTTCGTCGGTAACTCGCATCCTCCCCATTAGAGGACTCATCTAAGCTAAAGGGAGATCGTTTTCGCTGCACACATCATAACATCCTTTTCAGGTCATCTATCTCTCGCTGCATGGCCTGATGACTATTTCGCCTCTAGGATATGTGACTACCTATCTGAGTGTGACTCTGGCTCGTCTGGATAGTATGCACACTTCCCTCACGATTCCCTCTGCTGCCTGGGTTGGCAGGGTTATTTTGCCTCTGGGACTCAATGGGTTGTGTCTGTTGGGAGTTAGCCTGGTGAGGATTTTTCTGGTGTGGACCTAGTTCTGCCATGCTTGACCGTTGTGCTAGCTGATACCCTAGTTCTTCCCACAGACGGCGCCAATTGTAGGGACACGATTTTTGTTAACCCGGTCCAGGACGATCAGGTCCTGGCCCAAGAAGCCCCACACAATGAAGTTTGTAGAGTATGGGCTGAAGAACTCGGTTCCAGTTGGCTCAGACGGTTCGTTGCATGTCCTTAGTGGGTGTAGAAATGTGAATCAAGAAAATGGATGTGAAAGTGGAAGTTTTACTCATGGACATGCTTTCATACAATGACTTCTTGCTTTTCTCTCTTCTCTCCCCTCTTTTTTTCCGTCCCCCCTTTTTGGGGGACTCTTACATATGATATAGGCCCTCTTTTATCATCTGGGCCTTACACTTGTTGATCATCCAAACCCCCACTTGAGCACCTGTCCCATCAGACGCCCTTACCAGTTCTTTGTGAGTTGCAGTGACCAAGGTAACACTGTTCAGGGGTCTTCTCTTCATTAATGCGGCCAGGAGAGTAGTTGTGGTGCATTTAATGTGGTGGTGACAGCCTTTACTGGGATATTTTGAGCCTTTTTTCTTTTTACGTGTTTGGAGTGAGGGCTACAGTAACTAGGATGCATCATTGATCTGGACTTTGAAATGTTCGAGGAGGAATTACTCCTCGGACGTGTTTTCTTCGCCCCAGTTGGCTTGGGCAGGGATTATGAGCCGCGACGTCTCCTCGGATAGAATCGTCCTCGGACAGGTCCAAGGCCTAGCCAACTTGTTATTCTGGGCCGATCCCCACATATATATATTTTCTTTTCTTTTCTTCCTTAAAAATGTGTTCATTAAAAGCCAAATAAGCTAAACATTGTTGCTAGACTTATAAAATATAAGGTAATAAAGGAAGAAGTATGAATATCAAAATCTTCATTTTGCATGGTTGCAGTTATTTGATGAAGAGCTTCAATTGTAGCTGATGGCATCATTCATTGCAAAACTTTAAATATTGTGACAATGTATTACCAAAACTTAGTTGCTTACCATTGAAGATGATGATATTGTCATTAGCAAATATGTTCTAAGAAACTATTAGGTGACGTTTGATATGACGTAATATTTTAAGATTTTTGGAAATGTTGAAAAATTCTCATATTTGGTTGCAAATTATACGAGAGTATCTAGATACCCTCTCAATACCCTTTTGTTAGAATGTGGGTTCTCTTTTAAAAATGTAAATATCCACATTCCCACGCTTGGATAAAGTTACATTTTGTATAGACTGACACCCTTTCTTCCTATCCTTTAATCAATAGAAATAAAATAAAATAAAAATTATTATTATTATTATAAATTGACAATTACATGTCATTTAAAAAATATGGTATACTACATTTTTATTGAATTTTTCATGATTTATAGTTTATATTTTGTTTCTCATAATTTATTTGGAAAAAGATTAAAAAAAAAAATGAGAAAGAAAGAAAGAAAGACTAAATGTTGTATTTACAAATCAAATGATATTTTGGAAAAAACATTTCAGATTCTCAAAATTTTTATTAGATTCCAAATCAAACCAAACATATAAATAATTACATTCTCAAATATCTAGATTGCCAAGCATTATATTTTTAGGAATCTAGATGTCGGGATAATGTGGATTTTCCTGTATCAAATGCAACCTCATAGTAAACAGATATTCATATGTTAAATAGCTACTCTAAGTTTAAGTACATAGTTTCATGCTTCTTCAAATTGAAATTCTATCATAATTTTTTCACTTAAAGGGCAGCACATGCAAGGCATGTGCCATCCCAATTAGTGTTGGACAAATGAGTAAAATTTCAGATTTGGATAATAAATGAAATGAGGATTTTTGCACATTTTTTGAAAACTGAGAAGATAAAATAGAGGTTAAAAATAATGGAATGATAAAATAGAAATTAAAACCATAAATAAAAGTAAAATCGAAATCAAAGTTAACACAATAGATGAGAGAGAGATTGGAGAGTTTATGCGCATCCTTTAATTTGTTTATCATTGGGAAGTTTGTTTCATTGGGAGGACACTGGTGCAACGTGGTATGCATCATAATTGGGAGACAAAAATATCATTTTATCACATCCTCTATTCCTCTTTTAATTCAAAATTAATTTTCCCTATAACATTTAGAATGAGGACTGATTTATGTGATTTAAGATACGACAAACTTCTTCCAACTTACTATATAACAATTTAAATGACCATCCGTGTATACTTGAGTCACATAATCTGATTAATGAATGATGTAGATTGTTCAAATAATTTAATTATACGTGTGATTTAATATTGTATGAATTGCCACATAATTAATTGAAGTAGGTGCTTCCAAACCAATTTGGAAATAAGCTCTATCCAAAATAAATTATCCCCAAATTAACATAAAATAACAATTATAAAAGAATAAATAGTGATAATTTTATTGCCAACCCAATGATAAATTTTAACAAAAATCACATTTTCAATATGAGTTCAATAAGTCAGTGTTTTCCCTAAGAATCTTACAGGTTTGATTATGGGTTGCAAAATTAAACACGACTTGCGAATCTAATACGACACAATACGAAATTAGCAGGTTATAAGTTAAAGTTTAATGGGTTAGTGTCATATTCAAGTTGACATGATTGACTCGTTTAATAAACATGTTAGGTTAGTACCCAATACATGGAACTCGTTTGATCTGTTTGCCCATTTTACTTAAATGATAATTTACCAATATAACCCTTAAATTCTAAGTATATAAACTTATTAGTGGTTGTAATTTATTTTCTTTAACATATTATGAATGATTATCTGTGATATTAAGATATGTTTTAGTTTTGAATGATTATTTATGATGCAATTACTTGTTAGTTTTGAATTTTATATTAAAAATATTTATTTTTTTTTGGTTTTTCATATTCATTTGGTTAATACTATTTTTTTTTTCCCCATTTTGATAAAATGTGATAAACATGTTGATACGATTGACCTGTTTAATAAATACATTGTATTAGGGTTGAAGAATCTTGACCGTTTAATAAACATGTCAATTTAGTGTTGACCCATATAATCGAATACTCATGAGTCGACACAACATGAACCTAACACGCAAACACGAATTGATCATGCCCCATTGTGCTGAATTGATAAGGCCTCTTAAGTTGTTCACTTGTTTCTATCAAGTTAATTTTGAATCTGAAACTAAGAAAGTAATACCATTATCTTATTAGCTAAACCAGTATTAGTATCTTTTCTCTCTCTCTCTTCTTCTTTTTTTTTTTTTTTTTTTTTTTTTTTTTTGATAAAAAGGAAAGCTACCAAGAAAAAGCTTCTATTTTCTACAACCATCTTCCCCCTTTGCAATAGAGCCATCCTCAGCCAGTTTTACATCCTTTGCAAGACAGCACACAGGCTTAAGATTCCTTGGTCTCTTCTGCATCAACCCACCATGAAACGGGGCCCAAACCATCTTCATCAATTGATCCCTAAGAAACAGAAATTAATTAGACTCCTATAAAGATGAGCATTCTAAGTGCCAGAGATGAAACCGATTGATATGTAGTGATGAGACGCTGCTGAACAATTTGGGGAGCTACCTGAGGGTCCAAGCATATGTAGTAATGAGACACTGCTCGACAGTTTGAGGAGCTACCTTAGGTCCAAGCATATTCTTTTGCCACGACAACCAACACACCCCCCCCCCCTCTCCTCTCTCTCTCTATTCCCCTATCTGTTTCTCCTTAAAACAAATAATAGTAATAATAAAATAATTCAAATAGTTTCATCTCATGTTAGATCACCAGACATACATAGGAACTGTTCACAAGCACAAACAATATTGTTTTCTACGAGTGATGCCCTACAAAAGTATAATGCAATTATGTGAGTTCATATTATGCGTGTTGTATTCACATCATCGATAGTACTTGTATTATCAATGTTTTAAATTAGAAGTAACCTTGTTATAGTTCTGATACATGACAAGTTGAAGGCAAAGTCATGACAACAATAGCAATAAAAATAATAACAATACCATAAGATACTACCCTTCAAAATAGAAACCCTTTTTAAAACCTTCCACCATTCTGTTTTGAATATATTATTAGACAGAAAAGGTTTTTTGTTTGATAACTGATAGAAAAATTTATCTTATTACAACATATGAAGAAAAGAGAAATACTGGAAGGGAGTTGCCCATTAATGTATAGAATGTAGCAGCTTGTCTTATACCAGTTCAGATCTTAACTTTCAGAATCCAGCCCTAAGCTGATGCTGCTCTCTAAAGGATCTCGTATAAGTTTGTAATTGAAACAACACAGATAAAGACCAGCCAAACATACATATTTATGGATGTATGTATATACATACTGATAAGCCATGATAGGATACCATCCTATCAAGATTAATAGGTTGTCATCCATTTACATAAATGCATTACCCTTTGGCAGACCTACCCCCCATAGAAACCTTCTACGTGAGACCATCACTTCGCCTGTAAGTCATAACACAAGGCTAGAATTCTAGCTCTTCTAAAGTGGTATCTCACTAACAGCTCAGGCTTCCCAGGAAGGAGGGCAAAATTTCAAAAGAATTGAATGAGAAGCCATATGAGGTAAAAATATCATTTAGAGTTCTGTAGAGTGGGAGTAAAGGTGACTCATCTATCAACCTTTCTACTAGTACCCAGGAAAGCACTGACATGGCTACAGGGGTGCCGCACCTGCATTTGACGTGACCCGACGTGGGGTGTGGTGAGCGACACCGCTACCCACGCGTCGGTGCTTTTTTTTTTTCGTTTCCGGATTCACGCCGATTTGAGTCAAATCGGTTCCCATCGGCTGGCCAAAACCAGTCGATTCAAGCTAATATCGGCTGATTCAATTTGATACTAGCTAATTCAAGCCGATACCAGCTTTGAATCAGGCCAAAATTCAAGTAAGAATTATTAAATAAATAAATAAATAAGAGAAGAGTGCAAAAACATCTTTAAACCAAAAAAAAAAAAAAAAACTAAAACCATCACTGCTCCCTCCCTGTATTCTAATTTCATTGTTTTAGTTTCAAACTTGTGGATTGTATTTAATTTAGGAACATCATGTTTTAGTTATCATCTACTATTGCTCTTAAATTTGGTATATGTTTATAGAATATGAAAAAATATGCTTAGCAATATATAAAAAATAAAAATAAAAATATTTTTAATAATTTTTCAATCATCGCACCCCCCGCACCCTACTTTTTCAAAAATTGCTGAGCCACGCACCTAAATCTAGAAACGCACTTGTGCTTCATAGCATATCACCCCCCCCCCCCCTCCCCCCTCACCAAAAAAACCAAACTCTGCCTTACCTAAAGTTGCTAGAGTATACTAAAAGGAAATTTTCTATAAAGTCTGCTTATTGTTATTATTATTTTTTGACATGGACTGGATACCTGATTCCTTCTAAGAATCCTAATACCAACCTAACAAAATGGCAAGTTGATTCTTAATTTCATCTTCCATTTTACGAATGTTCTACATCTCTTCTTTAATAATCATTTTTTTATAATAATTTTTGTGATTTAATAGTTTAAGGTAGTCCTATCAAGAGGAAAGATAACAATGTGAAAAATTATGAAATTTTGTGCTTCTTTAAAAATATTTAAAAAAAAAAAGAGGCATAATGATTTTACTTATACATGAGAAAGTATTTGACATTGCACAATAACCAAAGATATTACTCATTTGACTCTACCAATTTATAAAAAAGAAAAATATTCTTAATTTTTCTTTTAAGTAAAAGAGTCTTGCATTTATGGTTTGTAGATCCACTTGAATAGATTGGATCACTAAAATAAATAAATAAATGGCTAATGCCTTAGCAATCTTGACAGGGCGGCTTTCTATAATTGTGTACTTATAATTTTATATAGACATAATATTAAAAGATAGTATTGGTAAACGTGTCAAGTGGAGGTACAAAGCCTCAAGCGCACACTTGATTAAAGTGCACATTATAAATATAATGTATAACTAACCTCTTCACACATAGCCAAAGCGCATGTTCAAAGGCTCTTCTTTTTTTAATACAGAATATAATCTTTTTAAGTTGTATCTGCAAGTGTTATATTTTAAGTACAAAATGTGTCCTAATTTTAGGGAATTTCAATTTTACTTTTTACATATTTTTTAATCAATCTTTTATTTTGAGAATTTGGAATTTTTATGTGGGTGCGTTGTGGGGTTGTTAGTAGATAGAGCAATTGCACAAAATTTGTCTATTTTGCCTATTAGCTCAAATGGATAGTGCAATTGCACAAAATTGTGACTTCAAATTTTATAAAAGTTATTTCAATTTCTTAAAAATTTTATATAGTAAATTTGAAAACAATTCTCAATGGAAAAATCATAATAATCTAGTCATATAAAGTTTATATGGAATATTTTCTATAATTCTTTTGCACTTTATAAAAATACATGATTGTGAGAGCTATGATAGAAATGAAGTATATGGTTCAATTAATATATATATCCAAAAGTAAAAGACCAAAAGGCAGAAGATAATAGATTATCCTTGTTCATGTCTTTTGATATGTAAACAAAAATTGTTTGTGTTATACACCATCTTAAGAATAATGTTTGCATAACAATAACATTCCATATCATTTCCATCAAGATTGAATAATTAATTTTAATGCTTGACATATTTTTTAGATGAAAAAAAAAAGCACCTATGGGTGGTTTGGGTGCTTCAAAAATCACCAAAAAAAAGCATGTCTGAGGCATGTTTCATTATACAAGTTTCTTTGGCCAAGTGAAAGTGTTTAGACCTAAGGTTTGAGCTTCAAGCTTTAAGTGTGCCTAAGTACGCTTTTAACAACACTAGTATGAGATCAAGGAAGTTGCAACATATGCCAATCAAATTATGAGATTCAGTAGATGAACTTACAGTAATCACCATAGGGGCAAACGGCTTTGCTTCTTTTGGCTGCTCAATTGGAATTGGAGGATAACTTACATTGTGAACTCGAAACTTGATCTGCCATGTTTAAAACCAAAAGTTAGAAAAACCCTGCACTTTCATATGTTTGAACAATAGCTATAACATGTCAAACGACCAATAGCATTGCAAATATGAACCTCATCAATCCCATCAATAATATATGGTTCTTCATCATACTCCCACTCCCATGTGCCTTTGTCCCTGCAGTAGTCATAATAGTGTAAATGGTTAATCATTAAGCATACTGATTAAAGATGAGTCATAAAATGATTAAAACAAACTTATGCAGGATTTGGTAATGCATTCAAAAAAAAAAAGATCAAATATTGAACCAAGCAGGGACCTTACTTCTTATTTGAGTCTGGCTTGAAGCTCGATGGCTTTGGAAAAAGATGAGCAGGTATATAAATGTCATCAAAAAATCCAATTGATACTGCCATTTAGAGTCAACATCAGTATCCAGGCACCAGGTAGCATTTTTTATTAATTAAGAGAGAGAGAGAGAGAGATGAGGAAAGTATTATTGGTGAGTTATAGGTGCACCCAGTGGGTCTTAACCCATGACCTCACTCCTCAACTTACTCTTATAAGGAAAGGATGTGTCATTTGAGCTGGAGCTCATTGGCAAAAAAGTTTTACATCAGTAGCACTTGATAAGAAAAAGACCAATTACATAATTCTTGTAAATGAGAACCTGGCCCTAACAATTTAGAGTATCCAGCTTTGATCACAACCTATCAATGTCAAGCCAGTTGCTGAAATTCTTTACAACTCAGACTAGCCCAAAAAAAACAAGCAATGGTTTCTCAATTCTTAAGCCATGATCAAGATCTTCAGCTGAATTCATAAACATGCTTCTAAATAAGTTAATTTGGGCTCATTAAGGTTGAATTATGATAACTAGGTTTGAGAAACCAACAGGATATATGCAGTACACACTATTATCACCAATAAATTCCTAACCATCAATTAAATTATGTTGCAATGTCTTAATCTTCTGTGACAAAAACTACTGTACAAGAGTATCATGAACCAACTTGAAGTTTTTATAAAGACAAGAAAAGGTGATAAAGAAGTTAGTATGAAAGGAGTAATAGCCTCTATTAAACCCTTCCAACCAACCACAGTCCCCGCCCTAAGAGAGAGAGGTTCGCCACAAAACTAAGAAATGAAAAGGAGCCCCATGACAGTGGAATGACAGGAGAGAATTTATGCAGCTGAACCAAAATAGGAAGAGAAGAATATAATAATACTTCAATGATTGGGGCCATGTTATCTTAGTAGCCAACAGGACTAGTCTTAATAGCCATAGATGTAGCTCAGAATATATCACCCTTTTTGCCACTTACCATTCATTAATCAAGATCTAGGGGTGAGGAAAAAGTTTTCATCAAAGAGAGGACTCTAATATGACCTAGGGTACACACAAGTGGACAAATATTTTAGATCAGCCAAAAAATATTGAATTCTGGGTAGGAAAATAGATGAAGACTCAAAAAAAAAAAAAAAAAAAAAAAAAGATAAAAAAGAAGAAATAAAATCTAATAAGGTATTGATTTTTTCCTCCACAACCAGTTAAAACTGCCATCATTCACTGTTTCATACCTGTGGAAAAAAATATATCTGAAAGGAGCATTCAGCTCATGACTTGATAAACTCGAATGAAACAAAAAGTTACCTTCGTAGAAAATAGAGGTTTGCTCAACTAACCTCATAACAGTCATACCTAAGAAGAAATGACTCACCAGTTGAGTTCTCAACTAATTACGACCCAATACAAGTTGATCAAAATTAGCTGGATTAATTAGTTTCCATGCCAGGATGAAACTAGGAGATTAAATTTTAGCCCCAGATCCACCAAAAGCACAAAAGAAGAGCACATTATTCACACGGAGCATGTGTGATGAATAAAATAATACTTGTACCAAATAGAAGGAACAGTTAAACCAAAAAAAGAAAGAGATCCAGAGCACTAGTCGCATTATGGTCAAATAAGTAAAAGAAGCACAAGACATACAGCGTAAACCAGTGGCATTAGATTCTTTAACATTTGCAGCAATAATCTCTCCCACAAATGGACGGAACATTATCAGTCTAAACACAACCTGCCCAAATATAAAAACAAGATCATCAAGTTGTTTTATAATTAATGACATTACAATGTAGAGATGTCCATTACAAGCAAATAAACCAATTGTGTCTTATAAAACAGTTGGGCAAGAAATCCAGTTGTACATAATCAAACACCACCACCATCACCAATCCACTGAAGAAGGGAAAAAAGGTGCTAAGGAAAATAAAACAGGCCTTCAAAAATTCTATCAGAATCATAAATGACTCATTTAACAATGAAGTGAAATCTAAACACTCAATTAGTAAAAGCTTTGCATTGATCAAGAATAGCACATCTTGTCTTCTCTGACAAAATTGAAAGCAAAATTACAATTCGGAACCCAAAACTCATTCCACAGTCCACACACACACAGAGACATGTATATGAAAAAAGAGGGTTACAGTAGGTTGACAGATAGGGTAAAATTTAATCATTTTTTATTTTATATATAAGTGCACACACACATCAAAATTATGACAAAAAAATTACTAAAAAGCTATTACTCTTATGAAGATTGTGAACAATGACACAATACATGGTCAAATCTTAAGACTCGTTCCCAAGAAGGACTACATCAAGAATCTTTGGCCTCATTTAACAACTTAATGAGATATTACCTTCCACACCTACTGATAAGCTAATTTTCCCTATGACAATTAATACATCACAAACCAAAGTTAAGGGTCTCACAAACACAGCCCCCCTCCACTACCTGTTACCCCTCTTTGAGTATGTGACTTTGCACGTGTAGAATCAGAGAAATCAAATCTGGCATAAATCTTTGCTAACATTCTTACCCACAATCTGAACAAACGCAGGCAAGAGGATTAAAAAAAAAAAAGAGAGAGAGAGAGAGAGAAAATAGAACTAACAACAATTGACTTTTGCAATGTGACTTCTTTTTTCTTCTTTTTGACAAGTAATGGAATTTATTAAAAGAGAAAAGGTACCTAAAAACGCACATGCAGAGCATACACAAGGATTCCAGTTCACAAACATGTAACGCCAGTTTACGCACATCCCTCTACAAGTCAAAATTAAGTCTAGCACACATACAGGCCAAAACACTTGGATCAACTAGAAAGATACTAATGCTTAACAAAAAACTGGGTAAAATGGAACTAATCACTTTATAGAACAAGAAAAAATAAAAAGAAACAAGAGGAGGTATAATATTAAGAATACCGTATAGGTCGCAGCACCATCACTGGGAAAGATAAAGCCACCTTCAATAGATTTGATATCATAAACAGAAACACAGAGCCCCAAGTCTGCAATAACCTTCATTATCACAAATAAATCAAAAAGCCTTTCAAGAATCGGCAATAATAAAAATAAATCAATGATACAAGTCCAACAATTACCTTATCTAAGAAAAGTTTTTCAAGCTCTCCCTTAATAGCTTCCTCGATAGGAAGGTTAAGGAGACTAGGTGGCACGCGAAATGTGTGCTCAATTCGGCTAAGGTAGAACATTTGGACCCAGTACAAATATTTTGTAATCCAAAACTGAATCAACAAGAAGAAGGAAGTGCTATGTTACATTACATAGACTCAAAAATTATAAAAACAAAAAAAGAAGCAAAATAGAAAATATACTTGCACAACTTGCTGTTATTATTAGTTGTTAGTTGTTACCATCCTTGTAAGCAAGCATTCAAATACCCAGTTAAATAATAAGTGATTAGTTAATGTACTAGCAAACAACTATCAATAATTCAAGAGTAATGCTACAAAAACAAACTTTTTAAAAACATTTTTACAAACTATAGATATGACAAATTCTTATTAGTTCTCATTTGAACTCACTATTGACATCACTTTTTTACTTCCCAATAACCACTCACCACATTAGCAGTTTGTAAAAGAATTTGTAACATAGTTTGTAACTTCAGCATTTTCCATTGTTCAATACATAAGTAAAGGAACATGTTTTCCAAGCTCTAACAAGTTCCAAACGACACAACAAAGCCAAGTTTTAAACTTTAAAAGACAAAAGTTTTAAAGTATCTAAATTTCTAATGTATGTAAAAGAAATTTTTATTTTTAAAACCATCATCGTAGATTTGAATGAATGAATGACACTACAGCCGACTTTTTAGAGTGTATGAAGCAGGTGACACTCACTATTACCATTGCAAACATCAAAGCAAATTTCAGAGGATAAAATGTGAGACACCGGCGGCGGTGTTGTAACGTTGAGGGAGGAGTGGGGCGGTGCCACCAGTATTGAGTTTGTAACTTTTGGGAGAAACTGGTTTTTCTGGGCCAAAATGCAAAAGTCACCCTCTAAGTTTCACTGCTTTTAATTTTAGTAATCTTAACTGCCATCCACTAAGTCCCCCCAAAACATTGCCGTTTTGGGCTGAATTTAATATTTAGTATTTAATTTATTTCTTATTTTTTATTTCATATTATAAAAAAAACGTTAATTAAAAAAAAAAAAAAAAAAAAAACCCCAAACCCAAATGGTGTTGTCCCCTTCCCTGTATCAGCACAGCAGAACACAAAAAAGAGCCCACCCACCAAAATCCCTACCCCAACCCGAAAATTGAGAGAAAGAGAAAGAGGGAGTAGGAGAGCAAGATCAAGAAACGGAAACTGAAAACTCAAACAAACACACAAACAGAAACTGAAAACGGAAAGTTTCCATTTGTGTGTTCTTTTGATTAAAAAAAAAGTCACTCACTCATTCTATTAAAAAACGTACTGTTTGCCAATTTAAGAGTTGTGTCACTAGCCACTCTCCCTCTAGGTTTGTATCATGAGAATTTAACCAAACCAACACAATTCTGATGCAAAGAACTCTGATTCAAAAACATCAAATGCAATTAAGCTAGACAAATCTTTTTGTACCATAGAAGGAATTTAACCTGTGAAAAAATATCAAATACTCAGGCCCATCTATTGGAAATTAATCCATAATATATAATCCTACATGCATAAACAAAAACAAAAACAAAAAAATCAGTTTAATAGTAAACATTCTGAAAAATTCAGGGAGAATCCTTTCCCCTAACACATATTATATTTTTTTCAGGAAGATTTGTGTATTTGTTGTTTTCTTTCACCAACTTCAAACATGAAATTGCTGCTAATTTTTATCGCTATATTTGTCAAATATGAGAATAATCTCTCTGGTAGCTAAATGTTGAGGACCAGAGTCCTCATTTCTAACATCCTTTATCTGTAGTGCGGGTTTTTCCATTTTTGCAATTGCTACTGGCTGATGCAAACATTTAATCAAACAGTTGTATATATCTCTCAGGCATTTAATCAAACAGCTCTATAGCATACTTAAAAGCAACAGCTCTACAGCATACTCCAAAGCAACAGCTCTATAGCATACTCAGAAAATCGAACAAACAAGCTCACAGAGACCCAACCCAAAAATAAAACCAAACCAAGAGTTTCTTTTATAGAAATTCGCACATGGAGATTAAAAGAAAAAAAAATTCTTTGTGGATTTAAATAACAATACGTAAGAAAGGGGAAAAAAAATACCAGGTGGTGGCTGGGGAATGGCACGGTGGAACCAACAAGGCGCCACCGGGATAATGGCGGCGAAACAACGGGAAGACGATCTGCGGTGGTTCTTGTTCTACCGCCTCTTTCCCTCTTCTCCGCCGGTGAGACCTCTGGTCACTCCTCCTCTCTCTTCTTTCTGTCGTATGCGGTTTAGTTAGGGTTTAAGGAACTCGTGCATCTCACGTGCTCCTATTCCGTCAGTGTTTTAACGTGAAAATATATGGATGGGATGGTAGAGTATTAATTTGGTAGCTGTGTTAGTTTTGAGAGTAAATTAGTCAATAAAAAAATTTATAGTTTCAGGAGCTTATAGGCATTTTTTCCAAATAAATTTAAAGTGTGAATTAAATTTTAATCATATATGATAATAAAGGCACAAAGGAGAAAAACATACCGGCAAATTAACAAAGCACCAACCATTTGAATATAACAATAAGGCTTTTACCTTTTATTATTATTATTATTATTAACAATATAATGGTGTACTTTTACCATTGTTTTGCTGCTGAACTCAGTTTCTCAAATCACAGGTCAACATTGTATTCAAAAACGTCTATGGATCATTGCATTAGATGAGAGGTTCTGCACCCTGATATATAGATTTCTTTTTTCTTTTTCCTCTTTTTATGTGTTTATTTGTTCATCTAATCATCTTATTGATTGCTTCTTTTTCTTCTTTTTAAATAATTCAATAATTAGAGAAGATGATTTAAAATTTAAACCCTAAACGTCATAATTCGAATGTCAATTGAGTTATAAAACTTTTAGCATTAATTGTTTCTTTTAGATTTATTTAATTAGTTTATGCAGTCATCCTCTTTCTTGATATAAATTCTTCAACCATGAAAGTAAAAATCTAATAGAAGCCAATTCGAAGCTCCTCACCAACATAAATAATAAGAAATCATATTCATAACCACATGAACCATTACAAGAATAATAAAATTCACATATCCAATGACCCCTATAATGACACAAATAATACTTCATCATAATCTCTTAAACTAACTAGCCTGTATAAAAAACGACAAAGATAAAGAGCCCAGATACATTCTAACGTATACAAAAAGTAAAACAAGTAATGGTGCAAAGAATCATCCAAGCAAAGCTAGAAGAAAGAGGAATTAGAAATGTGGCATATCAATTCTCAAGGACAAGTGTAATAGTGCTTCACTTTGATGGAGGTGGGGATAGGATAGGGATTGTTGGGATTGTGGTGGGAATGGTAGGGATCGAAGGAATTGTGGTTGGGATGGTGGGCAATGGATTAGCTGGGAGAGGAGGTAGTGTCACCTTGGGAACATTGGGAAAGGTTGGCAATGTTGGGACTTGGGTGCTTGGCAATGGTGGCAATGTGGACTTGGGAAGAGTTGGTTGATTTGGCAGTGTTGGCAATGGGTTGGTAGGCAATGGTGGCAATGTGGTGGTTGGTAATGTTGGCTGAGATGGGACTTGGATGCTTGGAAGTGGTGGCAATGTGGCTTTAGGTAGTGTGGGCACTGATGGCAGAGGAGGCAATGTGGCCTTTGGCAGAGATGGGATTGTAGGCAATGTTAATGCTGGGGGTGGAGCAACTGGTGTGTCCAAAAGGCAACGAGCCGCGAGGCTCACATCGATGCTTGAGAGTGACAATGCTACGATCATAGACAGAAGAAAACAATGCTTAGAAAAAGCCATGGTTTAAATGGTAGGAGCTAGTTCACTTGTATTATTGGGCACTATTGGCAATTGCAAGTGATGTTAATTGAAGAAAACTTGTACTCGGTGGTATTTAAAGAGACCAAATTCTAAATTTTGAGGACTGTGAGTTTGATAAAATGTGGTTGTAGGGAGAAACATCAGTTAGTTCACCTTCCAAGATAGGCAAATTGGAGCAAAACTAGTACTAAGTAATTACTAATGTAGAAAGATATACGGCATGAAAAATTGCAAATTGATTTTCGCCTTTATGAAATCAGATCAACCTGTTTTATGGCTCATCAAAATATATCAATGAGTTATTGAACTAATTTTGGACCAATTGGTATGTGGTGGGGTCGACTAGGAAGTTTACTTGTCCAAATGGACCATGACTTCTTGTGACACAAATATAGTCTTTCACTAAATGGATATATCTTGTAGAAGATGGAAATCGAGTCTGCAGAATTAATTAATCAAAATATTCAAAAGTCTAGAATTTTGTTATTTATGGTGGAATTTAGACAATATGTAGTTGGCTAATTCTCGACCAAGAATAGATGGTCACCTAAACTTGGAGGTCAACCAAAGATATGTTATTTATTCCATATAACATATCTGTCTATATAATATATTGAATTGAAAGCTTTCAAATTAGATTCTGCGTACACCTTCAGTTTTGTTCCTATGTCCTAATTGCATTCTAATTTGATTTGATGGAAAATATTTTTTAAATTTTAAATGTATTCTAATTTTTTGCTAAGTGTTCTTTCAATTGCATATTAATTTGTGTAAAGTGCCTTGACATATAAATTTAAAAATCTAAAATTTGAAAATTTATAAAAAAAAAAAAAAATCATTTAACTTATCTTACTTCCATGTTATTATGAACGTATTTAGCATGTTAACTTTGAACTTAAAAACTGTATCTCTATCGTGGGTTCCATTTAACTCAACTAGTAAAGTCTCTGATGGTTGTATAAGAAATCTAGGATTCAATCTCCGCCTACACCAAAAATTGATTGGTGTCTTGGTCTGATTATAAAGAGCTATCATTAAGAGCGGACGCCATAGGTTGAAACTCTCTAAAAAAAAAAAACTGCATCTCCATCCAATACGCATTATTCTCAAAAAAAAAAAATAATAATAATGATAATAAAATAAAATAAAAAATAAAAAAAACTTTAAACTTAAAATGAAAATAACCTTTTTATACAATACTATTTATTTTTCTTTTCTTTTTTGATGGTCTTTTTTTATTTTTTATTTTTTTTATGTGTGTATATATATTGTCATAACCAAAAAAAAAAAAAAAATGATAATTATAACTGTAAACATACAATTTGATAATACACCACTCTGCCGAATTTGTTTTATCCTCATTCCTTCATTAAAATTAAATTGAAATTTACACATTCTAAAAAAAAAATTGTAAGGACCTAAAAAAACATGACTCTCTTCCATATGAAAATAGACTTTGCAAACTTAATATTGTTTAAATTAAGGTTATAAACAAGCTAAGAATTAAATGATCAAGTTTGTTCATTTAATTTTATTTGGAACACAGCTAAGCTCAAGCTAAATACCAAATAAAATTATATATTCAAACTTGATTCATTTTCTTGTCAAAGCTCAAGCTTATTTGTGAGCTATATAGTTTGAACACGACTAACATTTTTTACACCCTCACAAATCTAGAATTTTTAACATGAATAAACTATTTATATGGTCAATAAACTACAAATGATAATTTGATATCATATAAACTTATTTATAAATTTGTACAATTCAATCTCAAATGTATATAAGTATATTTTTTAACAAGTATACATATAAAAATATAATATTATTATATATAATTGAATTGAATATCATATTTATGAGCTTATTCATGAACTAGGGCCAGCCCAAAGCCTAGGCCTAAAGCCACCTCATTGGAAAAAAGCCCCACTTCCCATTGATAAAGGCCCAATTTATTTATTTTTAAATGGTTGTGAACTTTTTTTTTTATTTTTTTTTATGAGTGATGCTAATGATACCACAAATTTTAGTATAAGTTTAAAAACTAACATGTCACCAATCATTAAAAATATATATATATATATATATCAAACACTCATTAATTAGATTGTTTAAGTTCATCAATTACTTTCTTAAAAAAAAAAATTCATCAATTACAGTCATTATCATATCATATTGAGACAATTTTTAGTACATTGAGCATTTTTTTTTTCATATCTAACAAGGCCTCCAAAATACGTGACCAATAGAAATCTAACCCAATTAAAACCCTAAAAAGTTTCCAAAAAAATGTTGCAAATGTGTTAAATCATTAATGATGATTAATCTCCCATAAAAGTTTGAGACTTTAACTTTTGTAAATCAATCTCCACCACACATCAAATAATATCTCTCCCCCCAACACCCCCCCCCCCTCTCTCTCTAAAAAAAATAAAAATTAGATTACAACTTTACTTAACTATGCTTCGTCATATATCAAAGATAAAGCAAGTTTCTTTTTTAAAAAATAATATATTTTTATTTCTTTTTGCTACAATTTATTCTTCAAGTATGACATTCAAACATCTATATGAAATTAACCTTAATTTAATTAATATCATTCAACCAATTAAGTATTTAATGAATTAAAAATTTTAATGTTATTGGTATTAAATTTTATTTAATTAATATTTACATATAAAAGGCGCTATATAATTTTTCTTCTTTGTAGGCCTCAAATTTTGTTGAGTCAGCTCTATCATGAATACATTATTATGTTTGAACTTGACTCGTTTAATAAACTTGAGCTTGAGATTGTCTTAGTTGCTAAACAAACGACCAATGACAAATATTTACCAGTTGATGACTTGAACTCGAGCTATTTATAAATGATTTGGTTCATTTAGTGCCTTAATTCAAACTTGGCCAACTTTGAGGGTCTCATAAGTGCTCTGGCATAAGCAACCGGAAGTGATGCTAGTTTCTGTGCTTTTGCTACATTAGCCCGCTTTGTGTAATTGCTGTAATCATTAGCTTCAATGGCATCTAATTAAGATCTGTTGGTACAACAACAACGATGCCCGTACTGCCCATCTACTAGTTAAGTTGAGCTCTGAAACGCCCTTCTCTGCTTCATCATAGAACATCCTAGCTCGTTTTATCTGGCCTTTCATGAAACTACGCCATTTATCGGTCACTTTCCCACGCAATATGTCATCATCTGACAAGCCAGCTTGTGCTAGTTCATCTTCTGGGAGATAAATTCTTCCTCTGATAGCACTACAATATCACATACGAGTAATAAGTGTTTTTGTATCACGAATACAAACATAAAATACTTTAAAAAAAAAAACAGAAACTCAGTCTCATTAGGCCAATATCAAGAATTGGGAGCATCATCATCAATAGTGACAAACCTAAATCAAAGTATCTATTGAAATTCATGTAAAGTCTTTTGAAATGATTCAATAGGAGAGGTTCCCCAAAAAAAAAAAGAAGAGATTTTTATATAATAATCAGCTAGAATAAAGTCAATTAAATGAGCTTTATATACACCGTATAGGGCTGTAAAATGAATCAAGTTGTTTGTGAATATCTTAAGTTTGGTTTGTGATGCTTGTTGGAACTTGTTCATTAACACAACGAATTAGCCTTGAGCTCCAATTTAAAGCTCAATTTTGTAAGATTTAATCTTTTTTTTTTTTTTTTTAAAGGGGGGTTGGTTTGATATATTTGTGAACGCTAAAAGCTCAATTATGTAAGATTTAATCTTCTTTTTTTCTTTTTCCTTTTTTTTTTTTTTTAAAAGGGGGTTTTGGTTTGATATATATGTGAATACTATAGATAATAGCTTATCTTCTATAAAAATAAATAATTAAATAAAGAAGAAGAAGATGATAGCTTTTGCAATTAACATGTGCAACTTAAATTGGAACAAACAGCACAGGTGTTGGTAGGCAGGATTTGTTTAAAAAATGTTTACTAGCTAGAATATGCATGCGTTATAAGAAACTTACTCTTCTCCAACATCTCTGAGTATGTTGGTGAGTTGATTAGCAATTCCAAGGGCTAATGCAGCATTGTAAACACTCTCTATTGAAGCCTTTGATTCTGGTGCTATCCCCATCACTGGAACACTCATAAGCCCCACAGTCCCGGCAACATAGTAGCAGTAAAGGTAGAGCTCATTGAAGTTCTCGTATCTTGATTTTCTCAAGTCTAACTTCATTCCTTCTATCATGTCTTTGAAGAGCTGTCCAAGGAAACAAAGGTGAGTTGGTCAATCTTAATCTTAGCACAAATAAACATTCTTTTTTTTTTTTTTTTTTGATAAACTTCAATATATATTAACTAAGAAACAGAGAAACAAAGAGGGGCATCTTTCTTACAAGCATCTACTATACTAGGAGGAAGATTGCCCGAAATGAAAAAACAAGACATATTAGACTCAATAGCAAACTTTGCAGTAACATGTGCAGCATTGTTGCAAGACCTGTTGATCCAAGCAAAAGAACAAACAGGAACGGACTCAGCAGTGAATAAAATATCAGAAACCAAACTCTCAATAACCCAATCAGGACAGCCCTTACGTTTCAGTACCCCATCTAAGCAAACCTTACAATCACCTTCGAAAGTGACAGAAAACCATCTTTCTCGGCTAGCAAGCTGAACTGCCCAGAGTAGTGCTTCAGCTTCGGCTTGGAGAGGAGACCGTTTGGGAATGACTTTAGCCCATACCTTTATAACAGCACCTCGATAATCTCTAGCCATGACAGCTAAGGCAGCTTTCGAAATGGAGATAGCTGCATCAAAGTTGATCTTGATTGTGCCCAAAGGAGGTTTAGACCAATTTTGAGGATGAAACACCGGGACAGAGTGAGGTACTGGTTTGGGGAAAGTGATAGCGCATTCTTGGATTTTGGCATGAACTCTGTGAATTGAGGACTGAAGGTCTACCTTCCCTTTGTCGTTGCATACCACGTTTCTAGTATACCAGATTTCTTCCATAGTGTAAGCGAAATGCAAGGACACTAACCATTTATCATGCGCTTGCCAAAGTGGTTCAGGAGGGTTGAGAATCAGATTGATTATGTCCGCTGCCGTTGTAAATTGTGCTTCATCAGCCTTGAAACCCCAGCATATGGAAAACCATAGAGCTCTTGCCACCGGACAATGGAAGAAGAGATGAGCAAACGATTCTGCCTCCTGATTACATAGCACACAACAAGGATCATCCACCTCCAAACGTCTGCTTAAATTTTCCTTTAAGGGCAGAGCATTTGCAGCAACTCTCCAAAGGAACATTTTAATCCTTTCTGGTCCTATCATCTTCCACAGCTTTTTCCAATCCACCTCTAGATTAGCTGGTTGGGATGGTAGTTGGGATATTTTCCTGTAAGCAGATTTTACAGTGAAACATCCTTTGGGGTCCGGTATCCATATGAGCCTATCAGGGTGGGGTCTTGTCTGTAAGTGGATGGAGAGGATAGCTTTGGCAGAGCTTGGATCAAATAATTCCAGGATTAAAGGTGCTTTCCACTTCCGCAGGTCAGGGTCGATTAATTGGGATACCTTTGTTGCTACTCGCAGAGTTGATGCAGTTTTTGGGGTCGGTGTGAACTCCTGAATCCATGGCACCCAAGGATCAAGCCATATATCAACAGATTTTCCATCTCCAATAAGGTAGCATGCACCTTTTGATACAATAGACTTTGTTTTCTCAATTGCTTTCCAAATGGGAGATGCATTCTTTGGTGCTTCTGCCCGCAGCCAGTCCTCACTAACCTTGTACTTCAGTCTAAGAACCCTCATACATATACTATCCCTTTTAGATGCTATCATCCAGGCCAATTTGGCCAACAGTGCGTTATTCATCTCCTTGGTTTTTTTGAATCCCAGTCCGCCACGACTTCTTGGATTACAGAGTTTGTCCCAGGCACTCCATGCTATAAACCTGCCCTCCCTCTGACTTGGCTTCCACCAGAATCTTCTGGTTAGAGCATCCAACCTATCACACACCTTGTTAGGGATGCTAAATGTTGACATAGCATAATTGGGTAATGTTTGTGCCACTGAGTTGATGAGGGTTCTCCTCCCTGCCCATGATAAACACTTGCTTCTCCATCCCAACAGTTTAGACTCAAGCTTATCTATGAGGAAAGTAAAATCCTTACATGGGGATCTGGATAACATTCTTTCTAATACACAAGTAAGCCATTTGGAATTCACCTGTATATCAACAGGGTACTTTGAGACAGTATAAGATAGGGCAGCATCATACACGTCATACGGTTGACCTTCAAAAAGATCAGTTAATCTTGTCTCCCATATTTCCAGAGCCTTGGGTGTGATGTGTATAGCATTAGGCCCATCTACAAGTTCGTCGGTTCTCCTGCACCACACTATAGAGTAGAAGACATGCCATCCTTCAATCAGCACTGAAAGTTCAAATAGTGTAAAAAACACCCTTGAACGTTTAGACCCCCAAGTACAAAACTACCAATTCAAGTTTTATGACAAACAACGAGTGTGCGGAAAATGAACACAAGCTATAAACAGAATTGGTAAACAATCTAAGCCAATTAAAATCACATCCACAGCAGAAAATAAAAGGCAAAGATTAAGGGAAGAGAGATGCAAACACAAGGACAACACACGATGTGTTATCGAAGAGAAAACCGAAGCCCTCGGCGTAAAACCTCTCCGCCGCCCTCCAAGCGGTTAATAATCCACTAGAAAATGTAGTTGTGATACATGAACAGCAATAGACCTTCCAAGCCTAATCTACCCAATGTACCTAAGCCCTCCAAGCTTCTTACTCCAACGAGGTTGCGCCGAACCTTTTTCTTTTCTAACTTACCAGATTCTGCTATAATCCATAGCATCCACCATCCTTGGCATCTTCCAATGCTTCCCAAAACTCCAAAAACACTCAACACTCTAAATGGGTGTGGGTAGTGTTTGGATAGAAATCTCCTCTCAATAGGTATGACAATGAGAGAGGGAATGAGAAGAGACTACAAAGATTTCTCTCTAAGAATGAGTAGCTCTCTCTAATTGGGTGGGTGTTTTAAAGAAACCTCTCTTAGGGTTTTTTTTTTTTTTTTTTTTTTTTTTTTTTTTTTCTGAATAGCCACGCATATTTTGTGGGAATGAGGGGTATTTATACTGGTATGAGAATGGAATGCAAAGAGTCAGTTTTTCCAAAACAAGGTTGGCTGGCGACTTGACCTCGCGACTTAACTAAGTCGCGAGTTCAAGCTGCGAGCTAACTTAATGGCCAGTCTAGATTTTTGTCCTGTAGTGCTCTAGGTGGCATGACTGTTCAACTCCCCTGCATGCTCTGCGCGTGTGCAACTTTTGGCGGCTTGCAAGCCGCGAGTCCAGCCGCGAATCCTTACTTCACTACATAGTCTTGAGCATTTCTTCACACTCTCTCACACACTACCCTTACATGATTCCCACCTAAATACAGGGTTTCTAAGTGCTGTATTACAAGCAAATTTGTCACGGAATAAAGCCAACACATGGTTGATTAAATTTAACCTTACAAGCACTCATAATCATCTAACCCTAGTCTCTAGCTAAACTTTATAGCAAAGCAGTATGCACATACAACAAATCTTTAAGTTAAAGGTTATTATTGGTAGTTAAGAGTTGGCAAAAAAAGTAATTTAAATTATAAATTCAAATTAGAACCAATAATAATTTACCGTCTAACTTTTTTTGTAAAAGTATTGTGAAAATGTTATAAATGTAATACTTGTTATTCGTAAAATCTATATCACCTACAATTATTTCAACAGTATGGGTTAGTTCGACCAATAAAAATCTGAAATATCAAATGAAAAGTCAGGCTCAACTTCAAATCAAGTAAACCCTCTTAACCATTTCTCACTGTAACATTTTCTCTCCAATGACTTCAACCACCACCACTACACTGTCATCATTGCAACTACCCTACCCCCATACTACTCGATCGACCTAGCCTAAACACGCAGAGTACCTCCATGGATGGCAAATCAAAACCCATTCAAATCCCCCGGTTGACTTGGTGACCCAACTCGAACACAGCACATGGAGGTGCATCCCTACACAACTAGGCATGGTGCTCACCTATTCAACACACCCAACTCTCTAAGTCACACATCCCAACACCATTAGTTGTGAGGCAGATTAACTTTTGTAATTTATTTATTTTCATATCTTCATGAAAATTTTTAATTTTTAAGTTCAGGGTTGTTATTTCCTTGATTTTAAGTGTTTTTAATATTTTTATATTCAACTAAGGGATCCTTTAATGGTAAAATATCAATTAAGTTATTTTTTAGAATGACAAGAATAATGCTAAAGGTATAAACTATTTTACAAAAAAAAATTTACAAATTACTGATGTGGTGAGTAATTAATGGCAAATGACAAAGTGATATTAATGATGAGGCTAAATAAAAATCAATAAGAAGTTGGCTGCATCAACATTTTGTAAAAATGTTGTGAAATAGTTTGTGGTTGTAGTATTATTCGACAAAGTTTGGCTAAAAACTTAATTATAGTCAATAGCTACAATTCCCATACAAAAAAAATTAACATTACTACATATTTTGAAAATCCAACCATTAACTTGCATGTTCTATATATTTTTAACAAATGTGTCAAATTTTGTATCAATCGGATGATATTTACTGTTTGATTCATTCTTATTTTTGGTGCATAATTTTAGGCTACAAAAACTTGAAATTTAAATATTTGATTAATGACATAACTATTGATTTTTAATTTTTTGGAAATTTTGCAAACATGAAGCATATAAGAAGAAAATGTAATTCAGTGCTGGATTTGTTAAAATTCAAACCCAATAAAAAGATATTGAGTAGAGTTGTAGTCATTGGCTACAAGTTAATTTGTAGCCAAAATTTGTCCTTTTTAGAATATATGTTCTTATCAATCAACTTTTATTGGGCTTTCATTCTCAAAAAAAAAAAAAAAAAAACTTTTATAGGGCCTTTATATGGAAAATTTTAGCATTTTCGATATAAATATCTCCCTCCTCTTTAAAAAGGGAACGTCTATAGGTCCCCCACCCCCAAATAAATGTAGTGTTTAGTTTCTAATTAAGATATAATAAAAATAATAAATTAATTAATGTAGTGGTTCATTTCTAGGAAATAATAATGATAAATGTATTGGTTTAAATATGATTTTAATTGTGATTCATGAAAGAGAAATTAAATGGCACTAGTAAAGATTAGTTCAGGTTACACTTTTGAGTTATATATTTTTTTAAATGTGAATCTTCATAATTAAAAAGAGCTATATTAGAGATGAAAAGAAATTCACAACTCTTAGTTGATATAACATCATTTTCACATGAGTTTATTACTAACACAACTTTTACTATTTACCATCCACAACATAACATCTCAACAATTAATTTTTTTTTTTTAAATGACTTTTTTTTTTAATCATCAGACTTATTAAATCAGAAAAGAATATACACGCATACCAGCGACTGCCCAAATTGCTCTTTGTCGTTCTGGTGTCATTAGTAATGTACCTGAAAATAATTGCACAGAATAAGCTCAATTCAATTGCACAGAATAAGCTCAATTCAACAATATTTCTCTTTTAAAATATATATATATATATATATATATATCATTATATTTATATTTATATATTCCCAATTATACAAGAAATTATCGACTGCAACTTAATAGCTTGTTTGGATGTTTAAAAAAGGAGAGAGAGTAGAGTTGAGGGAGGAAGAGTAATTCAATTACCTTATTTGGAAGTTTTTTAAGGAAGCAGGGGGAGGGATTTGGAGGAGTTTCAACTACCTCTAATTCCCTCATTTTTAATTCTCCCAAATTGGAGAGATTTGGAGGAAGAGGAGAGTAGATAAATTATTGACCAAATGAATTCCCCAATTTACCCTTTCTAAATTAACAAAATTACAAACCAAAAAAATTAACATAAATCCTTCTTTTCTTTTCTTTTCCTTAATATTTTACTTAGTAACTACTAATTAAAAAATTATTTTCCTTAGTAACCAAACAAACGATCAATTATTTGACTTTGAAAACTTTTCAAAGCATATTCTCAAGAATCAAACACAGCACCAGGTTGTTGTATATTATTTTTAATTGATCAACATGCTGCTTCATGATTGAAGATATAAACAAAACAAAATTGATCAATTTTCAGAATCCAAGAATAGGAACCAAAGCAATCCAATCGAACAGAGTAAAATTCACAAATCTAGTACACCTATCCCCCGTTTGGTTGCTAGGAAAACAGATAAAGCCAAAAAAAAAAAAAAATCTCATCTATCTGAAGTTGACGGAAATGAATATCACCTACTTTGAACAGAAACAAACCAATCAGATAACCTACTTTTTTTTTTTTTTTTTGAGATAAAAGATAGGTATTGTATTAATAATATCAAACAGTATACAAGTTAAGGATACCCTGTTTTAATGTATATAGTACAAGGGAAGGGAAAAACTTTTTTTTTTTTTTTGGTTGCATAAGAAAGGCAACATTATAAAAACTTAAAGCAGAGTTTACAAACCAAACACTTCAAACAACATAGTTACAGACCAGCCCTACAAGACAAACAACTCGAGAAGGGAAAAACAATGATTACAAGGACAATATGCTCATCCGATGCTCATTAGATCACCTACTTTGAACAAAGTAAGATTTACATATAGAGTACAATTATATCATCGTTTGGTTGTTGAGAAAACAGAGATAGTCAAAAATAAATGAAATCTTACTAAAATCAAAGCGGAGCTTAGTTATGCACATGCACATACACATACAAAGTTTTCTTTTTTTTCATTTTAATTATTATCAATTAAGGATGGTTTTTTTTAGTATAATAAAAAAGCAGAAAAAATATATAATCATAGACCAATGTTGATTATTTAATTCACATTAGAAAAAAAAATTTATCAAAAAAAAAATATTGCATGCTATAGTCATAATTATTTAATCTAACAAATTAATCATAAAAATGTTACAAGTCCATTTTCAAATAGGGGTAAATTTGTCTATTTAAATTATTTCCTCTCATTTCCATCCTAATTTTTAAAACATCCAAATAAGAGGAAGAGCTAATTACTCCATTTCCTCTTACTAATTTTAAAAACATCCAAAAAAGGTGGAGGATAACTGTAAGGACTGAAATTGGATTGGTCCCAAAACCGGATTGGGCTCAAACCCTAACGGTCCAAACAATAAATTTATAGAGCATAGGTAAAAGAACTAGATCTATCCCAGAAAAAAAAAAAAAAAACGATTAGATTTAACGGTTCAAGACGGTTTGACCCGAGTAAAATTAGAAATTCTATTCTCAGACTAGATTAAGTAGTTCGTATCATTTGAAGGGGCAGGGATATTAAACTTGTTAATTTTTCTTCGAAACCCTTTAGGAAAATGGGTAAGTTCAAATGTCTGGTTGAATCCGAGGAGGGTATGAGAAGTTTCAGGGCTAAGTATAGGATCCCACCAACAGTGGGTGTGAGGTATGCGGCCCAAGGGGAGTGGGTCGGTGCTGGGAAAACTGGGGAGGTGGTCATTCCTATGATTGCCTTCATAGAGGGTGGGATGACCATTCTCATGGGTACTATTACTAGGAATTACCTTAGGTTTTTTAGGTTATCTCTCACACAGTGTGCCCGGAACATGTTTAGGGTCTTAGAAAGTATAGAAACTTTAAATGAAAGAATGAACCTAAACCTAACCCACCATGATGTCAATTGGGTGTACAATATGCACCATTTGAAGGGGCAGGGATATTACCTCAAATCGAGGTATCCCGCAGTAAGGCTAATTTAGTGCCTTCCCACTTCAAATAAGAACTTAAAGGAGGATTTCCTTATCTTTTTCGGGGAATGGCACAATGGTCTGCCCTGTCCAACGAAGGAGGGAGAACCAGGTGGGAGTATAACCATAGACTCATAAATTTCAATTTACATTTTTTTTTTGCTTTGTGTCTCAATATTCTCGTTTCTAATGAAAACTCATTTTAATTTGATAATTTTGCAGATAGGCGTTCCACCAAACCCAAACTCAACTTAGTCAACAAAGCAAGCTTGGATAGGGTACTGCAAGCTGAAATATATGTGAATGAAGCTGACAGTCAACTCTGAGCAGCCCATTTAATCCTCGGATACACACCCCTCTCGTTCGCCTTCCAAGCTCTTAAATACGTAATCCGAGCTCGCGACCCTCGGCTTTGCCGTATCAACGTTGCCTACCAGGGGTTTGTCGTTCCAGAGGGTGTTCCACTCCCCAGAGACACTCCCCGCACCCAGTCACTTTTCGTTGCCACTCCTTCGGTAGAAGCATCTTCATCCCAACTCGTCCTTAGAGAAGAAGAGGACAGAAAATGAGAAGAAGAAGAAGAAGAAGAAGAAAATCAAGAGGAAGTTGTAGATTTGATAGACTCCTCGGACAAATTCGAGGTTTTTAATCAGACTATACACTCCGAGGACGATTTCGACGAAATGGGTGTCCAAAGGAAACCCCAAAGAAGTCTAATGGAGTTGATAGAGAACCAGCCTAGGAAAGGTGCATCGGGGAGATCTGCACAGTCTCAGATTCCCCCTCCTTCCACCAAGTCTCCTCCTCCTGCTCCTCACCAACCTCTTCATCAACCTCAGCCGGTCAAACCTGAAGCTGCTGATTTAAAAAGGCGAAAGGAGCAGAAAGGGAAAAACATGGTGGATACTGGAAAATCTCATTTGACCCGGGAAGAAGAGGCCCAACGAGCTGTGAAGCAGCAAAATGTCAACCGCACCTCACAACGGGACCAAGAGAGGTCAGATACTCAGCCTCCTGAGCCTCAAGCTTGGTTGCCAGTACCTATGCAAGGTGGGGAGCCCTTGAAGGATGATATATCACTCAGGGACTTCAACGGTGGCATTGGGTGCCACGTAGCCTCGGCTGTGGAGGAGGCATTGTTACTTCCAAGAGACATGATCGAGCTAAGGAATATGAGGAAGAATGAAGTCTTCCTTAATACCAAAAGATATTTGGGAATAGTATAGTGTTATCTCTTTTCCCTCTTTTTTCTTTTTATTGATAATCATTATTTATTGATGTGTACTTTTTATTGACTATGGTGTTAATCCTTCCCTTTTAGGCCATCCAAAACACTTTCAGACTGGAAGAGATTACCAATAACTGCTACTAGCAATTGGAAGATGAAAGGAAAAAGCAGACGGCCACCATTCAAACTCTGACCATATCCGAGCACAATCTTGTCGAGGCGAAGAAAAAGTTGACTGCTGAGGAGCAGGCTCGCCTTAGTGCTGACTCGTCCTTGGAAGGCGTAGAGAGGCAAGCCGAGGACCAGAGGAGGCGTCTACGCGAGGCAAATGAAGAATTGAATACTACCAGGGAGCAAATGGCAGCCCTTAAAAAACAATTAAAGGAAACCCAAAGGCTAAGGGATCAAACTGAGAAGTCCAAGGTTGAAGCCGAGAAGGCAAGGGTTGAGGCCGAGAAGGCAATGGACGAGGCTGAACAAAAGGGTTATGACCTTGGAGTAGCTGGGATCGAGGAAACCCTTAAGGCAGAGGTCCCAGTGGTGAGCCACATTTACTACGCCCAAACTTGGGATGAAGCCCTTAACCGAGCTGGGGTCGAGGCTTCATCTGAGTTGAGGAAAGTAGAGAATGTGTTTTACCCTTCTGTAATCCGAGCCTCGGATCGTTCTTCCACTCAAAATGAAGTGGCTTCCTTAACTGCTAATCCAAATACAAAAGTATTGCCTTAGGATCCTCCTCCTCCCAGCCAACAAGGACCAACAAAAGAGACTAGTGCTTCCCAAGAAGTATCCTTAGATAAGGCTACAGACATTTCGGAGGTAGGGGCAGCTTCTCAAGGCTTTCAACAAGACTTGGCTTCTACAGTCATGCCCGCTGAAGGAGCTTCTAAAGACAAAGAAGGAATAACTACCTCGGAGGCAGGCAAACCGGCCAACCAAACTTCCATAAGCTGAAAAAATAAGTGTTCTTTTGTAATACATTTAGGACTTTTGTAAGGGATTTTGTTTTTGTTTGTTTTTTTTTTTTTTTTAGACATATTTTAATGAAGTATGCATATTTACTTTTTAGAATTCGTTTGAGTTGCTGTTTATCTCATTCATTTTGTCATTTTGATTTTGAGTAGTTTCATCTTGATTGTCCTTTGTTTATACAAGAGAAAAAACGTAACTTACACACATTTATAATTGGCAGCTAAAATGGATGATAACCATTGAGACTATAACATCACATAGATATATTTTGGATACAAATACATCCATTCTAACAAGTTGAACCTTAAGGAAGCATTCAAAAGCTGGATAACGTTAAGTCTAGAGCACCTCAATTATGCATTAACTGATGCTCATAGGCTTATTAGGATTTATATCTTTACTAGGTAATTAGAAACCCTGTGATCCGAGGATGGGACTTAAGGGTTTACTCCTGTGAAGTGCCCAAGTTTATGTGGCACTAGCATTTTAATATCAAAAGGTTGTATTAGTTTCCATTGAACCTGTTTAATGCTCCAATAGAGGTCATAGGGTATTAATCTCCACTAAGTTTGTGATCCGAGGAACCTGACATAACTTAACTTCTATTTAATATTTCAATAGATGTCATAGGGTATTAATTTCCACTAAATTTGTGGTCCAAGGAACCTGACATAACTTAGCTTTTTTTTAATACTTCAATAGATGTTATAAGGTATTAATTTCCACTAAGTTTGTAGTCCGAAGAACCTGACATAACTTAGTTTCTATTTAATACTTCAATAGATGTCATAGGGTATTAATTTTCACTAAGTTTGTGGTTCGAGGAACCTGACATAACTTAGTTTCTGTTTAATACTTCAGTAAATGTCATAGGGTATTAATTTCCACTAAGCTTATGGTCCGAGGAACCTCACATAACTTAGTTTCTGTTTAATACTTCAATAGATGTCATAGGGTATTAACTTCCACTAAGTTTGTGGTACGAGGAACCTGACATAACTTAGTTTCTGTTTAATACTTCAATAGATGTGGAAACGCATGATGTATGATTGGCATAAATTAAAAGAAACCCAAACAAGATTACTTTTATTAATAATAATACCTCTTAAAATTGTTTACATTCCAAGGATGGAGTATAGCTTTTTCATCTAAGTCTTCCAAATAATAGGCTCCTATTCCGGCTACTGAAGTAATCTTATACGGTCCTTCCCAATTAGGCCCCAATTTTCCCCAAGCTAGATTCTTGGTGGTTCCCAGAACTTTCCTCAGCACCGGATCTCCTACAGCTAACGGCCTCAGCTTTACATTGGTATTATAGCCTTGCTTGAGCTTATGCTGGTAGTAAGCCAGTTGGACCATTGCATTCTCCCTTCGCTCTTCGATGAAGTCCAAACTTTTTTCTAACAGCCCATCGTTACCGTCCGAGGTAAATGCACTAGTCCTTAGCGTTGGGAAACTAGTTTCCAGAGGGATGACGACCTCGGCTCCATATGTCATTGAGAAAGGAGTCTCTCCTGTTGACTGTCGAGGCGTTGTTCGATACGTCCAAAGGACACGTGGCAATTCCTCCACCCATTTTCCTTTTGCATCGTCCAGCCTCTTTTTAAGTCCATTGACTATAACTTTGTTCACAGCCTTAGCTTGCCCATTCCATTGAGGATAGGCCGGAGTGAAACATCTATTCTTTATCCCTAAGTCAGAACAGTATTGCCTAAAGGCTTTACTATCAAATTGAAGGCCATTATCCGAGATAAGGGTGTGGGGAGTTCCGAACCGCGTAACGATATTCTTCCAGATAAACCTCTCAACATCTACGTCTCTGATGTTAGCCAAAGGTTCAGCTTTAACCCACTTAGTGAAATAATCTATGCCGACCAGCAAATACTTTTTATTTCCTAATGCTTTAGGAAAAGGACCAACAATATCTAAACCCCACTGAGCAAAAGGCCAAGGGCTGGAAAGAGGATTAAGAATTCCTCTAGACTGGTGGATGTTTGGAGCGAATCTCTAACATTAGTCACATTTTCTAACATACTCCTGTGCTTCCTTCTGCATATTTGGCCACCAGTATCCTTGAGTAATGACCCAGTGAGATAAGGACCTTCTACCCGTGTGACTTCCACAAATTCCTTCATGTAGTTCCTCTAGAAGTGACTCTGACATCTCGGGATGTATACAAAGTAGATACAGCCTAGAAAAAAAGCATTTATACAACTTTTTGTCCTCGGATAACCAAAACCGAGGAGCCTTCCTCCGTATTTTCTTGGCTTCTATTTTCTCCTCAGGCAATGTGTCGCTTTCGAGGAATTTTAGTATGAGGTCCATCCAGCTCGGCGCTAAGTTGACTTGATGAACCCGGAGTACGTCCTTCCCTGTTAGGGTGGGGGTGCACAAATCCTCAACGATTATCACCCGGGGCAAATTCCATGTTGAGGAGGTGGCAAAGGTGGCCATGGAATCTGCATGGGTATTTTCACCTCTGGGAATATGTGATAAGTTAAAAAATTTAAATTTCGTTTGTACACACTTAACTTGACTCAAATATTCCTGCATTCTTGCATCTCGGGCTTCCGATTCCCCTTTCACTTGGCCGACTACCAATCTTGAATCTGAGAATATTTCCATTGCATTTCCACCCATTTTCTGGACCATATTCATTTCCATCAAAAAAGTTTCATATTCTGTTTTGTTGTTTGTAGCTGAGAATCCTAGCCTCAAGGACTTCTTAATGATGATTTTTTCAGGGGATACTAGAACTAGCCCTACCTCTGCTCCCCGTTGGTTTGTTGCTCCATCCACATATACTTTCCAGGATGAGGCATCTTGTGTGGAGATCAGGCCAACCGACTTTTCATCCATGTCATGTTGCTTCATTTCAGTTTCTTCTGGGAGCTCAACGAACTCAGCTACTAGATCGGCAAGGACCTGGCCTTTCACGGAGGTACGAGGCATGTACTTGATGTTGAAAGACCCTAGGATCGTGCCCCACTTAGCAATCCTCCCCGTATAATCTGTGCTTCTAAGTATGGATTTGAGCGGTAGCTGAGTTAG
This sequence comes from Quercus lobata, assembly GCF_001633185.2. Taxonomy (NCBI): domain Eukaryota; kingdom Viridiplantae; phylum Streptophyta; class Magnoliopsida; order Fagales; family Fagaceae; genus Quercus; species Quercus lobata. The sequence continues at coordinate 45,263,591 of NC_044911.1, read as the reverse complement.
AACTACTACGGTGTGTGCCTGAAAATAATGTGGGAGTTTACGTGTTGCGTAGACCACTGCCAAGATGACCTTTTCCAGTGATAAGTATCGCACCTCGGCTTCATGAAGTGACTTACTTACGTAATAAACTAGTCTTTGAATGCCACTGTCCTCTCATATTAAGACAAAACTAATTGCATGAGAGGCAACTGCCAGGTAAGCAAACAGGACTTCATCCACCTCAGGACTGGACATGATAAGCGGCCGAGATAGGTACTTTTTTAGCTGTTGAAATGCTACAGCACATTCCTCAGTCCACTCAAATCCTTTCCATTTATGCAATAAAAGGAAAAAGGTCTGCACCTATCAGCTGACCAAGAGATAAATCGGTTCAAGGCAGCAGTTATTCCTGTCAGTTTTTGCACCTTTTTCGGATTCCGAGGTGCTTGTAAATCGTTAATGGCCTTAATTTGGTCTGGATTCACCTTAATTCCCCTGTGAGTCACCATGTACCCCAAGAACTTTCCGGAGCCTACACCAAAGGAACACTTTCAAGCATTCAAACGTAACTTGTGCTTTCTTAGAATTCCAAAAATGCTCGTAAGATCTTCCACATGCTCAGACACCACTTTACTCTTCACAACCATATCATTGATATAGACCTCAATATTTCTGCCCAATTGTGGCTCGAACATCTTAGTCATTATCCGTTGATAGGTAGACCCTGCATTTTTCAAATCAAAAGGCATCACTTTATAATGATAGTTTTCAATAGGGGTGATAAAAGCTATCTTCTCTTAATCATCCAATGCTAACGGTATTTGGTGATACCCTTGAAAAGCATCCAAAAAACTCATCCGAAGATGACCTATTGTTGCATCCACCAACTAGTCTATCCTTGGCATAGGAAAAGGGTCCTTACGACAGGCCTTATTGAGGTCCGTGAAGTCTATACACACTCGCCACTTCCTAGTCTTCTTTTTCACCATCACCGTGTTGGCTAACTATTGAGGATAAAAAACTTCCTTGATGGCCCCTGCCTATTTGAGCTTGGCCACCTCACTTCTGACAGCCTCGGTGTGCTCTTTTGATGGGCGCTGAAATGACTGTCTCTTCGAAATAATGGAAGGATTTACATTGAGTTGATGACAGATGAAGCTCGGATCTATACCCAAGGCCTCATATGGGCTCCATGCGAACACATCGACATTTTCTCTGAGGAATTTCACCAATTGCTCCTTCTCTTGCGAAGGCAATTTAGTCCCAACCTGAAAGAATTTCTCCGGATCATCAACAACAATTACCCTCTCCAGATCTTCGCATTTTTCTTCGTCGGCCGATCCATTTAAGGGTAATGCTGGGGCTTTGGATTGCTATAAACCATTATCAGCGGTAGTCGAGGTCTCTGCCTTTGGCCGATGTTGGATAGCCGCTACCAAGCATTGTCGGGCTGTAGCCTGACTTCCTACTATCTCCAAAACTTGACCTCCGGATGGGTACTTTACTTTCTGGCGTAGAGTAGAGGAGACTGCCCCCAGGGTATAGAGCCAAGGTCGGCCTATAATAGCCATGTATGAAGAGAAAACATCTATAACGATGAAGTCCACCTCCACCACATCCATATCGGTCTACACAGGTAGTCTGATCTGACCTTTTAGGATGACCATTCTTCCCTTAAAACTCACCAGAGGGGAACTATAGGCCACCAAGTTCTTAGGCTTTAAACCTAGCCCCTTATACAAGTTAGGGTACATTATATTAAAAGCACTGCCTTGGTCAATCATTACCCTTCTCATATCATACCCGCCAATTCTCAATGTGACCACCAGAGCATCATCATGGGGCTGTATGGTTCTAACCTTGTCTTCATCTGAAAAGCCCAAAACCAATGAAATGTCCATCCTGGCTCTTTTAGACATTGAGCTATACTCCTCAGCTGGAGATCGAGATACTGACAGTACCCTAGAAAGACAAGATCCAGTCCTTCCCGGGGCAGCAAAAATAACGTTTATTGTGCCAAGGGGGAGTCTCGAAGAAGCATCTTCCCATTTTTCCAAGCTTGCTTGGCTTGCCCGACCATTAGAGTGATGCAAAAGTTGCTTCAACTTCCCTTCTCGGACTAGCTGTTCCAAATGGTCCCATAAATTCCTACAATCCTCAGTTGTGTGTCCATGATCCTGATGATAGTGGTAATAAAGATTTTGGTTGCGTCTCGTAGACTCTCCTGCCATCTTGTTTGGCCATTTAAAAAACGGCTCATTTTTTATCTTCTTCAGTACTTGTTGCACTGGCTCCCGAAACACAGCATTAACCACCTGGGTGTTGGCAGAACCTAACTACCCAACAAAGTCTTTCTGAGGTTGGTTATTGTTGTACCGGTCCGACCTGAAATCCCTCCTCTCCTGAGGGATTACCTTAGCCTTTCCTTTTCCCTGCAGTTGGTCTTTTTCTACTCTTTTGTACTTGTCAATCCGATCCATCAATTGGTGTATGCTAGTAACAGGTTTACTAGTTGGAGATTTCCTCAAATCATGCTCGGCTGGAAAACCGGCCTTGAAAATGCTTATAGCTACATCATCATGCTCTCCCTCTATCTCATTAAACATTTCCCAGTATCTATCCGAATAAGTTTTAAGAGTCTCACCATCTCGCATGGACATAAACAACAAGGACCCCAAAGGCTGAGGAACTCTGTTGCAAGTAATAAAACGAGCACCAAAAGCCCGGGTGAATTTTTTGAAGGAATCGATAGAGTTAGCCCTTAAATCGTTGAACCATCTCATCGCCATCGGGCCCAAGCTTGATGGAAAGACCTTACACATCAAGGCCTCATCTTTGGAGTAGATAGTCATCCTTTAGCTGAAATGGCTAACGTGTTCTACCGGGTCTGTCCAACCATTATATATGGTGAATGTAGGCTGATGAAATCGCCGAGGAAAGCTCGCATCCTCTATATTCCTTGTAAAGAGTGATTTGGAAACTTGGCTTAGCGCTTTGTTCATGGCATTGTTCCCCAAGCCTCTGCGAGGCGGACTTTTGTACTTACGTCGATGGTGGTTCTCCTCTTCAAAGGAAAAAGTCTCGCTAGGTGGAATTCTGGATCTCTGTCTATAACTAGCGCCATCTGTCTCTTCAAAGGATGGTTCGGAGCTAGGCGGGGAACATCTTTGTCGAGCATGACTCAACTCTCTTTTCAACTTGTCAATTTCACGTTGCATGTCTCTGTCATTCTTTGCATAAGAGATATGACTCTTCCCTCGAGACTGACTTTTGCTGGTATGAGTGGTGCACACACTTCCCTCACGGCCCTCTCTCTGTTCGAGGCTTCGGTGCGAATTGCGATGCTGGGAACCCCTTGACTCTACTTGGTATAAATCAGCATCTATCTGGTACAGTCTTGTTGCTACTTGGTGTAGACCTGCCTCCTTCATCATGAACATTGTAACCGAATTTCCTTTAGCCTAAATCAAGATCTTCCCACATACGGCGCCAATTGTAAGGACTAAAATTGGATTGGTCCCAAAATCAAATTGGGCTCAAACCCTAACGGCCCAAACAATGAATTTATAGAAGTGGGTAGAAAAACTAGATCTATTCAAGAAGAAAAACGATTAGATTTAACAGTTCAAGACGGTTTGTCCCGAGTAAAATTAGAAATTCTATCCTCGGACCAGATTAAGTAGTTTGTATCATATGGTTTTGTTGAACAATAAAATTGTACAAGAGTTCTAGTCCTTCTCCTCGATCCCCCTTCTCAATACATATTTCCATGTTATATACTACAATCTTGGTGTCATCTTTACCACACACGTGTAGGTTAGAATCAGGGGACTCCTTCTTGTCCCATCCAGCACCTCCCAGAACCATCAACCAGTAGCTGTAAGGCTGCAGATCACTGTTCAGGCAACACTTTCACATTAATGTGGCCAGAAAGTTGATTGAGAGGCATTTAATGTAGCGATAACAGATTTTGAAGATATTTGTTTACCTTTCTTTTCTTATCCCTGGTTCAATGTCCTACCCTTAGTTGTGATGTAAATCCGAAGTAAGTCTGTGATGATATGGCACTCAGATCTACCTCGGACACATGTGGCCGAGAAGGCTTTTGTCCTCGGACGCTTATTGGACCTATCTCATATTGTCTCTACTCCTCTCTTCATTCTGTTCTCTTCATAATCTTATTTGAACCTCCTCGGATGGTCTAACGTCCTCGGATAGGGCCATAGGCTCAGTTAATACTACTTTAACAATACTTCCTAATTAACTGGCCCCCACAATAACCATTCCCCTCTACTCTCCTCCCTCTCTAAACTTTCAAACAGGCCATAAATTTAAAAAATGTACCCATAGTTGAAAGAGAAAGCTTAAGAGTGTTTGAAGACCATTGCATTGCTAAAGTACTCAATACTCATTATAGTAAAATGATTTACATAGGCTAAGGCCATATATAATACTATAAAAGGTAAATTATGTATCTGGTCTTTAATTTTTACACTATTTTTTTATTCGGTCCTTAACTTTTCAAATATATTAATTTGGTCCCTAATATTTTGATATTGTGTCAAAATGGTCCCTACTGTTAAGTGATGGATGGATTGATGTGGTTAATAGTCAAAATAAAATATTTTTTTGAAGCCACATAACATAAGACGGCCACCTGAACTGCCATGTCAACATTACCTAAACTTTTTCTTAAAAAAAAAAAAAATATATATATATATATATATATATATAAGAAAAAAAAAAAAAAGAAGCACCCAGCTTAGTGAGTAGCTCACGTCCAAACACGTGAGGCTCAAATTAAGATCAAAATCCCTAACATGGTAGCACGATTCACTAGGAAGCAGCAGCTTCAATATCAAAATCCCTAATATAATAGAAGAGATTGGTAATTTAGCTCTCACGGCCACGACAGCGATACCTGATGGTGAAGGCTGGCAGCAAAACCTGACTTGACGCTGATCTACTGGTGACGCAAACAACTTTTCAAAAATGATTGTGCATATGAATGACTTTTTGTAGCTGAGAATGCAGATGGGATCCAATGAAAAAAATAGAGAACTCCTCTCTTGAGATCGATCTCTATAGCAGGATTTGGTATTGGTCATTGGTTTGCATTTGCAGAAAATTTACAACATTTTTCCTATAATTAATCAAATTTGATAAGGACAAAGAGAAAAAAGAGAAAAGAACAAAAAGTAAATGACTACATTGTCAAGGTCTAAACCTGATTGGTGAGCCTTGAGATGATATTTCTAAATTCTAACATGGTGGGCCAAATCTTGTGGCTTTCACACACACACACAACAAGAAAGAGTCTAAATTTGGGTGCTAGATTCCAGATTCATGCCACACGAGAGTCATTTTTTATTTAGTTTAATTTAGTCCACGTGGGATGATAGTTGTATAAAAATTATTTTTTAATTTTAGCCGTTAACCACGTAAGTATTTTTCATTTATCATTTAACAGTAAGAATCATTATGACACACAACTAAAATATTAGAAACTAAATTGACACATTTAAAAATTCAGGGACTAAATTAAAATATAACGTAAAAATTAAGGATCAAACATACAATTTACCTTACTATAAATGTGGTGAGCAAATACTAATCATGGAAGAAGCTCAGTTCGAATGTTCCCCAACATATTGTAATAGGAATATATTTCTATAAATAATATTAGTGAGTTTGGAGAATTTTTTTTTAAGATAAAGTTTAGTTACAAAATTGGTTGTAGTTTAAGGTTATAACTTGCTTTAAAAAAATAAATATTACTACATATTTTGAAAATTTAATCAATTAATATATTTTTTAATGTTTTTGATATTTATTTAATAAAAATCAATTTATATATATATATATATATTTTTTTTTTAATCTTTTATGAGACATTAAAATATAATTATATCTTAAAAAGTGAGATTAAAAAATAGTTATATATACAAAAAGGAAAGCTATTGCTCTTTTTATGTTACATCGTAATTTGTAAGTAAATAAACCGCATATATATATATATATATATATATATATGTTGAACTTGACATTAGAATGCGAAGCTTCAATCAAGTAAGATAATTATTACAATTATTACAAAAGGATCACATTTTAAATGAAATTGATTCTAAAATTTGGCATAAAAATAATAACTGCAAAGTTCTAAAATTTCACATCTTTTCCTTCCTTTCTAACAACCAAAAAGATGAGTCTCAGGCAACAACAAAATAATTCAGACAGAAAAACGGACTTTAATATAGTGGAGTTTTTTTTTTTAAAAGCCACATACGTACTTTAGTATTTTTTTGCTTTTTGAAACGAGATGTTATAGACGTTAAATCAATACAAAAGAGTAAAAAGAAATCAAATAGTTATTTTTATGCAAATCCATAGTCTGTAGGTTAAGAATACAAATATTTTTGTTTACGAAGCATAGCACGTATATAATTACAGGACCCCAGTTAAATTTTTTTTTTTTTTGGTCAAAGTATCAATGTCACCTAATAGAAAGTTACAGGTGATGGAAAATGTTTCCTAATTCTTACTTTAAATATATATATATATATATATATATATCCAAAAAAATGACTTCTCTCATTTGTTTATTTATATATCAAGATCAAGAACAGTGCAAGCAATTGGAGCAAAAGAAACACGGCTCAACATGTATAGCAGAAGTTCAAGAAGTCATATCTGAAGCTCTTGTCGTTTAGTAGCTGTATTTGTTTTCATTAGCAATATACGACTTGTAGTTTAGTTTTTACTTTCTTCCATTAGTAATCACACGTGAGTAGGTTGGTTACTTACATGTGAGAGAAGTTGTTAGGATCTGTTAGCTTAGCTTAGTGCTCAGTGCTTAGTGCTCTGTTTCTCGTTCTTAGCTGGACTTGGTGATGTATATAAAGTCACAAAATAAATTAATCAAAGTAATTAGTTTTTCCCAATTCATTCTTTTCTCATATGGTATCAGAGCTCCTAGAAAGCTTGAAATTCTAGGGTTTTACAGATTTGGGAATTTCTCTTTCATCGTCCACCATTGTTGCTCTTCTCAAGCTTTCTCAAGCTTTCTTAAAATCTTCTCAAGCTTTTTCTTTGCCTTAATGGCTGCCACAACAGCTAATACTTCTACCACTGAATCTTCATCTTCTTCGCAAGACTCATATAATCTCAATGATCCCCTATTCTTACATCCAGGAGAAAATCCAGGGGCTGTTCTCACTTCTCAGCCTCTGGTTGGAGAAGAAAATTATTCTGCTTGGGCAAGATCAGTGAGAAAGTCTTTGATTGGTAAAAATAAGCTTGGTTTTATAGATGGTTCTATAACCATTTCTTCTCCACTCGTGAATTCACCAACGGCTGTTCAAGCATGGATTCGTGCTGATAATATAGTTGGTACTTGGATCATCAACTCAGTATCACCAAAACTTCAGGGTAGTATCATTTACAGAGATACTGCTTTTGAGATTTGGACTGAGCTTCGAGACACATTCAGTCAAGGAAATGGAACCAAGGTTTTCAACACCCAGAAGCAAATTGCTGAGTTCCATTAGGGAGAACAATCACTCACTGATTATTTCACTCAGCTTAAGGTCTTGTGGGATTAGCTCCAGAATCTTAGTCCATTTCCTCAATGCACCTGTGGCAAATGCGTGTGCAATGTTAATCAGAGATTGAAGGATCTTCAAATCAAAGAAGCAACAATGAAGTTCCTCATGGGAGTCAATGATGTGTTTTCTCAAGTCAGAACACAAATTTTGCTCATGGATCCACTACCTTCTATTAATAAGGCTCATTCTTTGTTTATCCAAGAGGAAATGCAAAGATCAGTTACTAATTCTGTTAGAGTTGAATCTACGGTTTTGGCTGCCAAGAGCTCAAGCACAAATCCAAAAGGAAAAGAAAGGCCATTGTGCACTCACTGTGGAAAGTTGGGACACACTGTGGAAAAATGTTATAAACTCCATGGTTTTCCACCTGGCTACAAATTCAAGAACAGAAATATGATGGCTCATCAAGTTTCAACTGTTGCAAATCAGTTCCAGGGCCATAATCAGTTCCAGGGCCATCACTTAGCTTCTAATACTGATCATAATCCTATTACAAATCAGTTTCAAGGGCATTGCTTGGCTCCAACTACTGAGTATAATCATTTTGTCACTGCTCAAGCACCTGCATTCACTCCTGACCAGTATCACCAACTTCTGTCATTGATTGGAGCTCACCAAACTTCAACAGTTCAAGAGCCTCACAAAGTTAATGTCGTTTCATTGCCATCCAATACAGTAGCAGGTACTGTTCCTTGTTCACCACATTCAGTCTTTTCTGCTAAGGTTGTGAATAAAAAGGCTTTTGGTGTTGAAACTTGGGTTATAGATACTGGTGCTACAGATCACATAGTTTGTTCAATGCATTTATTGACTTCTTTTACTGCAATTTCACATTTTGTGGTTGAATTACCCAATGGGGAGGCTACACTTGTGACTCATGTTGGTACAATTAAGCTTTCCTCTCATATTACCCTAACAAATGTCCTCTGTGTGCCTTCATTTTCTTTTAACTTGATATATGTTAGTGCCTTGACTCAATCTCAACCCTTTTGTCTTGTATTTCTGTCCAACTATTGTTTTATACAGGCCCTTACCTGTTGGAACACGATTAGAATAGGCAGAATGCATGATGGACTCTATCTGTTACAAGCATCTAGCCTTTCTCAAGCTTCCAAGTCTCTTGATGATTTTCTTCTCAAGAATAAGTCTAGTTCTTTCACTGCCTTTTCCTCTTCTGTTTCTCATGCCAACTTGTATTCTCTATGGCATTCTAGGCTAGGACATCCATCTGATATGAAAGTTCATGCTTTAGGTCATCTTTTTCCTTTCTTGCAAAATTGTTGTACCAAAGACTGCATTGTATGCCCTTTGGCAAAGCAAAAGAGACTACCCTTTCCTTTTGAAAATAAAAGAGCTATTCATTCATTTGATCTTGTTCACATGGATGTTTGGGGGCCATTTTCCATTCCTACTACTGCTGGACATAAATACTTTCTTACAATTGTAGATGATGCATCAAGAGCCACTTCGGTTTTCCTCATGAAAACTAAATCTGAAGTTAGGCCTTTGATTATTTCATTCTACAAAATGGTCCATACTCAATTTCAAACCCCTATTAAGTCCATTAGAACTGATAATGCTTTAGAGTTTAACATGTTTGATTTTTACACCTCTAATGGCATTATTCATCAAACAAGCTATGTCTACACTCCACAACAGAATTCAGTTGTGGAGAGGAAACATCAGCACATTCTTGCAACAGATAGGGCCTTGCAAATTCAGTCCAACATTCCTCTTGTTTTCTGGGGTGATTGCATCCTCATAGCTGTCTATTTGATCAATAGACTTCCTACTCCTTTTCTGCAACATAAGTCTCCTTATGAGGTGCTTTTCAATCAAATCCCTTCTTACTCTCACCTCAGGACCTTTGGCTGCCTTTGCTTTGCTACTAATGTCAATCCACATAAACACAAGTTCACCCCTAGAGCTAGGAAGTCAATTTTCTTAGGATACCCGTTCAATATCAAGGGTTACAAGCTGCTTGATCTTCAATCTCACTCTATTTTCATCTCTAGGGATGTCATCTTTCATGAAAAGGTGTTTCCTTTTACTTCACACACTCCTCTTCCTTTATCTGCCTTAATTCCTTTGCCTAGCATTCCTTCCATCCCTCATGCCTTGCTTGATCCTATATCACCTGTCAATGTTGATTCTTTTGTTCAGATTCATCATGAACTTGACTCAGATGATCAAGCATTTCCTGATGTTTTTGATCATGTTGCTACTGATGTTCTTGATCATGCTGTTTCTGTTACTCCAGTTGTGCTTACTGATGCTCCTAGAAGGTCTACTAGGGTGCCTAAACCTCCATCTTACCTTAAGGCTTATCATTGCAACCAAATTTCATCAACCATCATCTCCAATCAGTCCCAGTCAGGCACTTCCCATCCTCTTTCTTCTTATCTTTCTTATGCTACATTATCTCCTACCTACAAATCCTTTTGTTGCTCAATTTGTACCAACACAGAACCTAAGTATTTTTCACAAGCTGCAACTGATCCTAAGTGGCAAGATGCCATGGATGCTGAGATTGCTGCCTTGGAAGCCAATAATACTTGGACTATCACTCCTTTGCCTCATGATAAACATCCTATAGGATGCAAATGGGTTTATAGGATTAAGTATAAGGCTGATGGGGCTATTGAAAGATACAAAGTAAGGTTGGTTGCAAAGGGGTTTACTCAAAAGGAGGGCTTAGATTACCTTGAAACCTTCAGCCCTGTTGCCAAGATGGTTTCTGTGAAGTGTATACTTGCAGTGGCTGCTGTGAAAGGCTGGTTCCTTAGCCAACTTGATGTAAATAATGCCTTTTTTCATGGTGACTTGCATGAAGAAGTCTACATGGCTCTTCCACCTGGTTTTCACAGCAAGGGGGAGCATGGAGAACAGCTTGTATGTAGATTAAATAAGTCACTTTATGGACTTAAACAGGCCTCCAGACAATGGTTTTCTAAGTTCTCAAACACATTGATTCAACTTGGGTTTACTCAATCTAAGGCTGACTACTCACTCTTCACTAGGCAACAAGGAGATTCATTCATTGCTTTGTTAGTATATGTTGATGACATTCTCATAGCAAGCAATGATAAGGGGCAAGTTGATCAATTTAAGGTGATGTTGAATCAGAAATTCCAGCTGAAGGATTTGGGTGCATTGAGATATTTTCTTGGATTGGAAGTAGCTAGGACAGAAAAAGGCATTTCCCTATGTCAAAGGAAGTATGCTCTTGAGATTCTGGAGGATGCAGGGCTTCTTGGGTGCAAACCTGTAAAAGTTCCTATGGATCAAAGTTTGAAGCTCAGCAAACATGAAGGTTTATTACTTGATGATCCAGGGCAATATAGAAGATTGGTGGGAAGGTTGCTGTACCTAAGCATCACTAGACCTGACCTCACCTTTGCAGTCCACAAACTAAGCCAATTTATGGCTAAACCAAGAAAACCACACCTTGAGGCAGCACTTAAGGTTTTGCAGTACTTGAAGAATGAACCAGGTAAAGGCATTTTCTTCTCAGCAAATTCAGAGTTGCATGTAAAAGGTTTTACAGATTCTGACTGGGCTTCATGTCCAGATACCAGAAGATCTGTTACTAGATATTGTATATTCATTGGAGACTCATTAGTTTCTTGGAAATCAAAGAAACAATCCACTGTTTCCAGATCATCAGCAGAGGCAGAATATCGGGCTATGGCTGTTTCAACTTGTGAGATAGTTTGGATTCTTTATTTGCTAAAGGATCTTCAAGTTAATCACAGCAAAGAAGCTTTGTTGTTCTGTGACAGCCAGGCAGCACTCCACATAGGTTCCAATCCTGTTTTCCATGAACGAACGAAACACATAGAAATTGACTGCCATGTTGTAAGGAATAAAGTGTTGGAGAAAGTTATCAAACTTATCCATGTTAGAACTCAATCCCAATTAGCAGATTTGCTCACTAAGGCTTTGAGCCGTAAACAGTTTTCAGAGCTTTTATCCAAGATGGGACTCATCAACATTTATCAACCTACAGTCCATCTTGAGGGGGAGTATCAAGATCAAGAACAGAGTAAGCAATTGGAGCAGAAGAAACACGGCTCAACATGTATAGCAGAAGTTCAAGAAGTCATATCTGAAGCTCTTGTCGTTTAGTAGCTGTATTTGTTTTCATTAGCAATATACGACTTGTAGTTTAGTTTTTACTTTCTTCCATTAGTAATCACACGTGAGTAGGTTGGTTACTTACACGTGAGAGAAGTTGTTAGGATCTGTTAGCTTAGCTCAGTGCTCAGTGCTCTGTTTCTCGTTCTTAGCTGGACTTGGTGATGTATATAAAGTCACAAAGTAAATTAATCAAAGTAATTAGTTTTTCCCAATTCATTCTTTTCTCATATTATAATTTTAAAAAATGAGCTAGAAATTAAACACAAGACTTTTTCTCTCTTGTTTAGTTATAATCTTAAAAATGAGCCTGAAAACACTTAATACTGGTCTTTGTTTACAATATAACATTTTGGAAAACATTTTCTACGTACTGCACTTGATCTGAAAAAATAAGTCTCTCTTCTCTTGAATCTCTTCTCTCGTAAGAGAGCAAAGGAGAGAGAATGCTTATTCAAGTGGAAAGTATTTTCTATTCTATTATGTTCATTTTCCGTTCACTACCAAATATGAATGGATTTTTTGTTTTTTGGTTGACTTGTGTTTTGTACCATGCTTAACATTAGAAAAGGTTGAAAATGTTTCTTGAAAAATAGTTTTTTACTGAAACAAACATAACTGTTAAAAGTATTGGTTAAATGATTAAATTTACTATGTGTCGGGCCTCACTTATTAAAAACAATTTCAACACACATAGAAGTATTGGATAAATGATTAAATTTATCATATTCTAATAGTTTAAACTTTTAAGACAATCGGTAATTTAACAAGTACATAAAAACAAAATAGATTACAATCACCTACACACAAAGATGAGCTGAAGAGCAAGTACCCATGTAAAATGTATTGGCATACTCGGCAGTGACCTCTCTACACCTTTCAAAAGCTTCATTCAAACGATTCCAATTGGTGTTACCATCATTCTCAATTGGTTTTTCCAGATCCATTGCAGTCTTCCTCCTATGCTCTCTCATCAGATCTGCTTGCTTCAGCACCACTTCATAAACCCTTTCCTCCGCAGATCTTGATGGGTTTGCAACTGCACTTGAATATGCAGAAACCCCAGATGAAAAACTAAGTTTAGAGCTCAACTTGTTACTACTACTATACCTGCAATAATTTCTGGGCATGAGACTGAGCAAAGAGCTAGCATTCTATTTGGGACAAACCACACAAAGGACAGCAGACATCTCAGGCGTTTTTGCTTCGGTTTTAGCGTAGCTTAGGCTCTGCTTATGGAAAAGTTTGGACTTTAGACCAGTAGTTCAGAGACGTAGAAAGGACGTTAAGTGCTTGAGTTTATAACAAAGGGTGACCGCCATAGACATAGACCAGTAGTTGAGAGACTTACAAGTTATAGTAGTATTTGTTATTAAACGCTTAAACCGTGTTTCTCAAAAAAAAAAAAAAAAAAAAACGCTTAAACCATGTGTTCTCTGTTTTTTTTAGATCACAAAAGCTATTTCTTTGATAATGATATGTCTCACAAAACCTAGTCTATTTTTAAGTAAAAAAAAATGACAGGGTTTATACTTATTCATTTTATAATTTTTTTTTTCTTTTTTTTCATCAAGTCAAGACAGGGTTTATACTTTTTTTTTTTTTTTTTAAGAGGGAATCGTTTACGAATCTCTTATTCAATTAAAAAAATAAAAAATAAAAACTTTACCACTTTTTAGTTTTACCAATTAGAACCCACACAAAAACTAAAACAATAATCAGGGAAACATATTATGTTTTGTAATTTGTAAATATTAAATATTAATGACCAAACTTCAAAATTCTGTGACAAAGATATATTGAGCGAGCAGATAGAAATTTTATGTTTCCTTTGACAAAATGAATCAAACTGATGATGCCGAAAAATCGTCAGTGAGCTACACGACACTCACGTGCTCGAAACAATGCCTGCACAACACAAAAAGAGAAGACCTCGTAGAGAGCACCGGTGTGGTGCCGGCCAAATACCCTCCGAATGTCAAGTTAGAACTTCTCACAACTCTAAAGTGTTAGAGAGGGTAAATTCTGCGTACCTTAGCTAGTGAGGATATTGGGGCTTTTATAGTAGTAGAGGATTGACCTCTTTTTCTTGCTATAGAAGTCTTTTCCTTATAGGAGTCTTTATGAGCGTATTTTACGGAATCCTTTCCTTGTAGGAGTTTAACACTGAGCGTGATGTGCAAGGTATTTCCTTATATACCCATGCGTGGAAGCCAAGTCAAGGTTATGTCGGGACCGTTAGCTTTGTGCATCCCCTTCAGCTTACTCTCTTCAGCTTATAGTCTTCAGCTTACTGCCTTCAGCTTACTATCTTCAGCTTACTCTCTTCAGCCTACTCTCTTCAGCTTACTGCCTTCAGTTTACTGCCTTCAGTTTACTGCCTTCAGCTTACTGCCTTCAGCTTACGGTCTTCAGCTTACTATCTTCAGCTTACTCTCTTCAGCCTACTCTCTTCAGCTTACTGCCTTCAGCTTACTGCCTTCAGCTTCGCCTACTCCCTCGTCGAGGTCGTCAGCCTCGTTAGGGTCGTCAGCTTCGCCTACTCCCTTGCCAGGGTCGTCAGCCTCGTTAAGGTCGTCAGCTTTGCCTACTCCCTCATCGGAGTCGTCGGCCTCGTTAGGGTCGTCAGTTTCGTCTACTCCCTTGTTAGGGTCGTCAACTTCGTCAGGGTCGTCAGCTTCGCCTACCCCCTCGTCGGGGTCGTCAGCCTCGCCTACTCCCTCGTCGAGGTCGTCAGCCTCGTCAGGGTCGTCAGCTTCGCCTTCCCCCTCGTCGGGGTCGTCAGCTTCGCCTACTCCCTCGTCGAGGTCGTCAGCTTCGTCAGGGTCGTCAGCTTCGCCTACCCCCTCGTCGGGGTCGTCAGCTTCGCCTACTCCCTTGTCGAGGTCGTCAGCCTCGTCAGGGTCGTCAGCTTCGCCTACCCCCTCGTCGGGGTCGTCAGCTTCGCCAACTCCCTTGTCGAGGTCGTCAGCCTCGTTAGGGTCGTCAGCTTCGCCTACTCCCTCGTCGAGGTCGTCAGCCTCGTCAGGGTCGTCAGCTTCGCCTACCCCCTCGTCGGGGTCGTCAGCTTCGCCAACTCCCTCGTCGAGGTCGTCAGTTTCGCCTACTCCCTTCAGCTTAGTAGTGTCAGCTTTCCATTTATGACAAGTGAGGCCGACGGGTCTATTTTGAACGTCGCTTCATGATACTATATTCATGAATATTCACATTCACAATTACAATTTTACCCTTATCACAAACCAAAACTTTTATTTGCCCTTTTTTTTTCATTGGAGATTCACAATGTGTTATTGAAAAGAAGATAGCTCTTTCCTTTCCCTAGAATATCTCTTCTCGACATGGAATTTTACCAATTCAATCAACACACACTAATAACCCATGTTATCTTTAACTAAATTAAGATCAATTTTCTTTTTCTTTTTCTTTTTTTCATTTCATTTTTTGTGTGTGAAGGTTTGGCATTTTTACAAATCTGCAAACACATATGATGCCATGTCATTTTGTGGGTGTATTTTAAAAAGAAAATTAACAATTTTGGAGTTAAAAAGTTTATTATTTATATTAATTATAATAAAAAATATTTATTTTTCTACTCCATTTAAAATGTGCATGCTAGCCATATTACTAGCATTGTAATTTACAAAAAAAAAAATAAAAAATAAATAAATAAAAAAAAGAAAAAGAAAATTTTTCCTTTAATTTATTCAGAGTCATTATTGACATTATTTAAAGGGTCATACTAACGAGTGTCCTAAGGGCACTCGTTAACAATCTATTTTAGAAAAATTTTGACAACACTTTTATGAGAAATAAAAACAGCTGTCAAAATATAAATTGTTTTTTTTTCTTTTCTCATAAAAACTCTTTTTAACTGGATTCTTAACCAGTGCCCTAAGGGTACTTGTTAGCATTTCTCTTATTTAAATCAAAAATTCATTTTATATCTTTTAAATTCTAACTGCCAACAGCGATAATAGTTTTTTTTTTTTTTTTTTTTTTTGAGAATCAACATGGATAATAGATTTAGTTAGTTCATCAAATCTTATCTCTCAATTTTTTTATTTGTAATTTTCCTGAAAAATCTTATCTATTTTTGCTTCGTGCAATCAAATACACAAATATATTTATAATGCGTCACCTTTATGAATTAATTAATATGACCATTGTGGCCACATGTGGGATGCGCTTGTACTATGTGTTGGGACTAGGGAATGCATGATTGAGACCTTTATTTATATGTGTAAGACAAGGTGAGAAACACAAAAAAAAAAAAAAAAAAAAAAAAAAAAAAAAAAAAAAAAAAAAAAAACACAAGGGTATGATTGACATTGTGGTGAATAGAGAATAGTTCACAAAACGAAAATTTTGAAGTATGAAGGTAGCGAAAATTTCACAAAAGATGTCACAACACTCTTTCTTGCTTTCGTACTGTGAATTGTGATGAGTCAATTAATATTGCCTTGTTCAAAATACGAATTGTTTATGAAAAAAATGTTTCTCCTTATGGACTTGTCTTAGGTACAACACATGCCTTAGATCCAATGCAATAGATCCATTGGAATGATTACGTACATATCCAAAAGTAAAAATATGTCATTATCATGATGGGTCTAATGCAATTGAACATGAGATCCATGATTTGCACTCTCTTTATACTCTTTATCCTTTATTTATTTTCAAAAATTAGATAGTTACAATCAAAAATGGAGATTTGAACCATGAATGTCATGGATATAACAAGAGGTGTCAATTAAACAGTTAAGCAACAAGACTTCTAGCCTTTATTTGTTAACTTAACAATGTAATGATGATAGCATTCCTATAAGTATGGTGTATTTTTACCATTGTTGTGTTCTTGTTCTTGAACTCAGTTACTCAAAGTCTCAAATCAAATCTCAACAATGTATTCAAAATCGTCTTATGGATCATTGCATTGGATGAGAGATTTTGCACCCTTATATATAGATTTTTTTTTTTTTAATTTTCTTTTTTCCTCTTTCTGTGTGTGTATGTGTTCACCCATTGATTGCTTCTTCTTCTTCTCCTTTAATAATTTGATAATTGAAAGAGAGAACTTATACCCTTAACATCTTCATTAATTGGAAATGTCAATTAAGCTACAAAATTCTTGGTATTAATTGTTTCTTTTAGATTTATGAGATTAGTTTATGTAGTCATCCCTTTTCTTGATATAAAATTTTCAACCATGAGAGTAAAGATCTGATAGAAGCCATTTCGAAGAAAAGCTCCTCACTAACATAAATGATAAGAAATCATATTCATAACCACAAGAACCATTACAAGAATACTAAAACTCAAATATCCACGACCCCTATAATGGCACATATAAAACTTCATCTAAATCTCATAAACTAACAAGCCTGTAAACAAGACTAAGAAAGAGAACCCAGATACATTCTAATGTATACAAAAAGTAAAACAGTACTGGTGCAAAGAATCATCCAAGCAAAGCTAAAAGAAAGAAGGATGGAGATGTTGCATCTCAACTCTCAAGGACTAGCTTAATAGTGCTTCACTTTGATGGAGGTGGGGAGAGGAAAGGAATTGTTGGGATTGTGGTCGGAATGGTCGGGATGGAAGGAATTGTGGTTGGGATGGTGGGCAGTGGATTAGCTGGGAGAGGAGGTAGTGTCACCTTGGGAACTGTGGGCATGGTTGGCAATGTTGGGACCTGGGTGCTTGGCAATGGTGGCAGTGTGGACTTTGGAAGAGTTGGTTGATTTGGCAGTGTTGGCAATGGGTTGGTAGGCAATGGTGGTGTTGAAGATAGAAGCATTACAAACAACAGAAGCAACAACACTAAAAACAACAGAAGAAAAGCAAGACTGAAGAACAGAACGACAGAAGCAAGAGGAGACTTGAAACAGAGCGTTTTGATTAATGAAGTCACACAAGACACACGTGTGAAAAGAACACAGAGTTTAGTTAGAGAGGAAGCCAGCTGTAAAATTGTAATTGGTTGATAAGTTGAAAAGTGGTTAATTAGTTTAGCGCCTGGAGTAATGCTCTGTTTTTGGGATTGTATATAAGCTACTTAGTTAGTAATTATATTTGATCAATTCATTTTGTACCATTCATTCAGTTAATGAGAATTTCAGCTTCTCTCTACTCTTTGTTATTTTACATGGTATCAGAGCACATTTTCTCTCTTGCCAAACAAAAATTTTCTCTTGATTTTCTTCATTTTCTTGGTCTCTCATGGCTTCAGACTCATCAAGTGCACCTTCTTCTTCGTCTGCACCAACTGGAAGTGCAGCTATGGCAGATGAATCTGTTAATAACCCATTTTTCTTACTAGTGAATGAAAATCCTGGTTTGATTCTTACATCTCAGCCTCTCGTTGGTCCTGAGAACTACATGACCTAGGCGAGATCTGTGTTTTTGGCTCTGAGTTCCAGAAATAAGTTTGGATTTGTCAATGGTTCAATTTCAGAACCAGATCCAACCTCACCTTTTTTCAATTCCTAGAATAGGTGCAACACTACAATCCTATCATGGCTGACCAATTTACTCAGTCTTGATCTTAAGACTAGTGTTATGTACATCAATTCAGCAAGAGATTTGTGGATTGATCTCAAGAATAGGTCATCTCAGGACAACACTCCAAGACTGTTTGAGCTTCAAAAGGAGATTTCACATTTGGTTCAAGGATCACTCTCGGTGAGTTCTTACTTTACCAAATTCAAGACTCTATGGGATGAGTTTGTGAATAATCAACCTTTCACAGTGTGCAATTGTGCTTGTGTTTGTGGTTCTAAGTCGTCTCAGCTAGATGCATAGCATAAAGAACATGTTTTTCAATTTTTAATGGGCTTGAATGACAGTTATGGGACCTTGATTGGGCAAATCTTGCTTATTGAGCCCTTTCCCTTTCTTAGCAAGGTGTGCTCATTGGTTTTACAAGAAGAGAAAAGGAGAAACATTGGCAACACTGTTAATGTGGTTCAGCAATTAGATCCTGTTGCTATGCATGTGAATGGTAGTAAGTCATTTCAAGGTAATCAAGGTCATGCTGTTAATCAAGGTCATGCTCAGAATAATGGAGGTAAAGGAGGTAACTTCAAGAAGGAGAGACCAGTTTGCACTTATTGTGGCTTCACTGGTCACATAGCAGATAAGTGCTACAAACTTCATGGATATCCTCTAGGGTATAAGCCAAAAGGTGGAAATAACGCTATAGCTAATCAAATCACAGGAAGTTTTGGTTTTGATGGTCTTCCTAATGTTCAACCTTGTGATGCTAATCAGTTCAACATTGGTCTTCAGACTCCTTTTGGAGTTTCACAGCCAAATTTTGGAGGTTTTCTTGGTGGTTTTGGTCTTCGAAATTGTCAACAGACCACTCAGCCTCAATGCCCAATTTCTCAAGTTCAATGTGAACAGCTTCTCAATTTTCTAAAGGCTCATATTGCATCCAATTCAAGTTTTGGTACTCCAAATGGCATTAGTACTCAGACTGCTTCACAGGTTGCTTCAGTGATGGCACTTGCTCTTCCTCTTACTACAGCTAATTCATTTCCTA
Source organism: Quercus lobata (assembly GCF_001633185.2). NCBI lineage: Eukaryota > Viridiplantae > Streptophyta > Magnoliopsida > Fagales > Fagaceae > Quercus > Quercus lobata. The sequence continues at coordinate 45,244,328 of NC_044911.1, read as the reverse complement.
TAGCTGCTTCAGCTTCATCATCTTCTTCCAATTTCTCAGGTAATCCCTTTTGGATTGCCCCCAATTTGTCTCATTCTATTTTTTCAGCCCAAGTCATTGATAGACATTGTTTTAATTCTAATTCTTGGATTCTTGACACTGGGGCTACTAATCACATGGTGCACTTAGTATCACAATTAACCACAATCACTTCTATAGTCCATTCTCGTGTCTATTTGCCAAATGGGGAAAAGGTTGTAGTAACACACATTGGCGCTGTGCAAATTTCTCCTACACTTACACTCACAGATGTATTGTGTGTTCCATCCTTTAATTTCAATCTAATTTCAGTTAGCAACTCACTCAGTATAAATTTTGTTGCCTTATATTCACTACAAAAAAACCGGTCTAAAACTGCGTTTGAAAAACGCAACTTAAGACCCCAAAAACGCGGCTATAGGCTTTGAGCTGCGTTTCCTATGGCCGCGTTATAAGACCGCAGCTCAAAGCCTATAGCCGTGTTTTTAGAAAACGTGGCTACAGACCAGCTTTAAGCCGCGTCTGCAAACGCAGCTATAGGTTTAAAAAAAAAAAAAAAAAAAAATTCTAGGTTTTTTTTTTCCCCAGAAAATTCAAAATTGAAAATTCAAATATAAAAAATTCAAAATTAAACACAAATACAAAAAATTCAAAATCAAATAAAAATCCAGAAAATTCAAAATCAAAAACAACATATTCACAATACAAACACACCCAGAAAATTTTAAATCAAACACAATATACTCACAATACAAACACATGCACCCAGAAAATTAAAAACCAAACATAAACCCAAAAAATTCAAAATCAAACACAAACCCAGAAAATTAAAAATCAAACACAACATACTCACAATACAAACACAACATACTCACAATACAAACACAACCAAAAAATTCAAAATCAAACAAAACGTGCTCCAAAATATAACACAAACCCATGAATCTCCTCTCATTCAACAAAACCAACCAAATCTAACACTAATTCCATTCAAGAAAACAAAAGCACAAGCTCATAAACACAAAAGAACACAAACCTGTGAAGAAGGAAGAAAGAAAAAGGAACAAAAAAAAAAAAAAGGTACCTAGATGTGAAGGAAGAAAGAAAAAAAAGAAAAGAGAAAAAGAAAAGAGTTACTTGGATGTGAAGAAGGAAGAAAAAAAAAAAAAGAAAAGAAGAAGAAAGACTTACCCAGATGTGAAGAAGGAAGAAAGAAAAAAAAAAAAAAAAAAAAAAAAAAAAAAAAAAAGGAAAGAAAGAACGAAGCACCTGAAGAATGAAGAAAGAAAGGGAAAAGAAAGAAAAGTGAGTATGTGGGGGTAGGTGGGAAAGTGGGGGTGTAGGTGGGAAAGGTGGTGTACGTGGAAAGCTTCAGGAATTTTTTTTTTTTTTTAAGCGCTACCTATAGCGGCGTTTTTAAGAAGAAAAAACACAGCTACAGGTTACCTGAAAAACGCAGCTATAGGTCAACCTTTAAAAAATTTATACAGACCTATAGCCGCGTTTTTATAAAACGCGGCTATAGGTAACATGTAGCTGCATTTAAAAACGCGGCTATAGGTAACATGTAGCTGCATTTTTCGGGTTTTAAAACGCAGCTAAAGGTGACCTATAGCCGCGTTTTTAAATCACAAAAACACAACTACAGGTTACCTATAGCTGCGTTTTTGAAAAACGCGACTGTAGGTAACCTTTAGCCGCTTTTTAAAACACGAAAACGCGGCTATAAGTCCACCTTAAAAAATTATTCGGTTGGACCTATAGATGCGTTTTTTAAAACGCGGCTACAGCTTATCTTTAGCTGCGTTTTAAGTTAGCTATAGTGGCGTTTTTATAAAACGCAGCTATAGATCACCCTCAAATTCAAAATTATTCGATCAAACCTATAGCCACGTTTGAAAAACACAGCTATAGGTAAGTTATAGCTGTGTTTTTAGAAAACGCGGCTATAGCTTATGGCTTAGCCGCGTTTCTTAGAAACGCGGCTATAGATACCCTATAGCCGCGTTTTTTTGTAAACGCGGCTAAAAAAAACGCGGCTATAGCCCGCGTTTTTTGTGGTGATTTATCGGTGATTGGTGTTTCATCTAGGACCTTGCTCAATGGAGCATGATTGGTTTGGGTAAGCAAAGCAGTTGTCTATATTTGCTTCAAGCTTCTGTTCCTCCATCAAGATCAGCTGCTCTTGCCACTAATGTCAGTCACATTTCTTCTTCAGATTTGTGGCATTCTAGGTTAGGACACCTTTCTTTGTCAAAACTTCAATTGTTGAAGCACTTTGTAGATATTGAAGTTCAAAATAAGGCTACTTGCTGTGATGTATGCCATTTTTCAAAGCAAAAAAGGCTTTCTTTTCCCTCCAGCTCTCATGTAACCACTAAGCCTTTTGAATTGATTCATTATGACCTATGGGGTCCCTTTTCTGTTAATACCATTGATGGTTACAAATATTTTTTGACTATTGTAGATGATTTTACTAGATGCACATGGGTTAACTTACTTAAAAATAAATCTGAAACTCAATTTCTATTTCCTAAATTTGCATCAATGGTTTCAACTCAATTTGATAGCAAGATCAAAACCATTCGAAGTGACAATGGTACTAAGTTTTTCTTGAAACAATTTTTTCATTCTAATGGCATTTTGCATCAACTTTCCTGTGTTGATATTCCTTAGCAAAATGGTATTGCTGAAAGAAAGCATTAGCACATCCTCAATGTTGCAAGAGCTTTGAAGTTTCAATCTCACATTCCTTTATGTTTTTGGGGTGACTGCATCTTGACTGCTGTTCATCTCATCAATAGAACTCCTTCTAAAGCATTAGGCAATAAGAGTCCCTATGAAATGATTTTCAATTCTTCTCCATCTTATCACCATTTAAGGACTTTTGGCTGCTTGTGTTTCATTTCTACTTTATCTCACAATAGGCACAAGTTTGCACCTAGGGCAAGAAAATGTGTGTTTCTTGGTTATCCTCATGGCATTAAAGGTTACAAGGTTCTTGATATTGAATCCAATTTAGTTTATATTTCCAGAGATATTATCTTTTATGAAACTATCTTTCCTTATGTTGAATGTTCTCAACCCTCTATTTCTTATTTGGATGATTTTGTTTTCCCTCATACCACCATAGATTATGTTGATTATGTCCTTGTTCCTTGCTCTTCCTCCCTTCCTCATTCTACTTCAATTCCTATCCCTGACCCTAGTTTTGTTTTTGTGGAACCTGTTTCTATTGATTCCATTGGTTCTGATGTTCCTACTTCTTCCCAGTCTTGTGATCCTCTTCCTTGTCCTTCTGGTTCCATTGTTCCCCTTAGAAGGTCCACTAGGTCCCACAAACCTCCTTCATACTTGTCTGATTACTCTTGTAACTTTGCCTGTACCAAACCCAATTCAAGTCTGCCTTATGCTCTTTCAGATCATTTGAGTTACTCACATCTTGGACCTACCTTTCATTCTTTTTTCATGGCTGTTTCTTCCACTCCATCCGAGCCTGTCTCTTTTCAGCAGGCAGTGCAATTTCCTGAGTGGAGAGCTGCCATGGACAAAGAAATTAAAGCTTTAGAGGTGAATGATACTTGGACTTTAACCCCTTTGTCTCCTGGTAAGTCAGCCATTGGCTGTAAGTGGGTTTATAGAGTTAAATACTTACCTGATGGTACTATTGAGAGGTACAAACCTAGGCTTGTTGCTAAGGGTTTCACTCAAAAGCATAGGCTGGACTACTCAGAAACTTTCTCTCCAGTTGCAAAATCAGTTTCAGTTCGGATTGTTTTGTCATTAGCTGCTATGAAAGAGTGGTCTCTTCATCAAATGGATGTAAATAATGTTTTTCTTCATGGGGAGTTGCTTAAGGATGTTTACATGTGTTTACCACCTGGCTTTCACAACAAGGGGGAGCATCAAACCTGTTAAGTTTCCCATGGAACAAAACTTGAAATTGTCCAAATATGAAAGCAAGCGGTTGGAAGAACCAGGTCAGTATAGAAGATTAATTGGACGACTCTTATACCTTACCTTGACAAGACCTGACTTGACTTATGCAGTGCATAGGTTGAGTCAGTTTGTCTCACAGCCAAGGGAACCACACTTGCAGGCAGCTCACAGGGTGCTACAATTCATTAAAGGGTCACCAGGTAAAGGCATATTCTTCCTAAGCAACACAGAGTTGCATATCAAGGCCTTCTGTGATGCGGATTGGGCTGGATGCCCAGACACAAGGAGGTCCCTCACTGGTTATGCAATATATTTAGGAGATTCCTTAATTTCTTGGAGATCAAAGAAACAAGGAGTTGTGTCCAGATCCTCAGCTGAAGCTGAGTATAGAGCTATGGCAAGTGTAGCCTGTGAAATCACTTAGGTTTTGCAATTGTTGAAGGACTTGAGGATTGAGCGTTCAAGACCAGCTATGCTGTTTTGTGATAACCAAGCTGCACTGTATATAGCAGCAAATCCGGTCTTTCATGAAAGAACCAAGCATATAGAAGTTGACTGCCATTTAGTGAGAGATAAAATTTTGGAGGGAATGATTAAGACTTTCCATGTTGCTACAAATTCACAGGTTGTAGACATCTTCACAAAAGCTTTGGGTTTTTCATTTTTATGAGATTGACAGAGAAACTAGGATTGAAAGACATTTTTCAACCAAAGCTGTTAAAGGAGCAATCTGAGCAATTACAGATAGCTTCCTTAGTTCAAGTCACAGAGCCTAATACTCTGGACTTGAGGGGGAGTGTTGAAGACAGAAGCATTACAAACGACAGAAGCAACAACACTAAAAACGATAGAAGAAAAGCAAGACTGAAGAACAGAACGACAGAAGCAAGAGGAGACTTGAAACAGAGGGTTTTGATTAATGAAGTCACACTGGACACACATGTGAAAGGAACACAGAGTTTAGTTAGAGAGGAAGCCAACTATAAAATTGTAATTGGTTGATTAGTTGAAAAACGGTTAATTAGTTTAGCGCCTGTAGTAATGCTCTGTTTTTGGGATTGTATATAAGCAGCTTAGTTAGTAATTATATTTGATCAATTCATTTTGTACCATTCATTCAGTTAATGAGAATTTCAGTTTCTCTCTACTCTTTGTTATTTTACAGGTGGCAATGTGGTGTTTGGTAATGTTGGTTGAGGTGGGACTTGGGCGCTTGGAAGTGGTGGCAATGTGGGCTTTGGCAGAGTTGGTTGAGTCGGCAATGTTGGCAAAGGAGTGCTAGGCAGTGGTGGCAATGTCGCTTTAGGCAGTGTGGGCACTGATGGCAGAGGAGGCAATGTGGCCTTTGGCAGAGATGGGATTATAGGCAGTGTTAATGCTGGGGGTGGAGCGGCTGGTGTGTGCAAAAGGGAACGAGCCGCGAGGCTCACATCGATGCTTGAGAGTGACAATGCTATGATCATAGACAGAAGAAAACAATGCTTAGAAAAAGCCATGGTTTAAATGGTAGGAGCTAGTTCACTTCTAGTATAGGCAATGGCAAGTGGTGTTAATTGAAGAAAACTTTTACACAGGTGTATTTATAGAGGCCAAATTCTAAAGGATTTTGAGAACTACGTGAATTTGATGAAATGTGGTTGTAGGGAGAAACATCGGTTAGTTCACCTTCCAAGATAGGCAAATTGGAGCAAAACTAGTACTAACTAATCTAGAAAGATATATGGCATGAAAATTGATACTCACCTTTATGAAATCAGACCAACCTTTTTTATGGCTCATTAAAATATGTTAATTGAGTTATTGAACGAATTTTGGACCAACAAGTTTGTAGTGGGGTCGACTAGGAAGTTTACTTGTCCAAATGGACTATGACTTCTTGTGACACAAATATAGTCTTACATTAAATGAATATATCTTGCAGAAGGTGGAAATCAAGTCTGCAGAATTAATTAATCAAAATATCCTTAAGTCTAGAATTTTATGCTTTATGGTGGAATTGGACAACATGTAGTTGGCTAATTCCCAACCAAGAACAGATGGTCACCTAAACTAGACGGTCAACCAAATATATTTTATCTGTTACATACAACATACACTTCTTTGTTCCAATGTCCTTCTAATTGCACTCTAATTAATTTGATAACAAATGTTATTAAATTTTAAATATATACTAAGTTTTTGCTAAATTTTTTTTCAAGCATAAAATGAGTTAAGTTGAACCAAGTATTAAGTGTCCATTTAGAAACAATTTATCTAACTTTTTGCTAAAAGTATTGTAGATAAAAAGTAAAAATTAAATAAAATAATTATATGACACACTTGAAACCCACAAATAATAGGAAAAATAAGCAAAAATAAAATAAAATAAGTAGATGACTCACATGGGCACTACAAATAGTAGGAAAAATATGCAATAAGCTGGCATATAAGTGCATCCCAAATGAACACTAAATGCTCATGTTTGCTCATTTAATTTTATTTTGAATACAAGCTAATCAGCTCGAGCTAAATACCAAACAAAATTACTTATTCAAGTTTGGTTTATTTACTTGTTGATCAAGCTCTAGTTTGTTTGTGAGCTATATGATTAACTTATTCTTTTTTGATATATAGTATGAACATGACTAACATTTTTTTTTTACACCTTCACAAATCTAGAATTTTTACCATAGCTATTTGTATAATCAATAAACTACAAATAATAATTTGATACCATATGAACCTATTTACAAATTTATATAGTCGAATCTCAAGTTTATATAAGTATATTTTTAGACAAGTATACATAAAAATATAATATATACATGTAATTATATCGAACATCATATTCATGAACATATCATTATTTTTGAGCTTGACTTATTTAATAAACTTGGACTTAAGCTTGATTTATTTGCTAAACAAACGATCAATAATAAATATTTTCCCAAATCAAACTCCAGCTGTTTAGTTCATTGACGCCCAATTCAAAATACGCCAAGGTACGAGGGTCATATCTCATTACTAACTTGCCAACTTTGAGGGTCCCTTAAGTGCTCTCCCCAAGGCAACAGGAAGTGATATTAATTTCTTTGCTTTTGCTACATAAGCCCGCTTTGTGAAGTTGTTGTAATCATTAGCTTCAATGGCATCTAAGATCTGTCGGTACAACAACAACGATGACCATACTGCCCATCTACTAGCTAAGTTGAGCTCTGAAACCCCCTTCTCGGCTCCATCATAGAACATCCTAGCTCGCTTTATCTGGCCCTTCATGAAACTACGCCATTTATCGGTCACTTTCCCACAAAATATGCCATCATCTGACAGGCCAGCTTGTGCTAGTTCATCTTGTGGGAGATAAATTCTTCCTCTGCTAGCACTAAAAAGTAGAAGGTGCAAGTGTTTTTGTATATAAAATATAAAATAAAAATCTATATAGGACCCCAAAATATTTATGAAAAAATTACATTTTACTATTCTAAACTATATCCTATAGGCTATAAAATTAATGAAATTATTCATGAGCAGCTTAAATTTGGTTCTTGGCTATTGTTTGAACTCAGTCACTAACATAATGAAATAGACTTCAACTCAAATATACAAAGAATTAATCTTAAAAAAAAGGTTCGATTTCATATGTTTGTGAACACTAAAAGATAATCTTATGCAATTAACATGATGAACAACTTATATATTCATTTTGATTAAATCATTACTATTGAAGTGTAAATTAATTAATTAGTAGTTTTGGTGACTAATATGCATTATCAAAGGTATAAAATATAAGGTTTAAGTAAAAAATTGTAATATATAAATTAATTTATTTAATCAATTCAATATATATAGTTAATTTGGGAAACTAGCAAGCTAAACTTTAAACCTAAAAATTTAACTTAGAATTAAACTCGACCTTAATAACAAAGTAAACACACACACACGTATATATATATATATATATATATATTTATATATATATGAAAATGGGAAGATTTATATCTGCGCTATAAGAACCTTACTCTTCTCCCACGTCTCTGAGTATGTTGGTGAGTTGATTAGCAATTCCAAGGGCTAATGCAGCATTGTAAACACTCTCTATTGAAGCCTTTGATTTTGGTGCTATCCCTATCACTGGAACACTCATAAGCCCCACAGTGCCGGCAACATGGTAGCAGTAAAGGTAGAGCTCATCGAAGTTCTCGTACCTTGATTTTGTCAAGTCTAACTTCATTCCTTCTATCATGTCTTTGAAAGGCTGTCCAATGAAACAAGTTACAGTGAATTGGTCAATCTTAGCACCTAATATGTGCTGTCTAATATTCAAGTAAGCATGCCAGTTTGTTTAGAGCATTTGCAGGTGCAAAAATTGTTGTTCTATTCACATTATATTATCTATTTTACACTATATTTTATTAAAATAATAATTTTTCTTGACTTTTTTAATTGTTTAATTTCTTTACACATAACAACTACCATTAACTCTCTTCCTCTATCTTCAAGATGCATAAGTAAAGAAATACTAAAAACTTAAATACAAATTGAATAATGTCAATTTAGATTTATACGGTAATTATATCAAACTTGTAAATTTATACAACTATATACTGACATTTTTAGGCAAAAACGTGTAAATTTTACATTTTTTTTTTCTATTATACATCTAGTGATGTGAGTGCTTTAAGCCATTTGGAATATACCTGTATATGAATAGGGTACTTTGATGCAGTATCAGATAGAGCAACATCATACACATCACACGGACGACCTTCAAAAATATCATTTAATCTCTTCTCCCATCTTTCTAGATCCTTGGGTGTGGTGTATGTAGCATTAGGCCCATCCACAAGCTCGTCAGTTCTCCTGCACCACACTACAGAGAAGAAGACATGCCATCCTTTCAATCAACACTTTTAATTATCCAACTCTAGCTATTAGAGCGTTGGTTATTACACATACATTGTACATATATACAAATTGGTTTTTAACTGAAATCGTGACTCTGTGTATAAGAGGAATTTCTGGTCTTAATATATGTACATCAGCTTTCCACACTTTTCATGTTTTAAAGGTAGGTGGACATCAATTTTTTGTCTTTTAAAATGTTTACTACAATTGTGGATATTATATGATAGAGTGAGTATAAAAGAATATTTACTGTAATATAAGCACTAGTTATTTAAACAGTAGCCAGAGCAAAGTAAAACATGAAGCTCAGGTGATATAGGCTCCGCCAAATACCACTAATCGCCCAAAAGGCTCTTCGCAATTCTGGCATCATGAGTAATGTACCTGAAAATGGCACATGAGAAGCTCAGTTCAACAGTATTTCCCCAATTATATTTTAAAAGTAATTTATAATGCATCAATTAAAAATGACCATAAGTTAATTTCAAAAAATGTACTCATAGTCATAGCTGAAAGATTTATTTATTTATTTTTTTTTTTTTTTTTGTGTAGAAAATTGAAAAAGTTAAGACTTAGGACATGTTTGGATAGAACTTATTTTGCTGAAACTGAAAACACTGTAGCAAAATAATTTTTAAATGTGTAAATAATGTCGTGGGACCCATTTCTAATGAAAAAGTTGCTGAAAAATGAAATTTGTGGGTCCATGAACAATGTATGGATGCATTGTTCAAGGAAAACTTGGTCAAAAGTTGTGGTTACTATTCATAAACAGTGCATGAACAGTAGCCGCTGTTGGGAAAACACGTACCAAAAAAAAAAAAAAAACGCAGGAAACTAAACGCAAGAAAACGCAACTTGAATCCAAACCCCACCTTAATGGCTTGTTTGAATTGAGGGAGAGAAAGGAAAAAAGTAGTAGAATTAGCTGAAAATTAGGTTAATTTTTTATCATCTCTGCTCACCCTCTCCCCCCCCCCCCCACCCCACCCAAAAAAAAAAAAAAAAATCCAAACAAGCTATAAGAATGCATGATGCTAATGGTGGTGGTTGTTGTCGTTGTTCTCTTTTTTTTTTTTTTTTAATAAGTAATAGGTTGCTTTGTCTAACCTTCCTAAACAGGAATATATTTAATCAGTTTATTTATTGAAAATTAGTTAAAATATAAATATACCACAAAAAAAAATATAAATTTTAAAAATTTATTTACATACAGTTAAACTAAAAACTTTTTTTTTTTAGCTAGGGGAAAAAACTTTCTTTCTCTTTTAGTTTGCATTATAGATAAACCACCTAATAATTCCATTATATGTTGAACAACATTAGAATTTATTTATTTTTAATATATATGGTAGAATTTAGAATGTGAACCTTCAATCAAGCACTAATATAATTATCAGAATCGCAAAAGGATCACAATTAAATGAATTATATATATATTGACAATCAGAATAATAACTACAAAGTTCTAAAATTTTGCATTTTATCTCTCACATCTAATGCTATAGTCTTTAAACCTGCAGAAAAGAGTAAAACAAAATCAAATTATTATTATTGTGCAAAGACATAGTTTTTTTGGTTAAGAATATCCAAAATCTTTTTGTTTAAGAAGTATAATTAAAATATAGAATATACATATATAATTACTGACATATATATTTAAAAAGAGTAATTAATTATAAAATATTCCAATAATATATAAATGTGTATTCTAGCTTCTCACATATTAGTAAGTGAGCGTTTGGATTAGCTGATGCGTTTCAACGTTTTTATTTTTGGACCAGTACTGTTCATGGGACATGCATGAACAATGCAAATAGGCATATGAACAATATTTTTTAGTGTGAACAATAACCGAAAATTATTTTTTTATTGTTTTTAGTTTTTTTTTTTTGGACCAGCGCCTCTTGCACCGTTCATGGGACATGAACAGTGCAAATAGGCATATGAACAGTGTTTTTTTAGTGTGAACAGTAATTGGAAACTATTTTTTTTATTGTTTTCAGTTTTCAGAAAAATAAGCGATATCCAAACGCACCTTAAGTCCGTAATTAAATTCAATATGGAATCTATTATTCAAATAAGAAGGAGCTGGGCTGAGTAATGTAGGCTTGTCACCAAGTGGGGCAACAAAAGTGGTTGAATCTATATTGTTTCTCACCACAAAAAAAAAAAAAAAAAAAAAAAAAAAAGAAAAGAAAAAAAAGAAAAAGGTAAAATAATGAGTACGCAATTAATGCATTCTCAAAATATTTTATAATTTTCCATTTAAAAGTAACAATCTTTTTTAATAGATGGTTGTGCTGGAAATTGTTATCTAAAAAAATCTCTCTCTTTTTTTTATAAGGAAAATAATGAAAAGCTTATTTGTTTTCTTATGTTTAAAAGCATTAGAAAATGTTTGATTGTGATCTTGAAATAAGTTAAAAACATTGCCCTTTCCATGTCCCGATCATCAGAAAATGTAGAAATTATTTTCTTAGAAACAAACTAGATTTCAATCACAAATAGTGTTTATTACATATATTTACACGGTTTTAACACACAGCCCAAAAACAAAAGAACAATGACTTTAAGGGTCCATTTGGATACAGCTGAAAACTGAAAATTGAAAACACTATAACAAAATAATTTTTAAATATGTAAATAGTATCGTGGGACCCAGTTTTAATATTTTTTTCTGAATAAAGTGGTTGTGGGTCTCATGAGCAGTGCATAAATAGTGTATAAACAATGCATGAACAGTATAAAACAATACTTGAACAGTGCTTTGTCCCCTATAGCTGAAACGCATGTAACAAAAAAAAAAAAAAGGCAAAAGAGGAAAACGCAGATGCGCAGGCAATAATTTGTATCCAAACCCAACTTAAAGCCACGATTGTCAAATTAAAAATAGTGATTCAAGTTGCATTTTAATTATTTTTTGGAGGATGTGTAAAATAGTTTGTATGTAACAAATTAAACCCTAGAATGAAATACATATTAAGGTACAGAAAGAGCAAGTATATATACCCAAGTAAAATGTGCTGTCATGGTCGGCACAGAACTCTCTACACCTTTCATAAGCTTCATTCAAACGATTCCAATCAGTGGTAGTGGTACCATCATTCTCAATTGGTTTTTTCAGATCCAATTCACTCTCTCTCCTATGCTCTCTCACCAGAGCTGCTTGCTTTAGCACCACTTCATACACCCTCTCCTCCGAGGACCTTGATAGGTTTGCAACTGCCCTTTAATAAGCAGAAACCCCAGATGAAAAACTAGGCTTAGAGCTCAACTTATTACTACTACACCTCCTTTGTGTGCAATAATTTCTGGGCAAAGAGTGATCACGAGCATACAATCTGGGACAAACCACGCAAAGTACAGCAGACATCTCAACTCTCAAGCAAAGATAATCTTCTTAATATTTTTTTGGAAATGAGGTAGGCTCTTTGGGAAAGGTATCCACTTTATAACAAATGCATGCGCATGCATATGACACCACACCATTGACCGGTAGTTATGAACAGTAACGTTGAAGAGTACATGTACAGATACTCTCAGCAGAATTGAATGTGACCGACAATTTGCTACAGTATTTTTACTATTCACCTACGTACGTTTTTAATCCATTGGTGGTTATGAGGTTATCAATCTACAGCAGGGGCGGAGGCACGTTATACATGGCCCCTCCCCTCTGCCATATCCCACATTTTTTTTTTCTGGAGTGAGGCCATGTTCCATAGCTATTCAAAGACCTATGTTGTATGATGTGGGAATTATCATTAGAGAGTAGAGAGACTATGAGGGTACAGTATTAGACGAGTAGTAGGGGCGAAAATAGCCAAATATCACGTTTTGACAAAATTTGTGGCAAATTAGTACTGTTTTAGAAATATTTAGCAATTTATTACTTTTTTAGTACTCGAGTTTCACAAAATCGAGTTCTAAATAATACTTGAGTCCGTAGAACCTGGAATTTGTGTAATTAAAAAAATAATATGATACTCGATATTAAGGAAATTAAGTACTTTTTTATAGTACTCGAGTTTAACAAAGTCGAGTACTTTTTTTTTTTCCTTTTTCCACTTTTTGTGTTGTACAAAACTTTTACTTATTTCATCTTCAACTGCTTATAATCGTTGCGTCCACCAAACTAAGTACAGTGTCTGGACTTGAAAAAGTTCATGTGCAAATAAGTAGAGTTGCAGTTAGCTAAGCACAAAGTAACTGGAGTTGCTTGCTTAGTCACTCACGCAGTTATTCAAAACTGCACTTAGTCCTCACTTTCTCTAAGACTTCACTTCTTGCTCACTGGCCGAATGGCCTCTCCTTTTATTACTTCATCTTTTCCTTCTTTTCTTCCTTTCACACTCTTGACATCAAATCATAATAAATGCAACTCACTTGCCTTGACTTTGCTTTAGCCACTTTCTTTTTCCTTCAACTCCCCCTTAGGGCGAATAGCCTTAATGCATCATCCCCTTTCTTTTCTTCTTTTTCTCCTTAGCGTGTCCAACACACCTAAGTCACTACCCAAGAAGAAAATAGGCTAACTTTTGTGGCTTGTCCAACCACCTCTTTAATGAGGTGTTTTATCAAGTGTGGGCTGAACCCATGGTGCTATGATGCACCCAACATGGTGGACACAATGATCACAAGTAGTTGAAGATGAAATAAGTAAAACTTTTGTACAAAGAAAAGTAAAAAGAAAAAAAAACAAGGTACTTGACTTTCTTAAGCTCGAGTACTATAAAGAAGTACTCGATTTCTACAATATCGAGTACTACATTGTTTTTCTAATCCATCAAATTCAAGGTCAGCAGTGCCATGCTGGCGACTCACTTAAAAACTCAAGTTCACTGAAATCGAGTACTATTTAGAACTCGATTTTGTGAAATTCGAGTACTAAAAAGTGGTAGATTGCTAAATATTTCTGAAACAGTGCTAATTTGCCACAAATTTTACCAAAACGTGATATTTGGCTATTTTCACCTATTAGTAGGAATGAAATTGATTTTGAATTTATTTTTTACCATAGTAGTCTAATTTGGTTGAATTTAACTGCTATTTATTTTATGGTTGCTTATAGTGACTTTGTTATATTTAATTTCTATAAATATTATTTCTTGTAAATGTAGTCTAATTTTAGTTAGATTTAATGTTTTTTTTATAAAACTAATGCAGGTATATATGTATATATGTCATACTTTGTATTTTTCTTGAATTGCAAATCAATATAATAATATTAGCTCGCCCCCCCCCCCCAACCAAAAATTTCTGGCTGCGCCCCTGAATCTACAAATGTTCTCATAGGTATGTATTGGCCACTGTGTACATAGTAGGTCCTCCCAATTCAACTTTTCTATGGATATATTTGATTTTAGGGTGTGTTTGTTTGGAGATGAAATAGGGTGAATGAAAAACTTTGAAAAGAAAATGGAAAGAAAAACTTTTTTGGATGTGTTTGGTTAAGTGGAGAGGAAAGAAAATAAATTGTGGGGCTTAAGTGTTTTTTTCCTGACCCCACCAAAAAGTTTTTGAAAAGAGAAAATAAGGTTGCTTAATGGACAATTTTTTTTTCTTTTTTCTTTGTGCTTTCCTGGGAAGCTGTTGCCACTTCCTTTTTTATTTTCTTTTTGTTCCTTTTTTTTCTTTTCCTTTCCTGGATGTTGCCCTCTTTTTTTCTTTTCTTTTTTGATTTCCTAAGCTGTGGGTATGATAGTTGTTTTGTTTTTTCTTTTTTCTTTTTTTTGTTTAACTAGACATGATTTTTTTTTTTTTGGACATGATTTTTTTTTTTTAATATATTGGGTAATTTCTTTTTTTTTTTTTTTTTGGTTGTTTGTCACTTTTTTTTTAATTGGACATTATTTTTTAATAAGGGCGTATGAGTAAATTTATATAAACTCACCATCTCTCCACTTTTTCACTCCCAACCAAAAAAAAAAAAAAAGAGAGAGAGAAATTAAAATACTTTCTATCCTCCCATCATTTTCTATCCTTCCACTTTTCCACCCCTCCAACCAAACAAACCCTTTACATACATTTGAGCATTCACACCAAATTGTGATAAATGCTAAACACCTATTTTAGCAACAAAACCACGAAAATGCATGCTACAACAAAAATGTTATAGTTTAAAAAAATAAAAATAAAAATAATATTTTATTCCACAAAAGTTAAACAAAGCAAATTTGATGGTTGTGGTTGTGGTTGTTGTTTATTGTGTTGGATATATTATTTTATTATGTTAAATGCTAAAATAAAATTATTGATGTTGGGTGTTTTTTAAAGTGTGGTGTTAAAATAGATAAAGTAGTGTTTTGAGTTGCTAAAAGTTATATTTTTTAGCAACCTTGATGTGAATACTCCAGAGTAATGCTAAAGATACAAACTTTTTTTTATTAAAAAAAAAAATTACAAATTGCTGATGTAAGGACGCGATTTGAGTCCTAAGCCCAAAAAGTAAAAGGATCTAGGTCCAAAGAGCCCAATACAATGAATTTGTAGAGAATGAGTTGGAAAACTAGGCTCTAATGAGTTGGATAGCAATTATTGTAGATCCAAATGACAATAAAGTAAAATTAGACTGGTTTAATTTAAAGAAAATCGTCATCTTCACAGTTCAGGGAGATCAGTTCTTGTTTATAATCTTTGAATTTGATTACCAGTACAGTTCTTGTTGTGACAGTTTTTTTCTCATGAATTTTCGATCCCCTTCTCTCAGGGCCTTCCTTCTATTTTATACTATCTTCCCCCTTTTATCTCTACCCTCCACGTGTAGATTAGATTGTTGGTGTTGATCCTTGTTCCATCAGCACCCTCCTGAAGTCTTTGGAGAGTAGCTGTAAGGCTGAAAATTACTATTCAGATATCACTTCCTCATTAATGCGGCCAGAGAGTTAACTACAGATTATTCAATGCGATGGTAACAGCTTTCTTTTAGATATTATATGGCTTCCCTCTGTTCTATGCTTTTAGGATATTTGTCCTTATCAATAGAACTTCCTGGAACGTTGCCTCAGGTGGCAGACAACTCTATTGGACCTCGGCTGAGGAGGCATTCATTCTCGGACCACCTTCTTGGACTCTTATGACCAAACCTCACCTCTTCATTCACTAACACGAACTCCCATAACAGTGTTTTGTAGGTCCTCAAACTACTTAATGTCCTCGGATTGAGCTCCCGACCCAATACATACATAGATACATGCTATTGGGCCTATCACCCCTACAATAGCCCCTCCAAATTCTCCTCTCTGGCTCCTCGGGAAGAAAGGAGGATTTTGATGTCACTACAATTGCCCCACCCTTATCACGCATCATCTCTGCCTGTGCAGGTACCTTTTTAACTGCTCAATGCACGCTCTTGATGCTTCGACATCTGAGATGCACTTTCTTTAAATTTATGCCACTTCATGTTCCTCACATTCTACGGTGCGATGCGGATCCAACGGTTGAGGATTTTGTTGGAACTCAGGCGGGAATTTTCCCGCTTGTCACTCTCTCTTTGATATAAATATTGTCCAAAAACTTCATTCACCTTACTTTAGCACTCATACACTGAACTTGCACACTTATTCAATTTACTCGTGCCCTTACAAATACCAAGAGCCAGTCCGAGGAGAGTTTTCTTCTTCACATAAGTCATTATAAATCTTTCAATTTATTTTTCCATCTACTTTTCTTTTCTTCGTGTCCTTTTCTCCTCAGCCCTTCTATCTTCTATTTATCTTCTTAGTACCTTCAATCCTCTCTCAGGAATGGGAAGATTCGCTTACTTGGTAGACTCCGAGGGGAGTATAGAGAGCTTTAAAGCTCAGTATAGGATTCCGCCAAGAGTCTCCATTAGGTATTGTAAGGAAGGAGATTGGCACACTGATAGGCAGGAAGGAGAGGTGGTAATCCCAATGATTGCCTTCATAGAGGGAGGGATGAGAATTCCCATGGGTACAGTCACTAAGGATTACCTAAGGGCTCATAGGTTAGCTCCTACCCAATGTGCCCCCAACATGTTTAGAATCTTAGGCAGTGTAGATGATCTTACTAAGAAAATTGGCTTAAACCTTACCCACCATGATGTCAATTGGGTCTACAACCTTCACCACCTAAAAAGGCAAGAATACTACCTTAAGACTAGGTACCCCGAGGTTAGGCTCATTTCATGCCTCCTTGACTCCAACAAAGGCATGAACAAAGACTTCCTAATCGTTTCAGGGGAGTGGCACGATGGCCTCCCCTGCCCGACGAAAGAGGGGCAACCAGGTGGGATTTTAGGTCTAGGTTTATTTCTTCAAAGTTACCATTTCCTCACTTTGACACATTCTGTACCTATTTTTCTTCTTTTTTGTTAGTATTTGAACTTTCCTTTGATTTGTGTCGTTCCCTTTTTTTATTGTTTTTCTTAATGGTTTTGCAAATCATCACGTCCCCATTCCAAACTTCAGCATTGTAAACCAGCCAAGGCTAGACAAGATACTCCACGCTAAGGTGTTTGTTCACAAAGATGGTCAATTATGAGCTGCACATTTAATCCTCGGATACACCCCGCTCTCGTCAAGTTTCCAAGTACCGAAGTGCGTTATAAAAGCAAAGGACCCACGTTTGCACTAGATAAGCATTGTCATTTCGGGTTTTCTCACCACCGATCCTATCCCAAAAGGCATACCAAAAATAGCATTGCCATCCCAACGCACTGCCAAGGAAGAGGCAACCTCGTCCTAGCCTACGATTAAGGAAGAGTAAGAGATTGTTGAAGTTTTTAACTCAGAAGACGACTTCGAGGTCTTCAACCAGCCTTTATCCCCTGAAACCTTAATTGGTGACCTCGGCCACCTTCCTCCCACGCTGGCAAGTCACTCCCAAGAAGACTCTTCCATCCCAGAATCCATGGGAATACAATGTAAGCCCAGGGCCAGCCTTATGGAGGTAATGGAGTCTCAGGTTGGAGGTAAGGTGCCCGAGGCGGTCGGTCAAGCTAAACACCCCTCTCTCCCCACTTCTCATGACCCTCAGTAAGAGCCTGCAGATAAGAAGAGGAAAAGAGAGCAGAAGGGGAAAGATGTGATGGAAGAGGGTCGATGTGTGCTCCTAAGGAGACCGAGCCTCAAAGAAGGGCCAAGGTAACCAAGACTACCCAGACAAAGTCCTTGAGTGATGGGGCGCCTAGAGACAGGGGACGCGATCTTCACGCCAAGGTTCCAAACTGGAACCCCCCTGGTGCTAGATGGATCTCCTCTCCCTGCGAACTCCTCAATCAGGAACTTTTAAGAAGGAATGGCTGGGTACGTAGCAGATGTTGTGGAGCAAGCCTTGCTACTACCCGATGACATGGCCGAACTAAGGACCATGAAGAAACACAAGGTGTTTCTGAGTCTAAAGAGAGACCACGCTATGGTAAGTTTTTCAAGTTAAGTCTGTTCTTTATTTATTTATTGTTTTCTATATCTTTCTTTGCTTTTTCCTTTGCTCACTGCCAAGTTTTCTTTGTAGGCTGTCCAAGCCACTTTTAGAGCCGAGGAGTTGGTGAATATCTCTCATTGACAAATTAAGGATGAGGAGGGCAAGCGTAGGGATGGCAATTTCTACTCGACTCGCAGGTACCGAACCTAACCCAACCCTAATGGATCGGGTTTTACTCGTGTAAGGTTGAATTTAATCAACCGTCTTGTTAGCTTTATTTCGTG
The DNA here is from genome assembly GCF_001633185.2 of Quercus lobata. NCBI lineage: Eukaryota > Viridiplantae > Streptophyta > Magnoliopsida > Fagales > Fagaceae > Quercus > Quercus lobata. The sequence goes on along the minus strand of NC_044911.1, from coordinate 45,225,816 downwards.
CCAAATTTGTTTTTTATTTCAGCAATTAGTAACCCTGTATTTAGGTGGGTTTATTGTAAGGGTAGTGAGTGAGATAGAGTGATTGAATGCTCAAGAGTATGCAAGAAAACAAAATCTCGTGGCTTGATCTCGCGGGTGACTCGCGGCTGCAAGCTGCTAGAAGCAGCACACGTGCCAAGCATGCCAGAAGTTGAAGCGTCATGCTAGCTAGAGCACTACAGGACAAAATAGGACAACTGGTCATTCTGTTATCGCACAGCTAGATCTCGCGACTCAGTCAAGCCGCGAGCCACCCCTGTTTTGAAAAACCTAACGTTTCACATTCTTTTCTCACCCCAATATAAATATCCCTTATACCCACAAAAGAAGGAGAGCTTCCAGAGAGAATTTTGAGAGAGAAACCCTAGAGTAAAACAAGATTGATTCATCTACAATCTTTACATAAGAGTCTCTTCAAATTCCTCAACTCTCTTCCTCTCCATTGTCAAATCATTGAGAGGCATTTTACCAAACCCTTTTTCTCACCATATCCATTACTGTGAGAGGGTTGTTTGGTGTTATGGGAAGCAATTAGGAAGGAACCAATTTACATTGGTTGATACTATGGTCAAGTAGCAGAATCCAAGAAGCTAGAAAAGAAATAGGTTCGGCGTAATCTCGTTGGAGTAAGAAGCTTGGAAGGCTTAGGTGCACTAGGTAGATTAGGCTTGGAGGGTCTATTGCTGTCCATGTATCCCAACTACATTTTCTAGTGGATTGTTTACCGCTTGGAGGGCGGCGGAGAGGTTTTACACCGAGGGCTTCGGTTTCCTCTTCGATAACACATCGCGTGTTGTCCTTGTGTTTGCATCTTCCTTCCCTTTTATCTTTGTCTTTTATTATCTGATGTGAATTGTGATTTCAATTTGGCTTAGATTGTTTTCCAATTCTGTTCTATAGCTTTTGTTCATTTTCCGCATACTAGTTGTTTGACATAAAGCTTGAATTGGTTAATTTGTAAATTGGGGGTCTAAAAGTTCAAAGGTGTTTTTACACTATTTGAACTTTTGTTTTTACACTATAAAGAATGGGGTCGGGTTTGGGTTTTTATAAATAAACAAAAAATAAAAAATAAAAAAACCCGAAGCAGGTTCGGGTTTTAGTAAAAACCTGACCCGAGCCCGGACCCAACCCAACCCAACCCGTTTAGAATATATATATATATAACTTATAACCTAATCCTAACCTCTCTTATTCTCACTCACTCATTTCAACCTCATGTCAGCCACCCCCCTCCCTTGAGACCTTGGTCACAAGCTCTTATAGCCTACAGATGACCTCAAAGACCCTCCCTTTTTTGTCTCCGATTTTTGCTACAAAAGGTTCTGCAATATGTGATTGGAAGAGCATTTTTTTAAAAAAAATTTTACCCCCATTCTCCATGTGGGTTTGTGTTTTCTTTTTCTTTTTTCGGTTAATTGAACTCTAAAAGCGTGACAGCCACTATATTTGTCAATGTCCTTTATTTAATTTATATGGCCTCTACCTGTTGTATCTTACTAATTTAGCCTCCAAAAATGTTTTTTTATTTTTATTTTTATTATTATATGAGCAAGAGCAATATACATGTGCAATGGCCTGAACTGGTTCTAGCTTCTCTCGTCATCTTTCATGTTTGTCTTTGGAAGTTTCGCATATATCTCTCATCTATCTTTCTTTTTTCTTTTTCTATTTTTCTGGGTTCATTTCATCTCAATCATGTGAGTTGTTTGTGTTTGTGCTAGGATTTGTGTTTGTGTTTGTGATTTTGAAAGGGAAAATAATAAATCTAAAATTTTTGTGTTTGTTTGTGTGTTTGTGTTTGTGTTTGTGATTTTGAATGGGAAAATCATAAATCTGAATTTGTGTTTATGATTGTGATTTTGAAAGGGAAAATTATAAATTTGAAATTTTTGTGTTTGTGTTAGGATTTGTGTGTATGTGTGTGTGTTTTGTGATTTTGAAAGGGAAAATCATAAATCTTTGGTCATTGTTCATCCATAATTTCCTTGTGGGTCTTTTTATTTTTCAAATTTTCAATTTCATTCTTTGATTTTCTCTGCCGATCCTTAAATCTTTATTATTTTTCAACAATTTCTGTATGTGGGTATTTCTTTCTTTGATTTCTTTGATTTCCTCTACCTAAGTATAATCCTGCTAGTATAAAAAAAAATAATAATAAAATTTATGTTTGCTCATATCATGGCCAGGCAAGCCAAGTTTTTGAATGAACGTAATATTTGGGTAGAGGATAACCAAATTCAACTTGATGTATCCCACTGTAATTTGAGTTCCAGTTAATGAAAGTGTTGACAATGGTGGTTATCAAAAACAAAAAAAAAAAAAAAAAGCCTTGAATCTAGGCAAACACATTCTCAAAAATAAAAAGAATCTGGCAAACACATTTTCAAAAATAATGAATCTAGGCAAACATTTTTTTTTTTATATAATGATTGGACCACGATATAGGCTTCAGGCAACTTTTTTTTTTTTTTGGTTTGGGCCACAATTTAGGCCTAAATTGTGGCATGGTTGGCGAGGCCCGCAGGTGCCCAACGGGCCGAGTTTAGAGTTAAGAAAAAAATCCGTTTAATAAACAAGCTGAGTTTCAGGGGCAGACCCTCGAGTCGGGTCCAGGTATGAAAAAACCCGACCCAAACCCAACCCTTTACCATTCCTAAGCAGGCGGGTTGCTGCTAATGAGGCCTTTAATGTGGCCAAGAAAAGGGTAAAGGAGCTAAACGTCAAGCTCACCGAGGCTGAGAGGGAGAAGAAAAGCGCTGAGGCATCACTAGAAGGGGCGAAAAGGCAGTCCGAGACTCAACGCAAGCAACTTCGCCAGGCCAAGGATGAACTTGCTGCTACTAAAGAGCAAATCAAATTGCTGAAAAAGAAGCTAGAGGATGCTGAGAAAGCCAAGGATCAGACCGAACAAGATGGCTACAACGTGGGGGTAACCGAGACCAAGGAGGCCCTCAAGACCGAGGTCTCAGGGGTATGTAGGGCATATTGCTTCCAAGTGTGGAATAAGACCCTCAACCTGATAGGGGTTGAGGCCTCCTTAGCCCTTAGGAGAGCAAAAAATGTATACTACCCCCCTACAATCCGGGCACCAGGCTCCTTAGTCTCCCAAGATGATGCAGCCCCCAACGTTACAAGCCTTACTGAAGAGGTTCTGACCAAGGACCCTCCTCCTCCCAATAGTCCTCAAAAGGGGCAGAGCAAACTAGCGCATCTGAAAAGGAGAAAGAAGTCCCCAGGGAGATCGCCCCCGAGATGACAAAGCCCTCAGAAGTGCCCAAGGATTCTTCTAAGGAAAGGGTGGTTTCTCAATGCCATGAGTTGGTTTTGGCAACTTTCCCCATTCTTGCCAAAGAAGACCCTAAGAGTAAGGGTTTGGCATCCTCGGCAACAGTAACCACCCAGCCTGCCAAGACTCCAAAAGACAAACTTGTAATAAAGATGAAACCATGAATTGTGGTGGCACAATTAACTAATCATGATAATGATATATAGCTCCATTTGGTTATTTGCACAAATGGTGGCACAATTACCACATCCCACATGATTAGCAACAATATAGGTTAAACATACTAAGCCCACAATCTCAACAAAGCATAACCTTAACCTAAAAAATATACATAATGGTAGAGCATCCATTCATGTCAGGCTCTATCCAATTCTCTACTTATCAATAAGTAAGGCATTGGAGATGATAATCGATTCTTAAAAAAATCATAGATATACTTTCAAATGCTTTAAGTGGTGCTCATGAGGGTCCATTTGCTCAAGTTACTACCATGAAAGACTCTACCATTCAGCACAGCTGGTTCTATCTGATACTTAAATAAATAATAGAAAGTATTAATTTACCCAAAGCATGTGGTTCGAGGCACCAGACATAACTAAGATTCTATTTAACACTTAAAAAAATGTCATGAAGTATTAATTTACCCAAAGCATGTGGTCCAAGAAGCCAGGCATGACTAAGGTTCTATTTAACACTTAAAGAAATGTCATGAAATATTAATTTACCCAAAACACGTGGTCCAAGGAGCTAGCAATGCCTAAAGTATTAATTTACCTAAAGCATGTGGTCTAAGGAACCAGGCATAACTAAGGTTCTATTTAACACTTAGAAAAATGCCATGAAATATTAATTTATCTAAAGCATGTGGTCCGAGGAGCCAAGCATGACTAAGGTTCTGTTTAACACTTAGAGAAATGTCATGAAGTATTAATTTACCCAAAGCATGTGGTCCAAGGAGCCAGGCATGACTAAGGTTCTATTTAAAACTTAGAAAAATGCCATAAAGTATTAATTTACCCAAAACATGTAGTCCAAGTAGCCAGACATGACTAAGATTCTATTTAAAACTTAGAAAATATCATGAAGTATTAATTTACCCAAAGCATGTGGTCTAAAGAGTTAGGCATGACTAAGGTTCTGTTTAACACTTAGAGAAATGTCATGAAAATATTAATTTGCCTAAGGTATATGGTCTAAGGAGCCAGATATGATCAAGGTTCTGTTTGATATTCAAATAAATAATAGGGAGTAAAACGCATAATGTAATAAACGAAAATATGACAAAAGAAAACTTTCATTAATAATAATACTTTCTCAGGTTGTTTACATTCCAGGGGCATGGTATAATATTTTCATCTAGATCCTTAAGATAATACGCACCTATTCCAGCCACCAAAGTGATGCGATATGGCTCTTCCCAATTAGGCCCTAACTTTCCCCATGCTAGGTTCTTTGCAGTACCCAAGACCTTTCTTAATACCAAGTCTCCAAGCACTAACGACCTTAGCTTCACATTGGCATTATACCCCTATTTGAGCTTGTGTTGATAATACGCCAATTGGACCATGGCATTTTCTCTTCACTCCTCACCTAAGTCTAAACTTTTCTCTAACAGCCCATCATTGTTACTCGGAGTGAAAGAACTCGTTCTTAGTGTTAGGAATCCGTCTCCAGAGAAATAACAACCTCGGCCCCATAAGTCATTGAAAAGGGTGTCTCCCCTGTTGACCTACGAGATGTAATCTGATATGTCCAAAAGACATGTGACAGCTCTTCCACCCATTTTCCCTTTGCATCATCCAATCTCTTCTTAAGTCCATCCACTATGACCTTATTGACAGCTTCGACCTATCCATTTTCCTATGGATAAGCCGGGGTGGAATACCTATTCGTAATTCCCATGTAACAACAGTACCTCCTAAAGGTTTTGCTATCAAACTGAAGACCATTGTTCGAGATGAGGGTATGGGGGATCCCAAACCAAGTGACTATATTTTTCCAAACAAATCTCTTGGCATCCACATCCTTGATATTTGCCAATAGTTCAGCTTCAAGCCACTTGGTGAAGTAATCTGTGCCGACCAGCAACCATTTCTTATTTCCGACTACCTTAGGGAAAAGTCCTACAATATCTAAACGCCATTGAGCAAATGGCCAAGGGCTAGATTGAGGATTAAGGACTGTCTCTGGTTGGTGAATGTTTGGTACAAATCTCTGGCATTGGTCACACTTCTTCACATATTCTTGTGCTTCCTTTTGCATGTTCGACCACTAGTATCCCTGAGTGAGGGATCTGTGAGACAAAGACCTGCTTCCTGTGTGACTCCCACAAATCCTTTCATGTAACTCCTCTAGGAGTAGCTCCAATGTCTCAGGGTGTGCACATAACAAATACAGCCCAAAAAAGAGCGCTTGTGCAATTTTTAATCCTCAAACAGCCAAAACCGAGGAGCCTTCCTTCGCACCTTGTTAGCCTCTAACTTCTCCTCGAGCAAGATATCCTCCTTGAGGAATAGCACTATGGAGTCCATCCAGCTGGTCCCACCCTAATTTGATGGATATGGACCTTCTCTCTCTTCATCCCAGTAGGCTTGCACAAGTCTTCAACAAGGAAAATCTGAGGTAAGCCCTGTGCCGAGGAGGTTGTAAGAGTAGCCAGAAAATTAGCATGTGCGTTTCCACTCCTAGGGATATGCAGCAAGTTGAAAGACTCAAACCCTGACTGCAAGTGCCTAACCTGATTTAAATATTCTTGCATTCTCACATCCCTGGCCTCCAACTCTCCCTTCACCTGGCCTACGATCAATCTTGAATCTGAGAATATCTCTACTATTTTTTCTTCCATTTTCGAAACAATGGTCATCCTGACCAATAGAGCCTTATACTTAGCCTCATTGTTTGTGGTCAAAAAGCTCAATCTTAAGGATTTCTTAATAGTAATCTTCTTAGGAGATATTAAAACTAGCCCCACTCTAAATCCTCTTTGATTCGCTACACCATCAACGTATACCCTCCAGGATAAAGGTCCTTGCAAGGAGATCATGCCAACTAATTTTTCATCCATGTCCTGCCTCTCTACCTTTTCTTCAAATGGGGATTCAGCGAACTCGGCCACCAAATCTACGAAGACTTGGCTCTTGATAGAGATGCGAGGCATATACTTCATATCAAAAGCCCTTAGGATCGTACCCCATTTGGCAATCCTCCCTATGAAATCAGCACTCCGAAGTAGTGATTGAAGAGGAAGTTGGGTTAAAACAACAACTTTGTGGGATTGGAAGTAGTGAGGAAATTTATGTGTAGCATATACTACTGCCAAAATGGCCTTCTCCAGTGGCAAATAATGAACTCCTACTTCATGCAACAACTTGCTTACATAGTAAACTGGCCTCTGCACACCATTGTCAACTCGTATCAACACCAAACTTATGGCATGGGAAGCCATAGCAATGTAAGCAAACAAGACCTCATCCACCTTAGATCTCGACATAACAGATGGCCGAGAAAGGTATTTCTTAAGCTACTGGAAGGCCAAGGCACACTCCTCGGTCCACTCAAATCCCTTCCACTTGTTCAACAACTAGAAGAAGGGTTTACATCCGTTCGCTAACCGAGAGATAAACCGATTCAAGGCAAAAGTCATTCTTGTTAGCTTCTAGACTTCTTTAGGATTTCGAGATGGTTGTAGACTGTTAATTGCCTTAACCTGATCAGGGTTGATCTTAATTCCATGATGAGTGACCATATAGCCCACGCCAAAGGAGCACTTGGAAGCATTGAGGTGCAATTTGTGTTTCCTCAGTATTTCAAAAATATTCTTGAGGCCTCCCACATCTCAGACACCATCTTACTCTTCACCACCATATCATCTATATAAACCTCAATATTTTTGCCCAATTGTGGCTCGAACATCTTGGTCATCATCCTCTAATAGGTAGACCCTGCATTCTTCAATCCAAAAGGAATCACCTTGTAGTGGTAATTTCCAGTAGGAGTGACAAAAGCTATCTTCTCTTGATCAACCAGAGCCAGTGGTATTTCATGATATCCCTAGAAGGCATCCAAAAATCTCATTCCAGGATGGCCTACAGTTGCATCCACTAGCTGATCTATTCGAAGCATAGGAAAAAGGTCCTTTGGATAGGCCTTGTTCAAATCTGTGAAGTCCACACACACTCACCACTTTCCATTTTTCTTCTTCACCACTACAGTATTGGCCAGTCATTCAGGGTAAAACACTTCTTTAATAGCCCCAGCCTGGTTAAGTTTTATCACTTTGTCTTTGACAACATTAGAATGGTCTTTAAATGAGTGCTAAGGTGGTTGTTTTTTGGGGATAACGGACGGATTGACATTCAAATTATGGCAAATGAAGTTTGGATTCACCCCAGGAGCTTCGTAAGCACTCCATGTGAACATGTCAACATTCCTCCTGAGAAACTCTACCAACTCTTCCTTTTCTCGAGGAGGCAGCTAAGCTCCAACCTAAAAAAACTTCTCTGAATCATCATCTACAACAATTATCTCTAAATTCTCACACTTCAGCCCCTTGGCTATCTCATCCACAGGTAACACCGGAGTCCTTTATTGCTATAAACCCCTGTTAGTAGGGGTTAAGGACACGGTTTCAGGCTGATGCATAATTGTAGCCACCAAGCACTACCTAGCCACGAACTGGCTCCCAACTAGCTCCTTAATCTGATTCCCGAATGGATATTTCACTTTCAGGTAGAGGGTGGAAGAAACAGCCCCTAAGGCATGAAGCCAAGGTTAGGCTACAATGGCTGTGTAGGGAGAATAAGCATGTACCACAATAAAGTCCACCACCACCACCACCTCTGAGCCTGCCTGCACAATAGTCTAATCTGACCCTTGGAATAACAACCTTCACATCAAAGCCTAACAGAGGTGAATCATAACATGCCAAATCCTCAAGTTTCAAGTTTAGCCCCTTGAATAAATCAGGGTACATAATCTTTGTCCCGCTACCCTGATACACCAACACCTTATTCACATCATATCCTCCTATCCTAAGGGTGACCACCAGGGGGTCATCATGTGGTTGTATGGTTCTAACCTTATCCTCATCCGAGAAGCTCAATGCTGGTCGGATCTCCATCTTAGCCCTCTTTGACTCATGGTTAGAGTCCTCGGTAGGTGGTTACAGACATCACCTTGGATGGATGAGAACTAGTCCTCCCCGAAGCAACGAGGATAACATTAATCGTGGCCAAAGGGGCTCTTAAAAAAGCATCTTTCTGAGGTTCCAATCTAGCCTGGCCCCCTTGCCCACTGGGATGATACAAAAACTGCTTTAACCTCCCTTCTCAAGCCAGCTGCTCTAAATGATTCCACAAAGTTCTACAATCCTCTGTAGTATGCCCTCGGTTCTGGTAGTGTTGGCAATGAAGGCTCTGATTGCACTTCATGGGGTCGCCTCCCATCTTATTTGGTCATTTAAAGAATGACTCATTTTTTATTTTCTCCAAGACTTGATGTACTAGTTTTCGGAACACTGTGTTAACCATTTGAGTATTGGTAGACCCCGATTACCCAGCAAAGTCCCTCCAGGGTTAGCTATTATTGTATCAGTCTGACCTAAAATCCCTCCTCTCCTGAAGGATAACCTTAGCCTTCCCTTTCCCCTGCTGTTGATCCTCCTCAACTCACTTATACTTGTCAATTCGGTCCATGAGTTGATAAACACTGTTAATAGGTTTCCCAGTCAAAGACTTCCTCAAACTATGCTCGGCAAGTAGGTTGACCTTGAAAGTTCTTATGGCCATATCATCAAAGTCACCATCGATCTCATTAAACATCTCCCAGTATCTGTTTGCGTACGTTTTCAAGGTCTCCCCTTCTAGCATGGTCATAAACAATAGGGAATCTAAGGGCCGAGGAACCTTATCCAAATGCCCAGATAAGTTCCTTAAAGTAATCTATAGAACCTGCCCTCAAGCCATTAAACCATCTTATTACCACAGGCTTCAAACTGGACAAGAACGCCTTGCACATCAAAGCCTTATTCTTGGAATGGACAACTATTCTCTGATTGAAGTGACTTACATGTTCCATAGGGTCTCTTCGACCATTGTATATTGTGAATGTTAGCTGAGTAAATCGCCGAGGAAGTTTTCCTCCTTCAATTCTCCGTGTGAAAGGTGACCTGGAAATTTGGTTTAACGCCTTGCTCATAGCGTCATTTCTCAGGCATTTGCAAGACGGGCTCTTATTCCTATACTTACAGTGATAATCCTCATCACACAAGAAAGATTCACTAGGGGGAGTTCTTGAACTGGGTTTGTAGCTACCATCCCCCTCATTACCAAAAGAAAAATCAAAGTTAGAGGGAGTTTGCCTTCACCATTCGCGGCACAACTTCCTCTTCAAATGATCAACTTCCAGTTGCATGTCTCTAGTGTTTTCCTAATGAGAGACATGCTCCCACTTCTAGAGTGGCTCCTACTGGTAAAGGTGGTATGCACACTAACTTCTCAATCCCTTCTTTGCTCAAAATTGAGGAAATGATCTTGACGTTGGGATCCCATGGATTCCTCTCGGTTTGGACCTAAACCTACTATAATTGACCATTAAACTCACTATAACATAAGAATTTCCCACAGACAGTGCCAATTGTAAGGACACGATTTGAGTCCTAGGCCCAAAAGGTTAAAGGATCTAGACCCAAAGAGCCCAATACAATGAATTTATCAAGAGTGGGTTAGAAAACTAGGCTCTAATGAGTTGGATAGCGATTATAGTAGATCTAAATGACAATAAAGTAAAAATAAACTGGTTTAATCTAAAGAAAATTGTCATCGGCACAATCCGAGGAGATCAATTCTTGTTTATAATACCAGTACAGTTTTTATTGTTACAGTGTTTTTTTCTTGAATTTTCGATCCCCTTCTCTCACGGCTATCCTTCTATTTTACACTATCTTCCCCCTTTCATCTCTACCCTCCACGTGTAGATTAGATTGTTGGTGTTGATCCTTATCCCATCAACACCTTCTTAAAGTCTTTAGAGAGTAGTTGTAAGGTTGAAAATTACTGTTCAGGTATCACTTCCTCATTAATGTGGCCAGAGAATTAGCTACAGCATTCAATGCAATGGTAGCAGCTTTCTCTTAGATATTATATGGCTTCCCTCTGTCCTGTGCTTCTAGGATGTTTGTCCTTATCAATATAACTTCCTAGAACGATGCCCCGGGTGGCAGACAACTCTATTGGACCTCGGCTTTGCTCGACTGAGGAGGCATTCATTCTCAGACCACCTTCTTGGACTCTTATGACCAAACCTCACCTCTTTATTCACTAACCCGAACTCCCATAACAATGTTTTGCCCATCCTCGAACTGCTTAATGTCCTCGGATTGGGCCCTCAACCTAATACATACATAGATACATACTATTGGGCCTATCACTCCTACAATTGATGTGATAAATGGTTATTGGTAAATAAAAAAATGATGTTAATAGTGGACCTAAATGAAAATCAATAAAAAGTTGGGCACATCAATGGTTTGTAAAAATGTTTAAAATAATTTGTGGCTATAGCATTATTCCTTACTTAAATAGACATTTATTATGCATGCACACATACTTTATATATAATACTTAAAACCAATTTCGAAAATAAAATAACACTAATGTGAATATTAAAGTAATTTAATATTATATAACACCCTTTTTTTATTGTGCTTATTTATTATAATTTTATATATAAATAAGTAGGGTTGTAATTTTTTTTTCATTATCAAAATTCTATTTATAATTCTCATGTAATGATATTTACTTACTAAATAAAAGGTAAAGGAAAACTCAAATTAAGTAACATACATTAGTAAGGTAATAAAAATGATTTATTAATTAAGAAAGTAACATAGAGTATAACATTAGATACAATTAATAAAATGGAAGAAAAGAATATAATCCATATGATCGACCTTAATTAATATGTTGAAGATCCATAATCAACCCTAAAATTTAAGATGAAGACTTTTTTTTTTTTTATTGTTGTGAATAAACCTTAAGTATAAGTTATATTAAATTTAGGGCCACTAGACTTATAGTTGCTTTTTTTTATTTTTAGTGAAATTGTTTGAATAAACCATGATGAAAGATAAGTAATCTAGCAGCTTAAGTTATTCATTAAAAAAAGAAAAATCAACTTAAGTTCCTACATGCTGTTGGAGATTGAGTAAATTGGGGAAAATTCTTAGGTAATCCCAGAATATGGATAAATGGTATTCTTTCATCTCGCATTTATAATGGACCCCACTATGAATTTAATGAGTAAACCCACTATGAATATAAAAGAAGAGAGCAACATTCTCTGTACTCCGAGAATTCCTAAGTATTGCTTGTAAATTGAACAAGTGTCCAATTTAGGCTGAATAACTTGGATAGTGTTTAATTTCGGCATTTTGTTATGTTGCGGCCTTCACCAGCCATTTTTTCCTTCCTTCAATTACTGCAACATTTTCCAATCAAATTGTATCACTTCACCTATTTCCTTCAGACTGACTGACTTGATATTGTTATATATACATGAAGTTATTGCAAAGAATGGACATACTATTTGTATCGAATATATCACTTGCATGTATTTCCGCAATAATAAAAGGAGTAGATGACTACTTAAATATTAAGTCCTATTTTTCTCAACAAAAAAATATATATATTAAGTCCTATACATAATCACTTATAGTTTTCTCTGTCTACTACTTTCTTTTTTTTATAAACGTCTACTACTTCCTTTTATTTTATAACATATGTACTTTTTTTATCCTTCATTTTTCTACTTGTTTTTCCTTCAAATTATGATGAAAATATTGGATGAAATACATTTTTCAGGAATAGAGATGTTTAGATAAATCCTATTTATAATGAAGTGGGCAAAATAGTAAATATCTTATAGATCTTGAGTTCAACTTTCTTTAGGTGTCCTAAGACTAGTTTAATACAATTTGAGGAATAAGGCGGTTATTTTAAATTTTGCATTTTTGGTATTTAAAATCCTACATCTTAATGCAATATTAAAACTCTTCTCGCATCTTGAGATAATATAAATATATATATATATATATATATATATTAAGTCTTTGTATTTAAAATTTTCTAACACATTATTTTCAATTAATAATCAGGGTTTTGAAATCCGAACTGAATCGGCCAGTAGGACTGTAGTAACCGGAAACCAGCCATCAGTCCGGTTCTTTAGAAGTATAAAACCGGAAAATTTAAATTTGCTGCAAATCGTTTGGACCGCGGTCAAACCTCCGGGTTTGCAAGACTGAACACGGTTTTACCGATTGGATAACAAATACTTTGAAAAAAAATCTGCAGTGGTCTATCTCGTTTTTCTTCACTAGAAGCCAGAGCTTGACATCTTGTTTAGCCAAAATGTTTCACTGTCACTAGATCTTTCTCTATTATCATTGGTTCTTGTTGTTTAGTTTCTGTCAGATGGAGGATAAATTTTGTTTGTAAAGAGAAACTATGGGGATAGAGAGAATCTTGGGGAGTAAAAGAGAAAATATGACAAAAAGGGAAGAGGAGATAGTGGTAAGTGGGGGCAGGTTGGGTCTGATGTTGTATTGAAAAAAGGGTGATATGACATATGAGTGGGTTGCTTTGGAAATAGTAATTTTTTTAAATTAAATAAGATGAAGTACATAAGTGACTGTAGATTTTTTTGTTTGTTTCTTATTTTTGTTTGAAATTTAAAATTTGAATTTGAAGGGGTTATAAAAAGTGACAGTATTAGGAGGTGTTTGGTTCATTAGTTTCCATAACTCATATCTCTATTTCCATAACTCATAACTAAAAAATGGTGGGACCTATAGCTAGAAGTCCGTTTGGCACCACCATAATTCTGTTTCCATAACTCTATTTCCATCACTCAATTCTTTGATTTTTGAGTTACGAGTTATGAAAACTGAAAACATATTTTAGCTGTTTTTAGTTTCCATAACTCATAACTCAATGGCATTTCCATAAATAAAACTACATGGAGGGCCCCACTATCAGACTTTAGTTGTAACTTTTGACCATCTTTTTTTTTGTTTTCTTTCTTTCTTCACTAGGTTGTGTTTCTTCATCTTCTTTTTTTTCTTTTTCCTTTCACACCAGGTGGCTTCTTCTTCCTCCTTCTGATCTGTGTTTCTTTTTTCTTTTTTTCTTTTTTTTTTTTCTTCTTCTTCTTCTTTCACTATGTTCAGTGATCTAATTTGGGTTTTTTTTTTTTTTTTTTCACTGGGTTCGGTGATTTGATCTGTTTTTTTTTTTTTCCACTGGGTTCGGTGATCTGATCTAGGTTTCTTTTTTTTCTTTTTCTTTTTCCCCACTGGGTTCGGTGATATTAAAAAAAAAATGCACCAAGTGACAGGTATGGGACCCACAAATAGTGTGAAAAATATTGAGTAATGACAAGTGAGTAATGGTGCCAAATGGGTAGGGTATTTTGAGTGATGAGTGATAAGTGATGGAAATTGAATGATGAGTGATGAGTGATGGAAATTGAGTGATGAAAATTATTGAACCAAACATGGCCTTAGTTCCCTATTTTGGGGTAATGCGTTTTTTTTCTTTTTTCTTTATTAAAAAAAAAAAAGAGACATTGTGAACTGCCTTCAACTTCCATTGTTGTCGTGTCTAATTCTAATAAGGTGTCAAATGAGGAAAATTCGGTGTTGTCTAATGAGATTGTTCATAAGAATAGTGGGGCATTTAAGGATAGGGAAGGGGATTGTGGGCTAATTGGTGAAGGTGACTTTGCTCAAGGGGGGCATTCAGTTGGGGAATTCAAGATGGGCTGGGTCATTCAAGGCTCATTGGAAAAAGGTGATTCTGAAAGACTTAAAAGAAAGGGTAAGCCCAAGAAATTTAATAGCTTATTGGGTGAGTCTAGTTTAGGGGCTAGAAAAGGTGATGTTAAAAAAGGGAAGTGGGCTAGACGTGGGAATAGGGCTATTGAAAGTCCTTTTTCAATAGAAAGTGCTGATTTGTTGGGTTTAAAAAGGAAGTCTTCTTTGGCTGTAGTTGAGACGCAGGATGTAGGTGATACTGAAAAGAAAACAAAAGTAAGTGCTAAAGCAAATACACTTACTCTCTCTAGTTCATATTTGGGATCGGCGGAGGCTGTTGAACAGCCCCACCGGGTCCAATGAGTATCCTAAGTTGGAACTGTCGGGGGCTTGGGAACCACCGGACAGTTAATGCCTCAAAGAAATTGGTTAAGGCAGAAGTTCCCAAACTAGTGTTCTTGATGGAAACAAAATCTAATAGGGAGTGGATGGTAAATGTTAGAGATAAGTGTGGTTTCAAGAATGGGCTGATTATGCCGAGTGTAGGCTCTAGTGTAGGGCTTGCTTTGTTTTGGAAGGATGATATTAATGTTCATGTTCAAAAATATTCCATGTCTCATATTGATGCATTTATAGATGGAGGTGAAGGTGTGGGATGATGACAGCTTACTGGTTTTTATGGAAATCCAGAGATGGAAAAAAGGCATGAGTCTTGGTCTTTGCTTAAGTCTATTAAGGACATGTCTCACTTACCATGGGTCGCAATTGGTGATTTTAATGAGCTTGTTGGTTTATCTAAAAAGGAGGGTGGTGGAAATCGTCCTGCTGCACAAATGGTTAGTTACTTGAATGCCATAAATTTGTGTGGTTTCGTGATTTAGGATTCGTAGGCCCTAAGTTTACATGGTTATATCAAGGGAAGGATGGCACTCAAATTAGAGAGAGGTTAGATCGTACTTTGGCTACAGAAGATTGGAAAGATAAGTTTCCTTCAACCAAACTTTATCGCTTCTCTTCTTCTGTATCAGATCATTGCCCATTATCATTGCACTTATTTGGGAAAGCTAAGAAGGAAAAGTTTCCATGTATGTTCAAGTTTGAATCTATGTGGTTAAAGGATCAAAGGTGCGAAGAGCTTGTTAATAAAGCATGGGATGATGGAAGATTAGCAAATTCAGATTTTCCTCTTGTAAATTGCTTGGACTTATATAGATCAAGGCTGGTTGCATGGAATAAAAATGAGTTTGGACATGTAGGCAAAAAGATTAAAAGCTTACAGAGGCATTTGGAATGGTTGGAGCTCCAATCTACTTCTCCTGCTATAATTGAAGATATTCGAAATACCTGGGTAGAGTTGAATTGTTGGTTAGACAAAGAGGATACCATGTGGTTACAAAGATCTAGAATAAACTGGTTTCAAAATGGAGACCAAAATACTAGATTTTTTCACTCTAAAGCTTCAACCAGGTATCAAAAGAATTTTATTTCTAGTATGATGGATTCGAATGATTGTTGGTAGGAAGATATGAGGAAGGTTGAAGAGATTGTGATTAACTATTATTCAAACTTATTCTCTTCTTCTAACCCATCTGAGTTCAGGGAATTAATAGAAGCAGTGGAGCCTAAAGTTTCTCAAGATATGAATAACATGCTTACTAGAGATTTCCAAGGTGCAGAGGTGAAGGCAGCTCTCAACCAAATGTATCCTTTAAAAGCTCCAGGCCCCGACGGCATGCCACCTATGCTTTTTCAACACTTCTGGGCAATGGTTGGCAATGAGGTGATTAAAACTGTACTTGATTTTCTTAATTCAGGTATTTCTCCTCCTCACTTTCATGACACTCATATTGTCTTAATTCCAAAAAATAAGGAACCACAAAGAATAACGGATTATCGTCTTATTAGTTTATGTAATGTGGTTTATAAACTTGCCTCTAAAGCTATTGCAATAGACTTAAAAAAGTTTTGCCTTCCATTATTAGTGA
Organism: Quercus lobata; assembly: GCF_001633185.2. Classification (NCBI taxonomy): domain Eukaryota; kingdom Viridiplantae; phylum Streptophyta; class Magnoliopsida; order Fagales; family Fagaceae; genus Quercus; species Quercus lobata. Next base: position 45,209,693 of record NC_044911.1, on the reverse strand, counting down.
TTCACAAAGTGCTTTTGTACAAGGTAGATTAATCACTAATAATGTATTGGTTGATTTTGAGACTATGCACCATATAAATCAAAAGAAAATGGGAAAGAAGGGTGAGATGATGCTAAAGTTAGATATAAGAAAAGCATATGATAGGGTTGAATGGAGGTGTCTTGAAGAAATCATGGAAAAGTTGGGGTTTGATTAGAAAGTCCGAGATCTTTTAATGAAGTCTGTTTCATCGGTCAAATACTCTATTAGGCTTAATGGAAAGCCATGTGGTAACATTGTTCCAACTCGGGGTTTGCATCAAGGAGATTCTTTATCACCATATCTTTTCTTGTTTTATGCTGAAGGTTTGTCAGCAATGATAAAGAAGGCTACGGTGGTGAGTGATTTACATGGAGTAGATATGTGTAGAAGAGGACCGAAGCTCTCACATTTATTCTTTGCAGACGATAGCTTAATTTTTTGTGAAGCATCTCTAAAGGAATGTGACTCTTTGCAACGAATATTTCAAGTTTATGAGGCAACTTTGGGTCAGCAACTGAATAGAACAAAGACATCATTGTTTTTTAGCTCTAATACGGACACAAGTGTGAAGGAAGAAATCAAAAACCAATTTGGAGCACAGGTGATCAGAAATCATGAGAAATATCTTGGTCTTCCGTCATTGGTTGGAAGAAATAAACGAAACTCATTTAATTCAATTAAGGAGAAACTTGCTAAGAAATTGTCGGGTTGGAAGGAGAAGTTGTTGTCAAAGGCGGGGAAAGAAATTCTTATCAAGGCGGTGGCCCAAGCTATTCTGACTTATACGATAAGTTGTTTCAAGATTCTAAATTCTCTATGTGATGAATTGACAAATCTGATTAGAAATTTCTGGTGGGGGTAGAAGCAAAATGAAAGGAAGACAGCTTGGTTGAGTTGGGAAAAGCTATGTATGCCTAAGTCTTCTGGGGGATTAGGATTTAAATTGCTCAAACCGTTTAATTTGGCGCTTCTTGCAAAACAGGGGTGGCATTTGCAGGTTGGAAAACACTCTTTGGTCTTCAAAGTTTTTAAAGCAAAATATTTTCCTGATTGTGATTTTGTGAATGCTTCCATGGGGAATAATCCTTCTTATATTTGGCGAAGTTTAATGGCTACACAAAGGGTGGTTAAACAGGGGATGAGATGGCAGGTTGGTAATGGGACCAATATTAGAGTGTGGGGAGATAAATGGCTTCCAAATTCGTCTTCTCATATGGTAATTTCTCCTCGAGTTAACGTTTCTCCATATTTTCGAGTTTTTGAGTTGATTGACTCTAACAATTCTTGCTGGAATTCGGGCTTAATTGAACAACTCCTTTTACCTTGTGAAGTGGATACTGTTAAGTGTATACTGTTGAGCATGCGTCTACCTGCAGATAAGCTGATTTGGGTAAAGACTAACAATGGGCTCTTCACTGTCAAAAGTGCTTATACGGTGGCTGTTGATATCTTGGCTGCTTCTCCTTTGGGTTCCTCAGGTTCTAGTTCGGATGAGAGTAATACGAAAAGGTTTTGGAAGCGTGTTTGGAAATTAGATGTGCCTCATAAGATTCGACATTTTGTGTGGAGGGCATGTCGAGACATATTACCTACAAAGAGGATTCTGAAACACAGACAGATTCTAGTTGAGGATATTTGTGCTGAGTGTAAACTGGAGTTAGAAACCACGGGACATGTGTTTTGGTCTTGTCATAGAGCTCAAAATATTTGGAAATGCTTTGGAATTTTCCAACCTAGTTTTATTGGTTTATTCCCTTCTTTTCTTGACTTGTTATGGAAGATGATGATGCTGGATGATTGTGAGGAAAATATTTTAGCATTGGTGGTTACAATTGCTTGGAGTATTTGGACTAATCGTAATGAGGTTCATAATGGAGGAAAAAAAAAAGGGGAATTAGAGCTACTGCAATGGCCATGTCAGTATTTGCAAGAGTATGTTGGTGCCAAAAAGCTTTCAATCAAGGCTGTTCAGGATCAGATTGAGCATTGGTGTCCACCTCCGGAGATTATGTATAAAGTGAATGTTGATGGGGCTATTTTCTCGGCAAAAAAGGAAGCTGGGATTGGAATTGTTGCTCGGGACTGTCCTGGATTGGTGATGGCTGCAATGTCCATGAAAGTGAGTGCTCCATTGGGTCCTTTGGAAGTTGAGGCAAAAGCCTTTGAGGCTAGTCTGCAGTTTGCAAAAGATCTTGGAATACAGGACTTCATTTTAGAAGGGGATTCACTTAATGTGTACAGGGCTCTAGCTGGTCTTTCTCATGCAGCTACCGTGGTTGCTCCTATAATATATGGGATCCTTGATTCTTGTCATGATATTCATAATGTTAGGTTTTCTCATGTAAAGCGCAAGGGAAATACACCTGCGCATCTTTTAAATAAACATGCTTGTGGCATTGTTGATTAACTAGTTTGGATAGAAGAGAATCCTTGTTTCTTAGAACAAGCTCTCCATCATGACGTAATTTCCTTTTTAAGTAATGAAAGTTTCTAGTTTCTGATAAAATAAAAATAAAAATAAATAAAAAATGAGACATGACATCAGTTGGCTCATGGCATTGTGGCAGTAGGTTTTTGTGTTTTCATTCGGTTTGTTACATTTTTTTGGCCTAAAAGTATTAAAATATAAAAGTTGTGAAAATATATTTGAAAGATATTTACTATTCAATTTTTTTTTTGAACAAATATTCTATATTTTCAGATCAATATTGTTTATTTTATAAATTTATTTCATTTTTTATTTTATTTAATTATTAAATTAATTATGACGTCATCACGGTTCAACCCTAATTCGACCTCAGTCCAACCTCAAAAATTTTGAACCTCTCCCTTTTACGGTTCATTGAACGGTCCGGGTTTCAAAATCTTGTTAATAATATGACTAATTTAATCGATATATTAATTATGTCTTTTTATTTAAAATTTTCTAACATACTATTTTCAATTGATAATATGACTAATTCAATCGATTTAAAATAGCCTTTTATCAATTTTAATTTTTTTTAAAAAATCATTTATGCTAAAACAATTATTTGGGATGGGGACTTTTTATTAGTATGTGATTCTTTTTGGAAAATGTTTAGACTTTATTTCATCATATCAAGCTCTTGTATACCTAGTGGAAGGTGATAGATATGGGATCTTAAATTACTCTTACTTTTAACGTGGAGAGTGATCCTAAAATTTTAGAGAATGAATGGCTTTTAGAAATGTAGCTTTTTTTGGAAAGAATCTATAAATGATGAAGTGGAATTACTATTATCGAATTATATACTTTGGTTTTAGTGGATCTACCTCTAAGTTTAAAATCAATTGATAGTAAATGGTTATTTGGAAGAAAATATAATATGGATGGGTTTGTTCAAACCTTTGAAGCAAGGTTAATGACAAAAGACTTTAAACAAAGGGAATGACTAAACTATTTTAATAACTAGCACTAATATGGCTAGGATCATGTCAATTAAAGTATTGTTAGCTCTTGCATTCATATACAAATTAGACTAATTAGTTGTACACCAAATGGATGTGAAGACGACTTTTTAAAATGATGATCTTGATGAAGATGTTTACATGGAATAACCCTACGGTTTCGTACTTTTTGGAAATGAAAAGAAAATTTGTAAGCAAATCAATTCTTTATACAGCTTGATACAAGCAATAAAACAATGGCATGGAGAATTTGGGATAGTTTGTGTTCTTATTGGATAATTTTAAATCTGTGAAAGAATATGGTGTTATGTATGTCTTATATATGTTTATGATATACTTAATACAGAATGTGTAAAAGTATTTAACTTCTATGTATAAGATAAAAGGTCTAAATGAAGTGGATTTTTTTTGGGAATTAAGGTGGATGTGTGATGCTTCGTTATATAAGCCTAACCATATCACTGTGGTATAATTTTTATGGTTGTTGTGTTGTTGGCCTGATTAAATCATATCGATTATTGCATTGGATATATGATATGTTTTTGCACCCACATTGATTTCATTTTTTTTTTTTTTCTCCCTCTTTTCGTGTATGTGTGCACTTCATTGATCATTTCTTTTAGATTTATGTGGATAATTCATGAAGTCGTCAAAATCCTTAATATGAAATTTTGGATTCATGAAAGTAAAGATCTAATAGTAGTCTTATTTTTGCTTTTTTGGCTAAGAGGTCTGATAGTAGTCATTTTGAGGAGAAGCTCCCCACAAACATAAATATATAATAAGAAATCATATTCATAACCACAGTCCATAAGAACCAGTACAAGAATAATAACACTCACATATCCATGACCCTATAATGACACTAATAAAACTTCAAAATATCTTACACGAAGAATTTCAAATGGACATGCTCAAGCCTGTAAAAAAAGACAAATATAGAACATTAGAAGCCATATAGGTTCTAATGTATACAAAAAGTAATAAAAGTACTGGTGAAAAGAATAGTCCAAACAAAGCTAGAATAAAGAATGGAAACGTAGCATCTCAAGCAATAGTGCTTCACTTTGAGGGGGGTGGAGAGAGGAAAGGAATTGTTGGGATTGTGGTCGGAATGGTGGGGATCGAAGGAATTTTGGTTGGGATGGTAGGCAATGGATTAGCTGGGAGAGGAGGTAGTGTCACCTTGGGAATTGTGGGCATGGTTGGCAATGTTGGGACTTGGGTGCTTGGCAATGGTGGCAACGTGGACTTTGGAAGAGTTGGTTGATTTGGCAGTGTTGGCAATGGGTTGGAAGGCAATGGTGGCAATGTGGTGGTTGGTAATGTTAGCTGAGATGGGACTTGGATGCTTGGAAGTGGTGGCAATGTGGGCTTTGGCAGACAGGAATAAGGAATAAGGAATACATTGAAGAAATATTCTTCAACTGGCTTGAAATTTACATATTCTCACGTATGGGACAACAGAACATGACTTTCTCCAATATGAAGACACACTTTACAAACTTAGAATCGTACAAACATGGCAAGATATCAGGTTCACCTCATTACTAACTTGGCCAATTTTGAAGGTTCCATAAGTGCTCTGCCATAGGCTATGGCAAGACGGTTTATACTTCTTTGGTTTTTTTTTTTTTTTTTCTTAAGAGGGAATCGTTTACGAATCTCTTATTGAATAAAAAAAATAAAAATAAAAACTTTACCACTTTTTAGTTTTACCAATTAGAACCCACACAAAAACTAAAACAATAATCAGGGAAACATTATTATGTTTTGTAATTTGTAAATATTGAATATTAATGACCAAACTTCAAAATTCTGCGACAAAGATATATTGAGCGAGCAGATAGAAATTTTATGTTTCCTTTGACAAAATCTATTAAACCAAAAGTTTTATTTGCCCTTTTTTTTCATTGGAGACTCACAATGTGTTATTGAAAAGAAGATAGCTCTTTCCTTTCTCTAGAATATCTCTTCTCGACATGGAATTTTACCAATTCATTCAACACACACTAATAACCCACGTTATCTTTAACTAAATTAAGATCAATTTTCTTTTTCTTTTTTTCATTTCATTTTTTGTGTGTGAAGGTTTGGCATTTTTAAAAATCTGCAAATACATATTGTGGGACCCAAAATCTGCGGTCCCAGCCCACCTTGTATTAAGGGCTCAAAGCCCAAGCCGAGAAGTCCTACTACCAAGGACGTGTGATGAAAGTCCCTTAAAGGCCCAAGGATGTGGCTGAAAACGATCTCACGCTCAACATCTCACAAAACGCCCGAAGTAAAGGACAAACTCAGTACAAGAGCATTACAAGGGAGAAAGCTGCCCACACCGTAATGTGGAGCCCAGCACCTGACAAGCCCATACTCCAGACCCTGCTATTCAACTTTCCCCAACCACCCCCAACCACTCTGACGTATGGATTGATAGGACGAGTACTTACCCCAAAAAAGGAAAAACTGACACGGAGGTGGGAAACGGGAAGCAAATACTAGTATAAAAGGAAAAGAGAGCTGAGACAAAAGGAGGGGGATCCTACAAAAAAAGGGGGAAGAATGGTGGGAATGCGACGCTCCTCGGACTTAGTCCGAGGAGTCAAACCTTCCAAACTACGTCGATGTTAGGCTTAACTATACAGGCCAAACCTACCTTCGTATGAGCCCCCATGAAAACCATGACTAAACCGCCGTCTAACGACCAGAGTCCAGCCTTTCAAGCTCACTCTCTACAAATCATATTGTTAGGGCCCTTTACATACGAGCCCAACGTCATTCTTAGGTCGTTAAAAATCGTGTCCCTACACATATGATGCCATGTCATTTTGTGGGTGTATTTTAAAAAGATAATTAATAATTTTGGAGTTAAAAAATTTATCATTTATATTAATTATAATCAAAAAATATTTATTTTTCTACTCCATTTAAAATGTACATGCTAGCTATATTACTAGCATTGTAATTTACAAAAAAAAAAAAAAAAAAGCGCAAGAGAGCACAACTGTCATTGACATTTTTCCTTTAATTTATTCAGAGTCATTGTTGACATTATTTAAATCAAGAATACATTTTATATCTTTTAAATTCTAACTGCCAACAGGGATAATAGATTTTTTTTTTTTTTTTTTTTTTAGAATCAACATGGATAATAGATTTAGTTAGTTCATCAAATTAATCTTATCTCTCAAATTTTTTTATTTGTAATTTGCCTGAAAAATCTTACAGTATCTATTTTTGCTTCTTCGTGCAATCAAATGCACAAATATATTTATAATGCGTCACCTTTATGAATTAATTAATATGACCATTGTGGCCACATGTGGGATGCGCTTGTACTATGTGTGGGGACTAGGGAAGGCATGACTGAGACCTTTATTTATATATATAAGACAAGCTAGGTGTGAAACACTTTTTTTTTTTAATATATAATAATAATAATAATAAAATTTTTATTAAAAAAAAAAAAAAAAGAAAAACCTGCAAAAACACAGGGGTATGATTGACATTATGGTGAATAGAGAATAGTTCACAAATCGAAAATTTTGAAGTTTGAAGGCAGCGAAAATTTCACAAAAGATGTCACAATACTCTTTCTTGCTTTATTGCCTTGTTCAAAATACGAATTGTTTATGAAAAAAATGTTTCTCCTTATGGACTTGTCTTAGTTACAATACATGCCTTAGATCCAATGCAATAGATCCATTGAAAAGATTATGTACATATCCAAAAATAAAAACATGTCATTATCATGATGGGTTTAATGCGATTGAACATGAGATCTATGATTTACACTCTCCTTATATTCTTTGTCCTTTATTTATTTTTAAAAATTAGATAGTTACAATAAAAAATGGAGATTGGAATCATGAATGTCATGGATACATCAAGAGGTGTCAATTAAACAGTTAAGCAACAAGACTCCTAGCTTTTATTTGTTAACTTAACAATGTAATGATGATAGCATTCCTATAAGTATGGTGTATTTTTGCCATTGTTGTGTTCTTGAACTCAGTTACTCAAATCAAATCTCAACAATGTATTCAAAATCGTCTTATGGATCATTGCATTGGATGAAATTTTGCACCCTTCTATACAGATTTTTTTTTTTTTTTAATTTTCTTTTTTCCTCTTTCTGTGTGTAGTGTTCACCCATTGATTGCTTCTTCTTCTTCTCTTTTAATAATTTCATAATTGATTGAGAGAACTTAAACCCTTAACATCTTCATTAATTGGAAATGCCAATTAAGCTACAAAATTCTTGGTATTAATTGTTTCTTTTAGATTTATGTGATTAGTTTATGCAGTCATCCCTTTTCATGATATAAAATTCAACCATGAAAGTAAAGATCTGATAGAAGCCATTTCGAAGAAAAGCTCCTTACTAACATAAATGATAAGAAATCAGATTCATAACCACAAGAACCATTACGAGAATACTAAAACTCACATATCCACGACCCCTAAAATGACACAAATAAAACTTCATCTGAATCTCATAAACTAACAAGCCTGTAAAAAAGACTAAGAAAGAGAACCCAGATACATTCTAACGTATACAAAAAGTAAAACAGTACTGGTGCAAAGAATCATCCAAGCAAAGCTAGAAGAAAGAAGGATGGAAATGTGGCATCTCAACTCTCAAGGACTAGCGTAATAGTGCTTCACTTTGATGGAGGTGGGGAGAGGAAAGGAATTGTTGGGATTGTGGTCGGAATGGTCGGGATGGAAGGAACTGTGGTTGGGATGGTGGGCAGTGGATTAGCTGGGAGAGGAGGTAGTGTCACCTTGGGAACTGTGGGCATGGTTGGCAATGTTGGGACCTGGGTGCTTGGCAATGGTGGCAATGTGGACTATGGAAGAGTTGGTTGATTTGGCAGTGTTGGCAATGGGTTGGTAGGCAATGGTGGCAATGTGGTGGTTGGTAATGTTGGCTGAGGTGGGACTTGGGCGCTTGGAAGTGGTGGCAATGTGGGCTTTGGCAGAGTTGGTTGAGCCGGCAATGTTGGCAAAGGAGTGCTAGGCAGTGGTGGCAATGTAGCTTTAGGTAGTGTGGGAACTGATGGCAGAGGAGGCAATGTAGGCTTTGGCAGAGATGGGATTGTAGGAAGTGTTAATGCTGTGGGTGGTGCGGCTGGTGTGTCCAGAAGGTAACGAGCCGCGAGGCTCACATCGATGCTTGAGAATGACAATGCTATGATTATAGACAGAAGAAAACAATGCTTAGAAAAAGCCATGGTTTAGATGGTACGAGCTAGTTCACTTCTAGTATTGGCAATGGCAAGTGGTGTTAATTGAAGAAAACTTATACTCTGGTGTATTTATAGAGGCCAAATTCTAAAGGATTTTGAGGACTACGTGAGTTTGATGAAATGTGGTTGTAGGGAGAAACATCGGTTAGTTCACCTTCCAAGATAGGCAAATTGGAGCAAAACTAGTACTAACTAATCTAGAAAGACATATGGCATGAAAATTGATATTCACCTTTATGAAATCAGACCAACCTTTTTTATGGCTCATTAAAATATGTCAATTGAGTTATTGAACGAATTTTGGACCAACAAGTTTGAAGTAGGGTCGACTAGGAAGTTTACTTGTCCAAATGGACTATGACTTCTTGGGACACAAATATAGTCTTACATTAAATGAATAGATCTTGCAAAGGTGGAAATCAAGTCTGCAGAATTAATTAATCAAAATATCCATAAGTCTAGAATTTTATGCTTTATGGTGGAATTGGACAACATGTAGTTGGCTAATTCCCAACCAAGAACAGATGGTCACCTAAACTAGACGGTCAACCAAATATATTTTATCTGTTACATACAACTTACACTTCAATTTTGTTCCAATGTCCTTCTAATTGCACTCTAATTAATTTGATGAAAAATGTTATTAAATTTTAAATATATTCTAATTGTTTGCTAAATGTTTTTTCAAGTGTAAAATGAGTTAAGTTGAACCAAGTATTAAGTGTCCGTTTGGAAACAATTTATCTAACTTTTTGCTGAAAGTATTGTAGATAAAAAGTAAAAATTAAATAAAATAAATATATGACACACTTGGAACCCACAAATAATAGGAAAAATAAGCAAAAATAAAATAAAATAAGTAGGTGACTCATATGGGTACTGCAAATAGTAGAAAAAATATGCAATAAGTTGGCATATAAGTGCATCCCAAATGGACACTAAATGCTCAAGTTTGCTCATTTAATTTTATTTTGAATACAAGCTGATCAGCTCGAAGTAAATACCAAATAAAATTACTTATACAAGTTTGGTTTATTTACTTGTTAATCAAGCTCGAGTTTGTTTGTGAGCTACGTGATTAACTTATTCTTTTCTTATATATAGTATGAACATGACTAACATTTTTTTTTTTACACCTTCACAAATCTAGAATTTTTTAATAGCTATTTGTATAATCAATAAACTACAAATAATAATTTGATACCATATAAACCTATTTAATAATTTATATAGTCGAATATCAAGTTTATATAAGTATATTTTTAGACAAGTATACATAAAAATATAATATTCATGAACACATCATTATTTTTGAGCTTGACTTATTTATAAACTTGGACTTAAACTTAACTTGTTTGCTAAATAAACTAACAATAATAAATATTTTCCCAAATCAAACTCGAGCTGTTTAGTTCATTTACGCCCAATTCAAACTACGCCAAGGTATCAGGTTCATATCTCATTACTAACTTGCCAACTTTGAGGGTCCCTTAAGTGCTCTCCCCAAGGCAACAGGAAGTGATATTAATTTCTTTGCTTTCGCTACATAAGCCCGCTTTGTGAAGTTGTTGTAATCATTAGCTTCAATGGCATCTAAGATCTGTTGGTACAACAACAACGATGACCATACTGCCCATCGACTAGCTAAGTTGAGCTCTGAAACCCCCTTCTCGGCTTCATCGTAGAACATCCTAGCTCGCTTTATCTGGCCCTTCATGAAACTACGCCATTTATCGGTCACTTTCCCACAAAATATGTCATCATCTGACAGGCCAGCTTGTGCTAGTTCATCTTGTGGGAGATAAATTCTTCCTCTGATAGCACTACAAAGTAGAAGGTGCAAGTGTTTTTGTATATAAAATATAAAATAAAAACCTATATGGGACCACAAAATATTTATGGAAAAATTACATTTTACTACTCCAAACTAAATCTTATTGGGCTATAAAATGAGTGAAATTGTTCATGAATAGCTTAAATTTGGTTCTTGGCTATTGTTTGAACTCAGTCACTAACATAATGAAATAGACTTCAACTCAAATTTAAATCTCAATTATACAAGAATTAATCCAAAAAAAAAAAAAAGGTTCGGTTTCATATGTTTTTGAACACTAAAAGATAATCTTATGCAATTAACATGATGAACAACTTATATATTCATTTTGATTAAATCATTACTATTGAAGTGTAAATTAATTAATTAGTAGTTTTGGTGACTAATATGCATTATCAGAGGTATAAAATATAAGGTTTAAGTAAAAAATTGTAATATATAAATTAATTTATTTAATCAATTCAATATATATAGTTCGTTTGGGAAACTAGCAAGCTAAACTTTAAACCTAAAAATATAACTTGGAATTAAACTCGACCTTAATAACAAAGTAAACACACACACACACACACACACACACACACACACACACATATATATATATATATATGAAAATGGGAAGATGTGTATATCTGCGCTATAAGAACCTTACTCTTCTCCCACGTCTCTGAGTATGTTGGTGAGTTGATTAGCAATTCCAAGGGCTAATGCAGCATTGTAAACACTCTCTATTGAAGCCTTTGATTTTGGTGCTATCCCTATCACTGGAACACTCATAAGCCCCACAGTGCCGGCAACATGGTAGCAGTAAAGGTAGAGCTCATCGAAGTTCTCGTACCTTGATTTTGTCAAGTCTAACTTCATTCCTTCTATCATGTCTTTGAAAGGCTGTCCAATGAAACAAGTTACAGTGAATTGGTCAATCTGAGCACCTAATATGTGCTGTCTAATATTCAAGTGAGCATGCCAGTTTGTTTAGAGCATTCGCAGGTGCAAAATTTGTTGTCCTATTCATATTATATTATTTATTTTACACTACATTTTATTAATGAATGTTCTTAGAATATTTTTCTTTACTTTTTTAATTGTTTATCTTTTTTCACACGTAACAATCATTATTAACTCTCTTCCTTTATTCTCGAAATGCATAAGTAAAGAAATACTAAAAACTTAAATGCAAATTGAATAATGTCAATTTAAATTTATATGGTAATTATATCAAACTTGTAAATTTAAACAATTATATACTGACATTTTTAGACAAAAATATGTAAGTTTTACATTTTTTTTCCCTATTATACATCTATTGATGTGAGTGCTTTAAGCCATTTGGAATATACCTGTATATCAATAGGGTACTTTGATGCAGTATCAGATAGAGCAACATCATACACATCACACGGTCGACCTTCAAAAATATCATTTAATCTCTTCTCCCATCTTTCTAGATCCTTGGGTGTGGTGTATGTAGCATTAGGCCCATCCACAAGCTCGTCAGTTCTCCTGCACCACACTACAGAGAAGAAGACATGCCATCCTTTCAATCAACACTTCTAATTATCTAACTCTAGCTATTAGAGCGTTGGTTATTACACATACATTTTACATATATACAAATTGGTTTTTAACTGAAATCGTGACTGTGTGTATATATAAGAGTAATTTCTGGTCTTAATATATGTACATCAGCTTTCAACACTTTTCATGTTTTAAAGGTAGGTGGATATCAATTTTTTGTCTTTTAAAATGTTTACTACAATTGTGGATATTATATGATAGAGTGAGTATAAAAGAATATTTACTGTAATATATAAGCACTAGTTATTTAAACAGTAGCCAGAGCAAAGTAAAACATGAAGCTCAGGTGAAATAGGCTCCGCCAAATACCACTAATCGCCCAAAAAGCTCTTCGCAATTCTGGCATCATGAGTAATGTACCTGAAAATCGCACATGAGAAGCTCAGTTCAACAGTATTTCCCCAATTATATTTTAAAAGTAATTTATAATGCATCAATTAAAAATGACCATAAGTTAATTTCAAAAAATGTACAAACAGTCATAGTTGAAAGATTTGTTTTTTTTTTTTTTTTGGGTGGAGAAAACTGAAAAAGTTAAGACTTAATGGCTTGTTTGAATTGAGAGAAAGTAGAGTAGAATTGGCTGAAAATTATGCTAATTTCTAGTCAACTCTACTCTAATCCTCTTTGCTCACCCTCTCTCCCCCCCCACCCTCCAAAAAAAAAAATCCAAACAAGCTATAAGAATGCATGATGCTAATGGTGGTAGTTGTTGTCGTCGTTCTTTTTTTTTTTAATAAATAATAGGTTGCTTTGTCTAATCTTCCTAAACAAGAATATATTTAATCAGTTTATTTATTGAAAATTAGTTAAAATATAAATATATATACCACAAAAAAAAATATATAAATTTTAAAAATTTATTTACATACAGTTAAACTAAAAAGTTTTTTTTAGGGGAAACAAACTTTCTTTCTCTTTTAGTTTGCATTGTAGATAAACCGCCTAATAATTCCATTATATGTTGAACAACATTAGAATTTATTTATTTTTAATAGATATGGTAGAATTTAGAATGCGAACCTTCAAACAGGCACTAATATAATTATCAGAATTGCAAAAGGATCACACTAAAATGAATTATATATATATTGGCAATCAGAATAATAACTACAAAGTTCTAAAATTTTGCATCTTATCTCTCACATGTAACGACCAAAAAGATGAGTCTCAGCAATCAACAAAAGACTTTGGAAAGAAAATCGCGCGTTTAGGCTCCCAAAATGCGGAACCAACCAGAGTCATAGTGGACTTAGAAAAAATCTTTCTTTCTTTATGGATCGAAAACATATGCTATAGTCTTTAAACCTGCAGAAAAGAGTAAAACAAAATCAAATTATTATTATTTTGCAAAGACATAGTCTTTTTGGTTAAGAATCCAAAATCTTTTTGTTTAAGAAGTATAATTAAAATATAGAATACACATATATAATTACTGACGTATATATTTAAAAAGAGTAATTAATTATAAAATATTCCAATAATATATAAATGTGTATTATATCCTTTCACATATTAGTAAGTTTGTAATTAAATTCAGTATGGAACCTACAATTCAAATAAGGAGGAGCTGGGCCGAATAATGTAGGCTTGTCACCAAGTGGGGCCACAAAAGTGGTTGAATCTATGTTGTTTCTCACCCAAAAAAAAAAAATAAAAATAAAAATAAGGAGAACGCAATTAATGCATTCTCAAAATATTCTATAATTTTCCCTTTAAAAGTAACAATCTTTTTTAATAGATGGTTATATTGGAAATTTTTTTCTAAAAAAATCTCTCTTTTTTTTTATAAGGAAAATTATGAAAAGTTTATTTGTTTTCCTATGTTTAAAAACATTAGAAAATGTTTGATTGTGATCTTGAAATAAAATTAAAAATATTGCCCTTTCTATGTCCTGAATAGGGGTGTCCAAAACCGACCGCGACCCACCGGACCAACCAACCCGTCTGATCTCCACCCGATTTCAACCCGAACCGATGCTACTGCCGGTCAGTTTCAGGTTTCTACGCCCTAGGCCCAATGCTGGTGGGTCGAGTGGCAGGTTCTCTTCTCCAAAACCCGAGCCACCTGACCTGACAGAGGTTATATACAAATCCGGCAAAATTGAGCTCAAATTCGAGGAGATCCAACAAGTTCTCAACCATATTTGGTTAGATTTAGCTAGATCCGACCATTCCCAGCAGATTTCAACGATTTTGAGAAGAGGCTTGGCGATTTTGATGCAGATCTGGTGAGTTTATACATTTTTCGGTGACAATTTTGCAGATTCTGGTGCTTTTTTTTTTCAGATGTCGATGACTTTTAAAACTCCAGCAATGACCTGAAACCGACCGACAAACCCAATCCCCACCCGAGCCCAAAACCGATCCGACCAATTGACGCCGACAGTCAATTTTGGGTCACTCTTCTTTCCACCTGGAGACCGGCTGGTCAGGTTCAGGCTGGGTCGAAAACCAACCTGACCCGACTTGTGGATAGCCCTAGTCCCGAACATTAGAAAATGAAGAAATTATTTTCTTAGAAACAAAATAGATTTCAATCACAAATAGTGTTTATTACACATATTTACACGATTTTAACACACAACCCAAAAAAAAACAATGACTTTAAAGCCACAATTGTCAAATTAAAAATAGTGATTCAAGTTAGGGATGTCCACAAGTCGGTCCGGGTCGGGTTTGTACCCAACCTGTAATCAACCTGATCAGATCAGGTGGAGAAGTTTCAAACCTACCACCAACCACGAAAAGCCACCGATCGAGTCGAATCGGGCTCAGGTGGGCGGCAGTCGGCTTTGATTTCGATCGAAATACAAAGATCAAACACTGAAGTTTAATTCCTGAAGAACAAAATCAATAGATCTACAACCCAAAGAGAAGATCTACAAACCCAAAGAACATCCACAAATCTAAAGAACAAAAACCCAAAGAACAGATCCACAAATAACCGAACCTAAGAGATGAAATAGAAAGATTTAATTTGAGAGATGGAGGCGAAGACGAGCTGGGACGTTACGGACAAAGAGCGAAGGTCGACGACAAAGAGCACAGATCAATGACGGAGAGGCAGAGGTCGACCACGAGCATGATCGGTGAAGGGTGAACATCGGCGAAGAGCAAAGATCATGAGACTGAGAGGATAGAGTGAGGGTAAGAACTGAGAGTGAGATGATGATTTTGGAAAGCAAGGACTCAAACCTTTAAACCCATTTATATAGTGGTTGGGTCGGGTGGCTCGGGTATTGGAGGAAGTGACCCGCACCCGATCTGCTGGAATCGGTTTTGAACAGTAAGGACCCGCTATCGACCGCCGGAGTAGTCAGATCGGACAGCGGACAGTTCGGGTCCAATCGGTTTGACCAAGTGGGTCGGATCTGCGGGTTGTCTAGACAGCCTTAATTCAAGTTACGATTTTAATTATTTTTTGGAGTATGTGCAAAATAGTTTGTATGTAACAAATTAAACCCTAGAATGAAATACATACTAAGGTACAGAAAGAGCAAGTATATATACCCAAGTAAAATGTGTCGTCATGGTCGGCACAGAACTCTCTACACCTTTCATAAGCTTCATTCAAACGATTCCAATCAGTGGTAGTGGTACCATCATTCTCAACTGGTTTTTTCAGATCTAATTCACGCTCTCTCCTATGCTCTCTCACCAGAGCTGCTTGCTTTAGCACCACTTCATACACCCTCTCCTCCGAGGATCTTGATAGGTTTGCAACTACCCTTGTATAAGCAGAAACCCCGGAAGAAAAACTAGGTTTAGAGCTCAACTTATTACTACTACACCTCCTTTGTGTGCAATAATTTCTGGGCAAAGAGTGATCACGAGAATTCACTCTGGGACAAACCACGCAAAGTACAGCAGACATCTCAACTCTCAAGCAAAGATAATCTTCTTAATATTGTTTTTGGATATGAGGTAGGCTATTTGGATAAGGATAAGGTAACCGCTTTATAACAAATGCACGTGCATGCATATGTCACCACACCACTGACCAGTAGTTATGAACAGTAACATCGAAGAGTACGCATATACTCTCCTCAATGTGAACGTCAATTTGCTACATTATTTTTACTATTAACCGACGCACGTTTTTAATCCATTGGTGGTTATGAGGTTGTCAATCTACAAACGTTCTCACACGTACGTACTCGCCACTGTAGTAGGTCCTCCCAATTAATTGACCTTTTCTATGGATATATTTGATTTAAGGGTGGGTTTGTTTGGAGGAAGAATAAGGTGGATAAAAATTTTTGAAGTAAAAATAGAAAGAAAAACTGTTTTGGGCAGGGGAGGCGTTATGTGCTGGTCAGGGGGTTCAAAATATTTTCACAATATTTAATTAACTTCATAATGGAGGTTAAGTAATAAATTGTAACTAGTTTTTACTTTGACTCACAACTGACATCACTTTTTTACCTTTCTTTTTTTACTAATATATCACTTTGTTTTACTTACATTTAACAACTTGTCACTTATATTTTGTTGTGAAATTTTTGTGTAAGTGTTATGTCAACAGCACTACTCTTAAAATATTTAATTTTATAATAAAATTGTTCAAAATTTTGCTTATTCGTTAAAAAATAAATAAATAAATAAACATCCTATCTAGGACTTTGGCTTACTTTTCCATTGACAGCAAAATGAAGCTATTTTTCCTTACACTTTTCTTCCTCATCAGCAAAAAATTACACTTTCGTTCCAACCATCATATCTATATTTATATCTGTGATTATTTCCTCATTTTCTCTATCTCTCTATCTCTCTTTCTCCATTCTCTATTTTTTTTAGCTTTTATCTTTGTTTAATCAAGTAGTTTACTTTTATCTCTGTTTGCTCCAATTCCAAGAAAGTGACCACATGTATAGTTAAAAAGTCATACACTTCAAAAGTAAAAATTTATATTAGTCTCTCTTTTCTTAGTTTCACATACTCCTACTCCTACTCCTACTCCTAGGTTTGTTATTATTCTTCTTTATCCACACACATATATACTTACATTAAATTAGAGTAGAACTTCTATTTTGCATCCAAAAAAAAAAAATTCTTCTTCTTTATCATATATTTTTATTTAATTAATATTACATATAAATATAATAAGTTATTATCCATTTAATGGTTGTTGTCTTACTAATCTTTAAACTATCAATAAATTTTTTAGACTATTATACGATATAGCTGTATTGTCTCCTAAATTGTATTTATTTTGGATTATTGTATATAATATGGAAGTTGTGTGTGTATATATATATATATATATATAATTAATCATTTTATTTTTTAATCGCCTCATGACAAATTCTTAACTTCACCACTACTGACCCCCCTAGAAAAAAATTCTGGAGCCGCCACTGTTTTTGGGTGTGTTTGGTTGGGTGGGGAGGAAGGAAAATAAATGGTAAGGCCTAGGTGTTTTCTCCCCAAACTCACCAAAAAGTTTTCTTTTTAAAATGGAGAAAATGGGGATGTTTAATGGACAATTTTTTTTTTTTTTTTGGTGCTTTCCTGGGAAGCTATAGCTAGTGAAAATAGAAAAATACTATGTTTTGGCAAAATTTGTGACAAACTAGAACTGTTTCGGAAATATTTAGCAACCTACCACTTTTTTAGTACTAGAGTTTCACAAAATCTAGTTCAAAATAGAACTCGAGTTCAATCAACTCAAGTTCCTAGTGAGTCACTAGCGTGATACTGCTGACCTGGAATTTGTATAATTAAAAAAATAATGTGGTACTTGATATTACTGAAACCAAGTACTTCTTTATAGTACTCGAGCTTCATATAGTTGAGTACCTTGTTTTTCTTTTTCCTTTTTTCTTTTTTTTTTAATCTCCCGTAGGAACTCACTCTTGCATCTTCTCTCAAATTCACCATCTATTTATAGCCAAAGTTTAGCTGAAATATCAATAGTTACACCGACATGAAACTTGTCAAGTCAAAGAAAATGGCAAGCATTTATGGCCAAAGTGTCATCCATTTCAGCCAAAAGAAAAGAAGCATGAATTTGGTTTGCATGTCAGGGTTGTTCTTGGCCATCTTCTTTGAGAATTCATGAAAAACATTTAATGCAAGCTCTTGCATTTCTTCACGCATGAAACTTCTTGAATAACATGCATCTTCCTAACATAGGCATACAAGCCATTTAATGGTTTGTTAACTAATGTCAAACCACTAAGTTTGACTACTCAAGCCATTCCAACAGAGAGAGAGAGAAAAAAAAAAAAAAAAAGAAGGTACTCGACTGCACTAAGCTCGAGTACCATAAAGAGATACTCAATTTCTCTAATATCGAGTACCACATTTTTTTTTTTAATTACACAAATTTCAGGTCAGCAGTGTCATGCTAGTGACTCACTAAGAACTCGAGTTCACTAAACTAGAGTACTATTTAGAACTCGAGTTTGTGAAATTCGAGTACTAAAAAAGTGGTAAATTGCTAAATATTTTCAAAACAGTGCTAGCTTGCCATAAATTTTTCCAAAACATGATATTTGGCTATTTTCACTAGCTGTTGCCTCTTCCTTTTTTTCTTCTTTCATTTTTTTTTTTTTCCTTTCCTTTCCTAGACGTTGCCCTTTTTTTCTTTTTCTTTTTCTTTTTTTGATTTCCTAGGCTGTGGGTATGATAGTTTTTTCGATTTTTTTTTTTTAAACTAGATATGATTTTTTTTGGACATGATTTTTATTTTTTAATAAATTAGGTGATTGCTTTTTTTTTTTTTTTTGGTTATTTGTCACTTTTTTGTTTTAATTGAACATTATTTTTTAATAAGGGTGTATGAGTAAATTTATACAAACTCACTTTTTTCCACCCCTCTACTTTTCCACTCCCAACCAAACAAAAGAGAGAAGTTAAAATATTTTCTATCCTCCCACTTTTCCACCCTCCAACAAAACGAACCCTAAGACTTTACTTGTTTACATACTTTTAGAGCATTCACACCAAATTTTGATAAATGCTAAAAACCTATTTTAGCAACAAAACCACCAAAATGCATGCTACAACAAAAATGTTATAGTTTTTTTTTTTTTTTTAAACTAATATTTTATTCCACAAAAGTTAAACAAAGCAAAATTGATGGTTGTGGTTGCGGTTGTTGTTGTTGTTTATTGTGTTGAATATATTATTTTATTATGTTCAATGCTAAAATAAAATCATTGATGTTGGATGTTTTGTTAAGTGTGGTGTTAAAATAGATAAAATAGTGTTTTGAGTTAATAAAAGTTATATTTTTTTAGCAATCTTGATGTGAATGCTCTAGAGTAATGCTAAAGATACAAACCTTTTTATAATATATATATTTACAAATTGCTAATGTGGTAAATGGTTATTGGTAAATAAAAAAATGATGTTAATGGTGAACCAAAATGAAAACCAATAAAAAGTTGAGCACATCAACAGTTTGTAAAAATGTTGTAAAATAATTTGTGCCTATAGCATTACTCCTTACTTAAATAGACATTTATTATGCATGCACACATACTTTATATATAATACTTAAAACCAATTTAGAAAATAAAATAACACTAATGTGAATATTAAAGTATTTTAATATTATATAAAACCCATATATATATTTTTTATATTGTGCTTATTTATTATAATTTTATATATAAATAAGTAGGGTTGTAATTTTTTTTCATTATCAAAATTCTATTTATAATTCTCATGTAACGATATTTACTTACTAAATAAAAAGTAAAGGAAAACTCAAATTAAGTAACATACATTAGTAGGGTAATAAAAATGATTTATTAATTAAGAAAGTAACATAGAGTATAACATTAGATACAATAAAATGGAAGAAAAGAATATAATACATATGATTGACCTTCATTAATATGTTGAAGATCCATAGTCAACCCTAAAATTTAAGATGAAGACTTATTCTTTTTATTGTTGTGAATAAACATTAAGTATAAGTTATATTAAATTTAGGGCCACTAGACTTATAGTGGCATTTTTATTTTTAGTGAAAATGTTTGAATAAACCATGATGAAAGATAAGTAATCTATCAGCTTAAGTTATTCATTAAAAAAAAGAAAAATCAACTTAAGTTCCTACATGCTATTGGAGATTGAGTAAATTGGGGAAAATTCTTAGGTAATCCTAGAATATGAATAAATGGTATTCCCTCCTCTTACATTTATAATGGATCCCATTATGAATTTAATAAGTAGACCTTACCATGAATGTGAAAGGAGGGAGCATAATTCTATGTACTCTAAGAGTACCTAAGTATTACTCATAAATTAGACAGGTGTCCAATTTAGGCTGAATAACTTGGATATTGTTTAATTTCAGCATTTTGTTATGTTGCGGCCTTCACCAGCCATTTTTTCCGACCCTCAATTACTGCATCGTCTTCCAATCAAATTGTATCACTTCATCTCATCAAAAAAAAATTGTATCACTTCACCTATTTCCTTCAGACTGACTGTAACACCCCAACTTAATTTCATAATTAATTTATGGGTTTATATGCATGTTATTATCTTAATTACTTTAAAGTGCATGAAGTTTTGATATTGTGATATTATAGAACATATATGCTCTTTTAATGTGATGGATATAACTTTATAAAGGTAAAATATATATATATATATATATATATATATATGTGTGTGTGTGTGTGTGTGTGTGTAAAGTGATATTATTCTTTGTAGAAAAGTGTAAGTGTGAATGCAAAAAAAAAAAAAAAAAAAAAAAAAAAAAAAGGGTTGAAAAAGGTGGGCTGTGATTTTTCTTCCTTAGCATCACACGTATTCCACCCAAGTCCACATCTTTTATCTTCTTTGGCTGCCCCAAAAGTCTTCTCATTTATCTTATCTCCTTGGCTGCACCAGACCAGAAAGTCCAGCCCTTTTTCTTTCTCTATTCCTCTTTCTTTGTTCTTCTTTCTCTCTTCTTCCTTTGCTCTTACACGGCAGCCCTCTCTCTCTCACCAAAACAATATATCTCTCTCTAAAGAAGAAATTAAAAGGTTAATACTAAAATTTCAGCTTCAAAGTTTATGAGTAAGTAATCAAAACTTCATTTGTTTATTTCTACTTCCTTATCCTTTATCCTGATTTTAGAGGCTGAACTATGATTCTATTTTAGTGATTTGAAAGTTTAATGATATTATGATCAATTGAATGCTTATTAACATATTTTAATATGTATAGTATGAGTATAAAAACACCCAAATGAAATTAAGGCCCATTGCTATTTGTTGATAATTTTGTAAGAATATGTACTGAAGCTGTCTCTGTGACAAATTTGATTTTTACAGCAAGAAAAATATGTATTAAATCATATTTTGTGAACTAGGATGCTAGGAGTAGTTTTTATAAATTCTAGACACACATGGTTTTTATGGAAGTGGTCTCACAGCATTTAGATGAACATAAAAATAATAGTTTAATTTTTAATTTGCAAGAAATTCTGTCAGGACAGATTTGAGTATGCTGTCTTGCGTGATTTTTAGTAAATCATGGGTTTATTCTTTGACTCCAAAATGTTTTTGGTATATACTGGACATATAGGGGAGTAGTTATGTAAAATTTCATGACAATTGGATGTGTATGGATAGCCCATTTGTATTTTACAAATGAAGCATACACTGCTGAAATGAGCAGTGAACAACATATGCTACACCTGACTTTGTGGATTTAATTCTCAAGTTAGGGTGTATATTTTGAACTATAATTTAATATGCTCTTCCTTTGGTATGTTAGGATCATATATAAATTTTATGCCTTGGTTTCTCTATGGTTTGGGTGCAAAATGTGTTTAACGATTGTATCATGTGCTTTGGAGAACTTTATGTGATGGGAATTAAGATTTTCTTGAGTTTGAGAGCTAGGTTGTGATTGAAGTATAAGTTTATATATTAGGAAGAGTTTGTCCGTAATAAGTTTTGGTTTTTCATTTAGGTGGCGAGAACGAGAATACGGACACTTGAGCTCCTCTTGTACAATCTCTCGCTTGTTCTGTTTTCAGGTAAGGGATTTGTGACAGGTGCTTTCGATAAGTATAAAGATTATTTTGAAAAAGTATTATGCATTAAAGCTTTTGATTAGAGATATTACATATAAGCATGATTTAAGTAAAATATATGTTCGTGAGTTGTTCAATCTTATATATATGATAATTTTAGTATATTGATGCTACTACTTATATCACAAACATAATATTTAAGAATGAAGTGAATATGCAACTGTTGTGAAACCTTTATGTAAAAGCAAAGTTATCAGAAAATATATAGTTTTCGATTATTCCATTGTTATGATCTGAACTCAGCCAGTAGGGATTATAGTACTGGTATTTCCATGGAGATTTTGATTGGCCATTAAAAGTAAAACAAGCTCTGCTGTACCCGCCCTTGTTGGTAACAGCCAACTTGTGAAGAATGTCAACCTACTCCCATGGTTGAAAATATGTACTATGATATGATTCTAGAATTACCTAGCATTGTGGAGAATGCTGGATGCCTGGCACTCTGTACTGGAAGCCTCCCAAAGTTATGACAAACTTACAATTGGATTAACTAATATGTATTATAAATGAGCTATTAAGCTATTTGGAAATTATAAGAAAAGTATGATAATAAGAAAGGTATATTGAATGTGTTATAAGTCTGATGAGAAGTTATGATAAAATATTTGATAGTTTGTTCAAAGATAAGATTACTGAATTATATTTATTTATTATATGAAAGGAAAATGAAGTATTCTCATCTAAAAGCTCTTAAGTTATTTTAAGAACAATATGAATAGTATGAAGACTATTTTATCAAATCTGGCATATCCGTAAAATATTTGATTTACATGCATTTTTATTAAAGGGTCATGCAGCTTAAAACCTTACTGGGTTTCGCAACTTACCCTATTATATTTCAGTGCACAAGTTCTTCCTGGAAGCAGCGAGAGTGTTAGAAGTGGCAAGGATTCTGTGTTTTCTCGTTTGTTAGAATGTAGAGTTTTGTTGTATAGTAGTTAGCTCTTTTGTTGTATAGAAGGAATCAAGATGTACTTGATCCTTTGAGCACAGATATAATTCGGTACTTTATTTTGTTTTGAACCCCAATTGTATATCTTTAGGGTTAGGCTTGTAATAAGAGTTTTGCAAAACATTTAGCTATGTAATATTTACCCGAATACCTTAAGTTTCAGCCAGGTGGTAATTTTCCAAGTTCAAAGGAAATGAAATTTCAAGGTTTCCATCATTTTTGTATATTATGGCTTTTATGCAAGAAAATAAGCAGGAATTCAAAAAAAAAAAATTTGATAAGTACCTTCAGTTTAGGTTGGTTCATATTAGTATTGAGGTAAACTTGATATTAACATGCCGGTCATGCTCTAAACTCTGAAGTACAGGTTTAGGTCGTGACACTGACTGACTTGATATTGTTATATATACATGAAGCTATTGCAAAGAATGGACATACCATTTGTATCAAATATATCACTTGCATGTATTTCGGCAATAATAAAAGAAGTAGATGACTACTTAAATATTAAGTCCTATTTTTCTCGACAATATATATATATATATATATATATATTAAGTCCTATACATAATCACTTATAGTTTTCTTTGTCTACTACTTCCTTTTATTTTATAACTTATGCACTTTTTTTATCCTTCATTTTTCTTCTTGTTTTTCCTTCAAATTATGATGAAAATATTGGATGAAATACATTTTCAGGAATAGAGATGTTTAGATAAATCCTATTTATAATGAAGTGGCCAAAATAGTAAATATCTTATAGATATTGAGTTCAACTTTCTTTAGGTGTCCCAAGACTGGTTTAATACAATTTGAGGAATAAGGCAATTATTTTAAATTTTGCATTTTTTGTATTTAAAATCCTACATCTTAATGCAATATTAACGCTTCTTGCATCTTGATATAATATATATAAAAAGAAGTTAATTTCATACCGTACCGGCCGGTACGGCCGAAATTTGTTGTACCGATACCTGCGCTGGCATAGAAACAAGGTAGTTTCATTCCAGTTTAAATACCGGCCTTACCGGGTCATTTCGGCTGTACCAGAGATTTATTTCGGATTTTGGCCTGTAAATTCATACCGAACTGAAAAAAAATTCTTCAATTTCTCTACACAACATTGAGAGAGAGAGAGAGAGAGAAATCTGTAGTTGATCCGTTTTCAATGTCGTATGTTCTTCAATCTTCACGCAACAAAAAGAGAGATGTAGAGCATCTATTTAGATTTGATCTGTGTAGGGGAAAGAGAAGATAACGAGATAAGAGGAGTAGAAGACCAAATGTAGAGGGAAAGAGAGTGGAGGTAGGATGAGGATCAGCATAACGAGTGACGAAGGGAGTGTCACATGTTTTTTTTTTCTTTTTCTTTTTTTATACGAGTGTTTTTTTCCCTAGTAAATAGAGCCTCACGTTTCAACTTTCTATTAGATGGTCAAATCCAAATAGTATTTTTTATTTTTATTTTTAAAATGGCATAATCATTTGAAATTCATTAGAGTTATTTCCCCTATCGGACTAATAAAAAACTATATATGCCTATATAATATGAATTTTTCTTTTTTTATGAAATATACAATATGGATTAAAAAAAAGAAAGAAAAGGGATTTGGCCTTTTTTTTTTTTTAAAGACTTTACTCTTTTATTAAATATATTAATTGAAATATATAATATTTATATATAATGCGGTAAACTCGAAACGGTACACCGGTATTGACTAGTACCCGAAATATATCGTACTACTGGCCAAATCGATACAGCCTCCGGTACGGTGTTGACTTCCTTGATATAAATTAAGTCTTTGTATTTAAAATTTTCTAACATATTATTTCAATTGATAATATGACTAATTCAATCGATATATTAATTAAGTCATTGTATTTAAAATTTTCTAACATACTATTTTCAGTTGCTAATATGATTAATTCAATCGATTTAATATATCATTTTATCAATTTTAATTAAAAAAAATCATTTATGCTAAAACAATTATTTGGGATGGGGACTTTTTATTAGTATGTGATTCTTTTTGGAAAATGTTTAAACTTTATTTCATCATATCAAGCTCTTGTATACCTAGTGGAAGGTGATAGATATGGGATCTTAAATAAAACACTCTTACTCTTACTTTTAACCTGGAGAGTGATCCTAAAATTTTAGAGAATGAATGGCTTTCAGAAATGTAGCTTTTTTTGGAAAGAATCTATAAATGATGAAATGGAATTAGTATTATCGAATTATATACTTTGGTTTTAGTGGATCTACCTCCAAGTTTAAAATCAATTGATAGTAAATGGTTATTTGGAAGAAAATATAATATGGATAGGTTTGTTCAAACCTTTGAAGCAAGGTTAATGACAAAAGACTTTAAACAAAGGGAATGACTTAACTATTTTAATAACTATGCACTAATATGGCTAGGATCATGTCAATTAAAGTATTGTTAGCTCTTGCATCTATATACAAATTAGACTAATTAGTTGTACACCAAATGGATGTGAAGACGACTTTTTAAAATGATGATCTTGATGAAGATGTTTACATGGAACAACCCAATGGGTTCGTATTTTTTGGAAATGAAAAGAAAATTTGTAAGCAAATCAATTCTTTATACAGCTTGATACAAGCCTCAAAACAATGGCATGGAGAATTTGTGATAGTTTGTGTTCTTATTGGATAATTTTAAATCTGTGAAAGAATATGGTGTTATGTATGTCTTATATATGTTTATGATATACTTATACTTAATACAGAATGTGTAAAAGTATTTGACTTCTATTTATAAGATAAAAGGTCTAAATGAAGTGGATTTTTTTTGGGAATTAAGGTGGATGTGTGATGCTTCGTTATTAAGCTTAACCATATCACTATGGTATAATTTTTACGGTTGTTGTGTTGTTGTCCTGATTAAATCATATCGATTATTGCATTGGATATATGATATGTTTTTGCACCCACATTGATTTCATTTTTTTTTTTTTTCCTCTTTTCGTGTATGTGTGCACTTCATTGATCATTTCTTTTAGATTTATGTGGATAATTCACGAAGTCGTCAAAATCCTTAATATGAAATTTTGGATTCATGAAAGTAAAGATCTAATAGTAGCCTTATTTTTGTTTTTTTTGGCTAAGAGGTCTGATAGTAGTCATTTTGAGGAGAAGCTCGCCACAAACATAAATATATAATAAGAAATCATATCCAAAACCACAGTACATAAGAACCAGTAAAAGAATAATAACACTTACATATCCATGACCCTATAATGACACTAATAAAACTTCAAAATATCTTACACAAAGAAAATCAAATGGACACACTCAAGCCTGTAAAAAAAGACAGATATAGGGTCCGTTTGGATACAATTTATTTTTGCTAAAATTGAAAACTGAAACTGAAAACACTGTAGCGAAATTATTTTTAAATATGTAAATAATGCTGTGGGACCCATTTTTAATGAAAAAGTTGCTGAAAAGTGTAATTTGTGGAATCTGTAAACAGTGCATGGTACACTGTTCATAGTTGACAAATCAACTATTGCAGGCTGAACCAAAAAAAAAAAAAAAAAAAAAACGCAGAACAGAAACACAAACGCCAAAATCATTTGAATCCAAACGGGTACATATAGAACATTAGAACCCATATAGGTTCTAATGTATACAAAAAGTAATACAAGTAGTGGTGAAAAGAATAGTCCAAACAAAGCTAGAATAAAGAATGGAAACGTAGCATCTCAAGCAATAGTGCTTCACTTTGAGGGGGGTGGAGAGAGGAAAGGAATTGTTGGGATTGTGATCGGAATGGTGGGGATCGAAGGAATTGTGGTTGGGATGGTGGGCAATGGATTAGCTGGGAGAGGAGGTAGTGTCACCTTGGGAATTGTGGGCATGGTTGGCAATGTTGGGACTTGGGAGCTTGGCAATGGTGGCAATGTGGACTTTGGAAGAGTTGGTTGATTTGGCAGTGTTGGCAATGGGTTGGAAGGCAATGGTGGCAATGTGGTGGTTGGTAACGTTGGCTGAGATGGGACTTCGATGCTTGGAAGTGGTGGCAATGTGGGCTTTGGCAGAGTTGGTTGAGTCGGCAGTGTTGGCAATGGAGTGCTAGGCAGTGGTGGCAATGTGGCTTTAGGCAGTGTGGGCACTGATGGCAGAGGAGGCAATGTGGCCTTTGGCAGAGATGGGATTGTAGGCAATGTTAATGCTGGAGGTGGAGCAGCTGGTGTGTCCAAAAGGTAACGAGTCGCGAAGCTCACGTCGATGCTTGAGAGTGACAATGCTATGATCATAGACAAAAGGAAACAACACTTAGAAACGGCCATGTTTTAAATGATAGGAACTGCAAGTTGTGGGAATTGATTCACTTCCAAGTATTGTATTGGCAAGTGGTGTTGATTGAAAAAAAAAAAACTTGTACTTGGTATTTATAGAGACCAAATCTAACAGGATTTTGAAGTCTAGGAAGAGCTAATGTGAGTTTGATGAAATGTAGTTGTAGGAAATCAAACCAACCTGTTTTATGGCTCATCAACATATGTCAATGAGTTACGTACAAATTTCGGACTGACACATGTAGTTGCGTCCACAAGGCAGCTTACTTGTCCAAATGGACCCTGACTTCTTGTGACACAAATAGTCTTCAAAATTTAATTATAAAAAAAATTCCAGAATTTTCTGCTTTATGGTTGGATTATATTACATGTTGTTGGCTAATTCCCAACCAAGAAAATATGGTCACCTAAACAGGGAGGTCAACCAAGGATATGTGAACCAAAGGCATCTATATAATTATAACAATATACAGTATATAAAAGCATGAGTTGCTTAATTTTTATTTTTATTTTTTTCGGTTGAATAACAATTTAAATGAACAAACCAAGAGGTTATTGGGGGACTAAGCCCAATTTTCTTGTACAAGGATCCAAGTGGTGTAGAGGAAATGAAAGAAGGTCCCGGGCCGAAGAAGAAGAACCCCAAATTATGGGCCATTGGGCTGCTATATTATGGGCCATTTCTTTGGAAACACCTTTAAAATAGCCTATTGCAAGCCCAATGTAGTTGTTTTCTTCAATTGCCGAAGCTCACCTGTTATGCATTCTCAAGACAGGAATAGGGAATACATTGAAGAAATATTCTTCAACTGGCTTGAAATTTACATATTCTCACGTATGGGACAACAGAACATGACTTTCTCCAATATGAAGACACACTTTACAAACTTAGAATCGTACAAACATGGCAAGATATCAGGTTCACCTCATTACTAACTTGGCCAATTTTGAAGGTTCCATAAGTGCTCTGCCATAGGCTATGGGAAGTGATATTAGTTTCTTTGCTTTTCCTACATAAGCACGCTTTGTGAAGTTGTTGTAATCATTAGCTTCAATGGCATCTAAAATCTGTCGGTACAACAACAATGATGCCCATACCGGCCACCTACTAGCTGAGCTGAGCTCTGCAACCCCCTTCTCCGCTTCATCAAAAAACATCCTCGCTCGCTTTATCTGGCCCTTCATGAAACTACGCCATTTATCAGTTACTTTACCACGAAATATATCTTCATCTGACAGGCCAGCTTGTGCTAGTTCATCTTGTGGGAGATAAACTCTTCCTCTGCTAGCACTGCAAGATCACATACAGGTGTAAGTATCCAAGACTAAAAAATAAAATGTCAATCCACCTCTCTCCCCAAATTACATGAAGCCAATCTCAAGAGTTGGAATCATCATCAATAATGATAAACTTAAATCAAAGTATCTATTGAAGGGGTGCAAAAAAAAAAAGGTTTTATAATAACCACCTAGAATAAAGTCAAATACATGTGCTTTATAGACACGATATATAGCGGTAAAATGAATCAAGTTGTTCCTGAATAGCTCAACTTCAATTTGTGAAGCTTGTTTAAATTCTAACTCAAGTTAAAAGCTCAACTACATAAGAATTAAGCTTAAACAAACCCAATCAGCCTCTCTAAAAAAAATATTGGATGTAAGGCTGCATGCTACGAGTCTATGACCTCTCCCAGACCCCACAAAAGTGGAAGCTTTGTGCATTGGGTACAGCCATCATTAACATGTACAACTATAATGAAAAAAAATTTAAAACTGCATTTTCATTTCATGTTTAATAAAATCATTGCTATTGAAGCGTAAATGGAATAATTAGATAATCATTAGATTATAGTTTGGGCGAATGCAACATCAAAGGCATGCATTTTAGTTTATTAAGTAAAAATTATATTAATTTACTTAACCAAATTTGTATTACATGTTTACTTGACTATGAAAATTAATAGATATGGAAAAAATCATATCAAATTTGTATGGTATATATGCGATTGTGCATTCTAAGAAACTTACTCTTCTCCAACGTCTCTGAGTATGTTGGTGAGTTGATTTGCAATTCCAAGGGCCAATGCAGCATTGTAAACACTCTCTGTTGAAGCCTTTGATTCTG
This sequence comes from Quercus lobata, assembly GCF_001633185.2. Lineage (NCBI taxonomy): Eukaryota > Viridiplantae > Streptophyta > Magnoliopsida > Fagales > Fagaceae > Quercus > Quercus lobata. Next base: position 45,180,125 of record NC_044911.1, on the reverse strand, counting down.
GTGCTATCCCCATTACTGGAACACTCATAAGCCCCACAGTCCCGGCAACATAGTAGCAGTAAAGGTAGAGCTCATCGAAGTTCTCATATCTTGATTTTCTCAAGTCTAACCTCATTCCTTCTATCATGTCTTTGAAGGGCTGTCCAATGAGAGAAGTTATGGTAAATTGGTCAATCTTAACGAAAATAGACATTTTATCTAATATACAAGTGATCAAGCCAGTTTGTTTAGCCATTTGGAATTTACCTGTATATCAACAGGGTACTTTGAGACAGTATCAGATAGGGCAGCATCATACATATCATATGGTCGACCTTCAAAAAGGTCATTTAACCTTGTCTCCCATCTTTCCAGAGCCTTGGGTGTGATGTGTGTAGCATTAGGCCCATCCACAAGCTCGTCAGTTCTCCGGCACCACACTACAGAGCGGAAGAAATGCATCCTTCAATCAGCAATTATAATTATCTAACTCTAGCTAAGCACAATAAATATCCACGGCAAAGTAAAACATGTAAAATGAGAAAAACATTTTTGTTGGCAATCTTGGCTATGTTTGAGAGTCAACATACAATCTCAAAAAAGAAATATTAGATATATAATAATAATAATAATAATAATAATCAAGAGAAATGATTATTGATTTCCCAAATGGATATAGAAAAAAGTGGGGATAGTGAGAATTATGAATTTGGCCTTGAACAATCCATAAGAGTTCATTTTGTGTCTAACCTATCAATTGTATCATTTTAAATGTTTAATCCCTTAAGTTTTGAAAATGATTCAATATTACCCTCAAACCCATTTTCATTCTAGAAATCAATATGTCGGACCGTGAGCTATGTCATTCCACCTCAAAACCAATTGGTGATAAGAAAAACATACTCAAATCTTTTATGGCATTCAACCTCACGCCATGCAGACCTATTTTTAGAGTGGTTGTAGGGAGTCAAATTGTGATCCCCCTAACAATCTTTCCCTTACAATGATACTCTCGTGACTCAAACCCATGACTTTGACTTTAATACCACTTGTTCATTTTTAGACCCTTTAAAACACAAATTTTTTAACCTAGTTATTTAGCCAAGTGATTAATTAGATAAATTATTCAAATCTAGGTTATCACAATAAACTCATATCATGTAAATAATGCGGAAATATAAAGAACACACGACATGATAACTTAGAAAAACCAAACCAGTAAAAAACCTGGGGAGAATTTAACCTAGCTATATTCAAAGTAAAACAGATCCACTATGAAAGAATTGAAGTTTATATAATAAGACTTAGACCACTAACATCCTATTGCTACCTTGAGTAAAAAACTTACTACCACGACCACATGACAGCTCCGAATCCACGGACAATTTCTTTTTTTGATCCACTACAATCACAAGTTCTCCTACTTGTGACTTTAAGACTACACTCAAAGGTTTCAAATCTTCTTAAAGTTCTTTATGCAGCAACTGAAGCGATCACCAAATTCTTGACATGAATCTTAATCTTGATAACCTAAGTGTGTATGAAGGTAAACACCTCTAGATCTCACAAGAGATTCAACACACAGCACATCAAAAGACTTCTAAAACATAGCTAGGGTTTTTTCCTTTTATGCTTTGAATAAAACATAAAACCTTACACGTCACATAGACTTGAGCTGATTTGGAAATTCTACAAAAAAATAAATCTGCACGAGATTCGATCGATCAAGCCTTGTAGATTTAGTCCAATAGATTCTGCAATCACTCGATTCTAATTTTACAAATAAATACACTTTGAGCAACCTAAACCTAGACTCTAAGTTTTGATTATGGTTTGTCAACACAATACAAATTAAAGTTCTAATATATTTAGTTCCTAAAGTCTTAGAACCTAACACAACAGATTTTGTAAAATTGTTCTACAAAAAGAATTTTCTTTCAACTAATCATAACTTTCATTCTTAGTAATACGAGATCAAAGAGTTCAGAGAAGGCATAATTTAACTGTGAGTCAGGCAGGAGTAATATTGAACCGATTTAAACATTTCAAGAATTACATTTACAAATCGATAGTTTCAAGAGTAATTGTCATTTCAAAAAGAAAACTAAAAGGCAATCCTAGAGACACAAAAAAGTTGACGACTTAAGGTTGTGTAACATCATTTTCTCATGGATATACCATTAACACAACTTTTAATATATACTAACCACAATATGAAATCTCAACAATTGTTAAAAAAAAATTTGTGAAAATCTTTTGTTTCACTACTTATTAAATCAGAAAAAAAGAAACCGTGCATACCATAAATTGCCCAAACAGCTCTTCGCCGTTCTGGCGTCATGAGTAATGTACCTGAAAATTGCACCAGAAGAAGCTCAATTAAACTGTATTTTGCCAATTGTACAAGAAATTAAGATTCAAAAAGAAAAATGCACAAGTTAAAAATTACTGAGTTAAGTCAATTTTAAAGAATGTACTCATAGTTGAAAGAGACTGCTTACGCTGGTTGGTCTAAGTATTCTAATCATAGTAAAATGATTTGTTTGGGCATCAGTATAAGACAATAAAGGGGTGGGTGAAGACTGAAGACTCAGCTCGAAACCTCCCCCCCCACTTATCTTTACCAGAATATGTAAATAAATAAATAAAATATAAAAAATGCTCCATGCTTTAATTTTTTTTTATGTTGCATGCATTTGTTTTTAACAAATCTGGCGTCAGAATATACCTGCACAATTCTAAAATTTCATATCTTCTCTCCCAGTTTTCTAACAACCAAAAAGATGAACACTATGTAATTTACTGTGTTGTAGTGTTTATCAATTAATAAAATTGCCATATTTTCTTCACACACAAAAGGAAAAAGTGTCACAGGAAACAGAAAAAGAAAAACAAACTTATATATAGTGGGAGAAAAAAAAAACATATATTATAAGTATTTAGGGCCATAGAAAAGTGAATATACGAAACCAAAGACTTATTCTTCTGCAGATCCAAAACCTTTTTGCTTAAAAAATATAGAATTAATGGACCCCAGATTTTTTTTTAAAGCAACAACATTATGTAGATAGAAAGTTAAAAACAGAATAGATAACGGCCACACAAACAGAGAGAGAGGAGGAGCTGAAAGAGCAAGTACCCAAGTAAAATGTCTTTGCATACTCAGCACAGACCTCTCCACACCTTTCATAAGCATCATTCAACAGGTTCCAATCGGTGGTACAATCAGTCTCAATTGGTTTTTTCAAACCCAGTTCACTCTCTCCTCTCTGCTCTCTCACCAGAGCTGCTTGCTTCAGCACCACTTCATACACCCTTTCCTCCGAGGATCTTGATGGGTTTGCAACTGCACTCGAATATGCAGCAACCCCAGATGATAAACTAAGCTTAGAACTCAGCAGCTTATTACTACTACTGCACCTCCTTTGTGTGCAACAATTTCTGGGCACGAGACTGAGCAAAGAGTGAGCATTCTCCTTGGGACAAACCACCCAAAGAAGAACAGCGGACATCTCAAAACTAGCGCAGAGAATCTGAATCTTCTGAATATTTTATCTAGCTTCGATTTTAGTGTAGCTTTGAGGCTTTTTCAATGGATCTCACCTCTGGTGTAGCTTCTTTGAAAAAAGTGCTCTAGTTTATAACAAATGAGTGGACACTTAAACTAGTAGTAAAGTAGATTAGTTTTTTTTTTTTTTTTTTTGAGTCTATAAAATAAAACAATGTTACAAATTTTCTTAATTGGCTGAGAGTATAAAAAAATTTCAACTCTCTAGTTTGTACTGCGATGTATCGAAAGATGAAGGCTACATATGAAGAGACAAGTCAGAAAAGATAACAAGTATTTCAGGCCATTGTGGTTTTGAGGATTGAGGAATATGCTGTATATTATATCCTTTAGTTGATACAAGGAATTGAAATGTGTGGACTATGTTTGGTAAAATCCACACTGAGGTTTTTAACTCGATGGGATTGGGTGGTTATCTATCAACAAACGTAGACACAAGTAGCTGCCACTAGGTACATAAAGTATTAGATAGGTATTTTATAATTTGGTATAAGGTCGAACAAGCCGTCTTAGCTCAGTGGTAGAGCGCGTGGCTTTTAACCACGTGGTCGTGGGTTCGATCCCCACAGACGGCGATCTTGTCTTTTGATTTTTAGCAAAAAAATAATATTTGACTTAAAATTTTGTTTATTTTATATTTTTTTGAAAGAAGATATTTGAATAAATTCATGATAAAAAAAATTAATTAATCTCCACTTAAGTTTTTCATTAAGAAAAATCAACTTAAGTTCCTACACATATTTTGGAAAATTTTTTTTTTTTTCATGAAATGACTTAACCCTAAATACAGATGTTCATATCAAACCGATTTATAATGAAGTTTAAAAAATAGTATATTTTAGGCAAAAATAACATTATTAATTATTATAAAGGCATTGCCAATCTTAAGGATGGAAGAATTACATTGCTTAAAACCAAAAGTTTTTTATAATTAAGGAACCAAATTATTAGAAAGTATCCTTTTGATTTTTAGCAAAAAAATAATATTTGACTTAAAATTTTGTTTATTTTATATTTTTTTGAAAGAAGATATTTGAATAAATTCATGATAAAAAAAATTAATTAATCTCCACTTAAGTTTTTCATTAAGAAAAATCAACTTAAGTTCCTACACATATTTTGGAAAATTTTTTTTTTTTTCATGAAATGACTTAACCCTAAATACAGATGTTCATATCAAACCGATTTATAATGAAGTTTAAAAAATAGTATATTTTAGGCAAAAATAACATTATTAATTATTATAAAGGCATCGCCAATCTTAAGGATGGAAGAATTACATTGCTTAAAACCAAAAGTTTTTTATAATTAAGGAACCAAATTATTAGAAAGTATCCTTTATTTTAAAAACAAAAAGTATAGTTTGGCCATAGACTAAAGTGGCTACCAAAAAGGAGATAACTTATCTGTAAATTTTCTTATTTTTGATATATACCTTGCCTGTAGGGGTTGTTGATCAGTTGATGTTCTTAATTATGACTTTGGTGGTCTGTACTCTAACAAGCTTTGTCCTGGTACTCTTGTTGTTCCTTTCATTAGCCTTGCTTAATGAATTCTGTTTTTCCACTAAAAAAAAGAGATCACCAAATACTTCTAAGGCTCTAAGCTAGTATTTGGATTTTTTTTTCCTTAGTTTATTAACATATTTACTTATGTACAGTATTTTAACATCTCATTTACTTAAGAAAATGACTGTATAAACTAATCCAAGTACACATCTCCATTAACGTAAAACAGAAGCTAAAAGATCTAAATTAGAAGAGAATTGATATGTCTACAATATTTTTATAATAAATCCTAAGTGACAGGTTGTTACTGGTTGTTATTGTTGGGGCAAAAAAGTAATCTTAATGTTAGTTTCAAATTTGAACTAATAACAATTAACCACCTGTGATTTGTTGTAAAAATATTGTGGACGTAGCATCTCTCAAATTAGAAACATTCTAATGAATCCAATCAAACTAATTGAGTTTAAGCCTACAAATCGATGCATGTAGGAAAATGAGTCATTTTACTATCAAAATAAAAAAGTTATTATGATAAATGAGGTTCAATTATGAAAACTTAATTTTTTTAATAAATTAATAATTATTAAAAGTGGGAGGATCTAAACTCTAAATGTCTCTATTATATGATTTTTTTTTTTTTTAGTAACGTGAAGAAAAGAGGGTTAGATCCAAATTAGGTAAATGAAAATTTGTGTTGCTTCCTTTTGTGACGTTACACGTGAATCATCCCATTCCCAAACAACTATGTTACATCATAGAATTCCTTATCGGGCTGTGTCTAGATATTATATAAGTGAAAAGAAAACAAAGTTTGACCAAAATAATAATAATAATAACATAACACTCAGCTGCCATTGTGAATGATATTAATTAGACTAGCTAACTAGGTGTAACCATGCATACTCATGAATGCATTTAAAATTAAACAAATATTAAAATTATTGTCTAAATTTAATACTACTTGTGGTCCCCAAACTTGTAAGAGCTGATGTCCTAGACAAAGTATTTGGGCTCCCAATTTATTTACTAGTGGGTTTCCAAACAATCCTAGGGAAATGGCTTCAAACACAAACAAAATAGTCCAATTTCTATTATTTCTGTGAGTTTTTGGACCAACACCCCCTTTCGCCTCTGATCGTTCTTCTCCCTCCTTTACTCACACTCTCTCTCTCTCTCCGTTTTCTCTCTTTCCCCCTTTTTTGCAACCACCCCCATTGTGTGTCTTCACTCTCCTTATATAGACTCTCTTTAGTGGGGTTCAAATCATTATTGTTTCACCAATTTCCATGCAATTCCACTTTCACCCAGAATCCTAAGAAACTATCATGTCTTCTAAGGATTCTCTTGAAACTTGTTCCAGACGCCAAATAGCATTCAGTAACGAACTCCCCAAAGACATTAACAACTCTCGGTAACCAACTTGAATTTAATCATTAATATTCACCATTGATTTCCCACCGCCTCAACAGTCAGTAGTAGGCCGAACACTGTAGGATTCCCTCGAACTATAATTTCTAAGTCCCAACATACGTACCGTCGGGCTGGGCTCACTCCAACTGGATTTGGGTCCACTTCCATCTTATGGGCTAGCTTTGGCTACTCAAGCTGATCTTGGGCCTTAGTTAAGTGGACCGGTACTGATTATCTAGGCCCAAGCCCCCCACACTACTTATAATTTTTTTTTCTAATTTTTAATAAGATAAAACATGTGGTGATCTTTGTTATGTGGTGACTTTTATTTTTATTTTTGAGAAGATTGTGTGATGATTTTTATTTTATTTTTGATGGAATGTGGTGATTTTTATTAAGTAGCTGTGAACGGTTTTTATTTTTATTTTATAATTTATTAATATTAGACTCTTTGTATTTTGCACTCATTAACTCACTTAGCACAAATATTTTTTAAAAAAAATTAAGTGGACACATGGCACAAAATTATCCCACAATGGAATTTTAATTTGAAATCTAATTGAATTTTCTCTATTTCTGACTTTAATTATATATATAGATTATTATTAAGAATACATTTTCTGTCTATTAAATTTTAAAGGCCATACCTAAAAAGATTCTAAATGGGGATAATAGATAAATTAAAGGTGTGTTTGGATATCGCTTATTTTGCTGAAAATTGAAAACTGAAAATTTGTGACAAAATAATTTTTAAATATGTGAATAGTACCATAAGACCCATTTTTAATAAAAATTTTGTTGAAAAAAGAGGTTTGTGGCTCCCATGAACATTGCACGGAACCCATTGGAAAAGCCACCACAGCCACAGAAAAGCGCTTCTTTAAAAAAAATAAATAAATAAATAAAAACACACACACACACACACACAAACGTAGATGCATTTCATTAGTATCCAAACGAGTACTAAGTACTTCAAATTTATACATTTTTCATATCTAACTCTCTCATCCTTGTTTCTCACCCAAAAAAGAAATAAATAAATCAAAACTCTTATCATTAAATAAAAGATTAATAGTTCAATTTTTGCTTATATCAAAAATTAATTGGTGTCTTGACTTAATAAAGAATAATCATCATAAAACGGACATCATAAAATAAAATTTTATCGTATTTATTAAAATTAATACAATATATATATATATATATATATATATATATAAGTTAAGAATGCGTCACTTTTATTTGACCTAACTTGCGGCCACATGTGGGATCCATGTGATTAGGTAGGAAAGGCAGGTGAGTGAACTCGTAACCTTGATGTCAGATGAGGTTGAAGAAAAAAAAAACACGCATACCCCCTCAATAGAATAGTTCAAGACACATACCCCTCCAATTGTCCCTTAACATAGGACGTTGGTCCTACACAGTGTGTGAATTGCCTATATATATATATTAGAGCAAGATTTAGGTACAATACTTAAGTACTATTTCTTAGGTTTATTTTTTAAGATTTTGCCATATAGATTTTTCTCATGAAATGGAAGTATATTTTTTAGTTAAATAGTCATATAGTTAAATCTTAAGAGATGAACCTAAGGAAACACCTAAAATACCATACCTAAATTTTGTCATGTATGTTATATACATATGTGTTTGTATTTGAGTCAACAATTCTGACTCCGAAAGCATTTGGTGCTCTGTATGCAGCCCATGTTTTTGAAAGTTCCAAATGCCTTGTTCACAAGGTGAAGATTACGAATCCTTTTGTATATCTTTTGTAGATATCATGAATCAAATAAATCTATGCACCAAAAATTTTTTACATAAATTTAAATTCCTTCAACACTTTATGAATAAAAATATAATTTACACCCTATAAATTTGGGAAATTGTTATTATAGTTCATTAGGTTTAATTTTTGTTACTTTAGTCCATTAACTTTGATAATATTTTTATTTTAGACATTATATTCTATTGTCGTTCAAAAAATGTCACTAACTCTCTTAAAACAACATTGTTTTACTTTTGTAAGATTGAAAAATAATTTAAAACATCTTTATTCAAAAGACAATGGATGGAATGACTAAGATGACAATGTTATCAAAGTTAACAAATTTAAATGATAAAATTTAAACTTAGTTAATTAAACTAACAATCCACCAAACTTACGAGGTATAAATTATAATTTTACCCATTTTATCTCTCTTAATTTAGCCAAAAATATATATTATATCTATTATGCAGTGGCAGAGCCACATGAATGCTTAGCCCCTCCAAAATTTTGTTTTTTTTTTTAAAACATAGGTATATTTTATCAATATTTAAAGGTTATATGAAAAAAATAGGAGTTGGTCCCCCCCCCCCCAAAAAAAAGCATTGATCAACTAATTTAGTAATCATTCTCAAAGAGAGAGAGAGAGAGAGAGAGAGAGAGAGAGAGTTTAGAGTTGAGTTGATATACAATTGCAATAAAATGAAATAATTAGATAGTAAGTTTTTTGAGTAAATAGTGGAACCCCTAATTTTTAGCTCAATATCAAATTCTAGTAATGTGTTCAAATCATTCAACATTAATAATATATGCAATTTGGATGAAATTTTCTATTCTCAAGATTTTATCAAAAAAAAAAAAGCTCATATGAGACTTCAATTGTAACATTATGATTTTGATTTGAGTTTATCTTGGCACAATAATTCGGCCCTCCAACTCAAAATTTCTGCCTCCACCACTGCTATTATGTTATTAAAATAATCTCAACTGGTAGTGGGTTCTAGTTTGCTCAACTGGTAAAGTTTCTGATGGTTGAATATGAGATTTTGGGTTTAAGATCCATTTGGCTACAACTTATTTTTACTAAAACTGAAAACTGAAAACTAAAAACACTATAGTAAAATAATTTTTAAATGTGTGAATAGTACCGTGAGACCCATTTTTAATATTTTTTTTTAATAAAGTGGTTGTGGGTCCCATGAACAGTGTGTGAACAGTGCTGCTATAATGCATGAACAGTGCTGTTACAGTGATAATTGTCTCCCTCAAACGAGTGAAAAGTAATAAAAAAAATTTAAAAAAAAAACACTGAAATCTGAAACGCAGATGCCCGCAACATGAATCCAAACACATACTAGTAATTTAAAATACAACAATATCACAATGGTACAGTGATAATTGTCTCCCTGAAACGCGTGAAAAGTAATAAAAAAAATAATAATAAAAATGCTGAAATCTGAAACGCAGATGCCCGCAACGTGAATCCAAACACATACTAGTAATTTAAAACAACGATATCACAATGGTCCCTTCTCCTAGGATATATGTTTGGCTATTGGAAATTTCGAATTTTAAGAGTTATAAATTATTATTAAGAGTTTAATCTTATAAGATATAGGGCACCTAACATTATAACATTATCATTGGGCTATTACTTGAACTCCCTCTCCCATTATCGACCTATGAAAGACAAAAAAGAAAGTAAAGTTTTACCTCATAAGAATCAAAATGAGTTATTCTATAGTCATAACAAAATCTCACAACATTCTCACAAGAAGTGAAGAATCAATTCAACATACGTCAAAATAAAATTTTACCACAACTCAAAACAATAAGAATGTTGTGAAAATGTTATGAGATTTTGTTGTTTCTAGACATTCTCAATTAAAATCTGTAATAGTTGAAATTTATGTTATTTGGAAATAAATTGAATTTGAATGTATATCATAGTATTATGTTATAGATGAGCATTGGAGCACTATATTTAAAATTATAAGTTTTAGTTGTTTAAAATAAATTTATACATATCATTTTAATATTATTTTCATAACTAAATAATAATAATAAGGGTAAACTATATATTTGGTCTCTAACATTTACGCTGTTTATTAATTTGGTCCCTAACGTTTTAAATGTGTCAATTTAATCCATAATCTTTTGGTATTATGTCAAATTGGTCCCTGCTATTAATCGATGGATGGAAAATGTTGACGTGACTAGCGATAAAAATAAAATATAATTTTCATGACACATAGATTGCCACATGTATTGCCATACCTACACAAAATAATAATAATAATAATAATATCAGAGCCACTCTTTTCTGGCCGGTGGTAGTGTGGTTGTGTTCTTTGTCTTCTTGTCCGTGTCTACCCGAACGCTTGATATTCCGTTGTTGTGTTCCCTTCTTACCGTCGTTGGCGCCACCCTAGTCGTAAAGTGAATTCCTAGGACCTAGCTGTAAGGCCCGTTTGAGCCAAGAGAGGGCGTGTAGGGCATGAGAGGTATGAGGTTGGTTAGGGTATGTGTTACGAAATGCAACGGTTGTGAGAAAAACATGATAACTGAGTGTTGAACCTAGGATAGTATGGATAAGTTGTGGAGATCCAACTCCTCTATCAGCTCCAGGACTAGTTGTCCTCCTGATATTGTAAATGAAGAAGATCACACTATTGATGATAATGAGTTAATCCCTGATTTTCGTAAATGGACTATTCCTAAAGTTGATACTAAAACTGTTTATAAAACTAGTTTTGTTGAAAGTACTTTTCATTCTGCTTATAAAGCTAGAACTGTTGAACAAATCTTCTCTATTTCAAGAATTCATGAAAAATGTTGTTTGTTTACTAAAAAGAATATTAATGACTTCCTTGCTACCAAAAAATTCAGTTATTTGCATATTGGTATGGTTCAAGTTGCTATTAAACCACTTACCCGAAAGGGTATTAATGCTTCTGTTCTCATGTGTTTAAGAGATGCTAGATTTAAGATTTTTAAAGATAGCATTCTTGGTATGATCACTGCTTCTTTGTATGATGGTCCTGTTTATTTCAACTGTTATCCTGATCTTACTCTTGCTTTGGATGATCCTAATATTGTTAAAGCTTTAACTTTGAATATTGCTTCATCTGGCTATCACATGGAAGAGGGTAGTAAGCCTTTTGCTTTGATTTATCGCATTTATTACAAATTAATGGGTACTCAAATGAATCCTTGTGCTATAATGCCTAGAGAACCTTCAGGAAAAACCATGTTAATCCAATGCTCAACTCCTGATGCTAAAATCCAAGTTCCAAAAATGATTCAATGGCAAGATGTTAAACTTCCTAAGGATTGGTTGTTAGAACAAGAAACCCCTCCTGCTAAACCCATTTTTGATGAGCTTGATCTCACCCATATTCAACAATATCTTGATGGTACTGTTAAAATAAGTTTTCAAAACAATCCACATTTGAGGATCAACGAAGGAAGACATTCCTTTGCTGGATCTGAAAGTATTTCAAAAAGAGATCGCGAGATCAATGAATTTTTGAAAAAGAATTTGGAAACATCTTCTGATTTAAAGCTAAAAGGTATTTCAAGTGATAAATCCCAATTTAGCTCTGTTTACTATTCAACTAAACCTGAAACTTCCACTCCATTTAGTAAAACTGCTAATGAAGATGAGGAAGATACTGTTTCTGTTACTCCATCTGATTTTGATTCTCCTATTGAAACTCCTCCTGTTTACCAAAATCAATTAAGAGTTTTGACTTTTTTAAATGATGATTTTGAAATTGATTGGGATTCTTTGTACAATGAGTTTATGCTTGCATCAAACAAAACCAAGAGAAAATATTTCCAAAATAATTTTGCTCAGTCTGACAAAGACCATGTTAAAAGAAAATGGTTGGAAATGATGAATCAATTGAAAAAACATATTTTGTTTTTTGATTTTCTTGAAAACCACTATGTTCCAAATAATGAGGTTTCAAAACAACATTTGAATGTGATAAAGAAATCAAATTTTGTTAAGATTGATAAAACCATTATTAGATCTAGTCATCCTCCTCTTGATTCTATTTTGATAACTACCAAGAAAGATGAAGTGACAAAAGAGGAAGTGAAGGCCTCTCCTTTCAAAATTGCTGATGATCAAACTCCTATTGTTAGCCTTATTGAACAAAACAATTTCACTAATCAATCTTTGCATATTATTGGTCAACAGCTTGACCGTATTGAAGAAAAATTTGTTGAAAAATCTGTTCCTGTTTCTGAAAAATCTGTTCCTGTTAAAACTGAGAAACCTTTGATTGATTTACCCAGTCAAAGAGAAAAAGTTATGTCTAAAACTTCTCAGTCCAAGACTCTTGAAATTGTTGACAAAATGCTTTCTAATTTAAAGATTAAAACTGAGGGTACTGGTACTTCTACAAGTGCTCCAATGAATCGAACTATTTCCAAAAAAGAAATTGTTTCTGAAGAAAATACAGATTCTGATACTGTTTCTTCTGTTTCTTCTGTTCCTGCAAAAAGAATCTTTGATGACGATTTCCCAGAAATTAAAAGATTTGTTGGGAACTCCAAACCCATGTCTTTTACAAAAAATTGGTATCCAAAACCTACTCCTCCTGACATGCAGTTTGAAGAGAGATCTTTTCAAACACAGTTTTCTGTCTCTGCTGATAAGCTCTATGAATGGAATATTGATGGTTTGTCTGAACAGGAAATCATTAATAAAATGAGTCACATGTCTATGGTTGGTATTGCTTATCAAAACAACCATGATCTTGATCAACCTTAAATTGTTAACTTGCTTCTTACTGGGTTTTCTGGTACTCTTCGTGGATGGTGGGATTCGTACATCACTGAAGAATCCAAAGAGTCTATTAAACATGCTGTTAAAAAGAATGAGGAAGGTTTGCCTATTTTTGATGAAAGTATTGGTCGTGGTATTCCTGATGGTGTCAATACCTTGATCTATACTATCCTCAAACATTTTGTTGGTACTCCATCCAATATTTCGTCCCGTGTTTCTGATTATCTGAATAATCTGAGTTGTCCAACTATGTCTGATTACAGATGGTATCAAGATGTTTTTACTCCCAGGGTGATGCTCCGGAAAGATTGCCATAAGCCTTATTGGAAAGAAAAGTTTATTGACGGTCTGCCTCCTATCTTTGCTCATAAGGTAAAACAAGAACTATTGGGTAAAAATGATTCTATTGATTATGATAATTTAACTTATGGTGATATTTTCAGTACTATTAAAAAACTTGGTATTAATATGTGCAATGATGAAAAATTGTTAAAACACCAATTAAAGAATAAAAGAAAAGCTAAATATGAAATGGGAAATTTCTGTGAACAATATGGTTTGCCTCCTATTGCTCCTTCTAAGCAAAAAAGTAAAAAACATGATAAAAGCTATAAAAAATACAAAAATAACTTTGTTAAACCCAATGATTTCTATGCTAAAAAGAAAAAGGTTTCTAAAAAACATGTTAAACAGAGATCAAATAAAGGTAAATGTTTTAACTGTGGTAAACCTGGACACTTTAGTAAAGACTGTAAAGAAAAACCTGGTAAACTGAAAAACAAGTTCAACATGTTAAACATTGATGATAATGCGCAAGAAGAATTATTCAGAATCCTTGAATCAAACAACTCGTCTGATTCTTTGGAAGATGATTTCTCTTCTTCATCTGATTCTTGCTATCACTCTGCTGATGATTCTTTTGATTCTCCTAATATTAAAATTGGTTGTAGAGATTCTTGTTGCAATGTTATTAATGCTCTCACCAAAAGTGAAGAAGATGAAAAATTAATAATTCAAATAATAAACCAAATTCAAAACCCTGAACTCCAGAAAGAATATTTGGATAGGTTTAAGAAAAATTTGATAAGAGATGAAACTGGTAAAAAACCAAAATCTACTATAAGCTTTGAAGAAACTTTGGAAAGATTTAATAAAAAGAAATCTAAAGAACTAACTGTTAATGATCTCCAAAATGAAATTCATATTATTAAACATGAGATAAACGAATTAAGACATGAATTTAAAAGCATGAAAAGTGATAATCATAATCTCAAACAAGAATTGACAATGCTAAAACTTGATAAAGATCTTAATAAGTCCAGTAACGATCAAAATGAGCACAGTGATGGAAATGATTCCAGTCAACAGACTCTTCTTTCTGATAAAGGTACTCCTAGTACTTTCATTAATCCCCAACTTGCTTTTGTTAATAAATTATTTCCTCCAAAATGGTTTACAAAGGTTAAAATTGTTGTTTCTCCTGATTATCATTTCACTGTTATTGCCATGATTGATTCTGGTGCAGATATGAACTGTATCCAAGAAGGATTAATTCCCTCAAAATATTTTGAGAAATCTACTGAAAGATTGGTTTCTGCTAATGGTTCTCAAATGAAAATTAAGTATGAATTGAATAATGCTCAGGTGTGCCATGATAATGTTTGTTTCAAGATTCCTTCTGTTCTTGTCAAAAATATGACTGATAAAGTGATTCTTGGTCTGCCATTTATTAATGCTTTGTATCCCTTTCTTGTTGAACATGATGGAATTACTACTGATCCATTCGGACAGAAAGTAAAATTCAAATTTGCTTCAAAGTTTGAGATTGATATTGATAATCTGTCTTATAAGAAAGACTCTCCCATGAATGAACTTGTTCAAGAACTAATAAATTCTGATGATTTTAAAGGTAATTTTCACAATACCAAAATGTTAAATACTATTCATTATCCTAACATTATCGATGATCCTTTGCAGGAACTGGACAATGATGCGTGGATAAATACCGCTAATAAGTGGGATAATAATAATATTCATATTTATACCACTAGTAAGTGGATCATTATGGAAAGGAAAAACAAGGGAAAAGCTCCTGCACAGGACTATTCTCAAAACAAAGGCTTCCCAGCGGGACGACCTTTTAAATTGCATGAAGGCGCATCTTCTGGTGTAAAACCCAGTGGATCAACATCCCTTCAAAGAGATGTCCCAGCAGAGGTGACATACTCTAATGGTGATATATTAATTGCTTTACAGGAAGTTTTGTCAAGAAATCTACAATTCCACAATGGAACCTATTCAGAATTACCAGATTCTATTAAATTCATTCTTGATAACCTTCAGTTTGCTTTTACCAAAAACCACAGTAATGTTTTTCATAAAACCCTTAGAGCCCTTGAAATCCACCTTGTTAACCTTACTGCTCAAAACGAGATTTACATGAGCCATTATGGTAACCTTATTCCAAATAATGACCTTGCGTCAAATATTGACTTTGTTCCAGAAAACAACCCTGTTTCAAGAAATGAGGCTCTTGTGAGCCGTCTCAAAGCCTACATTAGTCAACTCTTTGACAAAGAGGAAATCCATTCGATGGATAAAAAGACTATAATGGGCACTGATTATGCTAGATTGAGTCTTAAGACCCAATCCATGTTAAGAAGTGCTGTTGCCAACTTGCCTTCAGATTTACAATCTCGTATTCTGGATAGCAAGGTTATGTCTAGGTCTTTTGACCTATGGTCCAAGTATTTCAGAAAACTTGTTACTGCTACTATTCCTGACCCTAATGAAATAGACGAAGGTGATAATGTCTTTATTCAACTTGAATGGGAAGATCACTTTGGGAGTAGTCTCAGAGTGTATGAAAAGAAACATCCATTTCCCGGTCTCCTTATTAATTTTGGTGATGGTTCATATTTCACTGATGAAGATTCAGATGATGGTGATGATGATGATCCTAATTCTAGCTGGCTTTCCCAAATGTTTGAATATGGCTTTGTTAGGTTTGTAAAGTTGACAAGTCATAAACAAGCCAGCCAACTTCCACAGATCATTCAGGATGCTATTAAAGGGTTTGAAAACTCTTCCACTAGACCTTTTGTTACCATTAGATGCTGGAGCACTCTAGCAAAATGGGAGAGAAATAACTGGATGAATGTTAACCCCTCAAAGCATCTTATTCTCATCAATGGTCATACTCACCAAGGGCCTTGGTTCAAAGGCAATTCTCAATTGTCCTTTAAAGATCCTTCTGGTCTTGCAAAATGGTGGAGGAATTATTTTAATAATCAAATTCGCGAAGTTGCTCATAATCTATGGAAAAATTATCATTTCATAGGAAGCACAGGTAGAATTGCTGTTTTTGGTCCCAAACCCTACGCTGATGCCTTTGTTCACCTACAAACAAAAGATCATCCTAATCTAAACAGTCTCCTTATCCTAGGAAAAACCCCAAAGTTTGAGCCAATTTTATATTGTGGATTCTGTAATAAGTATGCTATTTACCATGAGCATGTTTGTGATTCTCCACAAGGTCCTTTTGATCCTTTTGATGGTTATCCCTCCGATGCTCCCTCTACTGATTGATGAGGTCACTACTATTTCGAGACTGGTGTTACTTTATTTGTCTGGCTTGCACAACAGCCAAGATAAAATATTGCTCTTCTCAAATATGTTGCGGAAAATCCGGTACTGGTTCATAATACTCCGGATTTTGCGGAAGATTTTGATTCTCTTATTTGTCTAGCCTACACAATGGCCAATGCTCCAATATTTACTACTGTTAGAAGCTGGTTTTCCACTATTATGATGCTTCCAAAGGATGTTCACGTGAAGACAACAAAATGCATGCCTATTAGTTCCTTTTGTTGGTCTTTTTCTTATTGGCTTCTTTTGTCTCTAAAGGACACCAATGATGAAGCCTTGTTCCTACACTTATAGGGCACTACGGAGGATTCCCAAAATCCTACAAAATTCCTCACAAGATTGGGTCAAAAAAGAGGAGATATTCCAAATTTTACTATTCATCTGTCACTATTCACCTGTCACTATTCACTGGTACTGTTCATCCGTTACTATTCATGATACTGTTCACTCCGAATTTTGCCTATTTAAGGGGGGTTGTCCCTTATGTTAAAAGGGCTTTTCAAGTCAAGTTTTACTTCTGAATTCTCTTCCCTTAGAACTAGCCTTCTTAGAGAGAGAACTCACCCTACTTCTACTACTACTACCTTGATTCATCCATATTCACCACAAACTTTGTAATCCTACAAACCTTGTAACTAGGACTAGTTCAAGCTTTGTAACTATTAACTTGTACTGTTGAGATCTTGTATTCACTACTACTACTGTAAGTGTTTATTCTACTTTCAATAACAAGTATTTTCACTTCTATGTTCATTACTTTATTTGTTGCTACCACCACCTTGGACGGATTACCGCCATACCGGATGGTTCTAAATTGCTTTCATTTATTTTGAACTATTGTTCTTATTTACTTTTAATTATTTTGATATATACTGCTTGGCTGGTTCTACCGCCTTATTATTGTTCTTACATTCAAGTTATTTACTTTCAAGCTATTTATTTTCAAGTTCTTTACATTATTTCCATTTACAATATTACTGTGCTTCCACTCACACTCTTCAACAGTGCGTCCCCTCCCCCCTTTATGGTATCCCCCTTTAAATCTAAAATATACTAAGGACAGACAACAGTACAAGGTTTAGTCCCTATTATTATTATTATTATTATTATTATTATTAATTTGTGTAGGTATGGCAATACATGTGGCAATCTATGTGTCATGAAAATTATATATTATTTTTATCGTTAGTTATGATAACATTTTTCATTTATCACTTAATGGCAGTGACCATTTTGACACAATACCAAGAGACTAAGGACTAAACTAATACATTTGAAATATTAGGAACTAAATTGATAAACATAGCAATGATTAGGGACCCAATATGTAATTTTCCCTAATAATAATTTTGATCAATACGAATACTTTCGTAAACTGATAGAAATGCCCTTGAACATTAATAACCATCTTATTTTGGTGAAAAATAAATATTTTTTTATAAAATTAACTTAATGACATTTTTTAAGAAATAAAAAGTGAAAAGTAGAATTTAACTATTACTTTCTTGATTCTCAAGTATACAAAATATAGGGAGTGGACATTTCATGCATAAAATGTGGGAGTTAATTAAAATTTTGGTGTTTTATAGAAATTGGTATGAACAAAAAGACCGGTACCTGTAGGTTCTAATTAATGTTGCATAACTAAAACCTAGCTTCCATTTGTCCTTCTGCTCTCTTCATG
The DNA here is from genome assembly GCF_001633185.2 of Quercus lobata. Lineage (NCBI taxonomy): Eukaryota > Viridiplantae > Streptophyta > Magnoliopsida > Fagales > Fagaceae > Quercus > Quercus lobata. The sequence goes on along the minus strand of NC_044911.1, from coordinate 45,161,759 downwards.
GACTGCCATACTCTGCCTTGCTCCAACCCCACCAAAAAATAAATAATAATAAAAAAAGAGAGAGAAAAGAAGAATATGAAGATAAAGTTAGGGTTACCTTCCAATTGTCTTTAGCCGTTTTTGTATTATATTTATTTAATGTAAAACTTTGTTGTTTGATTTGTTCCTGCCAAATCAATTTTGTATTCTATCTATTCTCAAGTGTTTTTTTATTTTTATTTTAAATAATCAACAACTTATGTAATGCGCATCAATAAAATATGATTTTATCTGAAGGGAATGATATTCTCTCCTTCTTTTATTTTGTTTACAACTATGTATTTGATTATATTGGAGAACTTGATGCATTGCACCTAAAAAACTGAACATAAGTTTTTCTCTTATACTTCAAGGTAAATTAATAATTTTGTTACACGGAATATATATATATATATATATATATATAAATCAACGGTTACGATTAATTGATGTGTGAAGATTTGAACCTTGGTTGTCTCTGTATTGCAAAAACTAGGTGGAATCAGTTGAGCTACAAAGTTATTGGCATAGAATAAAAAAATTTATTGCAGAAAATTAATATGTGGCATTTAGTATCCTGAGTAACAACACACTTTTTATAATATTTTATTTTCCTTCAATTTTTTTTTTCTTTTATAATTACTCTTTTTTTTTAATTATGTTTTTTATATAAGTAGATAGTGAGGGAGAGGAAAGAGCGAAGTTTGAAATATAATTACAAGACAGCACAAAGGATGTCATTATCACTATAATGTGTTTGAACCGCTTATTCTCTAATTACTTAAACCAGCTTTAAGTATGTCTTAGAGGTAACATCGTGGGAGATTTCACAATCGTGATCATAATTACACTTTTATAAATTAACTTAGCAAAATTTGTAATTACTCACAATCATCATCATAACCACCTTCGCACTTGTGCCCCTAAACTTATTGATAGAGTTGTAAAGTAGTTTAACTAGTTGACACTATCTGGTATTTTCAATAAAAACTTCCGAAATTTAAATCTCTCTTCTTCTAACTATTGAATATCAAAATAAACTAATAAAAAAAAAAATTAAAAGCTTACTATTTTAGGTTTAACAATGTCAAATTAATTGCTCACAATTATAGATTGACTTTACTAGACGTGTGGGACGACTTAACAATTCACACATAATGGAAACCACATAGATAGGGTAAAGACTCATGATTCCCTTTTCATGTTGATAGTAGTGAGGAAAGGACACAAGGACAACAACAATTAACAAAATTGGTATTTTAATTAGGTATGAATGATCAATATGTATAGAGAGAACGTAACTAGGGGAAAGTTTCTAGACTGCAAGAAGAGTATATTAGGGGGAAGATCCTATACATTTAAGTACTTTTCGATAAAGACAATGCCCATCTTTTACTTAGTCGTTTTGTATGTGGGCATGAACGTGTGATGATTAAGATGGCATACATTTTGATATCAATATTCAATGCAAGTAAATGAGTTTTGAGTCACTTTTGGTCGTTTCATGAAAATGGCTTTTAGTATAATATATATGGCACTGTTATCTTGGAGAAAATGGGCATTTGTTCCTTTTGTCAAAACTTTTCAGCAAAATGCTTCATATCTGAAACTATTTAGGAAAATGCCTCTGTTTTGAAACTCGATTTTTAGAAACTCGATTTTTGGACAATCGAGTTATAGCAAACTGAAAATTTAAAAAAAAAAAAAAAAAATTTGGAACTCGAGTTCTATGTGAAGTACTTGAGTTCATGGAACTCGAGTTCCCTGAAAAAATTCAAGTGGAACTCGAGTATTTTACATGGAACTCGAGTTCCAAAAAAAAAAAAAATTCTAAGTCCACGTTCACTAAAACTTGATGTTTCAAAAATCGAGTTTTACATTTGAAACTCGATTTTCTGAAAATCAAGTTTCAAAACAAGGGTATTTCCCTAATTAGTTTCAAATATGAAGCATTTTGTTAAAAAATTTGTGAGAAATGGGTAAAAGCCCATTTTGGCCCTGTTATCACTTTGAGATCCATCAAACTTTTCCTATGGAAGTGCATTCACGACATAGCAGTATAGGACATGTAAATATGAACCACAGACACCCATTGGTAAAAAAAAAAAAAATGGAAAGACTATTATCAAAGTGAAAATAAGTTTTTGGATGCATGGCTCTTTAATTTGTGGTATGGAGTATATGGAATGCGAGAAGCGAATTTCAATTATAAATTAAAACAAAAACACTTTATTGATGTGAAACCCCAATAAACTACTTAGATTATTGGATTTGATTATATGAGTAGTGTGCCTGTTGTGTAATCCATGAGTGTATTAATTAAATATATGTATTAATTAGTTCGAACTAGGCTATATAAAATTGTGTACCACTTAATTATTTTTGCTTAATTGTATTATCAAATTAATTATTTTATTTCTAACATTTTGTTATGTGCGTGTAAAAATTGAGTACTTCTTACCATTTTAAGAAAATATGATCTTATACAAGGTTTTTTTTTTTTTTTTTTTGGTTGATAAATAGCAAACTAGCTTGTAACCTACCTTTTCTTTTTGGAAAATGAGTGTGAGTTAAAAAATGTTTAAAACATGTGCTGTATATTCAAGAGTTAGGTCATTTTGAATATATACCACTGTCAGTTTCTTTAAAACATTCTCTTCTCTCCCCGGTGAGTATGTTAAAATACTTAGTGAGCGTTTGAATTCAAAGGTTTCATGTCTGCGTTTTGAGTTTTCACGTTTCCTTTTTTTTTTTTTTATCAGAAGTTGGTTTCACGTGGGACACAAACCTGCCAATGGGTCCCGTGCACTGTGCACGGGACCCACTAGCACTTTGAACGTCCACACATTGGTCTGAAATGGCACTGTCAGTGGGTCCCATGCATTATTCACGGGACCCACAAACATATTTTTTTACCAAAACTTTAATTAAAAATGGGTCTCACAACACTATTCACATATTTAAAAATTATTTTGTTATAGTGTTTTCAGTTTTCATTTTTCAGCAAAATAAGTTATATCCAAACGGACCTTTAGTATTCTAAAAAAAAACTTGTAACCTACCTTAATTAAGCAACATTTAAAAAATAATAATAATGAAATGCGAATGACTCCCACTCTTCTTTCTTTCTCTTTTTAGGTACGTGACTACCTGTTCAAGATACCACCATAAATAATCTAGTTTCCTTACATCATTACGTGCATCACAATAGAACCACCCCGAAGACATGGTACCAGTTTTTTTTTTTTTTTTGAAGGCACATGGTACTTGTTTTTATATTGTAATTAATAAGATAATTATTATTCTAAAGTTAATTTGACTTTCAAACCAATTTAAAACAATAAAAATAAGAGTCAAGTAATTAGAAACAATAAGTCAATATTCAGTACAATTTTCATAAAATATTAATGTCAAGTTGTTAATATTAAAGTATTATTAGAAGTTGTTAATAGCACAAACAAGTTATGGTTTAGAGTACGTAGTATAGCATATATCCACATGATCAAATATTTATTATACGGTGGCCAAGGGTTTAAAATCTTCATAAAATTTTGTGTTTATAATAGCAATAATAAAATTTTAGATCAAATGAATAACGTCGTAGATTCAACTGACATACATGATGAAATCATTGAATACGTATGTAGTTTACAAACAAAAAGGAAAGAAAAGAGAAAAAAGAAAAAAAAAAAAAAAAAAGACTTTTGTTTGTGCTGGAAATCCAAAGGTCAAAAAGAAAAAAAGAAATAGAAAAGAGGTGTGAACCTTCCAGCCAAGAAAAGGGAGATCTCTCTAGAGAGGACCATGAAGAAGATGAGGTTGAAAGCTTGAACAAGTGATTGATATTCAATTTCAGATCTCGAGACACAAATTCTTTGATGTGTCCCAAAACAAACCATGGGTTTTCCAGTGCACTTTTTGTTTTTTGGGTCGTCTTTAAGGACCTTTTGCTACCCTAGTATTCATCACAGTCATATTCATATAGGTCCACACATGCATGTGTTTTCTTTTGGTTATGGCATTGGACAATGACCCATCCCTAGGCCTGTGTCTGGAGCTTTGTATTATTTTGTACGTTTGCTTTGTGAGTTTGTGAGGCCACTTGGTAGCCACAATAAACCCCTTTCGATTTCATGGTTGTCCAAGCTTGGAATCTACTCGAATGCTTGGCTTTTTTTGTACAACTTGAGTGAGAGTCGTAGACATTGATGTCACTTGGCACTTGCCAATGGGAACAAATTAACAACGTCGTTTTATTATTACTCCATGCTCGTTTCTTTGTCAATGCTTTTGCGCTTTGTTGGACACAAATTGGCCCCCCGCCTTCTATCATGTGTCCAAAACATTTACATGATTTACAAATACACACGCACATAGATATGTGTATATAAAATTGAAATCTTTGAGGTGGAATCCCTATAGTTTTGAGACAAATCAAACACTTGCTATACAACATTCCAGTGCATGATTCATTTTATATTGAAAATCTCTCATGAAATTTGTGGATCAACAAATCTTATATATATGTGTTGTCCACATGGAGTCAATAATCAGCATGTCCCTTGCCCTTGGGTTAAAGGGCACCCTCACCCACAATGGATGGGTAGCCCATTCTCAAAATATATATGAAAATTTCAGTTTCTTGTTATTCTAGTGAATTTGGACATAGATTATTGCACTTTAGTATTGTTTTTTGATGGACATAGAATAAAAGATTCCAGCATGTATACATGTGAAATTTATTGGAACTCAAGAACCCAAGCTTGGGGTTCAAGTGATAGGCTAACACTAATGGCATATTTTGTAGTGCTCCATGTCCATTATGAGAGAGAGAGAGAGAGAGAGCCAAGCTTGCAGAGTAGAGTGTGGTACTGGTATCCCATCACAGCAAATGAACCTTTATTTTATATGTCTTAAAAATATGTAATGGGCCATAGACCTGAGCTTACCTTCAGCTATATAGGGCTGGGCTGGGCTGGGCTTTGGGTAGTTGGGTTCCTTTGAGTATTCTACAGCTTCATCTTTTTAATGTAGGTTAGCTATATATTGGGACTTATTAATCAAGTAAAAGCCCAGTTTCGCGTAAATATTTTGAAACTGCGAGGCAAAAATATTGTTGTTATTATGATTTTCATGCTGTAAGGAGCTCATAATGGTTTGGTTGTTGTGTTATTATATAATTTATACCTGCTATTTGATGGAAAGCCTAAGAAATAAATTAATTTGTGAAACTTCTTAAGGCATTTTGAGAGTTCCTTGAATGGTTTCTAGAGTCTAGACTCTAGTGTGCGGAACTATATGTAAAACTTGTGTGTGCGCCTGTTTTTTTTTTTTTTTTTGGTATGTTGTTATATAACAATATGTACATGTTACTTCATGGAATTAATGCCAAGGGATAAATTAAAATGTGAAACTTTGTTTTGTAAATGAGGCTTCAAGTGATAGTCTAGAGGTAATGACATTTCTTGTAGTGCTCATATTTATGATTTTAACCTTCCTCTCAGGGACAAAATCAGGATTTGAACCTGGGGGGGTAAAAGCATGAACCAAAAAAATTTCATGTGACATGGTTTATTAAAAAAAAAATCATGGTAGACAAAAAATTGCACTATATTACCTAAATATTTAAGTCAAGAAGGATATAATATGAATCAAAAAATTTGAAAGTTACAATATGATATTCTAACCTTTTTCGAAGAAGAAGAAAAAAAAAAAAAGGACTTTAGATCTCCAGATTTTGGGTAATTGGAATTAATATGTTGATTTTATCATATTGACTAACTCGCCAATATGATAATCTCATACTTTTGGATGCAATTGAAAATCACACAAAAGAAGTTTTTCAAAACTTTGTTTGAGGATTTAAAAAAATTGGGATACCAATATTAATAGTTGGCAATGCTAAGTTATCAATATGGGCTTCTAAAAGAATTTTGGCATTTTATCTTTTGAAAAAAATATAAATATTGTAATTCACTTTCCCTTAATTTATAAAAATCAATTAAAAAAGTCATATAAATTGTTGTAACTCCCGTAAGAGACTTTTTTTTTCTATGAGATTTTTTTGGTTATGAATTATTGAATCATGATATTGGTGAATTGGGGATTTTTTTTTCATCCTATATACTATTTAAATTTTTCAAAAAAAATTTGGGGGGGGGGGGGGGGATGGCCCCCCTCAGCCCCTTAGTGGGTCCGCTTCCCCTTCTATCTTCTTCTTTTTCTTTCTTTTTTAAATATTATTAAAAAAAAAAAAAAAAAAAAAAAAAAAAAAACTATGTTTCATGAATAAGCTTATTGTTACTCGACAAAAGATGCTAATATGCCTTTCAATAAATTATAATTATGAAAAGTTGAAAACCATACTATACATATGGTCGAATCAATTGAACCATTTGGAGAACTTTGCAAACCAATTGGTTTGGTATGAAAAAATATATGATTTTCCAAAAAGGAAAAATAAAAGACTGGACCATTTTAGAAAATAATATTGACTGCAAGGTTTTTATACAAATGATACAACTTAACTTTATATATATATATATATATATATATATATTATTTTACAGTACTTCTAGTCTCAAATGAATCCAATAACTTTTTTTTTTTTTTTTTAAGAATACTAAGTATTTTTAACACATACATACGGGAAGAGAGAATAAGATCTTAAAGAAATTGACAATAGTATATATCCAAAAGGACCTATGAATCCAATAACTCAATATAACAAAAATGCTTATTTTAGCTTCAAAATTAAATTGTATGGTTTTCAGTATTTAGTATGCTTACAGGTTTATGCTTAAATTAGTACAAGCTAATCAAATTTTATTTGTAAAACCTTTCTTCTTCATATTTTTAAATTTAAACTCTTATTTATCTATTGAAATAAAATAATTATTAAATTAATGATTTATCCAATTACTCAATTTTCAAATCAATAAATCGCTATAACTAACAATCTCTTTTTAATAAGTATGTGAGTCGTGAGAAACGTTATTTATTTTTCTTATTTTGGGAAGAAAAAAAACTTTATTTTTTGAAAATTGTAGTATGGCCAAATATTGACCAAAGCCTCTTAAAAAGTCTAAAGTATTTCTGTTTGTGTATAGCATATCGTACGCCAATTGCAGACTAGAGGGGCCAAATTCCATAGCCCCTCAAAAGATCTAAAAAAAAAAATCTGTGTAATATATAGTGTAAATTGTGTAATAGAGATTTCTTACGTGGATGATAGTTTGATTTTTTGTTGGGCTACAATAGATGAATGTTTCAATCTGATTTCTAGCTATCTTGCACAAGTATGAGTAAGTCTCAAGTCAACAATTGAACCGTGAGAAGACATCCCTCTTTTTGAGTCGCAATACCCCCAGGCCATATAGGTTGACATGAAGAATTGATTTAGGGCATAAATAATCAAGGAACATGAAAAATATCTTGACTTCCTTCGTCGGAGGGGGAAAATAAGCAAAATACTTTCCATCAATTAATAGAGTGTTTGAATCATAAATTATTAGGGTGAAAGCAGAAATTGCTTTCTAATGTTGTGAAGGAGATCCTTATCAAGATAGTTGCTCAAGCGATCCAACATATACTATGAGTGTTTTTAAGCTTCCAAATGTAATTTGTGAGGAGATGACAAACTTGGTACGTCAATTTTGGTGGGGTCGATCTAATGAGAAAAATAAGATGGCTTAGTTGAGTTGGAACAAAATGTGTGTACCCAAAGACAAGGGTGGCCTGGGTTTTCGGGATCTTAAAGTCTTCAACCTTGCTTTATTGGCAAAACATGGGTGATGTTTACAAACTTGTACAAATTCTTGTCCACAAAGTACTCAAGACTCGTTATTTTCCTAATGCCGATTTTCTTTCGGCTTGGGGAACAATCCATCTTATACTTGGAAAAGCATTATGTCTGCACAATTAGTGGTTCAACACGGTATTCGCTAGCAGGTGGGCAATGGCCAGTCCATCAACGTATGCAATGACAAATGGTTGAACCAACTATCAACTTTTTGAGTTACCTCCAGACCTGTTATGGTACCAGCAGATGCAAAGCTCTCTTTGTTCATTGACCCATACACAGCAGCTTAGAGAATAGATATGCTTCAACAATTTTTTGCTCCACAGTATGTAGGGGCTATATTAAGCATACCTTTGAGTTCTAGACTGCCTAGTGACCGTTTGGTGTGGGCTTACATGCCCAAGGGACTGTTCACAGTCAAGAGTGCCTATAAACTCACAATGTCATTAGCTGATATGCTACAGCTAGCCAGGCATGTACCACTCGGATTCACAAGCTTTGTTAGAAGACAATTTGGAGACTCAATGTACCCAATAAAGTAAAATCATTTGCTTGGAGGGCGAGTAAAGATATTCTGCCTGCCAAAGACAATCTTTGTCAAAGATAGGTTCTTGACTCTTCTATTTGTGAAGCCTGTGGAGATGCAATAGAGACCAGTGGCCATGTTTTTTGGGTATGTGTTCTAGCCCGCGAAGTTTGGGATTTGTCTGGTTTTTGCTTTGACAAGGTTGGTGATGGGGTTCATGAATTCCGGCAATTTCAAGATTTCTTGTGGTACCTTAAGTTCGATCAGCAGGTAGATGAGGAGCTACTAGGGTTGGTTTGTACAGTTGCTTGGTGCTTGTGGACCACTAGGAATGAGGTAAGGCTTGGCAAAGTGAGACCTCAAGCTTCAGCCATTTTTCAAAAGGCACGGTACTTACTAAATGAGTTCCAAATGGCAAACTTAAAATTAGCTAAACTTGTCCATGATGAAATTGTGCAATGACAGCCACCGATGGATCTATGGCTCAAAGTTAATGTTGATGGTGTGACCTTTGCTCAATCTCAGACAGTGGGAATTGGTGTTCTTGTTCGTGACTTTGCTGGGAGAGTGGCGGCCACCCTAAGTAAATGCCTACCTGTACCTTTGGGACCACTTGAGACCGAAGCTAAGGCCATGGAGGAGGGTATTTCATTTGCACGGGATGTGGATATTTGCGATATGGTTGTGGAGAGTGACTCACAGATTCTAATTTCTACTTTGATAGGGTCTACTGGACCTCTAGTTGTTATTACCAACATCATTGAAGGAATTCACGTGAAGTTGTATGAATTCAGAAGGGTTTAATTTTTTCATGTAAAGAGATAGGGCAGTTGCCTAGCTCATATTTTGGATTAGTATGCCAAGAACATTAATTCATATGTAATTTGGATAGAAGAAAATCCGCACATAATTGAGTCTGTTTTGGTTCATGATTTATCATTTTTATCTTCATTTCAATAAAGTTACGATTTTTTTTATCAAAAAAAAAAAATTGTGAAATAGAGAGATTCATTTTAAAACGTGTATATATATATATATAATAAATAAAAATACACATACAAGTGATAGACTTGCAAACATCCCCCCAAAAAATCTTTATTATATATAATTTTTTTATATATAATCCAATGTCTTAACATATATTTAACTAGAGTCAACCCTACCATCCCTAAGCTATTGTATCAATTTATTTATATTGTTTTCATGTTTTCGTATATTGGTAAAGCCAAATGTAGGCTAAGAGTCTATTTAGGATCTACTTATTTTGCTGAAACTAAATTTCTTTTGCTAAAAGTACTGTAAATAAAAGTAAAAGTTAGCTAAAATAATAGTACAGTGGAGCCCAGGTATAGTAGTAAAAATAAGCTAAATAGCAAAATAAATTGGCTTTTTAATTTTTGCCAAACACACACTAAGAGAACCAAATAACCTCTCAAAACTCTTTATGCATATAGCTTAGCGTAATAATATTGCTTCAAATAGTGGAACAGTACCCCCTCCGAATAAAATGTTGCCCAAAATACTTTGTTGGTTCTTGAAATTTACTATAAGTGAGAGCTTATGGTCCTTTTGTTCATTATCATTAGGCTCTTGGAATTTCTAGAGAGAGAAATAGATTCAAAGAGAAACATTGTCTTCTTAGACTCAAAAGGTTCAGCACAATGTTTTTAATTTCCTATTTTCTTGGTAGACAAACAAATTTGTTGTGTGGAAGACCGGGTTATAATGGGTTTGGGTTAGGTCATGGGTTTTTTTTATGTGGCAATATTATGTTGGTTTTTTAAAATATTAAAAGCGTTGCCACGTTACCTAAAAAGAGTCTCATCATTGCTCCGTTAAGCATATAGGTAAGGATACTAACCACAGTTAACATAAGAATCAATAATGCTCTTTTTTTTCTTTTTCTTTTTTCTTTTTTTTTTTTTTACTTTTGGGATTATTAGCACTCATTTGAAATTCCAAGAACCAAAAGTGCTCACTTGGTAAACTTTAGAGTATTCACATTGGTGGTGTGAAATTGCTAAAATGCTATTTTTAGCACCACAATATACAAAAAGTGAGCTACATTGGTGGTGTTATAGGTAAAAAATTTAACTCATTAGCTACAGTGCACAACCATCTATAGCTATACATTGTAGCTCAAATGGTAAAGCAACATAATATATTTTATGTGGTTGTGGTTGTGGTTGTAGTTTATTGCAGTGGATTTATTATTTTATTATGTTATTTATATTATTTTAATATTTTGAATGCTAAAATAAAACCTTTGTGGTCCATTAATGTTGAATATTTTGTAAAGTGAGATGGTAAAGTAGATAAAATAGCTTTTTGTGGTGTCAAAAAATTTAGTTTTTGGCACTACAAAAAGCTATTTTATCTGTAGTACCAATGTAGATGCTCTAATAGTGTATCCATGTGTTCCTTGACATATATGTGGTCCCTTTGCCTTCTCCAACCTATTGTCAAAAGTTTCTGATATTGTAGCCATAGGCAGCTTTAACTTGAAAAAAATAATTATTATTTATAAAATTTATGATTTTTTTATCTTTTAAAAAAATTGTGATCACCCTAAATTTTTTTAGGCCCAACATAATTAAATTTTGGTAAAATTTTGGTAATAAACTTGGTTGTAAATTAAGGCTACAACTCCACTTAATATTTTTTTTATTGGAAGTGAATTTTGACAAATCTATCATTGAATTATATTTTCTTCTTATATCCTTCATACTTATAAAGTTTCAATAAAATCAAAAATCAATAGCAATGTCATCAATCAAATATTTAAATTTCAAATTTTTGTAGTCTAAAATTATACGTAAAAAATATGTTTATGGATCAAATAGTAAATAATATTCAATAAACATGAAATTTGACATGTGTTTTAAAAATATAAAAAACATGCAATTTAACAGTTAAATTTTCAAAATATGTAGCAATGTTAATTTGTTTAATGAGAGTTGTAGCATAAGCCTACAACTAAGTTTGTAGTTGAACTTTTTCCTTAAACTTCAATCACTTTAACAATATATTAAGCTCTTACAAACAAAAAGAAAAAGTTCAAAACAAATTTTATTGAACTAAAGTTTTAAAAGAAACGTAGCTTACAAAATTAATAATAATACTATCATGTAATGATTTCAAAATAAGAAAACTCACATAAGAAAATTGTAAAACTATGTATTTGCATGTGTTTTTTTTTTTTTTTTTTTTTTCCAAAATATAAAGTTTTCTTTTTATTAAATTTTGTATATTTTATGTTTTTATAATAACCATCTTGAAAAATTTCATGAAGCCACAGCTAAGTGTAATCCCATTATCATTAGAAGCCTCTTATCGCCACGAGACCACGGCTTTTCTTAAGACAACCTAGGTTCTTTCTTTTCATTATATATATATATATATATATATATATACACGCGCGCTGAGGAAGACAAGGAATACAAAATGAGTGAACAAGATTAGAGTCTTTTGGCTGAATATTGCTAAATTTGAAGTTAATTTGTGTTATAGGTACTGTTTCAACTTATTTAGGAATTTGAGGAAAGAGAGTGAATTTCGGCAATACCATTGCCGAAATTCAACAAAAGTAGGAGAGAGAAATTTTTGATTTTCGGCAACACCATCACCGAAATAGGAGGGAAAATTTTTTATTTTTTTTCCCTCCTATTTCGGCAATGCCATTGCCACATTTCACTTTTTTTTTTCTTTTTTTTTTTTTTTTTTAAGAAATGATATGTGCACACAATTTTTACAATATTTTTACAACATTTTTACAACAAATCACAAGTAATTAGTTATTATTAGTTAAAATTTGAATTTAACACTGAGATTACTTTTTTAATCCAACAAATATAACATGCCACTTAAAATTTGTTGTAAAAATATTGTAAAAATTGTGTGCACATATCATTTCTATATTGAAAGGCAATGCCATTGCCACATTTCACTTTTTTTTTTTTTTTTTTAAGAAATGATATGTGCACACAATTTTTACAATATTTTTACAACAAATTTTAAGTGGCAGGTTATATTTGTTGGATTAAAAAAGTAATCTCAGTGTTAAATTCAAATTTTAACTAATAATAACTAATTACCTGTGATTTGTTGTAAAAATGTTGTAAAAATATTGTAAAAATTGTGTGCACATATCATTTCTTAAAAAAAAAAAAAGTGAAATGTGGCAATGGCATTGCCGAAATAGGAGGGAAAAAAAATAAAAAATTTTCCCTCCTATTTCGGTGATGGTGTTGCCGAAAATCAAAAATTTCTCTCTCCTACTTTTGTTGAATTTCGGCAATGGTATTGCCGAAATTCACTCTCTTTCCTCAGATTCCTAAATAAGTTGAAACAGTACCTATAACACAAATTAACTTCAAATTTAGCAATATTCAGCCAAAAGACTCACAAGATTATCCTATAAACCCCCCAAAAAAAAAAAAAAAAAAAAAAAAAAAAGATTATCCTATAAAGTATAAAGTCTCCCTTCTTTTGGTTGAAAACTGAAAAAGCTGAGATTGATATAGGACCATCACTAAAGTGTTTTACAAAAAGCTGTCCTTCGGGCTTCGAGTGACATTATGGTTCAAAAGTTATTACTAGAACTATAAATAAATCCCAAATAATATAGTTTAGTTTTTAGTATTTGTTTTCAAAACTCCAATTTTCTTTACAAATTTCAAAGTCTCACTTTTGTTTAAGAGCATCCATAGCAACTCGTGGATATTCATTTAAAATACAAAAAGTGTTCCAATTTACATATTTTATCCCAAAATCCTTCCACGTCAGTTCTTGTAAAAATATCTAAATATACATGATATCTTGCAAAATGAATAGTAACCGTATATATATACACGGTTACTATTCACCATGTAAACGATTTTTTTATTTTATTTTCTCTCTCCTCTATCAAACTACTTCTCTTCCCTAATCATTACAACAACCCAACACGCCAAAATAACCACCCAACCACCAAACCTAGCGCCACCACCAAACACCGCAATCTAGCACAGAGTATTAACCAAACTCAATTGAAAATTAACCCAAAATCAACTGAAAATTAACCCAAACACATCTACACAGACAAATCAACATAAAGATACACTTGCTCAAAAGTAAAAAATAAAAATAAAAATACAGAGATACACAAACACACCCACACATAAACAAACCCAAACGGACAAACAACAAAGAGAGATCGGTGCTTATCAGAAAGATCGGTGCTTGACTGGAATGATCGGAGCTTGTGGGTCTTGCTTGATCGAAGCTCGTGGGTCTCGCTTGATTGGAGCTCGTGGGTATGGGTCTTGCCTGATCGTAGCTAAGGAGATACACTAACTGATCGGTGCTTGTGGATCGGAGCTAGGGAGATCAGTATAGAGATGATTCAGAAAGGGAGATCAGTATAGAGATGATCGGAGCTAGGGAGCTGTGGATCGGTATAGACCGAGAGGGAGAGTTGATTCAAAAATGGGTATAGAGATGGGTTATGGGTAGAGAGATGGGTATAGAGAGAGAGAGAGAGAGAGAGAGAGAGCTGTATCAGAAAAAATGGGTTCAGAAAAAATGGGTTGAGAGAGAGAGAGAGATAGAGAGCGCACATATAATAAGGGGTTAGTTGAGAAAATAATAAAAAAATTGAGAAATTTGATTATTTAAATAAAAGAGGTGATAAAATAGATGAACTGATGTGGGTGTTTTGTAAAAGTGGATGTGTAAAATAGAAAAAGTAGGTTTTTAGTGTAAAAATGGATGTGTAAAATACATGAACTCATGTGGTTGCTCTAAGTATTATATTAATTTATTTATATAAATCTATCATTGATATGATCCATATGATTAACTTATCACTTTCTTCATAAATAAAGGTGAAAAAGCATAGCAACGACTTAAGTTTCATCTAAAAGATCAAGAGTGTAGTTCAAAAATCTTGATATTTTTAAGAAAAATGTATAATATTAAAATCATTTATTCTTATTTTAAATTTAAAATTACGAAATTCATATATATATATATATATATATTTAATATTTCATCTGAATCACTTCTAAAGCTTCTTGTCATACAACGATGAGATACCAAACTTATAGTCCAAACATATTGCTAAATTATCAAGGTGTTTTAACATTATTTTATTTTATTTTATTTTTTAAAAAATCTCTCTCTCTCATTACACTTGTAGCTATTAATTTAAGTTGAGTTTATAGAAGTTTGTCGAATATTTGTTAATTGACAAAGCTTATAATGAGAAGCAAACTCAACATCATTTGGTGTTCAAAATATTTTAATTGTTAAATTAAATTTTGAGTTTATTCTTTCTCAAAAAAAAAAAAAAGAAAAAAAAGAAGAAGAGTTTTTAGAAGTTTTATGGATAACTGTCAATTCAAAAACCACATATAATTGAAAGCAAACTTGCCATATACATTTTATTTCATTTTTGGGCCATAGTAATCATCTGCTTATTTTACTTTTAATTTTTTTAAATAAATGTTTTTTGGGAAAGAATAGAGGGTGACAAGATCTTTTTTATTAGATACATTATAGAATTTAAATAATGATATTTACTCTATGATCATTATTGTTAATTATCATACTAAGATGTTGATTGATTTTTTATATAAATAAATATCTCTTATTTGATAACAAAATATTTTACCAATTAAATTAACTATAATTTACTAAAACTAACGAGTTAAAGACAAAAGTCAATTGCCCTATGCATTATTTTTCTCTGTCACAGAGATTTGGCTATAGAATCTACCTAAAGGATCAAAAAGAGGAAATGACATAAAAGTAGTAAACAAAAGGCAGCAAAGGGGAAAGTCAAATTAAGAAAAACAAAGAAACGTTAATTTGTCAAGAAATTAAATAAACCGGGCAATAAGGTAATAATAATAAGACATGGCACCACACACACCCACTGCCGTTCACGACCAAAACAGCACTAGTCGCTCTCTCTAATCATTACTTTGGCATTTAAACCCCCGGATTCCCCTAATTAATAACAAAAAAAACAAAAGTAACAGCTAACACACAGCGAGTACAAAATTCCAACTTACACAACCCGAGTGCGCCGAACCCAAAAAACTCACATTCATTGCTGAACCCGTAACTTTCCCTCGCTTTCTTAGTTCAAATTTCAAAAACGACCCAACAACTCTCTCTCTCTCTCTCTCTCACACTAAAAATTCTGCTCTCATTCGCTTATCATATGACTTGAGTATTAAAAATCAAGAAGTATATAAGGCGAAAAGAAAAGAAAAAAGAAAAAAGAAAAGGTGTAGAGGATAAGAGACAGGACATAGGTACTAGTAGTGAGTAATTATCAAAAAATCGATGGTATGCTGGTTGTGGAAGCGTGAGTTTGAGTTGGGATTAGTGTGTAGATCAGTGGTGGGGTTTCTTGACAGATCGGTTTCCAGAGCTATGGGTTGCTTCTTCGCTTGCTTTCGTGTCAAAGACGATCACCATCACCGCCATCGCCCTCACCTCGTCTCCTCCGATCCCACCAAGCCTACGGTCATTTCTCTCTCTCGCCCTATGTTTGGTTCCCGAGAAAAATTAACAGAAGAAAATAAAAGAAAATGTGTCTCTCTCTCTCTCTCGCTTTCTTTCTCTCTTTCTTGATGTAGTAGTAGGTCTGTCGTAGGTGCTGGTTCGTAGTGGTTTTTGAAGGTGGATTTTGATTTTCTTTGAGTTTCTTCGATTTTCATGAGCTTTCTTTCTTTCTTTCTAAGCAGCCAAACAGGGATTTTCTTTCGTCTTTTAGAAAATTTTAGCATTTCTTTATCCTCCTTGAGAAAATTGAGGGAAGAGAAAACAAGATTAAGTCTTGAGCCTTCTAGTGTTTTTTTTTTTCGAATTAGGGTTCAGTTGACTGCGATTCAAGATTTCATGTTTTTGGTTCATTTTCTAAATAATCAAGCAGAACATTGGTTTCGTGAGATACATTTAACAAAAAAGAGTGATTATTTGAACTTACCTTCTGTTTGGCTGCTGAGAAAAATCAAAGAAAATAATACAAATGAATTTTGTCTGTTTTATATCTATGTTGTTTTAGTTTATTGGTAACAAAAAGCTTAATTTAATTTGAGAATACATTTTTTCAGTGTCCAAGCAGATAATAAGTGAATTATGAGATTTCCTGCTCACTTTTCTTCTGTGTGTTATGATCAGGAAACTGTGATATCTCAAAATCGTTTAGCGTCTCTCTTTCTATCTGAAGGTATAAAATTTTCCTGTTGAGTTTTTTATTATATCAGTTCTAATTGTTTTTAGTACATCGATCTTTTTATTAATATCTAAAGCTGTGAATTTGTTTTGAAATTGGTTCAATTTTTTATAGAGAAAGAGGATTCTCCGCACGCTGATAGGGAAGCTCATGGTTTCAGATCTCCAGAAAGTCACAAGGCACTCAAGGATGAGGTATACTGATCTTGGACATTACATGAAAGCTCCTAAAGATTGCGTTTGTTACAATTATGCTAATTTAGATTACATTTTCTCTTTAAACTTTTAACAATAGTTTACATGAAGGTGTTTATAATTGTGTTCAATTTTAAATTTTTAATGATTTTTATAGTGTTAAACCTTGAATAAGCATAGTTGAAGCTATGCGTAGAAGCAAAGAATTATGCCTCTGCTTAACACATGTTTATACATGCGTTTTTGCTATGTTACTTTTCAACTTTTGGAAGAGATGGTAGTCTAATTTTGTTTGGAAGCACAGCAAATTAAGTGAACCAAAGAATTTACTTTTCTAGTAATGACTAATTAAATTAATAACTATTTCCCATATGATGCGAAACACTGGTTATTCATTATAGATCAGGCTTTTGTTTCTTCATCCTTAATGGACTAATGTGTTTGGATTGCATGCGTTTTTTTTTTTGGTATTCTTATAGGCATAAGTTGAAAATTTTGAAATGGGAATGCTAAATGGATAAGTAAAAATACAAGAAAGATTTGATGTGAAATGAAGAAATTTGGTTTAATGATAGGATAGCTCCTATTGATTAAAAGATGAGGGGGACTGCTTGATATGAGTTCAAGTTGAGAAAATTAAAAAAAGGCAGAGGAACCCAAAACAAAATTGGTAGATGCTGTAAGCAAGGATATGTTAATTAAAGAGGTGATAGAAAGTATGATTTTGGATAGAATAGAATGACAAAAAATACATACGGTGACCTATATTAGTCTCCAACTCTTAGGAGGTTTCATAGCACCGTCCTCAAAGTTTTGGGACCGAAGCTTTATGAGTCACGTTGAGGTTTCATGCATATAGAAAGTATTCATATATGCATGCTATTGCAAATGAAATTTATGAGGCACGTTGATATTGATTTTACAAGTGGCATAAAAGCTTTAATCAGAACTGATTTTCTGGTGTTTGTATTCTGTAGTTAATTCTTGCTTCATTTTGGTTGTATAGATGGTTTGTAAGGCCTACCATATTCTTTTTGGTTAGATTATTTAATTTTTTTTGTCTTTGTAGGCGCTTTTTAGGGTGCTGGATTCTAGAACTATCCCCCTTCCCTATGACAAATCTCAGCAGATTTGAATGTGTGATTGCAAACCTATTGGCTGTTTCATCTGTCTACTACATGAGTTATCCTCAAAATACTAGAATCATCCTCATTCTTTTCAAATAGGGCATTGGTTACACTAATGGATAACTTTCTTTAGTCAAGGTTGTTATTGACTGTTGACAAGTATCTTTTTGATTGTATGAAATAAATTGTGCAGGCCAGGTTTCTTAAAGCTTGTGGTACCTTAGCAGAGACCCCTGCAGAAATTCGGAAAGCATCTGCAAAGTCGAAATTTTCACCTTCATATGATGGAGATTCAGAGCCTCCAAAATTCCATTCATGGCTTCCCAACACATCCATCAAGAAACTTCAGTTAGACAACCAAACTGAGCAGGCCGCTACTCCCATTAAACTTAGTGAAGAGTGGGGAAAGGGATCAGGTTTGCAAGAGCAGACACCTAGCAGGTTGTACTCTCTCCACTCTCTCTATAATGATTATGTTTGTGAAACAATTGATATGCTTTTAATTATTTATTGAGTACACCTGTCATGGGAAGGGAATTTTCCATATTTCTAAGCCAACCTGTCTGCTATTTGGTAGTATTAATTGTTTATATTTATGAAATGTGGACACCAATTATTTGTTAATACTTTGATTCACCTGACAAGATTAATAGCTTCCTGACATTTGTCCAATGCCATCTCTCTCTTCTAGCTGTATATCCAGCATACATAACACTGGAAAGGTCTCTTTCAGCTCAACTGAAGGCAGTGGAACAGGAAGTGTTAATACAGCTGTCAGGGTTCATGATAATCAGACTGAAAACATTGCAACATCAGTTTCACCTTGGATTTCAGCCACAGAAATTCAGTGCAGGAGCAAGTCTGTGCGTTTTCAATGTGATTTTGATGCATCTTCCTCATCATCTGAAAATGTTAGCCAAAATCAAAAGAAATCCGAATCACCAGGTAATCAGAGTGTGTCAAAGCCTTCACCTTATCCAACCCCACTTAAGCTGTCTGAAGAGATGCAAACACCTGGAACCGTTTTTCCCGCAAACTTTGACAATTTACCATATGGGAAGACCCGAATCAGGTCCCAGTATGTGTATTCAGTTATGAACCCAGTTGAGAGTGACTCTCAGTGGAAGTTATTGAGGGAAGAAGATCCTAACTATCATCAACTTTCAGGTGAGCTGAGAGAATCTCATGAGTTGCCCGAAACTACAACCCCTAGGCCAGAAGCGGGGGTAAAAGAAACTTTGTCTGGGAAAGAGTTGAAGGTGGAAGCAAGCCTGTCTGCTTGGTTGAAGCCACTGCCATCCATTCAGGATGAGAATAGTAAAAATTTTGACCCTGCTTCTACTAGAAAACCTCATTTTGGTAGAACTCCTGGGGACAGGCCAATCATTGGGCTTGTTGCTGCTCACTGGAATGATAATGAGCAATCTCATATTTCGCCAAAGTGGTGGGATGGGAATGGAATCCCAAATTCGACCAATAAATACAAGGAGGTATGTCTTGTGGCTTCTTTTCTTTCAGCTTGAGGCCTTTGAAATGAAAAGCTTCATTTAAGGAATGCTGGTTGTTTTTGCAGGATCAGAAAGTGAGTTGGCACGCTACGCCATTTGAGGAGAGATTAGAAAAGGCTTTGTCTGAAGAGAGTGTTATCACTCAAAGGTATGCTAGCTTCCTTCTTTGATGTGTACTGTGTCCTGTGTGACTGTAATTTAAAGTATATTGCTGGTAGCTTTTGAACGTAAATTGCAACGTAGTCAAAGGCAAAAGGTGACCTTAAGTTGCCTAGGCCTTGTATCATCTGGGGTGTAAGGTGTCAAAACAGCATTAACTCTATTGATGTGAGCTGCTAAATTCTAAATATTGTTAATATACATGTAGAACTTAAATCGTATTGTTAATATACAATCAAGTCTCTAACCATTCGTTTTACAACAAGCTTCTGTAAATTAATAATCCAACAATAGGTTCTGCAACAAGCTTCTACAAATTGTAAATCAAAGAGAGAGAGAGAGAGAGAGAATAGAATAATGAAAGAAAAAAAATACCAATGTGTTGTTTGTTGTGGTCTTAAAAGCTGTGTTTAATTTTTTTGATCAAATAAAAGCCTTATTGTTCTGTTACTTACATACTTTGTTTTGTTGTGTTTGAACTTTTGCCTTACCGCCCTAAACATTGTTTAAGGCATTTGCCTTGCTTGGCTCAGTGCTCTAAAGACGCCTCACCTTATAGCCTTGGTGTGGCTGCTGGGTGAGGGTTTGGCTTGCTTTTGATTACCATGGTAAATTGTGATGATATGTATGGCGAGGGCATACCAATTCCTATTTTTGCATTATGTTAACTCCATGTTCTATGTATCATCGTAAAGTTTCCCATTCTTAAATGTAGGTTTTGTATGATAACACTGATGTTTATGTTGTTGGCCTTTTACTTAAAGAATGTACATACCACCATTATGCCAAGAGTTCAGCTTAACTTAAAAGAATTTACGTTTACTTGTTAGCTGATGTTATTAAAAATCTTTACTTATTACATTTTCTATAAATGCATGTTAATTTCAAAGTAGTAGTAAGTCATAAGTTAATTTCACCACTAACAATAAGGATATTCAATATCATTTGTATATAATGTAAAATAAATATGAGAAGCTTCTGTGAATGCAAAAAAATAAATGAAAGACTCCAGAACATTTAAAACGAATTATGCTTTCGTTAAGAGCTGAGAGCTTAACAGTTACCAAAGCTTTCATCAGCTTCCTTTTCTGGTTTCCTGTTTAAAAAGTTCAGAGTTTTAAAACATTTTTTTTTAACATCTTAAATTTGCTTCATAGACAGTCTGATTATATAACTGTATGATTTACAGGAAGCCTGTCTACGGGAAACCAATAGCTTTTGATGAGAACGAGGAAAGTGATACGGCTCTTTCTCAGTTGCAATCTTCAACCCATCCTAAGTCAGTAGTTTCATTCTGATGAAAGATAGTGGTGGCGGCGTTTCTCCATTGTGTTGTGAGTTTGGTTTGCAGCCAATATACTGCCAATTAGTAGTGACTTCTAAAACCTAAATTGAAGTTTACGTCGTTGAACTGAACAAGGGTATTGGTTTTGTATCCAGACATTGATTCATTGTGCTGGTTCTGGAAATCTTATTTTTGTGGTTATAGACTTTTCAGCAGCATAGGAGCTGCTTGTAATGTACATAAGTAATGGAAATCCTCTGCATCAATGGCTCTTTGGTTCTGAATCGTTCTTAATTTTGTTTGCCCCTTTGAATCTAAGCCTTATGAAGTTAGCTATTTATTAAGATGATATTTGCCCTCATTCAAAGAGAGTTTACCAATTGGTTACTGGTAAATCACCTCTACGATACAAGAAAGTCTTTGAATTCTATATTTAGCAATTCTAGAGAATTCTCAAGATTTTCTTGTGCTTTTTGTTAATTAGAATTCTGAATATGTACAAACATGCATATATAGAAAATAAAGAGGTACAATTGAAGAGTCATTACTTTCAATAGGGTTGAAAACAGTTAATAGATGGTCATGACAATCAAATTCAAGTTAGGCACATTTGTTTGCATACTTTTGCAGAAAACAAAAACTTTGATTGACCACCTGATTGAAACTTGAGCAAACCTTAAACATCCTTAAACAGAAAAGTTTGATCTATTTTTTGTTGATAATTGGAGAAACAATCCAGCAAACTTTTGAAAATCAGATATTTGTAATTGTCTTTTGAAAGTCAATTCCACCATTTCCAATGTGGGATTACTTCATGTTATATAGTAATTATAATAAAGTGAAAATTGAATAAAAGTCCAAATTAGATTCTAATTACATCTAATTTTATGTTAAGTGTACTAATTGCATTCCAATTTGATTTCAAGTGTCTTTAGGTTTTAAATAGGTTTTGATTTTATACTAAGTGTTGCTTCATCTTTGATAGGGGTGTCCACGGGTCGGGTTTGTGCCTGACCCGGAACCGACCCGAATTTTTCGGGTGGGTAAAAATCGAAACCGAAATCGACCCGTTTTAATGGTCGGGTCATCCGGTTTGGGTCCGTCGGGTTTCGGGTTGGTGTCGGTTCGGTTTCGGGTTTCACCGCCAGTTCCGATATTTCGCCGCCGGTGCTGATATTTCGCCGGATCGATCTAGATCTGGCCGATATTTGGTTGGATCTGTCGAATCTGGAGTAGATCTCACCGGATCTCGCCGGATCTGGTGGATTTCAAGTAGATCTTCGTCTGAAAATAAAAAATATCGCCAGATCTGGTGGATTTCAAGTAGCTCTTTTTCGGAAAACCTTTCAATCTCATTGGATTTTGTTGATTTTATGGTCGGGTCGGGTGGCTCGGGTTTTTGGGGAGGAAACCCGCTGGCCGACCCGAAGGGATTGGGTTCTGTGGGTGGCGACCCGCCGCCGACCGTCGGATTGGTCGGTTCGGGTGGTGGCGGTTTGGGTTCGGGCGGGTCCGGCGGGTTGGGCGGGTGGACGGGTTCTGTGGACACCCCTGATCTTTGATGTCGTTTTGTTTTTTTTGTTTTTTTTGTTTTTTTTGTCAATTTGATTCCAAGTGTCTTTAGGTTTTAAATAGGTTTTGATTTTATACTAAGTGTCGCTTCATCTTTAATGTCTTTTTTTTTTTTTTTTTTTTCAAGATAGAGTAATCTAAGTGTATATGTGTGTAAAACTCCATCCCTCCTGGAGACTTGAATCCTGACCCTTGTCCCCCACACTCCACAAACACTTATACTTGTGGAGTGACCATCGCCCAAGGGTGTGCAGTGATTCTTTAATGTCGTTTTAAGTGTCTTTACATATAAATTAATGAATTTAAATGTCTAAAACATTAAGAAAAAATCTCAATTAGAATTTATTATACTTTTGCATACACTTTGAATATGTAATACTTCTAACCAATTTTAAAATTATTTTAAATGCATCTAAAATTACTTCTAACCATTCTATTTAAATCTCATTTGAAACTACTTTCAATTCATTTAAACTAATCTAGATTTTCTTACAAAAATTTCTTATTCGTTCAAATATAACTTATTATTAGTTTGTATACAAGAGGACATGAGTCGAAGGAATGTGTCATTGTTGCCTGAAAATGCCACCCGAGTTATTATCACTTCTTATTGTATTTTTTTTTTTAATCTAAAAATATAATTTTTTTAATGTAAATTTTTTTTTGGAAAACCCAAAACTACATCTTTTTTTTTTTTTTTGGGGGTACTTAATAGAAAATTATCTAATTTTTATGGTAATAATATCATTCGTAACCTTTAACTTATTTGAACTTAAGCATTTATGTATTTTTTTTATTTTTTAGTTTTTTTGTTATTTTGACATTTAGTAATTTTTTTCATTTATTATTATTATTATTTTGTATGTGAAGAAAATTACAGATTGACTCGTGACCCGACCCAATCCATTTACAACTCATTTTGGTTAACTTGTTTTTGACCCAAACTCAACTCATTTGCCTAGTCTAGAATCCATAAAGTGGGTCTCACATATTGTGAGAGAAAAAAATCTAGACATGGCAAAACGGATCTAAATTTTTTGACCAAATATGAAAAATACTTGACTTGAACTCAAATTTTTTGACCCGAAGCAAAAACAGGTTAACTCATGACCCAACCCAATTTTTTTACGGGTTAACCCGACCTAACCTTGCTAACCCGTGACTTGACCCATTAAAAAAAAAAATCGCTAAAAAATATTTAGACTATGCCCTTGGATACTAGGTACATAAAATACAAAGCATGACAAGCTGGCAGCCTACTACCTAGCCAGTAGCCAATAAGAGTAAAGAGTGACATGAGTCACATGACAACCCTTTTACTTTATTAAAAAAAAGGTTAAAATGATAGGAAAACAAGTAAACAAAGCAAATAGAAAAACATTAAAATCGGACTATCAGTGAGAGTTCAAGACATTTGATTTGGCTATATGCTAACAGTAACACTACTAAATTACTGACACTACTTGTCTACTTACACAAATAACAAAACTTATGTTGAAGTTACTAAACTAAAAAAAAAAGTCCAAACCAGCAAACCAAAGAGTTTTCCACCCTCTCACTCAGAGTTCCATGCCTCCACTGCTCTAGCTCTTCCTAAATAATCTTTTTAAATAATATAACTTTATTATTATTTTAAATGCAACAAGAACATGTGCACTTAAGGAGGCTGATAACTTGACATGGTCCATGACATTTAGTTTTTTTTTTTTTTTGGTTACTTTTATGGGAATGATATTGCGGGGTCAGAGAATTTGTGGCCCCAGCCCACTTTACATTAGGGCCCAAAGCCCGAGCCGAGGAGAACTATTGCCGAGGACGCATAATGAAAGTCCAAAAAAGGGCTAAGGATATGGCCGAGAATGATCTTATGCTCGGCACCCCATAAAGCCCCTAAAGGAAAGGACGAGCCCAATGCAGGAACAGGCCAAGTGAAAAAGCTGCCAATACTGCAATAAAGAACTCTGCATCTGACAGGTCCATACTCTTCACCATACTATTCAACTTTTACAACTACCCCCAACTACTCTAGGTACGGGCTGATAGGACAAGTCTCAACCCCAGAAACTGGAACTTACACGTGGACACTGGAGGGAGGGTAAATGTTAGTATAAAAGGGAAAAAGAACCAATGGAAAAGAGGTTGTCTCCCAGACCATGAAGTTTTAAAGAAAGAGAATAATAAGAGCAATAAGCTCCTCGGACAAGGTCTAAAGACCGGAATCACTCATGTCCCATCAGAAGAAGGTCTTGTTAGACACATCAGGAAGGTCTTGTTAGACATGTCAGGTTCATCTTCATGTAAATTTCCATAGAAACCACGACTAACCGCTGTTCGGTGATTCAGGCCTAGCCTTACAAGTCCACGCTTTACAAATTATATTGTTTGGGGCCCTTAAACGTACGAACCCAATATTATTTTGGGGTCGCTACTAATTGTGTCCCTACAATTGGCGCCGTCTGTGGGGAAGGCTTGTGCGTTGGCACAGGTGGTGGCAGAATCAAGCCTCTGTCAAATAAGGATCTGCGAAAGCTCCTCCATTTCCAGCAACACGCTGTTGTTGTCCTGACAAAAATTTCCGCTAGGGGCTACACCTCGCAGTGTCAATGGCATGGGCAGTTCTAGGGGCTTCCAACATCAAGTTAACGCCCCACACCTTGGTCGATGGGCTAATCCTCGAAACCAATTAAAAATATGAGTTTTGGACATAATCAAGGCATTGTATGGTCCTCGGACCCGAGCCTATGGGGAAACCAACTACTTAAAAGAAAGATTATGAGTTTTGGACAGAACCAAGGCACTGTATGGTCCTCGGACCCGAGCCTATGGGGAAACCAACTATTTAAAAGAGATATTATGAGTTTTGGACAGAACCAAGGCACTGTATGGTCCTCGAACCCGAGCCTATGAGGAAACCAACTACTTAAAAGAGATATTATGAGTTTTGGACAGAACCAATGCACTGTATGGTCCTCGGACCCGAGCCTATGGGAAAACCAACTACTTAAAAGAGATATTATGAGTTTTGGACAGAACCAAGGCACTGTATGGTCCTCGGACCCGAGCCTATGGGGAAACCAACTACTTAAAAGAAATATTATGAGTTTTGGACAGAACCAAGACACTATATGGTCCTCGGACCCAAGCCTATGGGGAAACCAACTACTTAAAAGAAAGATTATGAGTTTCGGACAGAACCAAGGCACCGTATGGTCCTTGGACCCGAGCCTAAAAGAGATTTTTATTATTATTAATTCATTGTTATTATAACTTCTGGACAGAACCAGAGTATTGTATGATCCTCGGACTTTGACCCATGAAGAGATTGCCCATTAAAAATTGGGTTAGGTCCTGGACCGAATAGAAGTCCCGATCTATCTTCGGATCCTCAATTTTAAGGGAACTAACGCAAACGAGTATTTAGGCCCGGTATAGCCATACCTCGGTCCTCGGACCAGATGCCAAAAATGATTAAGTTCATATGTTATCACGAACACGGCCAAGCCCCCTAATACTTGGAGACCCTCTTGGATGGTCTATTTTAGGTTACTCATTCTCGGATGACTGCCTCACGCGCAATATAAGGCATTCAACTGTTATCACGGTTAGTCTTTGTATGTTTAATCTACTATAGTTTGGTATTATTATACTTGACAGTCTCAATAAGTTCAAAATAATAGCTTTTTGTTACAAGGGTTTCTGCCTTAAGTATCGTTCAAAAAAAATAATAATAATAAATAAAAAAAATACCCATATGAAATACATCCATTCACAAAGTAATTACGGCAGAAAAGAAAGAATATGTAGAATAAAACAGAATCATCTTTTATTAAGACAAAGAAACAGTACAGCGTACAATGAGGGGCTTAAGTAAGCCTATACCAAAAGCTAACTACAAAAGCAAAAAGAAAAAGATACAAGGAAGAGATAAATCCTTCAAAACTCTGCTCTGGTAGAGATTATACATGACAAGATGGCCCCGCTGATGGAAGAGAAGAAGAAGTAGAGGAAGAAGTAGAAACACCAGGGTAGCTCCGGTGTGGGAAAGAAGAAGAGGCGGAGGCGGAAAGAGGCACCAGTGAAGGAAGAGAGGAAGAAACAGGGATGCTTAATCCTCGCATCAGCTCTGACTCCTAACACGCAGGTGTCATATTAGCAGCGCTCAAGAAAGAGCGGATGGTACTGACGACGAGAAACCCCACTGCTGTCACACCAAAAATCTGAAGTGACCAGCACCTGCTTCGGATTTTGACTGAAAGAGATGGATGCATCGCTCCCACATTGTGAAAGCGAAGAACTGTCTTGAGTCTGTGTCTCCCCTGTCCTGACCGCGCCATCTTGAGTCTCGGAAGGACCCAGTGCCTCTAGAGCGAGTGTGGTTCCTTCACCCCCACTCGTGCCTCAAACATATCACTCTAAGGTTTAATTGCACTGGCAAAGAAAACTTGGAGCACAGCTGAAGGATTAAGAATTTGAAGGGACTGGAGGATCTGTACGTAAAGGGGGTGACTCCTTATCCTGCTTCTTATACGAAGGGCAAGTGGGTGGCATTTAATCTACGCAGATTTCCAAGAAGTGCTACAGACGAGACAGCTTCTACTCAACTCCCAACACCGTCTAGAACCATAGGATTTGGGTGGTCTCGTGAAGGGGACATATTAAAGGCGCGCCTCGAGCACTGAAACGACGAGGACACCGCGTGAGTAAATCTAAAGGAATGTCTTATAATCCGACGCACCTCCCAGACTAATGAAGAGACACCGACATTAATGAAGGGCAAAGCTGGGCAAGCCATGATGTGGGCCCGACATCACCAAAACCCTCCTCCCCAACCAAGAGGTTGGGCAGCAGGATTTTGAGGGGCTATTGTGGGGCTAGAGAATTTGTGGCCCCAGCCCACTTTACATTAGGGCTCAAAGCCCGAGCCGAGGAGAACTATTGCCGAGGATGCATAATGAAAGTCCAAAAAAGGGCTAAGGATATGATCGAGGACGATCTTATGCTCGGCACCCCATAAAGCCCCTAAAGGAAAGGACGAGCCCAGTGCAGGAACAGGCAAAGTGAAAAAGCTGCCAATACTGCAATAAAGAACTCTGCATCTGACAAGCCCATGCTCTTCACCATACTATTCAACTTTTACAACCACCCCCAACCACTCTAGGTACGGGCTGATAAGACAAGTCTCAACCCCAGAAGTGGAGCTTACACGTGGACACTGGAGGGAGGGTAAATGTTAGTATAAAAGGGAAAAAGAACCAATGGAAAAGATGTCGTCTCCCAGACCATGAAGTCTTAAAGAAGGAGAATAATAAGAGTAATAAGCTCCTCGGACGAGGTCTAAAGACCGGAACCACTCATGTCCCATCAGAAGGTCTTGTTAGACACATCAGGAAGGTCTTGTTAGACATGTCAGGTTCATCTTCATGTAAATTTCCATAGAAATCACGACTAACCGCTGTTCGGTGATTCAGGCCTAGCCTTACAAGTCCACGCTTTACAAATTATATTGTTTGGGGCCCTTAAACGTACAAACCCAATATTATTTTGGGGTCGCTACTAATTGTGTCCCTACAGATATTATTAGTGATGTAAACTTAAACTATATATTTTTTGGTACTTTTTAAGATTTATCTCTCTTTTTAAAGTTGTAAATTTGTAATTACAAGCATTTTGACAATGAGTTATTAACATTGAACACTTTATCATCATGGATTCATGACTATAAAGAATTTCAGTCATGCTCAAAACTATCAGAATTGAAATATTATTAACAAATGACATTAGATGCAATTAATCAACTTGATTGATTTTATTCATTTTCTCTAAAAAGGTTGCCATTGATTTGTTTTTGAATTTACCCGAAAAAAAAAAAAAACTAAGTTTGATAATAGTATAATAATACAGGTCGACCATACCTTCTATGTACCGTTGATATTATAAAATAATAATAAAAAAGAAGTAAAAAGTGAAAACCCTAGGGATATAAGTTGATAAATTTTCCGTGACTTGGTAGGGAAAGAAGAGCGGAGGGGTCGGGAAGGGAGAGAAAAGTAGTAATGATGGAGAGAAGTGAAAATGCTAGAAGCAGCAGTCACATGTGGATACGAAAACCTACCTGAACCTGAGGGGATATCATGATTTTATCCATTATAGTTTTCAATCTGAATTCTGATTTCCAATCACACTTGCTGCTCGTATTTCCTTCTTCTTCCTCATCTTTTCCTCTCTCTCTCAAACCCTCGCTTTTCTTCTCTGGGCCTAGTGATGATGTTCTCACAGCTCTGAAGGTTCAATCTCTCTTTCGAATTTAAACCCCTTTTTATTTTCCTAATTTTGTGAATTCTGCATCTGTGCTCCTTGAAATTTTATTTACATTTAAATATTTCAAATTGGGTTCTCATATTTACATATTTTTTCCATTTAGTAATTGAAGAATTCTTATTGCTGTTTGTTTTGTTATAAAAAAAACCTCTGTTTTTTTGTTGGGTTTGCAGCAAAATATTTGGCTGGTAGTTAAGTTTTGTCATATTCATGTTATATCTGTTTAGTGATAATGGATGAGAAAATTTTGTGAAGCATCTATTTGGTTGAAATAGACTCCCAAATTCCAAACCAGTTTGTACTTTATATAGTAGTTGCTTCCAAAATATAACTTCTAGGACATTTTAGCCAAAGACTTGATGTGGGCAGAACTTTGATATCATATTGGTGAATCATAGATAGCAATTTTACAAGGGCATAGGATCTTATTTACAATATTTCTTATAGGACAGCTTTAACATTAACGGAAACGACTCGAATCAATTAGGAGGAGCTTTGACAGTTGGTAGCAGAGCTAGTGATGAAGTTTTATGGGTCTAGATAACAAACTAGAAGCATAAAATAGGAAGAAATACATCAAATTGCTTAGATTGAGAAGAGCTCATCTCACTTCAATGAGTCTGTAATCTTGATTAAGGTTTTGTGGCGGGATGAACAGCAAGTCACCAAACATTGGACTTATGGTTGCTTAAATTCTTTTTGAAAGGTTAATTTAAGGACTGAATGGACTTTACTTAAGGGTGAAATGCAAAAATAAGTCAGGAGTTTCCTTACAGATAAAGTCTCCTTAAGGCCTTAGTAACCTAATCAAGAATTATGCTTTCGAGTAAGCAGCTGGTCCTTGAAGTACAAAACAACAAAAGGTCTCATGTTTCACATAGTTACAAAATGTTCAAAACGACTTCATTTCATTTTGTGGGAGGAACTTCAAGCTTTGAAGTGGGGCTTCCATAAGAATCAAACATATTTGGGAGGCCTCTTTGTCTTTGGTTTTGGATTAGAATCATGTGGTTTTGCATTAGAGTCTTCCCATCATGAATTAGTCTGTTTATATGTGTTGAGAAATCTTTTTGGTTGTTTTACCAACAAAAAAAAGAAAGAAAGAAATTTTTTGGTTGTGTTGCTTAATTGCTGTCAAAATAAGAGTTACCATCTTGTCATTCACCTTCACTTACCTTATTTTTACTATTAAAAGATAACTTTTCCAGTAATACTTAAAATCTCTTTATATGATGCAATTTTGCAAACTTTCTTTACCTTTTATTTTTTTTGATAAAACAAATATGAGAGGAGCTGTCCCATGCTCTACCTTTCTAATAAAAAATTTAGCTTTGAATGAGAAAAACTTAATTCTTAATTCGTTCTGTTTAGGCCAAATTACTATTTTTATCCTTTGAACTACGGTTTAAGGTTAAATTGTGTTCATAAACAATCAATTGTGTCACTATAGTCCTTAAATATTTTTCATTGTTTGTTTACTTATCATAAAAAAATAGTCACAGTTATACAAGTCGTGTTTCCTTCAAACTACTTAGTTTTGTTAGTAGGAATCAAAGTTAACTATAGAGTGAGTTACGTCTGTAAGCTAATATCATAGGCATCACTTAATTTCCAAAAGGAGAGGACGGACAAGGGTAACATTGAACCATTTTCAAAAATCTATGGGTTTAAATTTTAGTTGATAATTCGGGTAAGAAATTGAATTTTGATGCATAATTTAGGGTTCAAAATTTACCATATATAAACTCTTTTTAGCTTTCATGGTAAAAATTCGAAACGTTTTTTTATTTTTTATTTTTTATTTTTATAATCTCTAGTGTAATTGTTAAAAACAAAGAGACAGAGAGAAAGAAAGAGAGGAACAACATTTCCCAAGTGTAATATTATGCAAAGTGTCAAATTCATTAGACATAGCTTGCTACCAAAGAGGGTTAATACTAGTCTCATGATAAGTGTGATGCTTATGGGGAGTGGAAAGAGCAACGAATTAGTGATAATTAGTAATGGACAGAACCTGGTGAATTAGTATCACGAATAGACAAGCTAGAGGAAGCAATAGACCCTATGTGACTAACAAGGATATGAAACCATCAACAATATAAATGACAGGACTAGAAGTTTAAGAATGTTTTATGGGAAAGTAGTGAGGCATCAAAGGTCATAAGTTTGCAACAAGCAGAATCGATGAATTTAGAATTGCTACTTGAGCCTTGAGGGAACAGAAAAGGCAGCATAAGTGCAGGACAGAACTTAAGACGATCATGTTATTAGGCAAAGAGTGCAATGTCGTCAGCATCTTTCAATGGTGGATCTACATTTGTTCCCACAAAGTAGAGGTGCAGGCATAAAAATTTAAAATGGATTGACTTGATTATTGGTGCATCTAACAAATTTTGGTCTCGATATGAAATTTCAAGGCAACATGGCAAGGAAGTCCCGAGCTGCCTTGGCTATCTCAAACCTTGGTAAGAGATTGTTGATGGAAGGAGCATGAATGTTGTTCCAATATTCATTTGTCTTTTGAATTGTCTAGGAGATTGTATCAGTGACATAACACCACAATTTTCTACATTTGAGGAACATAACCACGTTTGGGCCCAAGAATGGTAATTGGACCCATCCAGACTAATAGTGATGGGATGGGTGACATCATTGGGCTAGGCCATGGTTAAGAAAACTTTGATTCTTTATGTAGAAGCAGAGAAGTTAGCATGCAACCAAGTTGTATGGCCTATCTTTGAAGAAGGAACTAATTCGTGGAATTGATTTTACAAAAGATGAAGATTTGTGAGATGAAGCAATGTGGACAGTAAGTGTGTTCAAGATTGCACAACGGTGGAGAAAGAGAGACTAAAGATGTGACTCTGATTCTATGATATTGCTCCACCTTGTTTATGTCGCTCGTTTCCTATAAACTCTTCAACGAGTACTTTATACGGCGAAGCGAAGTGAACAAGAAAAACATGGTATTTTTTGCTTTGTATGTCATAAAATAGACAAACAACATTAATCACTTGAGGTAAATCCAACCAAAAACTTTTCTTCATTCTCTTATGTGCTGAAACCCTTCACTGTTTGCCATACTACGTAATAATCTTTGCTTGTTTACAGTGTAAGTCATTGCCCATGAGCTATTGCCATATTGGAGAAGGCACCAAGTACCAACGAAAGACGATTCTCCATATTTTAGTATAAAGTATTACATTAAACTTTATACTAAAATTCTGCCCAAGTTTTACCTTTTAGTTTCCATGCATGAATGAAATCGATCCTTCAGAATTGTGAATTATTGTTAAAAATGGGTCTACCGTGTATCCTTGAAATACTTCCCACTGCCTCAGCTAAGGGCGATTGGACAAGGACCTATGCACTTTTTGCATTGTAACAAGCCATAGTATATGTATTTGATCTATTAAATTCTTTTAGTTGATTTGTTTGCTCACTGTTTGGAAGAATGTTGACTTGCTCAAGATACTCTTAGTATCTTGCAGGATTCTCAAACCAAACATTTGTAATTGAACACAGTAGAGACCACCTTCAATTTGCCCGTAGGACATCGTCCAAATTTATTTTATTAGCATGCCAACCCACAATTTGCAAAAATAAATTAAAATTTTTAAGTCCCAACGACAATTTCCCTTATCCCCTTCAATGAATGAACAAAGTTTATTGCATACAAAGTCAAACAATATCAATTGTCAAAAAAGAAAAAAAAATGCAACAACATGGTCACCATCAATTGAACTCACCTCTTTGCTTCAATTCTTCAAGTATTATAAGCTAGCCATTCAATTCTTCAAGTATTATAAGCTAGCCATTCAATTCTTCAAGTATGGAAACTAGCCATTCAAATCTTCAAGTTTTTATCATTTTTCGTTAAATCTACAAGTAGCCACCATTAGAACATCTTTTCAGATAGATCATTTTGCGTAAGTTCAATTCACATTCAAGTCTTCAAATACTGAAATCAAGTTGAAATTATATAAAGTTACCAATTGAGCTCCATACTTACTAATGCTCACCATCATTTTGCCAAATACTGATTGCTTGAATCCTCAAAAGTTAAAAGCTACAAACTTTAAGAAAGCTATCGAAAATTTTTCAAATAAAGAAGAGGTTCAACCAAATCAGAAGGCCTAAAAGAACCAAAAAATTTTACATTTCTACTCGGAATTATATATTCCATTGGAGCTAAAATTATCAACAAATCTTCAAGAACACTTTAGAGTTAACACTTATTTGAAACCCCCCAAAAAAAAAAATTTGGGTAGAGCAAAAAATTGAGAATATAAACAAGAATAGAAACCAAACAAAGCAAGAAACTAATAGTTGTCTGCGCCTTATCATTATTCGTGTATTAAACAGGAGCAGCACAAAGAACTGAAGTTCATATTTCCAATTTCATCAATCAGAGACAATTTAAAAGCAAATGAAATGAGAATGAAGTTCCATTTCTTCATATTTCCAAGAATTCAAAATAAACAATTAATGCAGTGAAATAAAAAGGTGACTGGATAAAAACTCATCAAAATATTGCTAGTGATCAAGAACAATAGTTGAAGTGATTCAGAGGAAGAAGAAGCTGTACCATTTCCACCTAGCAGTACATGGTAATGGTGAACTTCAGTCCTTGTTGAGCAAATCTGGAAATCAAAGAAAATAGCCGATTCATAATGACATAATATCATAACAAAAGCCATAACTAACATTGAGAGAGAGAGAGAGAGAGTGACGTTATCAGATGCAAAGACAGAAAATAGTGGCAGCACACGCAATAGCAACACATGACACCAACAGCAATGCTGCACAGCTCTGTATGCTCAGAAACTTGAAGAAGAAGCTGACTGTGGTGGGCTACAACGGAATTTTTACGTTTTTCAGTAGATTCCTACAGGTTTGGGAATAAGGGAACCATCTGTTCTGGAGGGGGTGATTAGTTTCTCTTGTTATGTGCTAATGTGGTGCTCACATGGATCAAATGCCCAAAAATTATTCACACGAAAAGTTTTAACTTGAGATGGTAATCTAAGATTACCACATGAAATTCCTAGGAATATTCTCCAAATTTCATGAACCAAAAGGCCCCTAGGAACCATTTGATTATTACATCATCCACTACCTCCAAGAAGAATTATATGTTATAAAACACAACAATATACAATATTATAGAATTAATAACAAGTAAATGACATAAAATTAAATCACTTACACGTTTTAAACTCAAGTTTTCCAGATATCTATACATTTGCACAACTTTATACTAGATTTTTTTCTCCCATCCTGTCTTTATCTACAACTTTCCTAATGCAAATTGCTTACACCTATCCCGGGTCAATCAGACTTGTTATTGTACAAGTTTACCCCACTCAAAAACTAGAGGCTTGAAAAAAATAAGTGCCCAAATCTTGCACAATTCTCATCCTTCTTTCATTACCTTCTTAAAATATTGTATTGTTGTTTAGCAATGGTATCTCATGGCATCACTTGCTACTAAAAGGGTTCTCATGCATCATTTTCTTTCCTGGTGGAGCAAAATAGTCAAGTAGAAAGGGTTCTCGGTAGATGCTAGATGCTAATCTGATGAATCAAAGAAGATCAGTTTTACACTTCTAATGCATAACTGAACAGTAAAGTTCAGTGTCTAGACAATGAAGCAGAGGGATTTTCAAGATGGATACTTGATTAACAGGAACATCAAAAGGGATTAGCAGACTACATTCACTACATTAACAACACTATTTCCCTTCAAAATACTTCTTATTTGAAATGACACCATGCAAGCTTCACTTCCCACATTAAAGAGGGGATAGGAAACAAATGGTTTTCTCCTCTTTTTTTGTTTTTGTTTCCCTTCCCTTAAAGTAAAAGACATCCAGACCTTTCTAACCTGAGAAGCATCCTTCAATTATTTAGCTCAAACTTGGCAGAACTTGAGGAGACTCTTCCTCCATCATAACTAGAGCACTACACACAAAACTTGAGTCAGATAGAAGGGAATGAATGCATCATAAACTCCACAGGAATTGAGGAAATTTAACTTTTTCCTATAATTTGAAAAATTTTCAGGTGCAAATACCTTTGCTGAGGTACTTCTACCATCTCCATCAAGCCAGTGTTTGAAAGATTTATCCTGGAAAAAGCTCAACCCTCCTTGCAAGCTCATCCTTCAATAGCAGCATCCATCTGCAACAAATAAATGAAATGGAAATAAATAAATCTATACAATTAGAAGTGCCAACTACATGAAGAATATTAATAAGAGCATGTTTTACATTCTAAAACTCATGCATCTCAGCTTATAGAACATATTTTCATAAATTTATTAAGCGAAAAAGAAGTTATTGAAAATTAGTTTCTGTTCTTTGTATTTTAAAAGCAAACTTTTTGATCAACATTCAATGGAAGATCCCATAATGCCGACTCTAACGATTTAACCTTTTGTGTATACTATAGTATAAATGGTTCTCTCCGTTAGCTTGTTCTCAAATAAATAAATAACTTGCAAGGAACAAAGGATAATTAAATAAAGTTGATAACCAAATTTATAGTACAATTAGAGGTCTTAGGATTGAGAAAAAGCCTTCCATTTAGAGAGAACAAATACAGTAGATAAGTTTTATACAAATTTTTAAAGCTTTTATAGTTTGGTATTAACTGAGTTGAACAAGCAATGTGACCAAGGTTTAAAAATATAAGCCATCAGTAAATCCTGAATTGGCAACACATATCACAAGACAAAAAATCCAGAAGACCAAATAAAAATTAAATATAAGCAAGTAGGCAGAATGGAGATATCATGGATAACAATATTACCTTCATGATGCTTGCCAAGAGATTTGTAGCTTAGTGACATATACTGCTCTCCATTATTAGGAGAAAGAGGGTTCGAATCCTCATCCCCTCCTTGTTGTAACTATTGAATTATCAAGAAAAAAAAAACAAAAACAAAACAAAAAAAAACTTCAGAATGCCTTACAAAAATGCAGATGAATCGCCTGAATTATAGAGAAAAGAACCTGTAGCAACAGATGAATCTCAGCCAACTGAAGCAGCCACATCAAAAAGGTCCTCAGAGCCAATTTAGTCATCCAACAAAACTATATTTATCTGGTGTAAAACCTCTATCAAACATGTCATTATATAATTCTACAGCAAAAGGGTATATTATAATTTTTCAGAAAAAATAACTATGGGTTGAGTCAGCCAGAGAGTAAAGTAATTTCATATAAAAATCACTATTTCTAAAAGAAAAAGCAAAGGCGAAAGGAAAAAAATTCAAACGGTTTAACATTGGGAACTAGATATAATCAAATAGCTTATAAATAAAATTAAACTCTTACGTATAGTTGAGTTATCAAAATAATATTTTATATATTAAAAAAAAAACGGATATTAGATATCAATCTATAATATTTATTTTATGATGTATTTTTCTTTATCACAAGATTAACACATAAATGTAGAACCCATCAAATAAGAGAACAAAGTTTCATGGGTGAATTTAACCCAAAAAAAAAAAAAAAGTTTCATGGGTGAAGAATATTAACGTGGCTAAAATTTATTGGAGAGTGTAAAAGTGGGTGTAAATTTTAAGCTCTTGGTAGTTGACTTGACTTGACTGATGACCCCATAAAGTCTCCTTGGCTCTGTGCTACACTACTACCACTACTGCTAGGTTTTAGCTATTCTTCCCCAATTTCCAAATTGCCATGGCTGCCACTACAACTCTTTCCAAACCCTTCTCTTCATCTTCTTCGTCTTCTTCCTACCAACCCTCCGACGACTATAGGTACGATGTGTTCCTGAGTTTCAGAGGCGAAGACACTAGCATGAGCTTCACCGATCACCTCTACTACGCTTTGACAAAGGCTGGATTTCGCACCTTCATAGACAATTTCCGAAGAACAGAAGATTATTCTTCCGAGATTTTCCCAATAATACAAGAGTTCAGAATATTCCTCATCGTCTTGTCCAAAAACTACGCGTCTTCCACGGGGTGTTTGGAGGAGCTCGTGGAGATCTTGCAGTGCTGTAGAAGGTCAAATCAGATGGTTGTCCCTATATTCTATCATGTTAGTTCCTCCGATGTGCGCAACCAGTTTGAAGAAGAGTTTGGGGAACATGGAAAGCGTTACTTTTTAAATGGAGACAAGGTATCCATCTGGAGGGGAGCTCTCACTGAAATTGCTAATATTTCCGGGTTGAATCTGGAGACAAGGTAAATGTCTAATGTTATTATTAACCCAACTCCCTACCTTTCTTCCTTTCTTTTTTTTTTTTTTTTTTTTTTTGAGAGGAACTCCCTAACTTAGTAACGGTTCAATCAAAATGCGTGTTCTTATGAACATACAAAAACAAAAGTCAATTTAAATAGGTGGTGATAAACATAATAATAATATTATAATTTATAAAGATTAACGTTAATTACTCTTTTATCCGATTTATCTTAATTTTTCTAATGAGTTTTATATATATATATATATATATAATTTGTCTATAGTTATTTTGTAAATTTAATTAAGGGTAAATTCCAGATAACTACCCTGAGATTTGGGGAAATACCAAATACATCCAAGACAATTGAAAAACAACCATTTTAGTCTTTAAAGATGAACACCGTTAGCATGCCGTTTGTTCACTCCACCCAAAACAAAAGTTGCACAGCTTTTTTTCCATTTTCAAGAATAAATGTTTAGGTACCCCAAACTCATTCGTTCCCGCTAGCCTTAATGCATTTTGCAAATGCAAATGCTTTCTAGTTTTAGTCCATTTTATTCCAGCTATGGGACCCATTGTTTGATAATAAATAAATGCAATTTCATTCCAAACAAACTCAATTAAAATGCAAATAGTCCAGCAAATCACTTGTGAATGAATCAATTGAATATATACAAGAGTCCGTAATTCTATATAAATCATAAAGCAGAATTCTATTTCATGGGATTACATATGTATATGAGAGATTTAAGGAAATATGTTTTCCTTTGATGAAGTTGTTGTAAACATGTGTACTATATTTCCTTGATAGTGGTAATCTATGCAATTGATTAGCTGTGGACTTTGTGTGAGAAGAGGATTTTTCAATCAATCCCATGATATTTGCATAGCCTTTAATATTTGAAATATTTTTGTTTCCGGATATATCAACACTCCTAATGTGGGAAATTTCTTTGATCTAGGAATTTTCCTTAACAGCAACACTTCTTACATATAAATAAGATAATTCATGATTGTACAACCATGTCAATTGGTTAAATAATGTTATGCATAAGATAATCCACTTTCACATTCTTATGATGAAAACATTATAAAAAAAAAATCTGTTCTCACAAAATTAATAAGTAACAAGTATAGACAAGTAAGTTCAAATTTGCATTTGCATTCCCATTAAGTTCATAATAAATATTCATTGACAGCATTGTCAAAGTCATATATATCATTAGTTACATTCACAGCATTTGTACCATCTATTACTTACAAAAACTTACACTAATAACCATCAGTCTAAGTTAATACATGACATGAAAAGGAAACCAAAAAGGCAAAAGCTATCCAAGACCCACCAGGTCCATCATGTATGTAAGCTGTTCACAAGAAGTTTAGCTATATTTTGATATCAAGAACTAATTTGTACCTTTCTTCAGATTAAAACTTGAACACAAGCCCTCTTTCTGTTTGCTCAGCCCAAAATTTTTTTTTTGAGTAAGAGTTGAAATTCTAGCTCTGATGAAGTCTCAAAAGAACCATTGAACCAATTGACTTGGGTTACTTTCTTCTGGTTTATATTAAGAGCCCTTTGTTGCTCTTGGGAAGAGCAAGAATGATGAAAAGGTGTTGGACTCAAATGTGATGATTTTGGCCTGGCGGGAATAGATGGTGTGAGGTACATTTTCTGAACTTGTTGCCTTGGAAATGAAAATAAATAAAAAACTGTATAAATTTTGTTTTGTGTAATGAACAAACGGCTTGGGCAGCTTTGGGGTACCTGAGCATTCATTCTTGAAATGGAGAAAAAGTTATGTAGCTTTTGTTTTGGGTGGAGTAAACAAACGGCATGCTAACGGTGTTTATCTTTGGGACTAAAATGGTTGCTTTTCAATTGTCTTGGATGTGTTTGGTATTTCCCCAAATCTCGGGGTAGTTATCTAGAATTTACCCTTTAATTAATTATTGAAGGGAACTGGCACAGTTCTGGGCCGGGGGCAACGTCCTCCAAAGATCTAATGGATAGAAAAACACAATTCATAATTAAAATTTATTGCTCTAACCCAATTAATTTGAGAAAATATATAGGAATAGGCACTTGTGCTAGGTTGGGGATAAATTAATTATCACTATTAATCCTAATTACTTACTATTATTCCTAACTGCTCAAAATATTTTCCAGGTATGAAGCTGAGTTTATTCGGAATATCATTCATTATATTTCACCTAAAATCTTCTCCAAACCCTTCTCTTCCCCTTCATCTTCATCTTCTTCTCCCTACCAATCCCCCGATGACTATGAGTACGATGTCTTCCTGAGTTTCAGAGGCGAAGACACTCGCAAGAACTTCACCGATCACCTCTACTACGCTTTGACAGAGGCTGGATTCCACACCTTCAGAGACGACGAAGAGATCCGAAAAGGAGAAGATCTTTCTTCCGAGATTTTACAAGCAATACGAAGGTCCAGAATATCCCTCATCGTCTTCTCCAAAAACTACCCGTCTTCCGGGTGGTGTTTGGAGGAGCTCGTAGAGATCATGGAGTGCAAAAGAAGGCTGAAGCAGAGAGTTTTCCCTATATTCTATGATGTTGATCCCTCCGATGTGCGCAAGCAGAGTGGTAGTTATGAAGAAGCGTTTGTGGAACATGAAAAGCGTTACTTGTTGGATAAAGACAAGGTATTCAGGTGGAGGGGAGCTCTCACTCAAATTGCTAGTTTGTCCGGGTGGCATCTCCAGGACGGGTAAATGTCTAATATTAATATTAACCCAACTCCCTAGCTTTTTTTTCTTTTTTTTTGAGAGGAACTTCCTAACTTAGTAACGATTCAATCAAAATGCGTCTTCTTATGAACAAACAAAACAAAAGTCAATTTAAATAAGTGGTGGTAAACATAATAATAATATTATTATTATAATTTATAAGGACTAACGTTAATTAATTATGTAATTTATCCTATCTTCAATTGCAGGTAAATTACACCAACTTTCATTAAGATTTATTGAAATGACATTTCCTATTCATTTATATAAATTGTACTTTCCATTAGGGTTTCTATTTAACTCAAACAAATAAATCTATTCAATTTCACAATATTAGATTTTTACTCATTCGTAGAAACAGGAAGTGAGAGTGTCCTTTATACAAACTCAAGAAAAAAAAAAAAGGGTTATTTTCTCCATGATTTATGTAGAAATATATATAAATTGAATACTTCATTAAAAGATAGAAGACATTGATTTAATTATTGCATTTACAAAAACCTTCAAGAGATATTATCATTTTTATAATTTTATACAAACATATATTCATATATCTTATTGTGTCAGCACGAAATCCCAAAAAGTTTAGAGCAAAGCCCACTAGGAACCCAGCTCGTAGTCACCCAAGACTGATGGACCGAAATCCAAACTTCACACAAAATGCGCAAGTTAGCACTTTCCAAAACTTCTTCTTCCCAACCCATACACACGCACTCTCTCTCTCTCTCTCTCTCTGTAACTCAGGTGTAGCAATGATGCAAGCCATATCGAGGCGTATAGTGTTTGTTTTGTCCGATTTATCTTCATTTTTCTAATGAGTTTTTTAAATTTGTTTATAGTTATTTTGTAAAATTAATTAATTATTGAAGTAATTAATAAAGATTATCTTATTCTTATTTAAATATTGGTTATTCAATAAAGATTATCAAATTGTAAAGATTATGATAAGATTAAACTATCCAAAATCTGTTTAGTGAATAGAATTTTTTGTAATTCAAATTCCAGTCCCTACCATATGACAAGACAATAGTAAGGCTTGAAGTTCTTACAATGTTAAATATCTCTCTCGGACTCTCTCTAAACTTTTAAGGAGAGACGAAAAACCAATGCGTACATGTTCCACACCTAGGAATTGTCAGTAAATTAGTAAAGATTTTTTATTTTTTATTTTTCTTTGAGGAAACAAATCATTAAAGATTTTGATAGATATTCTGCAACTTCAGTACGGTTTAGCAACCATATAGTCAGTGCACCTTCATGTCTTACCAGAGAAGAAGATGCTATGATAAAGAAAATCCATGATGCTTTTTGTTTTTGAGAAGAAAATCAGCAACTCAACAACATTAGGAATAGGCACTTGTGCTAGGTTGGGGATAAATTAATTATCACTATTAATCCTAATTCTTATGCAAAGCATCAAGTTCGTCAAATATAACTTGCTACCAAAGAGGGTCAATACTGGCCTCATGAGTGGTAAGAGCAAAGAACTAGTGAAAATTAGTATGGGATGAAATCTGGTGAATCAATATCATAAATAGCCAAGCTAGAGAAAGCAATAGACCAAATGTGACTAACAAGCATATGAGACCCTCAACCGTATAAATGACAGAATAGAAGTTACTTATTTTTACAACCTGAGTTTTCAACTCTGCAATGCTTTAACAAAGAGACATCCAACCAAAAACTCTTCTTCATTCTCTTAATATTTGCAAAATATTTTGACGTTACATTTTCCCCCAATGACACTCAATTAGGGATTCAATCCTCCACTCTTTGCCATACTACAAAACAATGTTTGCGTGCTTACAATTTTACACGTGTGACTGTTACACTCAGGCTGGACCCTGGAGACCAGCTCTCCCTCTATAGCTATCTGACTGAATCCTCATTTTTGTTCTCTATATTTAACTTTTGATAAAAGTTAGAACCAAAGAAATTAGACCACCCCACCACATCCCCAAAACATTAAAGAAGAGATTTAACCAAATCAGTATGCCTACAGGAACCAGAAAATCTTTCATTTCCAATTGAAATTATATACTCCATTGGAGTTAAAATTATCAACAATTCTCCAAGAATACTTAAAAGAGTTAACACTTATTTAAAACCCAAAAAAAGTTTTTCGGGTAGAGCGACAAATTGAGAATATAAACAAAAATAGAAACCAAACAAAGCAAGAATCTAATAGTTGTCAGCACCTCATCATAATTCATGAATTAAACAAGAGCAGCACAAAGAACAAAGGTTCATATTTCCAATTTCATCAAGAAAAGGAAATGAGAATGAAGTTCCATTTCTTCGTATTTCCAAGCATTCAAATAAACCATTAAGGCGGTAAAAAAAAAGGGTAACTGGATAAAAGGTCATCAAAATATTGTTGGTGATCAAGAACAATAGTTGAAGTGATT
Source organism: Quercus lobata (assembly GCF_001633185.2). Taxonomy (NCBI): domain Eukaryota; kingdom Viridiplantae; phylum Streptophyta; class Magnoliopsida; order Fagales; family Fagaceae; genus Quercus; species Quercus lobata. The sequence continues at coordinate 45,119,646 of NC_044911.1, read as the reverse complement.
CAGAGGATGAAGAAGCTGTACTATTTCCATGTAGCTGTACATGGTGATGGTGAACTTCAGTCCTTGTTGAGCAAGTCTGCAAATCAAAGCAAATAGCAGAGAGAGAGAGGGTATCAGATACAAAGACACTGACAAAATAGTGGCAGTAGGGGTAGAGTACATCAGGCAACATGACACCAACAGCAATGCTGCACTACTCTATCTGCTCAGAAACTTGAAGAAGAAGCTGACTGGGGTGGGCTACATTGGAATTTTGGCATTTTTCAGTAGATTCCTATGGGTTTAGGAATAAGAAAACCACCTGTTTCGGTGGTGGTGATTAGTTTCTCATGTTATGTGCTAATGTGGTGCCCACATGCTTCAAATGCCCAAAAAAGACTCACGCAAAAAGTTTTAACCAGAGACGGTAATCTAAGATTACCACATGAAAATCTTAGGTATATCCTCCAAATTCCATGAACCAAAAGGATCCACAACTCCAAGAAGAATTATATAAGAACTGTTAAATTAAATGTTACAAAACACAACAATATACAATATTATAAAATTAATAAAAAGTAAATGATATGAAATTAAATCGCTTATGCATTTTAATCTTAGTTTTCCAGAAACCTATACAACAACTTTCAAATTAGATTTTTTCCTCCCATCCTGACTTTATCTACAACTTTCCTAATGCACATTGCTTGCACCTACCTCAGGCCAATCAGACTTGTTATTGTAAAAGTTTAACCCCACTCAAAAACTATAGGCATTAAAAAAAAAAAAAAAGGCACCCAACTCTTGCACAATTCTCATCCTTTTTCATTCCTGTCTTAAAACGCTGAATTGTTGTTTACCAATGATATCTCATGTAATCACTTGCTACTATAATGGTTCTCATGTCATTAATTTTTTCCCTGGTGGAGCAAATTTGTCAAGTATAAAGGGTTCTCAGCAGATGCTAGATGCTAGATGCTAATCTGAAAAACAAAGAACAACAGTTTTACTGCATAACTGAACAGTAAAAGTTCAGTGTCAAGACGATGAAACAGAGGGATTTTCATTATGGACACTTGATTAACAGGAACATCAAAAGGGGTTAGCAGACTACATTCACTACATTAACAACACTGTTCCCCTTTAAAATACTTATTAACTAACATGATGCCATGCAAGCTTCTCTTCTTACATTAAAGAAGGGATAGTAAACAAATGATTTTCTCCTATTTATTCGTTGTTTTTTTTTATTTTTTTTAATTGGTTTCCCTTCCCTTTAAGTAAAGCAAATCTAGACCTTTCTCAACTGAGAACCATCCTTCAATTATTTAAATCAAACTAGGCAGAACTTGAGGAGCCTCTTCCTACATCATAACTGGAGCACCTGATTCAAATAGAAGGGAATGAATGTGTCATAAGCTCTGCAGGAATTGAGGTACTTATACCACCTCCAAATAAAGACAATATATACAGGTACAAGTACCTTTGTTCAGATACTTCTACAATCTCCATCAAGTCAGTGTTTAAAGGATATATCCTGTAAAAAGCTCAACCATCCTTGCAATCTCATCCTTCAATATTAGCATCAATCTGCAACAAATAAATAAAATGAAAATAAATAAATCTATACAATTACAATTGCTAACCACATGAAGAATATTTATAAGAGCATGCTTTAAATTCTAGAATTCATATCAGCTTATAGCACATATTTTCATAAATTTTCTAAGCAAAAAAAGAAGAAGAAGATGTTATTGAAAATTAGCTGCATTCTAAAAGAAAACTTTTTGATCAATATTCAACGGAAGATCCCATAAAGTTGACTCTAACAATTTAAACTTTTGTGTAAGCTATAGTATACAGTGCATATATGGTTCTCTCTGTTAGCTCATCCTCAAAAAAAAAAAAAAACAAAAACAAAAGGTAATTAAATAAAGTTGATAACCAAAATTATAGTGCTAGATTGGAGGTCTTAGGATTTAGAAACAGCCTTCCATTCAGAGAGAACAAATACAATAGATATGTTTTATACAATTTACATCTCAACTGATGCAGTTTAAGCTTTTAAAGTTTGGTATTAACTGAGTTGAACAAGCAATGTGACCAAGGTTTAAAAATATAAGCCATCAAAAATCCTGAATTGACAAAATAATATCACAAGAAAAAATCCAGAAGACCAAATAAAAATTAAATATAAGCAAGTAGTCAGAATGGAGATCATAGATAACAATATTACCTTCAAGATGCCTGCCAAGAGTTTTGTAGCTTAGTGGCATAGCCTGCTCTCCTCAATAGATAAAAATATTACCTTCAGGATACTTTACAAAAATACAGATGAATCTATGAATTATAGGGAAAAGAACCTGTACCATCAGTTCAATCTCAGCACACTGAAGCAGCCATGTCAGAAAGGTCCTCAGAGCCAGATGTGCCCACAAATGGATCATTTTCCATGTAACCTTTTAACAGAAATAAGCACTCACCATCTACTTTCAGACCTGGGACATGTTCTTCAGACAAAGGCGTACAGATTGCCTTAGCTGGTATCAACCCAAGATCTCTCATCTCAATTAAGAGATTAACAGCTGAATTAGAATTGTGTGATCTACAAAGAAAATTACATAGCCTAAAGTAATTATTGTAGCTCAGTTCTACCTTTGCATCAACCATCTCTTGTAGCAACTGTATCACCATTTTAAGATCTCTTTCTCTACAAGAAATATAGAGTATTACATTATATGTACGTGCATTGGGAGTTATACTGTCCTCCTTCATCTGGTTATACATGGTGCAAGCCTCTCCAGTTCTACCACTCTTAAGAAGTCCATGGATAGCAACTGTGTATGATACAGCATCAAGTGGATACTTCTCTACAACTGCTTTCCTAAATACTCTAATGGCTTTATAAAGTTTACCAGCCTTTATAAGTCCATCTGTAATTACAGTATGGATGTAAGCATCCTGACCAGGATAATTCACAATGATCCCATGGTAAACATCGATTGCTTCATCAATTCTTCCAGCTCCACATAGTCCACTTAGTAATCCAACAAAACTATATTTATCTGGTGTAAAACCTCTATCAAGCATATCATTATATAACTCAACAGCAAGATTTGGAAACCCCGCTTTACAAAAATAACTTAGAAGCGCATTACCAACTACTAAGTCTGCTTCTATGACAAGTCCATGGACTAACTTGGGAAAGAGAGAAAACCTCTTGGACAAACATATGGTAGATAACAAAGAACAGAATGTATAGGAATCAGGTGCCAATTTTTTATTTCCAAAATTTACAAAAACATCAAGCGCATCATCATACCTTCCAATCTTGGAGAAACAATCTATTAATACATTACAAAGAACCAAGTCAGGGGCATACCCTTTGGATTTCATGATATTTAAAACATGGAATGCATCATCAACCATTCTTGATTCCATAAGTCCCTTAATTAAAGTAGTATATGTTACAACATTAGGAGAACAACCAGTCTTACCCATCTTCTCCAACAAACTACTCGCAATATCAATTCTATGCAACTGGCAAAACCCATCAATGAGTATACTCCAAACATTCACAGATATTGGAATGCCCAAAGTAACCATTCGACCCAGCACTTGATATGCCTCCACTAGATTACTCAACTTGCAAAAACAATTCAACACCATCTCAAATGTCTCAACATTCGGATAATACCCCATTCCCATCATCATTGTAAAAACATCCCAAACGCGAACTAAATCATTCAACTTACACAAATTACACAATGCAATATTCAATGTCAAAAAATTAGGCAACTGAGTCTCCTTCAAAACCTTAATGGCTACATTGACACGCCCAATCTTGAACAATACATCCATAATTACGTTACGCGCAAAAGTGTTAGGCTTAAAACCAAAGCAACCCATTTGCTCAAAAGCCTCAAAAACCATGTCATACATTCCCCCACGCCAATAAATCCTCAACAAAAGCAAAAAAGTTTGTGCCTTTGTAACACACCCAATACTCTCTAATCCCCTAACAACCCCTCCAACAGTTTCATACCGATGCATAAGGCGGTTAACCACAGCAACCATGTGGTCAAACGCAGTCGTATTATGAAAGTAGTTGGGTTGCTTAGCACACCATAAGAAGAAGCTCAATGCAATCAAATCAGAAGTACAGCTCAGTAAGGTGGAATGTACAATCTGATGAGTGAGAGTGAGAAAGGGATTTTTTCTCTCGAGAAAATGTTGATTTTCCAGGAATTTTTTACTCTGGGTAGTTGGGTCAGGTAGACATACCGTTGCCGAAGAGAGAAAACGAAGTGGCAGAACTGAAGTGATGAAGAGGCGATTTGGGGTTGAGTGTAGCAAACTCCACCTATAAAATCTCCATAACATTTCCAGGAAAATTTAATTTTCCCAGAAACCAAACGCGACATAGGAAGCGAGTTAAACTAGAGAGCTGTAAAGGGTTTTTGAAAATCTGTGTAAAACTAAAACCCTACAGAAAAGAGAGAGATGATGGATCGGGTTACCAAAGTGAGTATTTGGTTCCGGGTCAATGGACTGTCCTAATGGGTAATTCTACTGGGCCTTAATCTGGTGAATTTTAGGCTGGGCCTAGTGGGTTGTGTGGGCTTTCAACTAATGCACATGAACCCACAATTGCGTAAGGTCTATGGAAGTAGGCAAATGCATATATTAATTTCCATTCCATTCTCTCCTCCTAAATAGAGTGTTGGGGCAAAGGCGAAGTGTGGTCTCACCATCTCTGCTTCAACAACCTCTCTTCTTCTTTTTCTCTCTAAAAATCGTTGAACAAGTAATGATAGATTTGTCAAATTCACATTTGACAAAAATATATTGAGTTAAGATGTAGTTATTGATTATCAAAAAAGTTTGTAGGCAAAATTTTTCCTAAAAAAAATGAATAATGACCCTTTCACTTTATTTATCGCCCTTATTATTATTTCTCCATTTCTTTTTCTTTTTCTTTTTTCCAACAAGGGAAAAAACAAAATAAAAATATTACTTTTTTATTAGTTATGAATAAATTCTAAATGACTTGCCTGTAAAATAATTATTTTATTATTAAATTGATCTTACTCACTTAATAGAGTTCGATAAAATTTCAAGCATGCATGAGTGCCTTACACCTTCCCATACAATGTACATGACCCTCCAAATTTATCTTTTTTGAAGTATAGACCAATTTATCTTAACAAAGGTGCATTCCAAAATTCTTTAGCAAAAACACAACCCAAGTCAAGTTTCAATCATATTTAATATGCAAACCACCAATGAAAATGAATATGAGAGATATTTGGGGCTATCAACTATATATGGTGAAACATAGTCAAAAGTCTTATACCGCAGTGGCATGGCATAATCTCTTTTTTAAAGAGAATTGGGATTCAAATCACTCTCTCGTATTATTGTAACTATCGAATTATTAATGTAAAAAAATGGAGCTATGATGAGACCTACTAAAATATACTGGTAATTTTTGCAACAACCAAGACTTGATTGGTTATCACTTAAGACAGCAGTGTTAAAATGTTGTAAAGAACTTGTCATTAGGGTTCATTTTATAATCCGTAATTGATAATGTAACATGCGCTAATATTATAAAGAGAGAAATAAACATTGTATTGCATTGTCCTCCGTTTAATGAATTTCTCCTCCTCTTGATCTGTTGATCACCGTGGGCATAAGCAAATCAAACACAAACTCGCTGTCTACAAACTCCAGTCTTTTCTTGAATGTAGATATGTTTGGGTTAGGAGAATTCGCAACTCTGCTGCTCATATAGCAGCAAAAATAGCAATGAACTCCTACTCTTCTTTTTCTTTTAACAAAGATAATCTGCCAGTGCCCAGTAGTCTTATTCTCTGTTCAGTTCTTCTTCTATGAATAACATCGAAGCTCATCAATATATGTATTGGCAGCTACAAACCTGTTGTATGCGCATGTGATTATTTTTGTTAGATGATTCCTACAGTAGCTTTTACATAAATACGTATACCTTCTGTTAAAACTGATACAATTTGCTCAAGGTTTAAGGAGTTATCTGCTAGGACTAGTGCAGGGTAGCAATCCAATGGTGGCGCAGGCCAACAAAGCAAAGAGATAGTTGGTAGGTTTACTGATGCAAGTACAAGCACAGTAGCATCATCACTAGCAGACAAGGACAGCCACAACAATAAACAATTGTGGAGCAAACGTGCTGCAGAAGCATCAGATACAGAGCACCATTGGAATTTGCTAGAAACCATTGAGACAATACCTTATCATGAAGTCTTCATACATAGTTTTGGAGACTATGATACACGTGGCTTGTAATAATTAGGTTGTCATGTATATGATGAAAACTCTATTGTTCAGTTAGCATAGTTGGTAACTGATTACTGATTTTAAGGGACTTTGTCTTTGACATGTATATATATAGAATAGCCTTACTATATAGGGATCAGTTGCTTGTATCAATTCATTTTTTCTGATTCAATGAAACTCTGATCTTCTATTTAGAGAGAGAGTTCCAGATTTTATATGGTATCAGAGCCAAACGAAGCTTCTTCAAGGGCGTCCTCTGATTCAAGCAACCAATCTGATCCAGTCAACAACCAATCTGATCCGGTCAACAATGAATCAATTCCTAAGAATCCATATTTTCTCAGTGCAAGTGAGAATCCAGGAAGCATTTTGGTGACACAACCACTGCTTGAAATGTGAAACTATCACTCCTGGTCAAGGGGTATGATCTTAGCTCTCACTGCTAAGAAGAAGATAGGGTTCATCAATGGTAGAATCTCTATGCCTGATCCAGAATCTCCACTCTATGAAGATTGGCAAAGCTGCAATACGATGGTACTTTCTTGGCTTATCAATTCAATGTATGTTGATGTATCTAGCAATATAATCTACTGTGAAACTGCGAGAGATATGTGGTTAGAATTGAAAAACTTGTTTTCACAAGGCAATGGTCCCAAAATTTATAATCTTCAAAGGGAGATTTCTCACATCACTCAAAATCAGTTGTTTGTGACTGAGTATTTCACAAAATTTAAGAGATTATGAGATCAATTGTTGATCTTGAGCCTTTACTAAAGTGTAGTTGTGGAGCAATGAAAATCCTAAGTGCTACTCATGATAAAGCCTATGTAATGCCTTTTTTGATGGGTTTGAATGAGAATTTTGAGACTATAAGGACTCAAATTTTGATGTATGAGCCTTTTCCCTCAATTAGCAAAGTCTATGGCTTAGTTCTTCAAGAGGAGTCTCATAAGAACATTGGACATGGAGGATCTTTTGCAACAAAACCAGGTTCTGTTGCAATGTATGTTAATTCAAAAGGCAATAGTTCTGGGAATGCAAATTGGACTAAGGGAAACAACAAAAAGGAAAGGCCTTTATGCACACATTGCAATATGCTTGGGCACACCATTGATAAGTGTTATAAACTTCATGGATATCCACCCGGGTATAAACCAAAGGGAAAATCTAATGCTAATCAAGTTTCTTATGATCAAGGAGCTATGATTGAGCATTCTTCACTTGGATCAGTTCAATGTCCAATCACAAAGGCTCAATGTGAGCAATTGTTGGCTTTCTTCAACACTAGCTCTAATTCTGGTGATAAGCATCAAGCAACTACTGTAAATAGTGGTGATGGAATGCCAAGCTTGATGACTGGAGTTGCTGGTGTGGCTTCTTCATTTGGTGTTCCTCCTGGTACTGGTTTGGCAGCCACCATTTCACATCCATCAATATCTAATTCCTATCTTGAGACTATGGCAGGTATGGCTTCTGGTTTGTCCTTTAATTCCAACTTGAAGCATTCAGTTTTCTCTGCAAAACTAGTCAATAAAGATATGTTTTCATCCATTGATTGGGTCATAGACAAAAGTGCTACTAACCATATGGTGCATTCAGTTTCTTGCTTTACTTCTATAATTTCTACTCTAAACACACATGATAACTTGCCTAATGGTGAAATTGCCTTAGTAACTCATATAGGAACCGTTAGAATTTCAGAAACTCTTATTCTATATGATGTACTTTGTATTCTAGCTTTTAGTTTTAATCTCATATCTGTCAGCAAGTTAGCCAAATCTATGTTGCCTCATTTTTCTTGGTACTTTCTGCTTCAGCCAGGACCTTGCTCATTGGAGCACAATTGGTCTGGGTAGAGAGTACAATGGTCTTTACCTACTGGAAGAAAGCATATCCATTTCTACTTCAGCTTCTGCAGTGTTTTCTGTCAATTCTGTTCAGCCACATGTTTGGCATCTCATATTGGGGCATCTATCAAATGCTAAATTGGCTTTGATGAAGATTAATAAAGTGCCTCTTCATGGTTTTGTAAATAATTTTCATTGTGACATTTGTCCTCTAGCAAAACAAAAACAATTACCTTTCAATAAAAGTGTTCATATTTCTGAAAATTGTTTTGATTTGGAGCATTGTGACTTGTGGAGTCCTTTTTCAATTGCTACTATTGACAATTGCAAGTACTTTCTAACCATTGTAGATGATTGTTCTAGGTCTACTTGGGTATATTTGTTGAAGCACAAGTCACAAACATAGACTGTTTTAGAGCAGTTTTACAATCTGGTTGAAACTTAGTTTGGTAGAAGGATTAAGGTTGTGAGGACAAATAATGGGATTGAGTTCCTCATGAAGGATTTCTTTGCACAAAAGGGTATCTTGCATCAATTAAGTTCTGTTGAAAACCCTCAACAAAATGCTATTGTTGAGAGGAAGCATCAACAGATCTTAAATGTTACAAGATCTCTCATGTTTCAATCCAAATTACCTTTATATCTATGGGGGCATAGTGTTTTAACTGCAGTCTACTTGATTAACAGAATCCCTAGTTCACCATTGTCTCACAAAACACCTTATGAAGTCCTTTTTGGTCATGAGCCAACCTATGATAATTTAAGAGTGTTTGGTTGCCTATGTTATGCATCTACTCTTTCTCATACCAGATCTAAATTTGACCCTAGAGCCAAAAAATGTGTATTTTTGGGGTAAAAGGTTATAAGGTCTATGATCTTTCTAGTAAGTCAGTTTTCATCTCCAGGGATATAATTTTCATGAGAATATTTTTCCTTTTGCTGGTACACATGCTACTCTTGTTGATCCTTTTCTTTTAGATTTTGCCTTTCTAGGTACTACTCCTTCCAGCACAAATACTGATTCTTTTGTTACTCCTGTCTTTATACCAAATTCACTTTCTGATTGTTCTGATTCTTCAGTTTCACCTTCTGCCCCTAATTTTGTTAATCATTCTATTGAAACTTCTAACACCTTACTTGCTGATGCACCTACTGCTGATTGTCTCCCTTCTCGGTTTCCTTTAGTTCCTTCAGCTGCCGTACAAAATCAGACATGTGCATCTACACCAGAAGTACCACCTGCACCTATCAGAAAGTCAGCTAGGACTTCAAAACCTCTAGCTTACTTGCAGGATTACTCTTGTGCTTCAGCTTGCTCTCCTGCTTCTGGTGGTCCTTATGATATTGGTCATAGTCTTACCTATGCACATCTTATTCCTAGCTATCAATCTTATGTCTTGGCAGTTAGTTCTACTCCTCAAGAGCTTCAAAGCTTCTTCCAAGCAGTCAAAGATCCACTATGGAGAGAAGCTATGGATAAGTAAATCCAAGCTCTTGAACAAAATCATACTTGGGATCTCACTACCTTGCCTCCAGGTAAAACTCATATTGGCTGTAAATGGGTATATAGAATTAAATTGAAGTCAGATGGGACTGTTGATAGATACAAGGCAAGACTAGTTGCCAAGGGTTATACTCAAAGGGAAGGTCTAGATTTCATTGAAACCTTCTCCCTTGTAGCAAAAATTGTTTCTGTCAGGGTGGTTCTTGCTTTGGCAACAACTAAATCTTGGCCCCTTCATCAATTAGACATTAACAATGCTTTCTTGCATGGTTTTTTTTTTTTTTTTTTTTTTTTTTTTTTTTTTTTTTTTTATATTGAGAATCCAATCCATGGGAAATTTCATTAATTAAGAAAGTGGCTTATCCGCCAATACAAGACAACTAATGTCTGGAGGAACAGACTCCATCCAAACCGTTAAAGATGAGCAATATCTAGCTTTTTTGGCCAAAGCATCCGCTACACAGTTACCTTGCCTATTGAGTATGAGAGAAACTAAAACTCTACAAAGCTTTAACATACAATAAAGTATCTTGACAAATATGACCAAAAGCAATCTGAAACTTATCACCATTTTGAAGAGCTTTGATGACAGTTTCCGAATCTCCTTCCAAGACGAAATTACGGAGACCTACTTCATGGATAAAAATGGCAGCTCGCCTAGCTGCTAGCAATTCCAACACCGTAACAAAAGCGGGCTATGGTATTTTTTCAGATAGGGCAGCCATGACTTCACCATCTTTGTTCCGAATCACTACCACAATACCAGCTTCCCCTGTATCAAAAAACATTGCGCCATCAAAATTTGTTTTATATTCACACCGATCTGGAGGTCGCCAATTCACAGTCGTGGGCCTAGGTAGTTTCAGCTTTGAAGTCCTTCCTGGATTGTGAAGCGATAAAAACCTCTTCGCTTTAAGTACTACCCGGTTTAGGGGAATAACATCCTCCTTCATTCTGAGCTTGTTTCATCGCATCCACAGGAACCAGGCCGTGACTGCAAATACCTCCAATTGGTGCAGCTTCTCATATACAACCTCCAATAAATTTTCAAATGAACCATTAGCCATAATTTGTCTATTTATCCAGCTAAAATCTGTGTCCCAGACTTAGCGGAACACCTCACAATCCCAGAGAGCATGAAGAGAGTATTCAGAACATTGGAAGCAGGTATCATCATTAACAACCCTCCTTTTCTTCAAATTCTCCAAAGTCGACAATGCATTGGAACAAGCTTTCCACAAAAATTGTTTTATCTTACCAGGCACAGTAGCTTTCCAGATTTTTTTTCTAGAAATTCCTATGCCTCTCCGGATTTGATACTGATGCTGCATCAGAATTTTCTTCACTACACAGCCATTGGTAACCTGAGCTAACCATATAGAGACCATCATTGGTCTTTGGCCAGTACAAACAGTCAGGTTGATTAGTGATGCACAAAGGGATAGCTTTTATTTTTTGGGCTTCAAAGGGTAGGAAGATGTTGTTTCTTGCATGATGATTTGCTTGAAGAAGTATATATGTCACTGCCTCCTAGTTTTCACAGTAAGGGGGGGTGTTCAACTTCAAATTTTCATTCTCCATCTGCATCTACATCTACTGCACCTATTATTTGCAGGCTTGTTAAGTCACTTTATAGGTTAAAACAGGCCTCTAGACAATGGTACACTAAGCTGTCTTCAACCATTCAGCAACTTGGTTTTGTTCAATCCCAAGCTGATCACTCATTATTTGTGTTTGCCAAAGGTCCTTTGTTTACTGCACTGCTTGTGTATGTGGATGACATGGTGATTACAGGAAATGATCCAAACTGTGTGGCACTTTTAAAGTCAGTTCTGGATGCTAAGTTTGGAATAAAGGACTTGGGGTCACTCAAGTATTTCTTGGGACTTGAGATTGCAAGGAGTGATCAGGGAATTAGCTTGAATCAAAGGAAGTTTGCACTTGAAATTCTAAAAGAAATAGGAATGATGGGTTTTAAGCCTTTGAAGTCACCCATGGAGCAGCAACTTAAGCTATCAAAGGGTAATGGAGAGCTTCTAAAAGATTCAAGTCAATATAGGAGGCTTATAGGGAAGTTGATGTATTTGACTTTGAGTAGGCCTGACATTACCTATGCTGTAAATAGGTTAAGTCAGTTTCTAGCTCAGCCTAGAGTTCCTCACATGCACGCAGCTAATAGGATATTATAGTATATAAAAGGAACTCCAGGCCAAGGGGTATTTTTTCCTTGTGATTCAGACTTGCAGTTGAATGCATATTGTGATGCTGACTGGGCTGAATGTCCAGACACCAAAAAGTCTCTTACAAGGTATTATGTCTTCCTTGGGGACTCATTAATATCATGGAGATCAAAGAAACAGTCAATGGTTTCAAGATCTTCAGCCATGGTAGAGTATAGATCCATGGCAACTACAACATGTGAAGTGACATGGTTGTTATTTCTATTGAAAGATTTACATGCGAAGCATGACAAACCAGTTTTATTATACTGCGACAAACAGGCAGCACTGCATATAGCTGCAAATCCAATATTCCATAAGAGATCAAAGCATATAAAAGCTGATTGCCACATTGTTAGAAACAGGATTCTAGATGGAACAATTAAAACCTTTCATGTGGCTTCTAAAAATTAGTTAGCTGATGTTTTCACCAAGGCTTTAAGTGTAGACAACTATCTAAGATTGATCAAGAAGTTGGGTTTGATTAATATCTTTGCTGCTAGTGTTGAATTTCCAGAACCAGTGTCAGAAACACAAACTGCAAGAGCCTTGCTCTTGAGGGGGGGGGGGTGTTAAAATTGATACAATTTGCTCAAGGCTTAAGGAATTATCTGCTGGGACTAGTTAAGGGCAGCAATCTAATGGTGGAGCAGGCCAACAAAGCAAAGAGATAGTTGGTAGCTTTATTGATGCAAGTACAAGCACAGTAGCATCATCATTAGCAAACAAGGACAACCACAACAATAAACAATTGTGGAGCAAACGTGCAGTAGAAGCATCAGATACAGAGCATCAGTGGGATGTGCTAGAAACCATTGAGACAATACCTTATCATGAAGTCTTCATACATAGTTTTGGAGACTATGATACACATGGCTTGTAATAATTAGGCTGTCATGTATATAATGAAAACTCTATTGTACAGTTAGCATAGTTAGTAACTGATTTTAAGAGACTTAGTCTTTGATGTGTATATATATAGAATAGCCTTACTGTATAGGGATCAGTTGCTTGTATCAATTCATTTTTCTGATTCAATAAAACTCTGATCTTCTATTTAGAGAGAGAGTTCCAGATTTTATACCTTCTAACAAGAAAATGCATTTAGCATGCATTTAATGATTCTCACTATACTAGTTTATTTTTCCTTTGTTTTAGCTTATTTATAGGAAAAAACTCAGCCAAAAAATGTAATGACCTGGTGAAGCTATCAAAGGTTCATTCCAAACCATACCAGTAGCAAAGTTTTGAAAATCATTTGTTGCATTTTAAAATTTTGATTTTGATTTTCCATTTTTCGGTTGGGATTATCTATCTCATTGAAACTTAGTGAGTGTTCAGATCCGACTTATTTGCGCGTCTGCGTTTTACATCACGTTTTGTTCTTTTCTTCGTCTTCTTTTTTTCTTTTTTCTTTTTTCTTTTTTTTTTCAAGCCGCAACTTTTGACTATTCTCCCGTGAACAGTGCACCTATGCACTATTTATGGGTCCTACAAACTTCACTTTTTAACCACTTTTTCATTAAAAATGGGTCCCAAGACACTATTCACATATTTAAAAATTTATTTTACTATAGTGTTTTTAGTTTTCAGCAAAAATAAGTTGTATCCAAACAGACCCTTAATGTCCATTTGGCAAAAATTATTTTTGCTAACTTATTTTACAGTTCAGCTTATTTTTACTACTATTCATTGGTCCTATTGCACTTTTGGTACTATCCATAAGTCCTACTATATTATTTCAGCTAACTTTTAGCTTCATCTACTGTATTTTCAGCAAAAAGTTTTTAATTTTAGCAAAATAAGCGGATCCCAAACAGACCCTTAAAAAACGAATTGTAAAAAAGAGAAAAGAAAATATATCTCATACATCTGATATATACATCTTCATAGGAGGCTAGCTATATATTATGAGAAAAAAAATACATGTGTCGAATCCATAGGACAATTATTGGAGAGAGAGAGAGAGGAAGAAAGGGGTACTTTTTTTGACAATCCAATCAACAACCACAATGAGCGTTTTCTTCAGCCATATAGCCTATAGGTAAGGGATCATCAGTAAATGGAATAATAGATTCAAATTGGTTCCTTAACTGAAAGTTTAGACTTAAAACAAACGATTAAATTATAAGTAGTTTCTTCTACACGCAAGAAATGTGACAAGATTTAAAATTAATGATTAATTGTTTTTGATGGGATTGACGAGAACATGTTATAGTGACGAGGCCATCGTAATGACGAGGGTACCCTCTGATGACGAACAAACCATCAACGACGAGGAAAGGAAGGTCATTCAATGGCGCCAGCAAATAACCTGGGCAGTTACAAAACCAGTAAAGCAGACCGTTGGGGACTAATAAAAGCCCCATAATTGGGCTTGAGGCGTTATGAAAGAAGAGCATTTACACTCCAACGGCTAGCAGTCAGGCTGACAGATATAAAACTCTCACATTTGCAGCATAAGGTACGATACTACAATTCTGAAAAGAGACTTCTTACTGTTAGTTCTATAAACATCTTGATTGCTCTAACTTTGGCATCGGAGACGTTGTGGCAGGCACCACACCGGTGACCACCCTTCTTGACGAGAACCAGACGCTAACGGGGAGTTCCATCTGCCTCCTGAGACTGACGAGTTTGCACCTCATCAGTTTGGCGCCATCTGTGGAGACGATATTTTCAGATTCATATCTGAAGCGTAGTTCCCATCAACCCTCTGCATTCAGATGGAATCCAACCCAGACTCAGCAGCCTTGGCCCAACAAGTCCAGGTCCTTGCAGCCACCATTGAAGAACTCACCAAACAGAACCAAGAAATGAAGTTGCGGCTCTAGCAGGTTCAACAAGCTCAGCAGGAAGAGAACCGGTCCAAAGATAACTTGGAGGAAGAGGGGAATAGTCAACGGAGAGGGACCCCCCGAAGACCAGCTACTCCAGACAAACAGAACTCAGATCTTCTGCGAGAAATGAGGAAAGAGATGGACGAACTAAGGAGCGCTATCAAAGAGAAGACGGAACGAAGTGTAGACAAAATGATAAGGGCTACGGATTCGCCATTCACTACTGCGGTACTTGAATGCCCCGTGCCGTTAAAGTTTCGCTTGCCTCAATTGGAGCCATTCGACGGACTCAAGGACCCACAGGATCATCTTAATACCTTTAAGACGACTCTGGGTCTTCAGCAACCACCAGACGAGATATTGTGTCGTTCCTTCCCGACGACTCTCAAAGGAGCTGCAAGAGAATGGTTTACTAAGTTGCCAAATTCGTCCATAGACAATTTCGATCAGCTGAGTAGTGCCTTCTTGCGCCACTTCATAGGGGGACAACGCCCAAGGAGACCGGTAGACTACTTACTCACCATAAGACAGGGAGAAAAGGAGACTCTGAGGTCATATGTCAAACGATTCACCCGGGAAACCCTGGAAGTAGACGAAGCTGATGACAAGGTACAGCTGACGACCTTCAAAGCAGGGTTGAAATCCAGAGACCTCATGGCTTCTCTTGCAAAAAACCCCCCGAAGACGATGGCGGAGATGCTCCTGAAGGCGCAAAAGTACATGAACGCGGAAGATGCTCTAGCTGCCATAAAAGATACCGAGAGGCCAGGAGACAAGTCCAAGAGGGAAGACGACTGTAGGGGGCAAAAGAGAGACAGATCAGAACGTCGGAACAATGACGGGAATAGAAGGAAGGATGACAGAAATCCTCGGACGGTAAAATTTACTCCCTTGGTTATGCCTGTTGACAAGATTTTCACGCAGATCAAGGACGAGCATTACCTCAAATGGCCCAAGCCATTACACTCATCCCCTAACGTACGTGACAAGAACAAATATTGCCGGTTCCATAGAGACCACGGCCACAACACAGAAGATTGCAGAGACCTGAAGGAGCAAATAGAGGAATTAATACGGAAAGGAAAGTTACAGAAGTATGTAAAGAAAGGAGAATATAGCAAGTTCAGAGACGACAACAGGACCCAGCGTGAAACCTTCACTCGGGATGACGACCATCCGTCCCAGCCTCCACGCAAGGTGATCGGGGAGATAAACACGATCACAGGAGGACCATTCTCAGCAGGATCATTTAGATCACTCAAAAAAGTATACCATAGACAGGTGAACAGCGTCCACACCATGCCTCCGTCTAAGCACCGACGAACACACCAAGACATGTCCTTCAACGAAGGAGACGCCAGGGGAGTAAAGCAGCCCCATAACGATCCCCTGGTCATAGTGCTGAATATAGAAGGATTCAATACTAGAAGGATCCTTGTTGATAACGGGAGTTCAGCAGATATCATCTACCTCCCAACCTTCCAGCAGCTGAGATTAGATCCAAAAAGGCTTCGCCCTTTGACTCTCCACTCGTCAGCTTCAGTGGAGACAGGGTCTACCCTAGGGGTATAGTGACTCTGACGGTGACAGTAGGGACCTACCCATCGCAGTTGACCAAACAGGTAGACTTCCTGGTGGTAGATTGCCCCTCATCCTACAATGTCATTATTGGGAGGCCCACCCTCAACAAGTGGAAGGCAGCGACGTCAACCTACTGTTTGAAGGTGAAGTTCCCGACAAACAACGGCGTGGGCGAAGTGAAGGGTGATCAAGTCCTGACAAGGGAATGTTATCAGGCCGTACTGGCAGGAAAGGAGAACCACGCGTGGACAATTGAAGAAAAAGAGGAAGACGGGATGGAGACCTTGGAAACAGTGGAATTGGTAGAAGGAAATGCAGACAAGACGACCAAGATAGGGACGACGTTAAGTCCCGAGATGAGAACGAGACTCATAAAGTTCCTTAAAGGGAATCTAGATGTCTTTGCATGGAGTCACGAGGACATGCCGGGCGTATCTCCAGAAGTCATCCAGCATAGGCTGAATGTGGATCCCAGCAGGAAGCCCGTTCAGCAACGACGAAGAACCTTCGCCCCAGAGCAAGATCAAGCGGTGGCAGAGGAAGTAACCAAACTCTTGACGGCTGGATTCATCCGGGAAGTATATTATCCAGAATGGCTCGCCAATGTCGTCCTGGTAAAGAAAGCAAACGGGAAGTGGAGAATGTGTGTAGACTTCACCGACCTGAACAAAGCGTGCCCAAAGGACAGTTTCCCTCTACCAAGGATAGACCAGCTCGTGGACTCCACCGCCGGACACAAGTTACTGACATTCATGGACGCCTTCTCAGGGTACAACCAGATAAAGATGGCTGAAAAAGACCAGGAGAAGACAACCTTCATCACAAGCCAAGGACTCTACTGTTATAAGGTAATGCCTTTTGGGCTGAAAAATGCTGGAGCTACGTATCAGAGAATGGTAAACAGAATGTTCAGCCAACAGATTGGCAGGAACATGGAGGTGTACGTGGACGACATGCTCGTCAAAAGCAAGGAATAGCTCACACATCTGGACGACTTGGAGGAAACCTTTGCAACCCTCAAAGAACACCAGATGAAGTTAAATCCAAGCAAGTGTGTTTTTGGGGTAGCCTCGGGGAAGTTCTTGGGATTCATGATGTCCCAAAGAGGAATAGAAGCAAATCCAGAGAAAGTACGAGCTATCATTGACATGACTTCACCCAAAACCGTCAAGGATGTTCAAAAACTCACAGGAAGAATAGCAGCTTTAAACAGGTTCGTCTCTAGGGCCACAGACAAATGCCTGCCCTTCTTTAAGACATTGAAGTAGGCTTTTACTTGGACCGACGAATGCGAAGCAGCGTTCCAAGAGCTGAAGCAATACCTGCGCAGTCCACCTCTCCTAAGCCCGTCCAAAGAAGGAGAAAATCTATACCTATACCTGGTGGTGTCAGCCTCGGCAGTAAGTGCAGCTTTGATTAGAGAAGAGGGCAAGAAGCAACTCCCAGTTTACTACGTCAGTCAAGCTTTCCAAGGGGCTGAGTTCAGATACCCAAGGATCGAAAAGATTGCGTTTGCACTAATAGTGGCCTCGCGCAAGCTTAGGCAATATTTCCAGTCAAATCCTATTCTTGTAATGACGGACCAACCAATCAAGAAGTCAATGAGCAAGCCAGAAGCAGCAGGGAGAATGGTCCAGTGGGCAATTGAATTGAGTCAATTTGACATTGAGTACCATCCAAGAACAGCAATCAAGGCACAAGCTCTGGCGGACTTCATCGCAGAATTCACGTTCCCTGACGAGGACAGGATTACCGACGAAGCAGATAAACTAATAATACAGACTGATGGTTCGTCATCCCAAAAGAAGGGGGGAGTAGGGGCCATCATAACCACCCCCGACGGAGAAGTGCTGAAATATGGGTCCAGCTAAAGTTCCCAGCCACCAACAACGAAGCTGAATACGAAGGAATACTGACGGGATTGAGACTTGGGAAAGCTCTTGGTGCCAAAAATTTGTTGATCCAGAGTGATTCAAAGCTAGTGATTGGACAGATCAAGGGAGAATACGAGGCAAAAGAAGAAAGAATGCAGAAGTACCTCAAGTTGGCAAGACAGCTAGCCTAGGAATTCGATACAGTGGAGTTCATACAAATCCCAAGAAGTCAAAATATGGGGGCTGACGAAGTGTCAAAGCTAGCGTCATCAAAAGAAGAAGGGACTAGTACGGACCTGACGATGGAAGTCCAAAAACACCCTAGTATCGAGGAAGTTGCAACCTTCACCATCCAGAGCACTGACACCTGGATGACGCCCATAATATCCTTCCTCCGGGACGGGCACCTACCTCAAAACGCTGAAGAAGCCAAAAAGGTCAAGAAGAGGGCAGCCAGATTCACGATCCTGAATGACGTCTTGTACAAGAGAGGCTTCTCAATGCCCTACTTGAAGTGCGTCGACGAGGAAGAGGCCAAATACATCTTGGAGGAAGTACACGGAGGAATTTGTGTCGACCATGCCGGCTTCAAATCCCTAGTAAACAAAGTGGTAAGGGCAGGATATTTTTGGCCAACCATGCAGGTGGACGCTGCTGAGATCGTCAAGAGGTGCGACAAATGCCAACGATATGGGAATGTGCAGCGGCTTCCAGCAGAAAAAATGACGACCATAGCTTCCCTATGGCCATTTGCACAATGGGGAATCGATATCGTCGGCCCTCTGCCCCAAGGTAAAGGTCAGGTAAAATTCCTTCTTGTTGCTATTGACTATTTTACAAAATGGGTTAAAGCAGAGGCCCTAGCAACGATCACTGAGGCTCGGATCCAGAACTTTGTGTGGAAGAATATAATCTGCAGGTTCGGGATTCTCTTGACGATCATATCAAACAATGGAAGGCAGTTCGACAATCAAGGCTTCAGGGAATTCTGCTCAAGCCTTGGGATCAAAAATCAGTTCTCATCCCCAGGGCACCCTCAGGCAAATGGGCAGACGGAAGTGACGAACCGGACGCTGCTCAAGATTATCAAGACCAGACTGGATGATGCAAAAGGTGCCTGGCCAGAAGAACTACCAAATGTCCTGTGGGCTTACAGAACCACCGCCAGAACCCCAACAGGAGAAACCCCCTTCAAGCTTACCTATGGTACAGAAGCAGTAATCCCAGTCGAAGTAGGGATCACAAGTATCAGGCGTGGAACCTTCAACAAAGAGATCAATGACGACGAACTACGACTGAACCTAGATTGTCCGGACGAAGTAAGAGTCAACGCATCCAGCAAGATGACGAAGTATCAAAGAAAGATGGCCGAATACTATGACAAGAGGGTCAAACTGAGACGCCTGGACATAGGTGACCTCGTCCTACGCAGGACCACCATGGCAGCTAAAGACTCTACCCAGGGAAAGCTGGGTCCTACGTGGGAAGGTCCCTACAGAGTCATTCACTACTCAAGACAAGGAAGTTATCACCTGGAAATCATGGACGGACACAGACTCCCTCGACCATGGAATATTAAGCATTTAAAAAAGTACCACCAGTAAATGTAATAGATAAAGGCAATTGCTCCTGGATTCAATAAAAATTTCTTATCCTTCAATGTCTTTATGCAGACAGGTCCAGTCAATTGTAAGTCAAACTAACAAGAGTCCACCTTGACGAGTGTATGTCACTGACGACAACATCAACGAATATGAGAAAGGGGCTAAGTGATAAGATTCCGCCAAGACGGATGTAAATCACTGACAAAGCCCTAAGTGACGAGATTCCTTAATGGGATGTAAGTCGCCCTAAAAAAAATAAAAAAAAATAAATAAAAAAAAAAAAAAAAAAAGGCTAAGTGATAAAATTCCGCCCAGACGGATGTAGATCACTGACGAAGCCCTAAGTGACGAGATTCCTTAATGGGATGTAATTCACCCTAAGAAAAAGGCTAAGTGATAAGATTCCGCCAAGACGGATGTAAATCACTAACGAAGCCCTAAGAGACGAGATTCCTTAACGGGATGTAAGTCAACGTAAAAAAAAAATGAAGTGATAAGCTTCCGCCAAGACGGATGTAAATCACTGACGAGGGATACGCGAATGGCAAAGTCCCACTGAACGAACCAAGGACGTTGATAAGGAAAAGAACAAAAGGAAAAAGAACAAGGACAGATATCCACAAACAAGGATAAAGAATGACGAAGCAAATCACAAGGAATTTGCACTAAGTACCAGCCAAATACAAGGTACGCTAAGAAATTTATGCTAAAACACACACATGGGCACAAACACAGACAGTAGTGTAACCACAAAAACAGATAAACATTAAATCATAGAAAAGCCCAAAAACATAGGGCAATTATCCTTGTTCTCTTAACAGGGCCAAAAGATATTGTTCTGAAAATACAAAAAATATATGTACATCAAAAAAAAAAAAGGGCCTAAAACATAATGGGCAAATATGAGTAATAAATTTTTCTAAGGATCAAGCTCGAGCATCTGGAGCGTCAGTAACCGGGCCGTCAGCAGCAGGAGCATTCTTAGCATTAGGGACGTCATCACTAGGAGCTTCACCTTCAGGCAGAGAGGATTGGGTGGCCTCGTCAGCAGCCATCTCTTGATCCACCACTTCCAAATCCAAAGTCGACAGATCAACCCCAGCAGGGTGCTTGACGAGGTATCTGCGAAGGAGCTCGAAGCCCTTGAAGTACCAACTGAAGAGTACTGTGGAATACTCTTCAGTTTGCTGAAAAGCCTCAACGGACCTAGCTGCAATCGTCTTCAGTTTTTCCTTCGCCGCCTGAAGCTGGTCGTCTTTCTCCAAATTCAGCTGACGTTCAACCCTAAGATCAGAGTTCAAAGCCTTGACTTGCTCCTTCAAGGCTGCAGCCCCGTCCATGGACTCGATGAGGTCCTTTTTTAGTGCGGAATTTTCCTTTTCCAAAGCCTCCATCCTGGACGTCAAAGAAGCCACCTTGGCCTCTTGAGTAAGATACTCAGAGGCGAGGTGAAGGCTCTCACCCAACACCTAACGAAGGAAGATAAATGCGTTAGTAAAAAAAAAGGGGGTGAAGATTGATATAAGTGTGGACGACTTTACCTGTACAATTTTATGGACGTGCTGACCCGCAACCACGTTGACAGGCACTCCAGAAAAGACCTTAAGGTCCTCAGCCCGTACAATGTTATGTGCCCGCTCCACAGCCGCTCCCTCGTCGTCAAAGATGGACGAACCAACCTTTTCCTTCTTTTTGTCCTTGGCAGTCAATCTCGGCCTCTTGGACGACGGGGTAGGGATTTCCTCAACTGAAGTAGCTGGGGAGGCCACTCTCGCGCCTTCAACTCCTGAGACGATGGGAGTGGCATCCGCAGGGGGGACAACAAACGATCCCTTCCCCGTAACGCGAATTATCTTCTTGCCAAGATTGGATAAGGGTTCATCCTTCTTGGCCCTCATCTTGGCGTACATGTCCTTATTAAATTTGGTCGTCATCTCTAAAAAAAAAAAAAAAAAATCCAGAGTATGCAGGTAAAGGACAGTACTGACGAAGAAAACACTTACTCTTCTTCTCTTCGATGGTAATACTGCGCAGAACGTAAGGAGACGGATCCGGGCGTAAGCAGTAGAAAGAGAGTGTTCGCGGGTCAAGTAGATCGTCCCAGCTCTCAATCGTCTTCGCGTATTCAGTCGCCTTCTGGACACGACCCCGGTATTTGCTCTTCAACTTTGGGCGTTTCTTAACTGCAAAAGAAAATGAGCAAGCGGTTAATGACGACCAAACATGCAAGACAAAAATAAACAAACAAGAAGAAACATGGACGCACCTAAGTCTGGGGTTCCCCATCGACGAAGCAACCTTGGGATTTCACCCCAAGCCTCGCTAGAAGGGGTCTCAAAGCCATCCCCGGACACGAAAATGAAACGTGACTTCCAGTACCTGAATGACGAGGCTAGACCCTTAACGATTCTATTCCCCCTCGTCCAAGGAACTAGTTCGTAATATCCATACTCCTTTGATTCCTTCAAACGGTAGATATGGACGAGCTCACTTACTTTGATCATGTCCTCATTGGCCGCTAGCCATATTTCCATACAATTAATAACTATCCTCCAGGAGTTAGGCATAAGCTGCCCGGCGGCAATGCCGAAGTAATCCAGGAGCTCCATCACAAAGGGATGGACGGGTAACCTGAGTCTTGAAGTGAAAGCAGCCTCGTAGAGACACACTTCCCCAGGAAAGAAATGACAAGCCCGGTCATCAGGACCAGGCTGACGAACGCGGACCCGCGCAGGAAATTGAAACCTATCTTTAAACCTGGCCACTGTATCAGCGTCCAGCCCACACTCTTCATTGAGAGCATAAAAAGCCCTAACCTGACGAGGGGTAGAGACGGCTGTATCACCCTCGATCGGGCCGCCGCTAGACGACAACCCGGTGTCTAACTCACTAGATCTCACTTCCGACATTCTCCTCGTCTCCCTCCCAAACCAAGCCAATGACCGACCTAAAATTGGAGACAGCTCCCCTAGAACCACACTCAACCCACTACCTTCAAAAAGAAAATCCCCAATCAAAGGAAAAAAGTCCCCGGAGACACCCAAAGCCGCCCCTAAGCGAGCAAAAAAGAAAGAAATTGAGGGGCAAGCTACCCAAACCTCAGAAGAACTAACCATGAAAAGGGTACCCAATCCTAAACGCCCAAACACAAAGACAGCAAAAGAAAAAGACAAAAGAAAAATCAGGAATTTATAAAGAGTTCATGAAGAAAATAATCTGAGAAATCGAAGAAACAGCGTACCTTGAAAAAAGGAACAGTCGAGGCCGGAGGAATTTGTCGCCGGAGCAAGGTCAAAACTACCGAAAAGAAATCGAGATGGTGGCAGAAATGAAATGAAAGGGGCAAACGCTCGGAGTAGGAAGGGAAAGAAAAACCAGAGTGAAGAAAAAGAAAAGTTTTTTAAACCCAAAAACCCAAGGAAACTGAAAAGCAGCGGGAAACCCAAGGGACATGCCATTAATACCCTCAATCAGCATATGCCACGTGGCCACGTTCCATACCGCGCCGCCATCCCTCATTAAATTCGAAACGGAACCCCAAGCGTCACAAACAACTCAATGAACGAAACTTTTCACCTTCTGTGGCCTTCATGACACGTCACTAACGACCACAGAACCTGGGGGCAATTGATGGGATTGACGAGAACACGTTATAGTGACGAGGCCATCGTAATGACGAGGGTACCCTCTGATGACGAACAAACCAAAAGTTTAAAGCTTGACATAAGCTATTGCCTGATGGCTAGCTTTAGAGTAACCTTAGTGTGCGTTTGGAATGCACGTTGTATGTGTGTTTCTACATTTTGCTGAAAAATGGTGAGTTCCGTGTATTGTTCACCGGACCCACAAATACGGAATTCAAAAAAAAAAAACCCTTAAAATTGGGTCCCCCACGGCACTATTCATATATTTAAAAATTATTTCACTATAGTGTTTTTAGTTTTTAGTTTTTAGTTTTCAATTTTTAGCAATAAACAGTATCCAAACAAACTCTTATTATCTTGCAATATAATTCAATACTTGAGTTAAACATAACAAAGCTTTGTTGTATTGCTGCGAGAGAGCTGCCGAGCTAGAAAAATTGGGTGCTATCATATAGATTTTTATTGGCTAATTTCAAATCTCAGGATTCAATTCTGGACAAGCTAGTGGTGGAAACTACTAATTAAGCTGGAGTACAGTAGGGGTAGAGGGAATTTCTGGTGGACTGGTGACTTGGTGAGTGATTTGTTAATGAATAGTGTCTCAATAAGGGTAGAGATACTACAAGTTGTTAAGCCTGATACAAACCGAGTAGGTGATTTTAACTATATTTGTTGTAAAATTTTGATTTGTTAAGCTTGATGTTGAAGCTTTAACATTGTTAAAGTTGTGGAAGCATAACAATATGAACAAAAAAATTGAATTCAATAGAACCATATGCATAAAATAAAATTTGAAGCCCTGAAAAACTAGCAAAGAGAACAATAGCCATGAATATGTTGTTCACATGAGAGAGAGAGAGAGAGGATCTTTTCCAAAATAGACTGGAGAGAAGCTATAGTGCATCAGACCTTTTATTTTATTTTATTATTTTTTTAAGCTATTACATAGCTTGATGAATCACTATTAAGACCCTTTTGGTAAGGAATAGTTATTTTTTTTCTAATTTTGAAGAATATACATTTTGAATGAATAGCTATTACTTGTAATAAAAATCAACTAAATAATTATTTCTAAAGAGTAGTTATTCAATTTTGATTATATTCAATGGTGAACTTATAATGATTCATTAAGACACACGTGCATATTTTCAGACAGTGCATCTAGCCTATGTTGAAGACTTTGTTTGAGACTCATAAATATTTTCAAACTAGTTGCAAAAACGTTTTCTTTTTATATAATGCACTTTGTTTTCTTTGAGAAAAACATAACAAAAGTAAAAATTAAAGAAAAACCTTAATATATTGTTCATAGATGACAAATGTAATAGGGATATCTAATTTTTAACCCTAAAATCTGCAATTGTCATTTGGTCTATATTTCTAATCCTCCAAATGTAAAATAAAAAACAAAAAATAAATGTTTTTTTTGAAAAATAAAGAATGCTTATATTAGAGAGATTCACTTAGGGCATATTTGGTAGATTATAATAGACATTATAATGTAATAAATATTCCAATTGTATAACTATTCAGTTATTTGGTTATGTTTTTAAAACTAATATAAGTTTTAACTTTTGAAATGTATGACTTCTTAACCATACATGTGATTAGTCTCTTGGAATTGGACCAAGCACTAAAAGACTTTTTAGATTTCGACATTTATAGAGCATTTATCAAACTACTTGATCAAATAGAGAGAAAAACTAAGAAAACATAGAAGGGAAAAAGAAAGATAGAGAGAATGAGGAAAGAATTACATATATAGATACAGATCTGTTAGTTGTAATAGTTGTGTACCTTTTTGTTGATGAAGAAGAAAAGTACAGGAAAAAACAACTTTATTTTGCTATCAATAGAAAAGTAAGCCAAAGTTTTGGAAAAAATGTTTTTTTTTTTTTTTTTTTTAATGAATGAGCAAAAATTTGAAACTTTTTTTTTTCTTTCTTATAAAATTAAATATTTTAAGATTAGTGTTATTAACACAACACTTTCAAAACAAAACCTAGGTGGCAAGTTGTTAAAGATAAGAAAAAAGTGATGTTAGTTATGAGTCCTGATAAAAACCAATTACAAATTGTCACTTAATCTTTATAGTGAAAGTAACATTAAAATGATCATATTCAAACTTATATCAACTGGGTTTAAACAAAATTTAAGGTGAAGAGGTTCAAAATTTTATTTTAAGGGCTAAAAAAGATTATTAAAAATTATATATATATATATATATATATATATAATTGGCGTAAATGCACTTTTAGTCCCTACATTTTGCATCTCTTCCATTTTAGTCCCTACATTTTCATTTCACCACTTTGAGTCTCTAAATCAATTAATGCATTCCATTTTGGTCCTTATCATTACTTACTTAACAGAAATTGCTGATGTGACAAACAGAGTGCATTGTTGGCACATTAAATGCTAATGTGGCCAATAAAATAATATTAAAAATTCCATGTCAGGATAAAATAATGATTAAAAAGACACATAAGCATCTACATCAACTTTTAATTTTGAAAATTAATTTATCTATTTTAACAAAATAAAAAATGAAAAAACAAAATTAGAACCTAAAATACACATGAATTTAGATCTGGTCTCATCTTAAACATGAATAAGAAAGAACACAAAACCAAAATTGTCAATCACATGAACACAAACCCAAAAAAAACTTCAACCCAAAACTTCCTTATCAAAAACCGGTTCCCCCAACCCTTCTAAAACATTCTCCAAGCTTCCTCTCTCTTTCAAAACTTAAAGCTTCCTCTCTCTCTTCCAAAAAACAGAGATCTCTCTCTTCCAAAACACGTTCATGGCCAAAAGCTTCGAGCTCTACCTCTTTGCTCATCGCCATTGCCACCACCATAACTGGTTGTGGTGCTTTTTTTTCTTTCTCTAACTGACCTATTCTCTTTATTTCTTGATTTTGCTCAAACCTAAACCTAAACCCAAATGCCTCAAGCTCCTCACTCAGATCAGTGCTTTGCTCTCTCTCTCTGTGGCTCAAATCGATGTCTTCTCTCTCGGTGGGTCTCTCTATCTCAGATAAGTGTCTCTCCTTCCTCGATTCCCCTTTCTGCTTACCCCTCCTTGTTTCCTCCTCTCTCCACAACCTTCCACAGTTTTGATCTGGGTTTTGAGAGGCTAAGATCAGTGTGGTGGTAGTTGTAAAACGAAAATCAGTGGTGGTGGTCGATGGTTGTGAAGCAGTGGTCGGTTAGGTCTGGTGGTGGGTCGAAGGGCGGGTTTGTTGTTGGAGCAGGTCGAATGGTGGGTTTGTTGATCATTGATTACTAGGTTTGAGATGTTTTGGTGTTCTTGTTGGAGATCAGTTTGTGTTCGGTTGACAAGAAAGGGTAAGAAAATCCTAGAAAATCTGAGTTTGTGTTCTTATGTTTAATCTGGGTTTGTGTTTTTATTTTTATTTTAATTTTGCTTTGTGTTGGTATGGTTGAGCTAGGTTTGTGTTGGTATATGTGGATTGATTTTTTTTTTTTTTTTGATAATTTGGTTTATGTATATATAAATAAATGGATTGATTTTGTTTGTACAATATTCATTTATGATTTTTCTGAGTTTGATTTTCTTGTGTTCTTATGTTTGATTTTCTGGGTTTGTATGATTTTTTTTGGATTTGTGCTCTTCTGTCTTTTTGATGAATAGGATGGCAAATCTAAATTCATGTATTTTAAGTTCTAATTTTTTTTTCATTTTTTTATTTTGTTAAAATAGTTAAATTAATTTTCAAAATCAAAAGTTGATGTGAATGCTTATGTGTCTTTTTTAATCATTATTTTATGCTGATGTGGCATTTTTAATATTATTTTATTGGTCACGTTAGCATTTAATATGCCAACAGTGCATCCCGTTTGCCACATCAGTAATTTCTGTTAAGTGAGTAATGGTAAGTCGGTAAGGACCAAAGTGGAATGCATTAATTGATTTAGGGACTAAAAGTGGTGAAATGAAAATGTAGGGACTAAAATGGAAAAAAATGCAACATATAGAGACTAAAAGTGCATTTACACCATAAAAAATTATGGCCAAATCAGGGAGTTCATTTGAACCCTTAGCCTTAAGGTAAAGCTGCCCCCGGCTAGAGTAAAATTCTATCTCATATCAAAAAGAAAATATTAAAAAAAAAAACTAAAGCAATAATCTCTCCCTCTCAAACAAAAACCAAAAAATTAATAAATAAATAAATTTCTCCCTCTCTAACACCTAATGGTTATTATTTTCGTCAAACTGAAAAGCTGACATTTTTCAATTCTTGTACGGTGACATTATCCCTCTCCACCATAATTTTGATTTACCTAACATTTGTTTCATTTCAAACTAAGGCGTTATCCATCTCTAAACCTCTACTAATCACAAGCTCACCAACTATCTGAAAATCGACATGCGAAAATACTTTCTTTGTCATGGTTTTTATTTAGTATATGAGTCTGTTTGAATTGAGCTTATTTTTGCTGGAAATGAAAATACTGTAGCAAAATAATTTTGAATAGTACTATGAGACCAATTTTAATGAAAAAGTGACTGAAAAGTGGAATTTGTGGATCCGTAAATAGTGCACGGGTGTACTATTCACCGTGGAAAAGTCAACCTTTGTAGCTACTATTTATGAACAGTAGCTGCATTACTCCCTAAAACGCGTGAAAAAAAAAAAAAAAAAAAAAAAAAAAAAAAACCAGAAAATGCAAACGCCTAAACGCAGACGCCTAATCCAAACGAATACTATATGTATTGATTTAAAATAGACAATGATGTTAACTATAAAAATATTCAAGTTTTGTGATAATTGAGTTCGATAACAAATGTAAATATAATTGTATAAGTAAGATATTCTAAAAAAATAAAAATAAAAAAAATTTTGAAATTCAAAATTTATAACCAAACGCATGAACAAAACTAGATACTATATTATAAGATCTATTATTTCCAATAATATAAGTCTTTCTTCTTGACAATATTAACATTCCAAACGTTACCTCTTAGACTCGAATAAGTATTATATGAAAGAGTCTCATGAGACCTATGTCACAATGACATGCCGTGGGACCCGCATGTCATTGAGATAGGTCTCATGAGAGCGTCTCATACAAGAATTTTCCCTTACACTTCATGGTTCAAGTTTCTCAATAATAGCAACAACAAAAAACTCAATGGTTCAATGGCATGATTGTAAATTGTAGTTACTAACAAAATAATGCCTATATGACATCACCAAAAAAATTCTATATATATTTTCTGCAAGTCAAGTACCATTGCACATCGCTGCTATATTTAAAAACAAATATTAGTGGGTTCTATTTACTCAACTACTAAAGTCTCTCATCATCAAAAAAGAAATCTGAGTTTTGAACACTGCTGACATAAAAAACCAACTATTGTTTTGGCTTGATAATAAAAAGCAATCATCATGGAGCAAACACAGTTAGTTTGAAATACTATTGCATCTCTAAAAAAAATCATATATACTTCTCATACATTAATGATAAGAAACAGGGACGGAACTACCTAGGGGCTCCCCCCCCCCCCCCCGCCTTTAAAAAAAAAATCCCTAGTATATATATTAGCATAAAAAATTTACTTTTGGCTCTAAAATTAATATACTTGGCCCCCCTCTCCCAAACAATTTACAAGCTGACCCATGAAACCAAAAATGAAAAAAATTATCAAATCACCCCTTGTCTGGTTGTCCCAAGAATATCAAGAAAAACATTTAACTAAACATTTGGACAATTTACAAATCCGAACAACAAGAAAAATCTACAAAACAATTCACATATTCAAATAATAAAAATAATAAAAATCTTTGGACACAGTCTAAGTAAAAAAAAAAAAAAAAATTATAACAAATTAATTATAAATCCTAACAAAACAAATCACAAAAACCCAATAATTTTTACCCAATTTTTACCTCTCATTTGAGATCTTTTTGTCCCTCTCAAATGACTTCATCCCGTAGTCACAGAGACAACTCCTATGTTACAAACCACTCCATCCACACACCAATTAGTGTCACCAATAACTTGGATCGGTTTGTGTCTTTAACTTAACCCATGAAAAAATTTTATTTTTTTAAAGAGCTGTTGCACTTTAAACTCATGGAAATTTTTTTTTTTTTTTTAATGATAGAATTTTATTAATTTTTAATGTTTTATTAACTTTGAGACACACTTGGCATATATGCATAAATGTAATACACATGTGAAACAACAATCTACTATTTTGTGTCTTACCTAAACTGTCAACAGAGCATGTGTGATTAGTCTGTTGGTAATAAACTTTGTGCCTTAGCTAAATTAATGTAGTAATGGGAAAAACTTTATTATTAACATAGTTGAAGACTCAAAGTTACTGTGTATTATCATGTGATTGTTTATTAGATATTTTTTTTCTTTTCTTTTTTTTACTATACTTTTTCAAAATGAAAATTTTTTAAAGGAAAAGATCTCACATCTTTATGCTACTCAACCTTAACCAAGTAATTATAAATAAAAATTCCTTAACCAAGACACCAATAATTGTCTCACCCTTTTTTTCGCTGAATATTAGTGCATGATGTTGATTAACCATTATTTTAGTTGTTTTATTAATGTAATACTAGACATGGATTTGAACTTTTAACTTTAGTTTTTGAATTTTTTTTTTTTAAAGAATCTTTTATATATAGCATTATGAAGTTATTATGTGAAAAGAATAAAGAGACTTTAAAAAAAAAATTATAATGTGGATAGAATAAAGAATTGGTCTAACCTCAATTAGATCTTGAAAATATCAAGACATGCCAATTGACTTATAGAACTCTTGATTATAAATATCTATTATTGATTTTTAAAAAATACAAAAAAAAATCAAAAAATTAATGCTAATAATGTATTGTTGTCAACCTCTAGTATTAATATTCCAACTTTTTAAAATTCTTGAACAAAGAACTTTGGCCCCCCCTAAATTTGAATCTTGGTTCCGTCCCTGATAAGAAAGATGATCTTCAAGTCTTCAACCGCTATCTCATGAGTGTTTACTTCAATCCTTAGCTAATAAAATGCCATCCAATAGAATTTGTAGATATAAATTATTGTGTAGACTAAAGACTGAAAGGGTGGAAGCATTTTCAAAAATTAGTTAAATAATAGGGATAGATTAAGAAATGTCAAGTAACGAATGACACAATAGTTTGAATATTCTGTAATCCCTTACTGAGATTTATTGGATTAGTTAGTAATATAATGAATCAAGTTGTTTACGAAGGACTCAATGTGAGGAAAAAAACTTATCTATAATTTTTTATTTAATAAGGACAGATTGAGAAATGCCAAGTTGCAAAGGACAAAAACGTTTGAACTTTTTGTACTCCTCTATTGAGAATTTTGGGATTTGATAACATTGTAATCGAATCAAGCTATTTATGATGACTCCACTCGTGAAAAAGTTTATTTATTTAGTAAACTAGCTACACTCAAGTTAATCAAGCACGAATATAATAATTTAAAAAATGAATATAAAACTTAATTTGAGTATGTATAATATTATATGTTTATATATGTGCACACATATAAACTATATTTATATAAATTTGAGATTTGATGTTTAAATTTGTAAATAAGTTTGTAAGATATTAAATTATTTGTTCCATCATTTTGTCAGTCCCGTCTAGAAAATCTAACTTTTTAAGGAATATAATCTAATGTGTTATTTTTAAATAAATAGATAAAAGTTTCCAAATTATTATTGTTAATTTAAATTTGAGTGAAAGAAGAATATTAACTTTTTAATTAAATAAAAAAGGGTAATTAAGAAAGTTAGCAATAATTTATTCAATGACTTTTCAAGAGGACACCCCAACGTGAATGGAATAGAGGATCTAAAACAATTATTGAAATTTATTGATACTCAACACATAGGTCATTTGAGTTCTGAATGGACCCAAGAGAGGGGCCCAAAGGGACTCAAGTCCCCCCAGCCTAAAAAATTTAGGTATATTTTAAGCCCCCAAAAAAAAAAATATATATATATATATATATATATATATATATATGCCCTTCTTCTAAGTAGCTTGTCCCCCTACCTCTCTAAATCATTAGCCCAACCCATGTAAATCCTCAACCCAAAACATAACATATTTTATTTAATAAAAAAACAAAATAAAAGCTAACGGTGTTTGCGTTTTTTTTGTTTTTGTTGGTAGATAAATGTATTTTAATGTATTAAGAAACAATGATTTTGCAAATTTATCTTAGTTGATAATTTGTTAATACTATATAGATACTTATTTGGAGTTATTTATTTTTACTTCGGCCCCTCTAGCTTGAAATTCTAGATCTGTCCTTGACTTGAGTAGATATTTGTTCATGTGTCCCGGATGGAGAAGTATCTAAAACAATTTTGGTAAGCATCCTTATTTATATAATCCTCTTTAGAAATCAAAAGACTTATAATTTGGTATTATTCAAAATTTACCCTTAAAGAAAAACTTGAAGTCAAATTCAAGTTCCTTTATTGCAAAGGGGAAAAAAATTACTTAGGAAAATAACATCATAAAAAAAAAAATAAATAAAAAGTTAAAAGGACAAATTTTAAATTTATAAATGATTAAAATGACAATTCACCAAATTTAAATGATATAAATTGTATTTTTATCCAATAATAATAATAATAATAATAATTCGCCAGCACTCATGAGATAAGATTACATCAAGGTGAGAATAGACAATTTCATGACCAAAACTTGTTGGGATCGCACAATTGCAAAGGAAGAGAAGCTGATTCTTTAGTTTGTCTATGAGAGGAAGGTTCTCAAGGGCTAAAACAAAAATTTTCCAATATCAAATCAATGACTTAGACTTTTTCTTCAATTATTTGTTTAATAAAGTATGATCCTTTTCCTTGTATTGTTGACTTGAAATTTGGGATTCATAATTATCTCTCTACAAAGGCCTGCATTCTTCTGTTTTCTGGACCACGTTTTGAGTACTTGGGTTTCACAGCATTTATTATTTTTGAAAAAAATAAACCCATAAGATTCGTTACAGGAAAAGAGAACAAATATGATAATGACTAATGAGATTGATCTAGAAAATACAATTTTTTTTTAAATGATAAAAAAGGAAAAAAATAATTATTTTTTTTTATAGTTCCATAAAAGCTGTGTTAAAAATTTCTTAAAATAATTTATTAACAATTATTTGAAAAGTCCTCATTAATTAGGCTCTTCCTTATAATAAAAAATATAACTTTTTTAAAACATCCACCTCGAATTTTTTGCATGCCGTACGTGTTGATACAGTACTTACTGTTCCTGAAAATATTTGCCAGTGTGACTGCTTTTACTGTAAAATAAAAATAAAATAAAATTGCACAATATGCCATATAATGAAAGAACTAATTTCTTTTTTTGAAATATTGTTAATAACTTTAGCAGTTGGACTGATAAGTTGTACTAAATTGATTAGAAAATCAGGACAATGTTTTTCCATCTCAAGCCACAACTTTGTAACTCCAAAAATTCTGGTCATGGAGTTAGGCTCAACTTTGTTTTGGAAATTTTGGTGGCGGAAAATTGCAATTAAAAATTTTCCATGTTTTTCTCTTGTATGTCTGGAAAATTATTGTTATCTTAGTTAGACCAAATCCAGCCTAATTTCTTATGTATTAGTATGATGTTAATGAAAATTAATTAATATGCAAATTGGGTCTAAAGTGTCTAATTAAGCTGAGTAGCTGACTCACTCTTACTTTTAATTAAAAAGTGCCAAAGGTTTGCAATAAAATTATAGCCAGTCGAGATACCCAGCCGCTGTTTTAAAGGTTTCACAGTTTTTCTCTGAAATTCTTTTTTCTATTGTCATTATTATTATCATTATTTTGTTGAATATGAGATCTTCTTTATACCAGGAAGCAGTACAAAGTTTAAAACAAATAAGAACAAACTAGAACTACCAATTACTTAATTATTTTTTCTAAATCCAATTAAGCTTAATTTCTTGTTTTCACATATTGAATTTAGCATTTTTGGATCTTAGTACTAATACAGCTACTTAGTCTCAACTTCACATCATGGAAATTGAATAGCTTTTCAGGGCTCTTTAACTCTTTCTTGGAATTTTGTTTTGATGGAAAATGTCATTAATGCTATTTCCTCACAGCTAGAAACAGTCTATGGTGTCTAATATGGCGGCCTGTTGATCTTGATCTTCTTGAGAATAGAACGTTTGTCCATTCAAAGCTACGAATTTATTTCTATTTGTGGGTGTTTGCGTAAGTATCTTTTCTTTTACAACATAAAAATTTTACTTTAGTCTAATCTAAATATATATGTGTGTAAAACTCCTCGTTAGAGACTTAAACTTTGACCTTTACCCTCACACTTTACAAGAACTCATACTTGTGTTTGTGTATATATCTTGAATTGGACATACAACCATAAATCCAACTAAAAAACAGATATTTATTCACAACAAATTGAGACCCTTTAAGTAAATTAATTACTAAAAAAAGTATAATTAATATCTAATTTTATCAGTATATCATGCCTATTTTTATCTCAATCTTACCAAATTAAAATCCTATTTACTACTTTAATCATTTTCTATTTCTTCAGGAGTATTATTATCATATTATGGACATTAATATGACAATAAGATTATACTCTTTCTACTACTTTGCAACCTAGCTTTGGGTCAGAGACAGTACCACTCTTGCTAACATTACAGAGCAAAGCATCATGCCCAGTTAAAACTAAATGAAAAAAGCTATCAACTTCCTTTGTAAGAAGATCTACTAGTCCCTGTGAAAGTCCCTCTACTCTCCTTGCCAAATCTGAAATGGAATTCTGGAATGCTTCCACTTCAATAGGGTCCACACCATCTTGGATCATGGGATACAATTTCTTTACACTTGTATCAACTGCTTCGAGCTCTTTCAAAACTATAAATCTTCCACTTGAATATAAATTTCTAATTTCGCTATTAATGCTAGTTTGCAAACCGTTACAAGCTTGAGCCCACATATATTTGTCATCAACATTCAAATCAAACAACTTTCTTGCAAAACCAGAGAAGGCTGAAGCAAAGACACTGCAGGTAAATACTGTCTCCACCTTAACCCCATACATAGCACGCATTAAAACCTTCCCTTTGGCTGAGTTCTTCTTTTTTTTTCTTTTTTTTTGATAAGCTTTGGCTGAGTTCTTAACCTTGGGAAGATCCAGTGATTCCACAAGCTTGTTCAAAATGGTGGAACAGTTTTCAACTCTAGGGTTTTTTGAACTAATATGTTGTCTCCATGCATCAAGTGAAGATCGAGCCTTGATAAACTGCTTTGAACAGCTGGAATCCAAATTGTGCAGCACACACTGAAGCAAGAGATGGCCCTGGTTCAACCTTGAGATTTCAGAGCTAAAAGCATTGCATATATTGAGCAAATTCACACTGATGTCCAAGTATGCATCTATCCATTTCTCATCCTAGTCGCACATCGACAGTTCAAGCTCAGCTAGGAGGGTTAGTTTGGTCATTATGAGTTTCACAAAGCGAGAGCATCGCTAATTTCATCCATGAGAAGCTAAGGACTCCATCCTTGTCCTTTGGGTTAAGCTTTCTCAGCCTCCTTGCCAAGGTTTCCTCAAAATTGTTCAACAGTAAAAGAAGCCTTTTAGACAAATTGGAACCCTTGGGTGATATCATCCGGAAAGGATTTCCAAAATGGAAGAAGGGATGGGGTAAGTGATGTGGACGACTCATGTCAATAAATTAACTGCACAATAAAGTTAAAACAAGCAAGGATGACATTAGAAAAAGCATCAGAAAAACCATAAGACAAAGCACCAATTTCTTGCACCATATGAAAATAATTAATACAATTCAAAATTTTTGCATGTAGCATAAAATTCCTTGAGACAACAGCAGGAAAGTAATCATTTTAGCAAAGATGTTTCTACCAAAATACCTACCTATGGATAATAACTAGAACCAAACAAAATACTCAATGAATTCCATTTCCATTTCATGGATACTGGTGCAATTATCATTCTGAACTAGGGGTGTCCATGGAAACCGGCAACCCACCCAACCCGTCCGACTCGCCGCCACCTGATTCGACAACTCCGACGGTCGGACACGAGTTCCGACCTTACTAACCCGACCCCAGCGGGTTGGTTGTCGGTTTTTAATTTCAAAACCCGTGAAACTGACCCGAACCGAAATCCATTCAAAACCCGGCCATTTTTCCAGATTCCGAACATTTTTTCGGATTTCGACCACTTTTTTTCCAAATTTCGGCCACTTTTTTACTTAAATCCGTCAATTTTTGGCACAATAAACACCGGATCTAGTCAAACCAGTGATTTCTCATCACGATTTGCCAGAAATCTCGCTAGATCCGATGGGATCTCACTGGATCTTGGATTGATTCAGCAAGATCTCGCCGGATCTGGCGAGATCTCGCTGCATTTCGAAGCATTCTAATGATAATCAGGTTCACCCGAAACCGACCACCACTCGCCGAAAACCCGAATCGACAAAACCGTTACTGTTACGGGTCGATTGCAGGTTGAAAAACCACCCATCCGATCTTGTACGGGTCGGTCACGGGTTGGGCAAAAACCCGACCTGCCCGACCCATGGACAGCCCTATTCTGAACTAAGTAGAGATTTTATTTTTCAGATTTTAATAACCCACCATCAGGAAACAACAACAACCATGCCATCTCAAAATTTCTGGGTTGACTATGAAACCTAAACAAACTAGCCAAGATCCGCCACATGTAATCATTAGTTGATGAAAATTTAGATCTTGCACATTTCTTTTTTCTTCTCAGCAATATAATCAAGCTAGAACAGCTCAAGCAACAAACGTAAACAAATAGTTCAAAAATTATTAAGCCTCAACATTAAAGCAACATTAGTAAATCCTTGAGTACTGTCAATTTGAACGTGTCAATAATTTGCTCCTAAAAGGCACAGGATGTAAACCCGCAGGCAACAACAAAAATTTGCATCCATAATCAACAGTAGTACCTAAAATGCCATACACAAAGGAAGGTAGCAAATGAAACTACCCAATGGAACAAACCATTTAAACAAAAGGCAACCGAATCCCATTTTTCCAGTACTAAACCTTACATACCACTCTAGTTAGTGGTCACAACAAAAATGTGGGTAAGTCTAAAAAATCATATTTTGCCACCTTAGCGGAAATTCAAAATTCAGTCAAAATTTATATGGTACATATAAAGCCTTGCCTCTTTAACCCTGGGCAACCCTATGTTCTCCTGTTTATCCATGTGCTTCATACTCTTGGTGATTGATTAAATTCCTCTCTACTTTTTTTTTTTTTCCTTTTAATGCAAGTACTGAACTTTGCACTGACTGGACCACATCAGATTATCGCTGCAGTTGAGATGAGACTGACACTGGAAGAGGAAGGTGTGAAGAGTGGAGAGAGCAGACAATATCAAAATATACAGGCTTGGAAAAGAATGGCTTTTACAATTGTAAGTCCATAATTCAATTATCGCGATATGAATAACAGCTTTTACCTCACAGCACAGAAATTCCAGAAGAAATGCAGAGCTTTGAGTCAGCACCACCACTAATTACGCTGTCACCTTTCCACCAGTCATCACATAGTACCTGAATTAACAAAAGAGGCCACCGTATTAACGAAAACATTAGAATCTTTGTATTAAAGAAAAGATGAAATAGAGAGGCTAAATTTATACCTTGTCCATAACTCAAAAGAAATAATCCCTTGACTTCCTTCAAATCATATTCATACAACAGATCTAGATCCCATAATTTCCATTTTCACAGAGGTAGTCTCATGAACCCCGCTTTCAAGAGCAAAACCAAAACCAAAAAATTGAAAGACAAGGCTTCCCTTCTCTTCTCCTACGTTTGTTACAAATTTACAGCAAATAATTAAAAAAAAAAAAAAAAAAAAAAAAAATGAAGATCCAAAACCCAAACCCTCTTCTTGCAAAACAAATTATACATTAACAGCAAAAGGTTTCAACTTTCAACCATAAATCACTTGCATCCAAACATATACCATTAGAAATTAAAACAGAATCTATAAAATCATCCAAAACAAAGAGACAGAAAATCAAAATTAAAGAATAAACACATACCCAAAAAATAATAACTCAACTAACAGTTACATCTATGAATCATAACCCAAATTAGGCCAATCTGACACAAAAATTTCCTCTGGATGTTAAAAAAATAAATAAATAAATAAAATCAGCTAACAAACTTAGGTGCTATTTATTTCTTGACACCTGAGAATTCTTTGGGATTGTGTAATTCATAACCTCACAAGTTTCAAGAGCTTTGTGGGGAAGAAGGAATGGGGCAGGTGGGTGTAGGCTGTGAGTCGTGTGATCCCTATTCTAATGTGATATCCCTGTTCTGAAGGAAGAGTACACGCCAGCGTCAGACTGGGGTTGTCTTCCTCGTGGATTTCTCACCTAAGCTCTTCGCCGGCGTCGGACCGATGTAGGTCTTCCTCGTAGATTTCTCTGGTGGGCATGGAACTCTCTGAAGGCACAAGCGTACGGTGAGGAGTGAATAGAGAAGGAAAGGAAAAAAGAGTTGAACTTTGGTATTTATATGCTACAGTACTTTCAGCTCTGCTACAGTACCCGCGTTTGGTACTTTTCATCCGCTTTTTTCACTTATTTGCTACAGTGTTTTCAGCAATAAGTTTTTAGTTTCAACAAAATAAGTTCTATCCAAACGGACCCATAGATAGAAAAAGAAAAAAAGAGGAAGAGATGAAGATCATGTCCCAAGTGTGAGTTCTTATGCAAAGCATCAAGTTCATCAAACATAACTTGCCACCAAAGAGGGTCAATATTGGCCTCATGAGTGGTAAGAGCAAAGAACTAGTGATAATTAGTATGGACAAAATCTGGTGAATCGATATCAGGAATGGACAAGCTAGAGAAAGCAATAGACTAAATGTGACTAACAAGCATATGAGACCATCAACCGTATAAATGACAAGATAGAAGTTACTTATTTTTACAACCTAGAATACACATAATATATACCCAAGAATATATATACCTAAAAATAGTTTTTATTTATTTAAATAATTATTGTATCCGTGTGGTGCTGTGTCCTAGTATTTCAAGAATTGACAGATCGTTGTGTCTCATGTCATGTAGTAACCCGTATTGTGTCAGTACTTATACCTCATAAGTGGCAAGATGTTGACATGATAATGTCGTGACAAAGTGATGATGTAGCAGGATGTGACTAGTAGTGTGGCTCCGATATTGATGTTACTGATGACATTGTCTATGGCTAATATGGCAAAATGTCGTTAACTTAGACACATGGTCAAACCAGATTTGCTGTGCTCACTGAACATGTGGGGTGCATAAATGAGACTATCAGTCTGTAGAGAGAGGCGTGTGGATCCACTCACTTGCAGAGACTTCTTAGAGGTGTGTGAGTACTCGTGAGAATCAACTCCGGCTTGAGTCGTGTGGCAGACCTTCAAATGAGGAACTTTGATTCGTGGAGGTTTGTAATGTAGCTCAAGGTATGTATCAAGGTTTAGGCTATAAGGAAGGATGTGACTTTGATACCATGATAGCACTAAACCTTGTTTATGTAGCTCTCATCTCATATAAACTCTTCAATGAGTACTTTGTAAAGTGGAACAAAGTGAACAAGAAAAACGTAGCATTTTGAGCTTTGTATGTCATAAAATAGGCAAACATTAACCACCTGAGTTTTCAACTCTGCAATGCTTTAACATAGAGACATCCAACAAAAAAATCTTCTTCATTCTCTTAATATGTGCTAAAAAATTTGACGTTACATTTTCCCCAAAGACACTTAGTTAGGGATTCAATCCTCCACTCTTTGCCATACTACATAACAACGTTTGTGTGCTTACAATTTTACTTGTGTGACAGTTACACTCAGACTGGACCCTGGAGATCAGCTCTCCCTCTATAGCTATCCGACCGAATCCTTCTTTTTGTTCTCTATATTTAACTTTTGATAAAAGTGAGAACCAAAGAAATTAGGCCACCCCATCACATCCCCAAAACATTAAAGAAAAGGTTCAACCAAATCAGAAGGCCTACAAGAACCAGAAAATCTTTCATTTCCAATTGAAATTATATACTCCATTGGAGTTAAATTATCAACAACTCTCCAAGAAAACTTAAAGAGTTAACACTTATTTGAAACCCAAAAAAGGTTTTTTGGGTAGAGCGACAAATTGAGAATATAAACAAAAATAAAAACCAAAGCAAGCAAGAAACTAATAGTCGTCAGCACCTTGTCATAATTCATGAATTAAACAAGAGCAGCACAAAGAACAAAAGTTCATAATTCCAATTTCATCAAGCGATGACAATTTAAGAGAAAATGAAGTGAGAATGAAGTTCCAATTCTTCATATTTCCAAGCATTAAAATAAACAATTAATGCAGTGAAAAAAAAAAGTAACTGCATAAAAGCTCATCAAAATATTGCTAGTGATCAAGAACAATAGTTGAAGTGATTCAGAGGGTGAAGAAGCCGTACCATTTCCATGTAGCTGTACATGCCTACATGTTGATGGTGAACTTCAGTCCTTGTTAAGCAAGTCTACAAATCAAAGCAAATAGCAGATTCATAATGACATAATTTTAGAAAAAAACCATAAATAATATTGAGAGAGAGAGGGTATCAGATTGAAAGACAGTGAGAAAATAGTGGCAGCAGGGGTAGAGTACATCAGGCAATAGCAACACATGACACCAACAGCAATGCTGCACTGCTCTATCAGCTCAGAAACTTGAAGAAGAAGCTGACTGGGGTGGGCTACATTGGAATTTTTGCGTTTTTCAGTAGATTCCTACAGGTTTAGGAATAAGAAAACCACCTGTTTTGGTGGTGGTGATTAGTTTCTCATGTTATGTGCTAATGTGGTGCCCACTCAAAAACTATAGGCTTTAAAAATAAAATAAAATAAGTGCCCAACTCTTGCACAATTCTCATCTTTTTTCATTCCTGTCTTAAAATGCTGAATTGTTGTTTAGCAACGATATCTCATGCAATCACTTGCTACTAAAAGGGTTTCATGTCATCATTTTTTCCCTGGTGGAGCATTTTAGTCAAGTAGAAAGGGTTCTCGGTAGATGCTAGATGATAATCTGAATAAACAAAGAACAACAGTTTTACGGCATAACTGAACAGTAAAGTTTAGTGTCTAAATGATGAAACAGAGGGATTTTCATGATGGATGCTTGATTAACAGGAACATCAAAAGGGGTTAACAGACTAAATTCACTACATTAACAACAATGTTTCCCTTTAAAATACTTATTAACTGACATGATGCCATCCAAGCTTCACTTCTTACACTAAAGAAGGGATAGTAAACAAATGATTTTCTCCTCTTTTTTTGTTTTTTGTTTTTTTTATTGGTTTCCCTTCCATTTAAGTAAAGCAAATCCACATCTTTATCAACTGAGAACCGTCCTTCAATTATTTAACTCAAACTAGGCAGAACTTGAGGAGCCTCTTCCTACATCATAACTGGAGCACTACAACACAAAACCTGATTCAAATAGAAGGGAATGAATGTATCATAAACCCTGCAGGAATTGAGGTACTTATACCACCTCCAAATAAAGACAATATATACAGGTACAAGTACCTTTGTTGAGGTACTTCCACCATCTCCATCAAGCCAGTGTTTAAAGGATATATCCTGGAAAAAGCTCAACCATCCTTGCAATCTCATCCTTCAATATTAGCATCAATCTGCAACAAATAAATCAAATGAAAATAAATAAATCTATACAATTACAATTGCTAACCACATGAAGAATTATAAGAGCATGCTTAAATTCTAAAATTCATGCATATCAGCTTATAGCACATATTTTCATATGTTTTCTAAGGAAAAAAAAAAAAAGAAGAAGAAGAAGTTATTGAAAATTAGCTGCTGTTATTTGTATTCTAAAAGCAAACTTTTTGATCAACATTCAATGGAAGATCCCATCATGTTGACAACAATTTAACCTTTTGTGTAAGCTATAGTATACAGTACATATATGGTTCTCTCTGTTAGCTCATCCTCAAAAAAAAAAACAAAACAAAAGGTAATTAAATAAAGTTGATAACTAAATTAGAGGTCTCAGGATTGAGAAACAGCCTTCCATTTAGAGAGAACAAATACAGTAGATATGTTTTATACAATTTACATCTCAACTGATGCAGTTTAAGCTTTTATAGTTTGGTATTAACTGAGTTGAACAAGCAATGTGACCAAGGTTTAAAAATATATACCAAAAATCCTGAATTGACAACATAATATCACAAGAAAAAATCCAGAAGACCAAATAAAAATTAAATATAAGCAAGTAGTCAGAATGGAGATCATAGCTAACAATATTACCTTCAAGATGTCTGCCAAGAGATTTGTAGCTTAGTGGCATAGCCTGATCTCCTCAATAGATAACAATATTACCTTCAGGATACCTTACAAAAATACAGATGAATCTCTGAATTATAGAGAAAAGAACCCGTACCATCAGTTCAATCTCAACCCACTGAAGCAGCCATGTCAGAAAGGTCCTCAGAG
Source organism: Quercus lobata (assembly GCF_001633185.2). Classification (NCBI taxonomy): domain Eukaryota; kingdom Viridiplantae; phylum Streptophyta; class Magnoliopsida; order Fagales; family Fagaceae; genus Quercus; species Quercus lobata. The sequence continues at coordinate 45,077,640 of NC_044911.1, read as the reverse complement.
ACAGATGTGCCCACAAATGGGTCATTTTCCATATAACCTTTTAAGAGCAATAAGCTCTCACCATCTACTTTCAGACCTGGGACATGTTCTTCAGACAAAGGGGCACAGATTGCCTTAGCTGGTATCAACCCGAGATCTCTCATCTCAATTAAGAGATTAACAGCTGAATTAGAATTGTGTGATCTACAAAGAAAATTACATAACCTAAAGTAATTATTGCAGCTCAGTTCTACCCTTGCATCAATCATCTCTTGTAGCAACTGTATCACCATTTTAAGATCTCTTTCTCTACAAGAAATATAGAGTATTACATTATATGTGCGTGCATTGGGAATTACACTGGCCTCCTTCATCTGGTTATACAGGGTGCAAGCCTCTCCAGTTCTACCACTCTTAAGAAGTCCATGGATAGCAACTGTGTATGATACAGCATCGAGTGGATACTTCTCTACAACTGCTTTCCTAAATACTCTAATGGCTTTATAAAGTTTACCAGCCTTTATAAGTCCATCTGTAATTACAGTATGGATGTAAGCATCCTGATCAGGATAATTCACAATGATCCCATGGTAAACATTAATTGCTTCATCAATTCTTCTGGCCCCACATAGACCACTTAGTAATCCAACAAAACTATATTTATCTGGTGTAAAACCTCTATCAAGCATATCATTATATAACTCAACAGCAAGATTTGGAAACCCTGCTTTACAAAAATAACTAAGAAGTGCATTACCAACTACTAAGTCTGCTTCTATGACAAGTCCATGGACAAACTTGGGTAAGAGAGAAAACCTCTTAGACAAACATATGGTAGATAACAGAGAACAGAATGTATAAGAATCAGGTGCCACTTTTTGAGTTTCTAAATTTACAAAAACATCAAGCGCATCATCATACCTTCCAATCTTGGAGAAACAATCTATTAATACATTACAAAGAACCAAGTCAGGGGCATACCCTTTGGATTTCATGATATTTAAAACATGGAATGCATCACCAACCATTTTTGTTTCCATAAGTCCCTTAATTAAAGTAGTATATGTTACAACATTAGGAGAACAACCAGTCTTACCCATCTTCTCCAATAAACTACACGCAATATCAATTCTATGCAACCGGCAAAACCCATCAATGAGTATACTCCAAACATTCACAGATATTGGAATGCCCAAAGTAACCATTCGACCCAACACTTGATATGCCTCCACTAGCTTACTCAACTTGCAAAAACAATTCAACACCATCTCAAATGTCTCAACATTCGGGTAATACCCCATTCCCAACATCATTCTAAAAACCTCCCAAACGCGAACCAAATCATTCAACTTACACAAATTACACAATGCAATATTAAATGTCAAAAAGTTAGGCAACTGGGTCTCCTTCAAAACCTTAATGGCTACATCGACACGCCCAATCTTGAACAATACATCCATAATTACATTACGTGCAAACGTGTTAGGCTTAAAACCAAAGCAACCCATTTGCTCAAAAGCCTCAAAAACCATGTCATACATTCCTCCACGCCAATAAATCCTCAACAAAAGCAAAAAAGTTTGTGCCTTTGTAACACACCCAATACTCTCTAATCCCCTAACAACCCCTCCAACAGTTTCATACCGATGCATAAGGCGGTTAACCACAGCAACCATGTGGTCAAACGCAGTCGTATTATGAAAGTAGCTGGGTTGCTTAGCACACCATAAGAAGAAGCTCAATGCAATCAAATCAGAAGTACAGTTCAGTAAGGTGGAATGTACAATCTGATGAGTGAGAGTGATAAAGGGATTGTTTTTCTCCGGAAAATGTTGATTTTCCAGGAATTTTTTACTCTGGGTAGTTGGGTTAGGTACACATACCGTTGCCGAGGAGAGAAAACGAAGTGGCAGAACTGAAGCGATGAAGAGGCGATTTGGGGTTGGGTGTAGCAAACTCCACCTATAAAATCTCCATAACATTTCCAGGAAAATTTAATTTTCCCAGAAACCAAACGCGACATAGGAAGCGAGTAGTAGAGTAGAGAGCTGTAAAGGGTTTTTGAAAATCTGTGTAAAACTAAAACCCTACAGAAAAGAGAGAGATGATGGATCGGGTTACCAAAGTGTGTATTTGTTTCCGGGTCAATGGACTGTCCTAATGATGAATTCTACTGGGCCTCAATCTGGTGAATTTTAGGCTGGGCCTAGTGGGTTGTGTGGGCTCTCAACTACTGCACACGAACCCACAATTGCATTAGGTCTATGGAAGTAGGAAAATCCATATATTAATTTTCATTCCATTCTCTCCTCCTAAATAGAGTGTTGGGACGTAGGACAAGTGTGGTCTCCCCATCTCTGCTTCAACAATGACCACTCTTCTTCTCTCTAAAAATCGCTGAACAAGCAAAGATAAATTTGTCAAAATTCACATTCGACAAAAATATATTGAGTGAAGATGTAGTTATTGATTATCAAAAAAAGTTTGTAGGCAAAATTTTTCCTAAAAAAAAAAGAATAATGACTCTTTAACTTTATTTATAGCCCTTATTATTATTTCACCATTTCTTTTTCTTTTTCTTTTTTCCAACAAGGGAAAAAACAAAATAAAAATATTACTTTTTTATTAGTTATGAATAAATTCTAAATGACTTGCCCGTAAAATAATTATTTTATTATTAAATTGATCTTACTTACTTAATAGAGTTCAATAAAATTTCGAGCATGCATGAGTGCCTTACACCTTCCCATACAATGTACATGACCCTCCAAATTTATCTTTTTTGAAGTATAGACCAATTTATCTTAACAAAGGTGCATTCCAAAATTCTTTAGCAAAAACACAACCCAAGTCAAGTTTCAATCATATTTGCAATGCAAACCACCAATGAAAATGAATATGAGAGATATTTGGGGCTATCAACTATATATGGTGAGACATATTCAAAAGTCTTATACCGTAGTGGCATGGCATAATCTCTTTTTTAAAGAGAATTGGGATTCAAATCACTCTCTCTTATTATTGTAACTATCAAATTATTAATGTAAAAAAATGGAGCTATGATGGGACCTACTAAAATATACTGGTAATTTTTGCAACAACCAAGACTTGATTGGTTATCACTTAAGACAGCAGTGTTATAATGTTGTAAAGAACTTGTCATTAGGGTTCATTTTATAATCCGTAATTGTTAATGTAACATGCGCTAAGATTATGAAAGAGAGAAATAACCATTGTATTGCATTGTCCTCCGTTTAATGAATTTCTCCTCCTCTTGATCTGTTGATCACCGTGGGCATAAGCAAATCAAACACAAACTAGCTGTCTACAAACTCTAGTCTTTTCTTGAATGTAGATATGTTTGGGTTAGGAGAATTCGCAACTCTGCTGCTCATACAGCAGCAAAAATAGCAATGAACTCCTACTCTTCTTTTTGTTTTAACAAAGACAATCTGCCAGTGCCCAGTAGTCTTATTCTCTGTTCTGTTCTTCTTCTATGAATAACATCGAAACTCATCAATATATGTATTGGCAGCTACAAACCTGTTGTATGCGCATGTGATTATTTTTGTTAGATGATTCCTACAGTAGCTTTTACATAAATACGTATACCTTCTAACAAGAAAATGCATTTAGCATGCATTTAATGATTCTCACTATACTAGTTTATTTTTCCTTTGTTTTAGCTTATTCATAGGAAAAAATTCAGCCAAAAAATGTAATGACCTGGTGAAGCTATCAAAGGTTCATTCCAAACCATACCAGTAGCAAAGTTTTGAAAATCATTGGTTGCATTTTAAAATTTTGATTTTGATTTTCCATTTTTCAGTTGGGATTATCTATCTCATTGAAACTTAGTGAGTGTTCGGATCCAACTTATTTGCGCGTCTGCTTTTTACATCACGCTTTGTTCTTTTCTTCTTCTTCTTCTTTTATTTTTTCTTTTTTTTCAAGCTGCAACTTTTGACTATTCTCCCGTGAACAGTGCACCGTGCACTATTTACAGGTCCTACAAACTTCACTTTTCAACCACTTTTTCATTAAAAATAGGTCTCACGGCACTATTCACATATTTAATAATTATTTTGTTACAGTGTTTTCAGTTTTCAGCAAAAATAAGTTGTATTCAAACAGACCCTTAATGTCAGTTTGGCAAAAATTATTTTTGCTAACTTATTTTACAGTTCAGCTTATTTTTGCTACTATTCATTGGTCCTATTGCAGTTTTGGTACTATCCATGAGTCCTACTATATTATTTCAGCTAACTTTTATCTTCATCTACAATACTTTCAGCAAAAAGTTTTCAATTTTAGCAAAATAAACAGATCCTAAACAGATCCTTAGAAAACGAATTGTAAAAAAGAGAAAGCAAAATGTATCTCTGATATATACATCTTCATAGGAGGCTAGCTATATGTTATGAAAAAAAAATACATGTATCGAATCCATAGGACAATTATTGGAGAGAAAGAGAGGGAGAAAGGGGTACTTTTTTTGACAATCCAATCAACAACCACAATGAGCGTTTTCTTCAGCCATATAGCCTATATGTGAGGGATCATCAGTAAATGGAATAATAGAACAAACGATTAAATTGTAAGTAGTTTCTTCTACACGCAAGAAATGTGACAAGATTTAAAATTAATGATTAATTGTTTTTATCCAAATTAAAAATATCCTCCAGTAGCAAGTAATTAATAAAAAAGTGTGTGAACATTACAACAAAGAGTATTATTCTTTCCAAAGAATCTGTGCTGAAGAAAATGTTTTCCTACGTACTTTTGCAACTTTCCAGAAGCAAGGGCGGCGCCACCTTAAGGTCAGGGAGGTCCTATTATTCTTTCCAAAGAATCTGTGCTGAAGAAAATGTTTTCCTAGTACTTTTGCAACTTTCCACAAGCATGGGTTTACCAAACATGTACTGCATATACATGCATGCTTCAATTATAACTCAGATTCAGATGTTCATGTTATCAGGACAATACATAGACTAGAATTAAAGACACACCATCCGTGTATATATATATATATATATATATATATATAGCTGCAATCAATTTTTGGAAGAGAAGTCGAAATCTTATAAAACCACATCTTCATGAATGGGGCCATGGTGCTTTTCCATTTGCTTTGAACATCCAATTGAATTATTGAAATCATTTTTATGAAGAAAAGGCATTGTGGGAAGTGTGGAGATCCCACAAACTTGGCTCTTAAATTATAGGGCCTACTTTTGAAGGCAAATTAAGGAAGAAATTGACCAAACGAATGAGTTATTTTGGACTTTTCAGCCAAGTACTATCACAACAATCTAACCAATTGAGATTTTCTCTAATGCCACTTTGGAGCTCTAGATAGAACTGCCAATAATGTTGGTCTAATGCCATTGGGAATTCTATATGGTTTGAAAATCTGAACTCTGGAAATGATTACTTAATTAAGATATATAGCCGGGTAGGCATTGCAAATTTAATTAAGACAGAGATTGACAAAATTAGAATACAAAATGTGAACTAGAACTTATCACCTTTGATTCCAAAAAATATACATGTGAACTAGAACCATGGAAAAGCACAGGGGAAGGAATTAATGTAAAGCCCTTTTCAGTGTGGCATTTTGCCACCAAATATGACACATTGCTTAAAGATTGAAAGTGAAAGGTAGACTTTAAAAGTAGATATTTATCGTTAAAGTCATTGTATAATAATAATGTTTTTTGTTCCCATGCGAGAGAGAGAGAGAGAGAGAGAGACATGGAAGCACTTTTGACTTTATAAATATAATCTTAGCTAGTTCGGCCAGCCTCACTAATATTGTGTTCCTCAAAAAAAGCCTCACTAATATTGTGAGATGCCTCCCCATTTCAATGGTTTGGTTATTTTGCATATACCTGGAATTAATTCTTGCTATGCTCGTAAAACATTTATCATATATGCAATTATATATAATGCATGTAGTTCCTCCATCTCCATCTCTTTGCCTGGTATTTCCCACATGACATGAGACCATTTTTTATTTAATTACAGTCAGAGTGGAATAACGCACCAATATATATATATATATATATATATATATATATATTTATAGCGACATAATTCTTCTTATGATGATCGCAACAACTTATGAATTTTCTCCTGCTTTTATGATCTGTTTTTCTCTCACGTGGCCCTCAAGTTCCACGCCTGTTTCCTTATGTAATACTTGTAGGTTTTTTTTTTTTTTTTAATTATGTAATTTAGTCAAGTTTTTTAACAAATGATAGTCACTCGTGTAAGGAGAACGACTTTTTAAAGTTTAGGGTTTATTTTATTTTATTTTTTCAGAAAGAAACACACGCAAGGCACGAGAAAGAGGGAGTGAAATTCTAACTCCAAATTGGTTTAATGTTAAACTTTTTTCATATATATAATTTAATAATTACAATGGAAAAAGAGAGATTTGAACTCTAGTAAGTCTCCCTTGAAAACTCTAGGTACCAACCACTTGAAGTACAAGGTTTTTATTTCCAAAAAATAAATAAATAATCTTGACCATAAATAGATACGATCTCTATTTCCCTTCAACTAAGGAGGATATCCCATCTCCTAGATATAGGGTGTCAAGGTTTCATTTGAGCTTGGAATATAACAACAAAAGTTTAAAGCTTGACATAAGCTATTGCTTGATGGCTAGCTTCAGAGTAACCTTAGTGTGCGTTTGGAACGCATGTTGTACATGTGTTTCTACGTTTTGCTGAAAAATAGTGAGTCTTGTGCATTATTCACGGGACCCACAAGTAAGGAATTAAAAAAAAAAACCTTTAAAATTGGGTCCCCACGGCATTATTCACATATTTAAAAATTATTTCGCTACAGTGTTTTTAATTTTCAATTTTCAGTAATAAACAGTATCAAAACAAGCCCTTATTATCTTGCAATATAATTCAATACTTGAGTTAAACATAACAAAGCTTTGTTGTACTGCTGCGAGAGAGCTGCCGAGCTAGAAAAATTGGGTGCTATCATATAGATTTTAATTGGCTAAGTTCAAATCTCAGGTTTCAATTCTAGACAAGCTAGTGGTGGAAACTACTAATTAAGCTAGAGTACAGAAGGGGTAGAGGGAATTTCTGGTGGACTGGTGACTTGGTGAGTGATTTGTTAATGAATAGTGTCTCAATAAGGGTAGAGGTACTACAAGTTGTTAAGCCTGATACAAACTGAGTAGGTGATTTTAACTATATTTGTTGTAAAATTTTGATTTGTTAAGCTTGATGTTGAAGCTTTAACATTGTAAAAGTTGTGGAAGCATAACAATATGAACAAAAAAATTGAATTCAATAGAACTATATGGATAAAATAAAATTTGAAGCCCTGAAAAACTAGCAAAGAGAACAATAGCCATGAATATGTTGTTCACATGAGAGAGAGAGAGGATCTTTTCCAAAATAGGCTGGAGAGAAGCTATACTGCATCAGACCTTTTATTTTATTTTATTATTTTTTTTAAGCTATTACATAGCTTGATGAATGACTATTAAGACCCTTTTGGTGAGGAATAGTTATTTTTTTCTAATTTCGAAAGAATATACATTTTGAATGAATTGCTATTACTTGTAATAAAAATACAACTAAATAATTATTTCTAAAGAGTAGTTATTCAATTTTGATTATATTCAATGGTGAACTTATAATGATTCATTAAGACACACGTGCATATTTTCAGACAGTGCATCTAGCCTATGTTGAAGACTTTGTTTGAGACTCATAAATATTTTCAAACTAGTTGCAAAAACGTTTTCTTTTTATATAATACACTTTGTTTTCTTTGAGAAAAACATAACAAAAGTAAAAATTAAAGAAAAACCTTAATATTATTGTTCATAGATGACAAATATAATAGGGATATCTAATTTTTAACCCTGAAATCTGCAATTGTCATTTGGTCTATATTTCTAATCCTCCAAATGCAAAATAAAAAACAAAAAATAAATGTTTTTTTTTTGAAAAATAAAGAATGCTTCTGTTAGAGAGATTCACTTAGGGCATGCTTGGTAGATTATAATAGACATTCTAATGCAATAAATATTCCAATGGTATAACTATTCAGTTATTTGATTATGTTTTTAAAACTAATATAAGTTTTAACTTTTGAAATGTATGACTTCTTAACCATACATGTGATTAGTCTCTTGGAATTGGAGCAAGCACTAAAAGAATTTTTAGATTTTGAAATCAAAAGAGCATTTATCAAACTACTTGATCAAATAGAGAGAAAATCTAAGAAAACATAGAAGGGAAAAAGAAAGATAGAGAGAATGAGGAAAGAATTACATATATAGATACTGATCTATTAGTTGTAATAGTTGTGTACCTTTTTGTTGATGAAGAAGAAAAGCATAGGAAAAAACAACTTTATCCTGCTATCAATAGAAAAGTAAGCCAAAGTCTTGGAAAAAATGTTTTTTTTTCAACGAATGAGCAAAAATTTGAAACTTTTTTTTTCTTTCTTATAAAATTAAATATTTTAAGATTAGTGTTATTAACACAACACTTTTAAAACAAAACCTAGGTGGCAAGTTGTTAAAAGTAAGAAAAAAGTGATGTTAGTTGTGCGTCCTGATAAAAACCAATTACAAATTGCCACTTAATCTTTATAGTGAAAGTAACATTAAAATGATCATATTCAAACTTATATTAACTGGGTTTAAACAAAATTTAAGTTGAAGAGGTTCAAAATTTTATTTTAAGGGCTAAAAAAGATTATTAAAAATTTTATATATATATATAATTGGCATAAATGCACTTTTAGTCCCTACATTTTGCATCTTTTTCATTTTGGTCTCTACATTTTCATTTCACCACTTTTAGTCTCTAAATCAATTAGCGCGTTCCATTTTGGTCCTTACCATTACTCACTTAACAGAAATTGCTGATGTAGCAAACGGAGTGCATTGTTGGCACATTAAATGCTGACGTGGCCAATAAAATAATATTAAAAATGCCACATCAGCAAAAAATAATGATTAAAAAAGACACATAAACATCCACATTAACTTTTGATTTTGAAAATTAATTTTATCTATTTTAACAAAATAAAAAATGAAAAAAACAAAATTAGAACCTAAAATACACATGAATTCAGATCTGGTCTCATGTTAAATATGAACAAGAAAGAACACTGCTTGCTCACTCCCAAGTATAGGAGATCGTAGCAATATATTTCTCGGAGTACCGAGGTCGAACCACAAGGAGAAGGGTAAATTCAAAGACAATATAATTAAATAACAATTTGAGTGAAGAAGAAAAATACTTTTACTTGGTGATTGTTAACAAGAATAATAATAAAAACTGATTTTAATTAATAATGTAAATACTAAGGCATCGGGGTGTTTCTCTATATCGATATGAAATTCTTTATAATCTAAGAAAATATCTATTTCATAATTGATTGTTCTTATACAATTAAAAACTTATGATTCGGTTGAACTGAGACAATTCAAGAACGCATGATAACCTCGATTGATAATGCGGTTAGAAAAGTTTTCAGAAAAACCCATTCACTTTAAATCCTGATTTCTATTTGAAACTACAAGAAATTCATCTAAACAATAAGAAAAACATGATTGAACTTATTGAAAGCATGGAAGAACTAATACATCAAAAGAAATCTAATTGAGCAATCAAATATGTCGTTGATAAAATCCTAGAAAGAATCACATTAAATATTCATACTGTATAGAAGAAACATAACCCCTAGCCCTAGCAACAAGTTTAGGCTGCCATTAGAGAAAGAAAAATACAAGGTTTTCTCTGCCAAAATTCGTTCTACCAGCCTCCCTTCAAAACCCTAATGTCTAAGTGTCCAAAGAAAATAAAACATTTACTGTTTTAATTTCCGTCCAGGTTTACAGCGGTAACTTGTGAGTTAATTTCGGCCTTCAAAAATTGAGAATTTCGAAAAACTCAAAACTGGAAAGTTGTAGATATTTAAGTCACAGTTCCAACCCATCTAGCCTTGTGTCAATTGGATTTTTGAGAAGAGAGATACGCCCAAAATATTGATCAGTGCTCAAATCAGATTTTTCCTTTTCAGATTCTGCTTCTTTGATTTCTTTCCTTATTTGAAGCTTCCAGTCATGGTAGACGATCCAAGCACTACTCCAGCTGCACCTCCTTAGACATTTAAGCATGGTCCTTTAGCTCTACTTTAATTCTAGTTTGGCCTCCATTCTCTCACAAATTCTTGTAAACTCATCTTTCTCACATGATTTCCTGAAAGTAGAAAATTACACACAATGAATAGCATCTTATTCAAGAAATTATGTAAAGATAAATAATAGGGACTAATGCAAATCATGGCTTAATTGTACAAATTAAGTATAATAATAAGGAGATAACGCCCATATAAATATATAACAAGTATACATTTTAAGGCATTATCAAACACAAAACCAAAATATTCAATCACATGAACACAAACCCAGAAAAAACTTCAACCTAAAACTTCCTTATCAAAAACCGGTTCCCCCAACCCTTCCAAAACATTCTCCAAGCTTCCTCTCTCTTTCAAAACTCAAAGCTTCCTCTCTCTCTTCCAAAAAACGGAGATCTCTCTCTTCCAAAACATGTTCATGGCCAAAAGCGTCGAGCTCTACCTCCTTACTCATCGCCACTGCCACCATCACAACTAGTTATGGTGCTTTTTTCTCTTTCTCTGACTAACCTATTCTCTTTATCTCTTGATTTTTTTAAAACCCAAACCCAAACCTAAATGCCTCAAGCTCCTCACTCAGATCGGTGCTTTACTCTCTCTTTGTGGCTCAAATCAATGTCTTTCTCTCTCGGTGGGTCTCTTTGTCTCAGATCAGTGTCTCTCCCTCCTCGATTCCCCTTTCTGCTCGCCCCTCCTTATTTCCTCCCCTCTCCACAACCTTCCATAGTTTTTATCTGGGTTTAAAGAGAGGCTATGATCGGTGTGATGGTAGTTGTGAAACAAAAATCAGTGGTGATGGTCGATGGTTGTGAAGCAGTGGTCGGTTGGGTCTGGTGGTGGGTTGAAGGGTGGGTTTGTTGTTGGAGTGGGTCGTGGGGTGGGTTTGTTAATCGTTGATTGTTAGGTTTGAGATGTTTTGGTGTTCTTGTTGGAAATCAGTTTGTGTTTGTGTTTGGTTGACAAGAAAGGGTAAGAAAATCGTAGAAAATCTGAGTTTGTGTTCTTATGTTTCATCTGGGTTTGTGTTTTTATTTTAATTTTAATTTTGCTTTGTGTTGGTATGGTTGATCAACTGGGTTTGTGTTGGTATATGTGGATTGATTTTTCTTTTTTGGATAATTTGGTTTATGTATATATACATAAATGGATTGATTTTGTTTGTACAATATTCATTTATGATTTTTCTGAGTTTGATTTTCTTGTGTTCTTATGTTTGATTTTCTGGGTTTGTATGATTTTTTTTGGGTTTGTGCTCTTCTGTCTTTTTGATGAATAGAATGGCAAATCTAAATTCATGTATTTTAGGTTCTAATTTTGTTTTTTTTTTCATTTTTTATTTTGTTAAAATAGATAAATTAATTTTCAAAATCAAAAGTTGATGTGGATGCTTATGTGTCTTTTTTAATCATTATTTTATGCTAATGTGGCATTTTTAATATTATTTTATTGGTCACGTTAGCATTTAATGTGCCAACAGTGCACTTCGTTTGTCACATCAGCAATTTCTTTTAAGTGAGTAACAGTAAGGACCAAAGTGGAACGCATTAATTGATTTAGGAACTAAAAGTGATGAAATAAAAATGTATGAACCAAAATAGAAAAAATGCAAAATATAGAAACTAAAATTACATTTACGCCATATAAAATTATGACCAGGTCAGTGGGTTCGTTTGAACCCTTAGCCTTAAGTTAAAGCTGCCTCTGACTAGAGTAAGATCAAAAAGAAAATATTAAAAAAAAAAACTAAAGCAATAATCTCTCCCACTCAAACAAAAACCAAAAAATTAATAAATAAATAAATTTCTCCCCCTCTAACACCTAATAGTTATTATTTTCGTCAAACTGAAAAGTTGACATTTTACATTTCTTGTACGGTGACATTATCCCTCTCCACCGTAATTTTGATTTACCTAACATTTGTTTCATTTCAAACTAAGACGTTTTCCATCTCTAAACCTCTACTAATCACAAGCTCAACAACTATCTGAAAATCGACATGCGAAAATACTTTCTTTGTCATGGTTTTTATTTATTTATTTAGTATATATGTATTGATTTAAAATAGACAATGATGTTAACTTAAAAAATATTCAAGTTTTGTGATAATTGAGTTTCATAACAAATGTAAATATAATTATATAAGTAAGATATTCTTTAAAAAAAAAATGAAATTCAAAATTTTTTTAATTCAAATTTTATAACCAAGCGTATGAACAAAACTAGATACTATATTATAAGATCTATTATTTCCAATAATATAAGTATTTCTTCTTGACAATATTAACATACCAAACGTTACCTCTTAGACTCGAGCAAGTATTATATGAAATAGTCTCATGAGACCTATGTCTCAATGACATGCAGGTCCCACATGTGTGGGACCCACATGTCATTGAGATAGGTGTCATGAGAGCGTCTTATACAAGAATTTTCCCTTACACTTAGTGTGGGACCCGCATGTCATTGAGATAGGTGTCATGAGAGCGTCTCATACAAGAATTTTCCCTTACACTTAATGGTTCAAGTTTCTCAACAACAGCAACAACCAAAAACTCAATGGTTCAATGGCATGATTGTAAATTGTAGTTACTAACAAAATAATGCCTATATGACATCACCAAAAAAAATCTATATGTATTTTCTGCAAGTCAAGTACCATTGCACATCGCTGCTATATTTAAAAACAAATATTAGTGGGTTCTATTTAACTCAAATACTAAAGTCTCTCATCATCAAACAAGAAATCTGAGTTTTGAACACTGCCTACATGAAAAACCAATTATTGTTTTGGCTTGATAATAAAAAGCAATCATCATGGAGAGAACACAGTTAGTTTGAAATACTGTTGCATCTCTAAAAAAAATCATATCTACTTCTCATACATTAAGTGATAAGAAATAGGGATGGAACTACCTAGGGGCTAAGGGGGGCCATGCCCCCCCCCCCCCCCAGCCTTTAAAAAAAAAAAAAAAAAAAAAAAAACCCTAGTATATATATATATTAGCATAAAAAATTTACTTTTGGCTCTAAAATTAATATACTTGGCCCCCCTCCCCCAAATAATTTACAAGCTGACCCATGAAACCAAAGATGAAAAAAATTATCAAATTATCCCTTGTCTGGTTGTCCCAAGAATATCAAGAAAAACATTTAACTAAACATTTGACCAATTTACAAATCCGGACAACAAGAAAAATCTACAAAACAATTCACATATTCAAATAATAAAAATAATAAAAAACTTTGGACACAGTCTAAGTAAAAAAAAATTATATATATATATATATAACAAATTAATTATAAATCTTAACAAAACAAATCAGAAAAACCCAATAATTTTTATCCAATTTTTACCTCTCATTTGAGAGCTTTTTGTCCCTCTCAAATGATTTCATCCCATAGTCACAGAGACAACTCCTATATTGCTAATCACTCCATCCACACACCAATTTGTGTCTTTAACTCAACCCATGAAAATTTTTTATTTTTTTAAAGAGCTGCTGCTCTTTAACATAATCCATGGAAAATTTTTATTTTTTTTGAATGATAGAATTTTATTAATTTTTAATGTTTTATTAACTTTGAGACACACTTGGCATGTATGCATAAACGTAATACGCATGTGAAACAACAATCTACTGTTTTGTGCCTTACCTAAACTGTCACCAAAGCATATGTGATTAGTTTGTTGGTAATAAACTTTATGCCTTAGCTAAATTAATGTAGTAATGGGAAAAACTTTATTATTAACATAGTTGAAGACTCAAAGTTACTATGTATTATCATGTGATTGTTTATTAGATTTTTTTTTCTTTTCTTTTTTTTACTATACTTTTTCAAAATGAAAATTTTTTAAAGGAAAAGATCTCACATCTTTATGCTACTCAACCTTAACCAAGTAATTATAAATAAAAAATTCCTTAACCAAGACACCAATAATTGTCTCACCCTTTTTTTCGCTGAATATTAGTGCATGATGTTGATTAACCATAATTTTAGTTGTTTTATTAATGTAATACTAGACATGGATTTGAACTTTTAACTATAGTTTTTGTATTTTTTTTTTTTTTTAGAATCTTTTATATATAGCTTTATGAAGTTATTAGGTATAAAATTACGTGAAAAGAATAAATAGATTTTAAAAAAAAAAATTATAGTGTGGATAGAATAAAGAATTGGTCTAACCTTAGTTAGACCTTGAAAATATCAAGACGTACCAATTGACTTATAGAACTCTTGATTATAAATATTTATTATTGAATTTTTTTAAAAAGAAAAAATACAAAAAAATTAAAAAATTAATGCTAATAATGCATCGTTGTCAACCTCTAGTATTAATATTCCAACTTTTTAAAATTCTTGAACAAAGAACTTTGCCCCCCCCCCCCCCAGCCCTAAATTTGAATCCTAGTTCCGTCCCTGATAAGAAAGATGATCTTCAAGTCTTCAACCGCTATCTCATGAGTGTTTACTTCAATCCTTAGCTAATAAAATGCCATCCAATAGAATTTGTAGATATAAATTATTGTGAAGACTAAAGACTGAAAGGGTGGAAGCATTTTCAAAAATTAGTTAAATAATAGGGATAGATTAAGAAATGTCAAGTAACGAATGACACAATAGTTTGAATATTCTGTAATCCCTTGCTGAGATTTATTGGATTAGTTAGTAGGACAAAATGGGCTTTTGCCCTTTTCCACAAAACTAATTACCTTTTGCCCTTCTTCCCAAACTAAATAGGGAAATGCCCCTCTTTTGAAACTCGACTTTCTCAAAATCGAGTTAAAAAAAAAAAAAAATTCTAAAGCCCTATAGTGACGTTTTTAAGGACCTATAGTGACGTTTGAAGAACCTATAATGACTTTTTATAACTTGATATTCACAAAATCGAGTTATAGGCAATAAAATTGCCTATAACTCGATTTTATGGATATCAAGTTACGAAACGCCACTATAGGTCCTTAAAAACGTCACTATAGGTCCTTAAAAACGTCACTATAGGGTTTAACTCGATTTTGAAAAAGTCGAGTTTCAAAAGAGGGGCATTTCCCTATTTAGTTTGGGAAGAAGGGCAAAAGGCTAATTAGTTTTGTGGAAAAGGGCAGAAGCCCATTTTGTCCTTAGTTAGTAATATAATGAATCAAGTTGTTTACGAAGGACTCAATGTGAGGAAAAAAACTTATCTATAATTTTTTATTTAATAAGGACAAATTGAGAAATGCCAAGTTGCAAAGGACAAAAACGTTTGAATATTTTGTACTCCTCTATTGAGAATTTTGGGATTTGATAAGATTGTAATCTTATCAAGCTATTTATGATGACTCCACTCGTGAAAAAGTTTATTTATTTAGTAAACTAGCTACACTCAAGTTCAATTTAGGCTTGGCTATTATATGAATCAAGCACGAATATAATAATTTAAAAAATGAATATAAAACTTAGTTTGAGTATGTATAATATTATATGTTTATATATGTGCACACATATAAACTATATTTATATAAATTTGAGATTTGATGTTTAAATTTGTAAATAAGTTCGTAAGATATTAAATTATTCGTTCCATCATTTTGTCAGTCCCGCCTAGAAAATCTAACTTTTTAAGGAATATAATCTAATGTGTTATTTTTAAATAAATAGATACAAGTTTCCAAATTATCATTGTTAATTTAAATTTGAGTGAAAGAAGAATATTAACTTTTTAATTAAATAAAAAAAGGGTAATTAAGAAAGTTAGCAATAATTTATTCAATGACTTTTCAAGAGGACACCCCAACGTGAATGGAATAGAGGATCTAAAACAATTATTGAAATTTATTGATACTTAACACAGAGGTCATTTGAGTTCTGAATGGACCCAAGAGAGGGGCCCAAAGGGACTCGAGTCCCCCGAGCCTTATAAAAAAATTAGGTATATTTCAAGCGCCCCCCAACACCAACCCCCCCCCCCCCCAAAATATATATATATATATATATATATATATATATTTATATTTATATATATTCATATATATGCCCTTCTTCTAAGTAGCTTGCCCCCCTACCTCTCTAAATCATTAGCCCAACCCATGTAAATCATCTACCCAAAACATAACAAATTTTATTTAATAAAAAATAAAAAATAAAAGCCAATGGTTTTATGTATTTATCTTAGTTGATAATTTGTTAATACTATATAGATACTTATTTGGAGTTATTTATTTTTACTCTGGCCCCTCTAGTTTGAAATTCTAGATCTGTCCTTGATTTGAGTAGATATTTGTTCATGTGTCCTGGATGGAGAAGTATCTAAAACAATTTTGGTAACCATCCTTATTTATATAATCCTCTTTAGAAATCAAAAGACTTATAATTTAGTATTATTAAAAATTTACCCTTAAAGAAAAACTTGAAGTCAAATTCAAGTCCCTTTATTGCAAAGGGGAAAAAAATTACTTAGGAAAATAACATCATAAAAAAAAAGTTAAAATGACACATTTTTAATTTATAAATAATTAAAATGACAATTCACCAAATTTAAATGATATAAATTGTATTTTTATCCAATAATAATAATAATAATAATTCGCCAGCACTCATGAGATAAGATTACATCAAGGGGAGAATAGAAAATTTCATGACCAAAACTTGTTGGGATCGCACAATTGCAAAGGAAGAGAAGCTGATTCTTTTGTTTGTCTATGGGAGGAAGGTTCTCAAGGGCTAAAACAAAAATTTTCCAATATCAAATCAATGACTTAGACTTTTTCTTCAATTATTTGTTTAATAAAGTAAGATCCTTTTCCTTGTATTGTTGACTTGAAATTTGGGATTCATAATCATCTCTCTACAAAGGCCTGCATTCTTCTGTTTTCTGGACCACGTTTGAGTACTTCGGTTGCACAGCATTTATTATTTTTGAAAAAAATAAAACCCATAAGATTCGTTGCAGGAAAAGAGAACAAATATGATAATGACTAATGAGATTGATCTAGAAAATGTTATTTTTTTAAATGATAAAAAAAGAAAAGAGTAATTATTTTGTTATAGTATCATAAAAGTTGCGTTAAAAACTTCTTAAAATGGTTTATTAATAATTATTTAAAAAGCTCTCATTAAGCAGACTCTGCGTTATAATAAAAAATATAACTTTTTTAAAACATCCATCTCCGAAATTTTTACATGCCGTACGTGCTGATACAGTACTTACTGTTCCTGAAAACATTTGCTAGTGTGACTGCAATCACTGTAAAATAAAAAATAAATAAAATTGCACAATATGCCATATAATGAAAGAACTATTTTCTTTTTTTGAAATATTGTTAATAACTTTAGCAGTTGGACTGATAAGTTGTACTAAATTGATTAGAAAATCAGGTCAATGTTTTTCCATCTCAAGCCAACTTTGTAACTCCAAAAATTCTGGTCACGGAGTTAGGCTCAACTTTGTTTTGGAAATTTTGGTGGCGGAAAATTGCAATGAAAAATTTTCCATGTTTTTCTCTTGTATGTCTGGAAAATTATTGTTATCTTAGTTAGACCAAATCCAGCCTAATTTCTTATGTATTAGTATGATGTTAATGAAAATTAATTAATATGCAAATTGGGTCTAAGTGTCTAATTAAGCTGAGTACCTGACTCACTCTTACTTTTAATTAAAAAGTGCCAAAGGTTTGCAATAAAATTATAGCCAGTCAAGATACCCAGCCGCTGTTTTAAAGGTTTCACTGTTTTTCTCTGAAATTCTTTTTTCTATTGTCATTATTATTATCATTATTTTGTTGAATATGAGATCTTCTTTATACCAGGAAGCAGTACAAAGTTTAAAACAAACAAGAACAAAATAGGACTACCAATTACTTAATTGTTTTTACTAAATCCAATTAAGCTTAATTTCTTGTTTTCACATATTTAATTTAGCATTTTTGGATCTTAGTACTAATACAGCTACTTGGTCTCAACTTCACATCATGGAAGTTGAATAGCTTTTCAGGGCACTTTAACTCTTTCTTGGAATTTTGTTTTGATGGAAAATATCATTACTATTTCCTCACAGCTAGAAACAGTCTATGGTGTCTAATATGGCGGCCTGTTGATCTTGATCTTCTTGAGAATAGAACGTTTGTCCATTCAAAGCTACGAATTTATTTCTATTTTTGGGTGTTTGCGTAAGTATCTTTTCTTTTACTAAATAAAAACTTTACTTTAGCCTAATATAAATGTATATGTGTGTGAAACTCCCTCTTGGAGACTTGAATTCTAATCTTTACCCTCACACTTTACAAGAACTTATACTTGTGTTTGTGTATATATCTTGAATAGGACATACGACCATAATTCCAACTAAAAAACAGATATTTCTTCACAACAAATTGAGACCCTTTAAGTAAATTAATTACTAAAAAAAAGTATAATTAATTTCTAATTTTATCAGTATATCATGCCTATTTTTATCTCAATCTTACCAAATTAAAATCCTATTTACTACTTTAATCATTTTCTATTTCTTCAGGAGTATTATTATCATATTATGGACATTATATAAGAGTTCGCCTATTTTATTGAAGACATCTGAATAATTTTGGAGAACTTGCTCTTTAAAAATTAGCTAGATCTACTGATCAATTATTGCCCCTTTGATGAACTCAAATCATTCTTTAATTCACTGCACTATATTATCATATTAACTAAGACTAGCCTAAACATGTAATTATGCTCCAAAAAAATTTGCAAGCCAATCCTTTCTCTAAGTGTTTTCCAATTGGGCTATATTGATTTGTAAGTTGTGACAAATGTCTCCTAAATACATTACTATTTAATATTTATTGGGTGGAAGTATTTGAGTAGAAGGTTTTGGATTTTATTTTTTGGTTTAAATTACTTGAATATAGTATCAAAACTACCATTTTTTTTTCTATTTATAACATTCGTAGATGAATTTAAACTAATTAATATGTGAATTTAAAATGATTTAAGTGTAACATGTTATTTCAAAATTCATAACACTTTTTTTTTTTGGTTGAACATATACCTATAGAACCCCAAATCTATGTATGTTGTTAAAAATTCATATCAAGTAAAAAATTAATTCATTTTAAATCCTCAAAACCAAAAGTCAGTAGAATTTTTTTGCATTGAGTTTGGTATACATGATTACTTTATGCCTTTCCAAGCGCATAATTTGTGCACCAGGTGCATTTTTGTCTTTGATTATTTGTGCATTCAACCAACTCTGAAAAAGAAAACTCGAAGAGTGCATTATTATTAGAAAGAAAACAATCCCAGGAAGAGGCATGGTTGAATTAGGATCAATAAGCAGACTTAAATCTGTTACAATGTATTGTAACAAAGAAGTAATCGTGTTTATTCTTGGGTCTTTGTTGGGAGTCTCTGAAGTGTTTAGTGAAGTATCCGTGCTAGATTACCTAACTTGTTTTATGCTTTGATCTTTCCTGGGTTAGGTAACTATCTATTTTTCATTTTGGTCATAGTGCTACTTTTTATTTTTAATTTCTTTTGTAGATAGGTCATAGTGCTACTCGTCTTGAAATTTTGCACCATTGTACAATTGGAATTAGATCACCGTACAGATGTACTTGGCATTGTGACTACTCTTTTTTCCTCCTCATATGACCTCATATAGCTGTCAAATTAGAAGAGAAATGTCCAAAGAGAGAAAAAAAAAACTGTAGAAATTAGATTTAGAAAACGTAAGCCAAATGAGAATTGACCATATTCATTATTCAAGTTCAAACCCATGTGGATAGGAAACAATATTTTTACAATAATTTTATAATAAAACTCGAATATTAAGTGCACGTTTGGACACATGTTTTTTCCTCCACGTTTGCGTCCCATGCATTTTGTGTGAGTTTCACGATACTATTTATATATTTAAAAATTATTTTTTTATAGTATTTTTAGTTTTCAGCAATAAATAATATCTAAATAGACCCTAAGTATATGTTTGGTAAAAATTAAAAAGTCAACTTATTTTACTATTTAACTTATTTTTGTTACCATTTATAGTTTTATTGTACTTTTTAATACTATTCGTGAATCTCACTATACTATTTTAGCTAATTTTTACTTTTATCTATAATATTTTAAGTAAAATTTCAACAAAATAAATGAATCTTAAACAAACTCTAAATTGTTAAGAATAAAATAATAATATTATTGATAGACTTGAAATGATAGTCAGTAACAAGTAACTATCTCGACTTTGTTATCACCTAAATCTCTTGTAAAATTATTGTAAAATTGTTGCGATTTCAGCCGTACAAATCTCCCTGTATTAGATTACTTTTTGCGATGCCTATGTATAGTAAGTTTCGTACGTATATAACCGTGTCAATAAAGTCATGGGCTGTAGTAATGACTATTATGTTTTATGTCAGTATGTATGTTTGTCACGTCACTCACGTCACAATGATGTACACAATACGCATATTGCACGATAGTCTTGAAAAGATAGGAGCACCTGTTTCTGTGATGTGAATTGGTTGAAATTATGCCTAACGAGCGCATTGACAAATGACAATCAATATGGGAGAATCCAAGAAAAACCTCTTTTTATTATGGTCTCTAAAATTTACAAGAATTTTTCTTTTTTTTGGAGTTAACTATGAATATTGCATAAAATTAGAAATTAACCGGTCTATTACAGTACATATTAGGTTTATCTTAAGCTAGGATTCTTTTCACCCTAAGCGGTGGATTTAAAAATACAGCAAAAGATGATAAACAGCTTGCTCCCAATTTGACCAATGCATCAATGTATTGGTTGGTTTCTCGATAGACATGGATTATTTGCTTGTTAGGTATTACCTTTAACAAGTTCCTACAATCAATTAACAAATGCTCCATTAACAAATTAGCAGTGTTATTGTTCATGAGCAACACAATGCTTAAGGCATCAAGTTCAACAATAAGATTATTTACAAGAACTAATTAAGTAAGAGTTTTATAATTTAATAATATAATATGTTCTTTTTTATTAAGAGAATTAGGGTTAAATTCCCTTTTTTTATCATTATAATTATTGAATTATGAAAAAATTATCCTAATAACACCCTTTCTCTCTACTCAGTACTCACTAACACAAATGAGTAGTGTGTAGTTTTCTATTTTTATTTTTCATAGGATAAGATCCTTGAAATTTATGAATGATAATTATTTTTTTATAATTGAATAGTTGAGTTAAACCCGTGTGTAATGTGTATCATTAATTTTTTTTCCTGTTGATAATTTGATGATTTTAATGAGGGTGAGAGATTTAAACACTAATTGAAAATATCAAAATGTATCAATTGAGTTACATGCTCTTGACTAACATTATATAATTTTTTTTGTTTGGATGAATAGCTAATAGTAAATAAATAAAATGGTATAACATTATGAATTAATAATGATGAGAATAGCTCTTAATGTTTTAAACGGAGACATCTAGCATTTACAGCTCGCTCCTCCAACTAATAAATTATAAAATGAAAAGGAAATGATGAGGGTTATCAAAGTTTTACATATGGTTTCAAAAAAGAAAAGAAAAAAAGAAAGAGGTTCACATAAACCTACTCACAAGTCACACCCACCACACAAGGGTATCATCCAAGTTCAAAATCCACTCCCTCAACTATCAAATCATTAATTTATAAGTACAAAGTTCTTTTGAGGTGATGAAGGGTAAGAGTCAGAGTTCAAGTCTTTAAAAGGAAGTTTTACATATATATACACCTAGATTAGACTAAAATAGTTTTGTATAAAAACTATTGAATCATTAAAAATAATAATGATGAGGGCAATTGAAGTTTTACATTAAGTTAGAAGAAGAATGGTTCACATAAAGTTGCTCACACCCAACATACGAGGTTATGACCATGTTGGTCACCACCGGCCCGATCCCATTAATGCATACGTAGCAGATTTGAAGTTTGAACAGGTTTATAAGGATATAGTGATTTACAGTTGCCAAATTAGCGTTAGATTGTTACATTTAATTAACATGACACTTTTTTACCAAAAAAAAAAAAAAAATTAACATGACACTTATTTTTTGAGAATCAATTAACATGACACTTGAACTTGATCTATTGGTGTTAGTGAGGCACGGAATAATTAATTACGATAAATTAAATAATTCAAAGACTTTTTTTTTTTTGAGAAAGTAATAATTCAAAGACTTGATTCGATATATATATTTTTTTTAATTTTTAATGCTGGCGAGTAGTGACCAAGTCAAAATGAGAGTAATATGTCCATTATTAAAACAACTATACATATATATTATTTATATTGGAATATTAAAGAATTAGTACAAATGTACAATTTGTTAAGTGGTCAAACCCTACATCAAGTAATAATAAAAAGCTCAGCAAGCGATTGATTTGACATTGTTAATTTGCTCAAATCCAGAAATTTGAAATCTTCGATTAATGTTAATATTCAACCTATTATTGTATCATAGTAAAACTTCACGGATCATTATTATTGTTCAAATCTCACAATCCAAGATCTAAGTTGCTAACTGTTCATACAACTTCAAGGAGAAAATTAAGCTGTCATGAAATCAGGGAATGTATAATGCCATTATTTAGTAAGACGATCAAATAAAGAATAGGTTGTACCTTTCACCTTTCTCTTTCTTGCAGTCCAAATAGGTGTCACAAAGAGACCAGCTTAAAAAAAAAAAAATTGATAGGGCACTTGGGTTTAGATTTTAGTTTTGAAAGTATGCATGTCTTGTGTGGCTTTAGGAGAGAAGAAGTGATACTAGACATATCACACACATTTTTACATAAGTTTTATAAATTGATGTGTTGTTATTATTATTATTATTATTTATAGATTCATTTAAACAATTTCAATATATGCATGGCATATGCTTCCTAATAATTGTTTTTTTATTATTAAATTAAGACACTAATAGATATTTGGCGTAAACAGAGTTTTGAGCCAAAATCTTATATTTGATAATAAAAAACTTTGTATGTTCAACTAATTAGAACCCATAATATGTCAATTTTTAAACACAATAAGAAATTAAGAAATTTATTTACTATATTATTTGATGTGATACTAATTACATTTAATATCACATCAGTTATAATTTTTTTTTTTTTCTAGAATAGTATTATTATCTTTTACATTTTCCTGAGGAGAAATAAGACTCCACAGACAAGGTGGAGTAAGAACAGAAAAAACACCCCTTTTCCAGAACAGGAAAAAACCCCTTTTTCTCAACCTTGTGTTTCCAAGTCTGACAAACCTTTTATTTTTCCAAGTTTGACAACCTAGTCTATAAAGGAGGGCCAAAGTTTATGCTGGATGGCATAGTAGCCTTGGTGTTAATGAGAAATTCGTCAATGTGTCTTCTAGACATGATTGTAGACTGATCATGGTATAGCTTTCAAATCTTTTTCCCAACATTAATCTGTTTGTGAAAGCTTCAACTTTGAATTTTTCTCTATGCTAGTGTAAGTTAGCCTGCCTAAGTCAAAATGTGATGCCCACTCAGGTTGACTTCCACACTTATTAATTCCAAATTTCAAGGCCAATGTCTCATGATTTTTTATATTCCACATCAAACCTATTGAACTATGAAACTTTTTTTTTTTTTTTTAATTCTAAAAAATCACATAAGAAAAAAAATATCTAAAAAATCAAACATTTACTTTGTTAATTAATTCATTTAGTCATGAATTATTAGTACACCAAAGACTTCTTCCAGACGGCACACCTTATAAGAAGCTTCTACTTCGATACTAATTGAAACCACAGCACACAGGTAGAACTTAGAAGTACCAGAGAGATATGGAGGTAGCAAAGGTGAGTTCTACAGAGAACAATAACGATGAAGACAATGAAGTTATGCTTCCAGGGTTTCGATTTCATCCAACTGATGAAGAGCTTGTTGGGTTTTATTTGAGACGAAAGGTGGAGAAGAAACCAATCAGTATTGAACTCATCAAACAAATTGATATCTACAAATATGATCCATGGGATCTTCCAAGTAAGATCTGCTAGCTAGCTATAGCTCTTATCATCAGTTTTGTTGTATCGATCTATATACTATGTATAGTCTTCTTCTTCTTTTTTGTGGAAAAGTTTCAACTGTAATTTAAACTCAGGGCAGTTGATGAAGTTAACTGGATACTGCTGACAATAATTTTCATCTCTTACACATGAACGTGTATATATATAACATAATATAACTCATCATCAAAGTAAGAAAGCAAGTACAACACTTGCTTTCATTTATTCTCTTCCCACTCTTTTACTCAAATGATCGAATGAAACCATAGGGTTTAAAATCTCTATCTGTCACAAATTCCATAAAAGTATATTGTAAAACTAATATTGTTATGTAATAATTTCAAACCTTTATTTCAAAACACACACACAAACATATATACATATATATATATAGAGAGAGAGAGAGAGAGAGAAAGAGAGAGAGAGAGAGAACGATCATGAATGTTTAGAAGGCTCAGTAGGATTATCATTCAACTGTATATAATATGTTTAGTTTTTAAGAGAAATATTTCAAATTTTGATATTACCCAATTCTCTTCATGCGAAAATACTTGGGTTCAAATTCACAGTTCAAACCCCTTTCTCTCTTTTATACTTCCAAGCATTTTATACATGAGAAAGTGTTAATTAAATTATACGACTCTTGACTTCTTCTCTCCCTAATAGTAAGGGGAAAAAAACATACTCACATTAAGTTGTAAGACAATAATAATATAAAGGGAAATATTGTTTTACGCTTATTTATATCTACTGTTTAAATTTACATAATACTCATAATTAACGTGTTCATGTGCAAATTTTAAAAGGTGAAAAGAAAATCTCCTTATTTAAAATATGAAAATGATAAAATGTTATTTAGAAGCTGCTTAAAGGAGCTAGCAACTTAAGTATATGCAATCACCATGATATATGAATATATAAGTTCCATTTGTTTTTACTCTAGAATAAGCATAGGATCTAGGGGACTTAAGTAGTCTTTAAACACAACATATATTAAAGATCTCCCTTATCGACCACAATGTAAGGTTCATGGAAAGCAAGCACCTGAGGCCACAAAATTCTCCTAATGTTCCTTTGATTCATATTTTAGTTCCAAGATGAGACAAAACTGCACGGTTTCTTTGCATTTTCCTCTTCTTGACATCAGTGCCACATGAAAGAGATGAAGAAATATTCCCTTTTCTTCATATGCTAATAATGTCAATGTTATTTATCTTGATTCTACATTACCTACCACATTTTACTATCCAAGACCTAAATTTAGTATTTGTTTCAAGTTGAATTCGCCAGCATCTACAACTAACCTCATAGTTTAAATCTGTTGGCATGCCATGACTGACCTCATAATATATCTTGCTTCCTATATATATTAATTTTAATTGTATCATGGACTTGCTTCTTATTGATCTTCTTTTGTTAAAATATGAAGAAGTTAGTACTGTGGGGGACAAAGAATGGTATTTCTTCTGCATAAGAGGGAGGAAGTATAGGAACAGCATAAGACCAAACAGAGTCACAGGGTCAGGGTTTTGGAAAGCCACAGGTATAGACAAACCCATATATTCAGTCCAAGAACCTCATGAATGCATTGGCCTCAAGAAGTCCTTAGTCTACTACCGTGGAAGTGCTGGTAAAGGCACCAAAACTGATTGGATGATGCATGAGTTTCGTCTTCCACCAAATGGGAAATGTAGCAACCTCACTAATGCCAATAGTGCTCAAGAAGCTGTAAGAATATTCTTCTCATTTATCTTATTACCCTTAAGTTTTGTTCTAAATTAGCTGCGCCACTTTCGCATTTTTTTAATGTTTTCACACCAAGGTATGCTAAAAATTAAAAAAAGTAGTTGATGTGTACCTTTTCCTAGACGACAAGCAACAATATCCATGATTCAGGCGGGAAATATTTCACTATTTCAGAACTCATAAGTGATTATATATAGACATTAAGTTTTATTGTATTACGTCAACATAGATTTTAGTTTAAAATACATATACTTTTCAATCCTGGAATTCGGCTAAGTTTGACTTTAACATCTCAAATTTAAAAATTTCAATTTAATCTAAGAAAAAAATAGTAGGTATTAATATCATCCTCGCATTCATTTGCTGTTAAAAGAAATTGAATATGCGATAAAATGGGTGCTAAATTGACAAGTTAAACAGCTATGCAGCATAACCATTTAAATGGACCGCATTTCTTAATGCTGTTTTAGGCCCTATGGACTCTTTTGTGAAAGACAGTCAAACCGTTGAACCCATGAATCAAGGTCTTTGAACAGCGCAGACAAAAGGGATTATATATTACATTGACCACTTCCTTAACTTATGCTATTATTCCATCTAATCGCTTTTTAAACCTCGGTTGCTCAGTCCAAAACTTATTTTCTTACATGACTATGTTGGTTGCCAAGGAAGAAACGTCAAAAGTGTACAGCTATTTTGATAAAATATTTGTCAGTTTCTGATTCTAAGCAAAACAGACAAAGCTAATTTTTTTCAATTTTCTCTAAACGGTTTTGCAGGAAGTTTGGACACTTTGCCGAATATTCAAACGAATCCCATCTTACAAGAAGTATGCACCAAATTGGAAAGAGACCAGCACCAAACAAAATCTAACTGATTCAAGTCCTAAAACATGCAGTTTGGACTCTGACAATAATGAACCATACATAAGTTTTGAAGACTCTGTTTTCCAACAACATAATGAATGCAAGCCGTATATCCAACAAGTTGATGAAAGGAACCATTATTTTGTGGGTCATTTGAATACTCTAAATCAAGTTCCATTTACACCATCTTATTCAAACTTTTGGAACCCCAGTGGCGATGATTTCTTTACAAAAGGAAACTGGGACGAGCTCAGGCCAGTGGTTCAGCTAGCTAGTGATCCATCCCAAGTGTACAACTGTAGATGAGCAGATGAGGAGAGCATTCTTACTTGTCTCCTTCTTTTTATTTTCTTTGTTTTTTTTTAGTTCTTGGGGTGGGTGGAGGGGAGGGTAGGGGGGGTTTGGTTTGGTTAACAGTAGTTATGAACTTTAATAAATGTCATGTTTCATGAGTCAGATTAATTATTTAGTATTTTTGGAATACAATGGCACGATTCTTCCTCATATCACATAATAGTGTATCTTACTAATTAAATTTGTAGTATGATCCACTATTTATGTGAAAAAATGAAGTATTACGTCGTTGTATTCTAGGAATATATAATAATTTTCCTGTGATCAAGTTACATACATTCTAACTATACTTTCACAGCATTAATAACTTTATAGGAGATTTTTTTTTTTTTTTGTATTATAAAATAAAGAATATTGTGATAATTATATATTTCCATATGTGGTTTGGACTGGTTGTACTTTTCTCACCCGTAAAAAGCATTACTTTATAGACTTGAGGTTAACTCCATAATACAACCATAACCCAACTTGTGTCCACAGTTAAAAGACGCAACAAAACATTAGGATAATCGCTTCTTAGAGAGAGAGATATATATATATATATATAAATCCAAGAAGTTAGATCAGATTTGTCATTCTGCAGATAAATATAATCTTCACAAGAATTTTTATAAGGTAGCCAGTAGGTTAGGGATCTCACGAGCACCAAAATGTTGACAGAAAGGGAGTAGAGTGTTGGATTAAGATAGTTTGACTCGGTTAATTAATTCAATTATTCAAGTTTATTAATTAAGTTAAATTGCATGCAAGCAGTGGAGGCACCAACAAATCACCAAAAATACCAAATGCAGCAGAAAATAAATTTGGTACGGTAATTTGTTGACAAATGGGAAAAATCTTTCGCAAGGCAAAAACCCCATTGGGTGATTTTAAGGTCACCACTTCCAAGAATCCACTAATCAACAATCAAATGGTCACAAATATAAGGAATCTTACCACTACCCTAGTCTATCCTGAAATATCAACCTATAGTTAAACCCTTGCTCCAATACCCAATTGGGCTTGATCTTGTAGTAGACTTCTTTCCATTGATGCACAAATCTCGAATTTGTGATTAACCCTTTTGCATAGATCCCAGTACGTGACTAACTCCAGCAACTTAAATGGATGTTGTTGGCTACAAAATTCTTCACTTCATTAACAATAGAGATCAGGAAGCACTTGGTTACAAAACCCTATGGCGTACAAACGCAGTAGCTTCTCATAGAGAAAAATAAACTCTTTGGTCTCTGTATCCATGTGTGACGACTCTTAAAATAAGTCTTATATATGTCTAGGGTTGTGAGTAAAGAAACCCTAAACAAATACATAAGCTTTGGCCAAATTTCAGATTGAAAATCTTAATTCTCGATAGATTGAGCTTCTATCGAGCCATCTATCGAGCATTTCATTTAGTCTCAATAGTAGTATCTATTGAGCTATCTGTCGAGACTTAATAAAACAGCTTTTCTTCACTTGTTTCTTAGATCAATCTTCATGTCTTTAATACGAACATTTGATATGCTTGAACAATATATTTCTTGACGTATTAAACCCAACCTAAATCTACCCAATTATAAGTAAAATGTATTTTATCAAAGATTAGCCAATTATATAAAATATGACCCTAACACACACTATTCAGCTAACCATCATTAATAGATAAGGAGCCAATCTTCCCAACCAGCAACCCCTCCGCATATGCATAAAGAATGAGGAAAATGTAAGAGTTTGAAATTCCAACCAAGTAGTAGATTAAAGGAAGTGATCAATCAAATGGAGCTCCTCAAGGCCCAAGATATGACATGACAGAATGCCAGTACTCTCATAAAGCATTATTGGAGAGCATCTTAGTGCATTCAAACATTGGCAAACCATTTATGGTGCACTATATATACCATTATTTATTTTGGGATGACTGTTTTGCTTGTCCAAATATATATATATATATATATATATATATTAGTTGAAGCATAATATTTATTGTTACTTCATTCTTATTGAGCCTCAGTGTGTCATTTCAGTCAAATTTAGTCAATTTCGGTTATTCAGTCTAGTTTTGTTCATCTGGTCCACTTGGTCAATTCCGGTCTAGTTTGGTTCATACAGTCCACTTCGATCCATTCAGTTTATTTTGGTCTATTCAGTCAATTTGGCTACGATATGTTGCTCCTCAATCCATGATATTCCTTAAATATACAAAAATATGATAGAAATAACATAATAAATAAATTAGATAAATAAAATTGGAAAATAATTAGGCCATGTTGTTCTATTTTATATAAAAAAATTGAGATGCTCCGTGTAATGTATATTTCTTTTGAACTTCTTTCATATACTCATCTACATAAGCTTTTTACAAGTACTAAAAGTTCTTGAAATGATTATGTTAAGTTGTGATTTTTTTTTTTTTTTTTTTGTTCCTAACTTCCTATGGATATTCAGTAGGGGTGTTGGGGGGTCTTTCTCTTGGAGAGTTTAACTATACATTCATTACCCTTAACCCGAAGAAACGACTTGCAAACAACTTTGACCAATTTCACCCTATAAACTTATGCAATGTTGTGCATAAAATCATGTCCAAGATGCTGCCAAACTAAATAAAACCAAATTAGCATTTGTCCTTGGTGGACAAATCTTAGAGAATTTGGTCATGGATTAGTGTAGGAAATCATCCATAGCTTCAAGGCAAAAAACGGAAATGAACGATTGTTGAGCATCAAATTGGACATGAGGCAAAGCATATGACCTAATGTAATAGGATTTTTTTTTTTTTTTTTTTTATCAAGGTAATTAAAAATTTTGGATTATGTGATAAATTCATAGCGTGGATTCACCCGTGCATATCAACTTCTCTATCTTGATCAATGGCTCTCCCCAAGGTAGAATTGATTCAAGCAAAAGTTTGGGAATATGTACTTTAAACTAAAAATTTTACATTCTTTGTCTGAGTCCATAGCATCCTATCATCATGCTTGAGAACCCCGAGTGGAATTCTCAGTATCATATCATATGTATCTTATGCAGCTAGAAATTTTGATTTAGAATATCTATTGCAATAACTTAGTGTGTGGTTTCTCAAAAAAAAAAAAAACTTAGTGTGTGTGCGTGAGGGAAGACTACACACACTTAAAAAAATAAATAGGCTCTTGAAGAGTTCTGGATACATAGAAATAATAATAAAAATAAATAAAGATGTGGCACAAAAAAAAAAAAAAACTTGAATTCTTGGAAAATGAACCAAAAATACAATTACTTCGTCTTTGCTTGTCCAAGGTTCCAGTTTTGGGTATGATTCAGAACAAAAAATGTTCCAATTTAGGTGAAGATGTTTTTCAATTGTCAAAAGAATATCAGACATCAACATGTTTGAGCCATATTAGTAAATAATAATGAGATTGGTAAGCTTCTATAGACGCATTTGGATGAACGGGGTGTGGTTAACCAATGTCTCTATAGAAGTTGGCATTGTATACAACTTCCATATACAATGTTGAGATGTTAATAAGTGTATCCAAAACTCTTCAAGAGCCTACCTATTTTTTTGAGTGTGTGTAGTCTCCCCTCGTGCAAACACACAAAGTAATTACAATAGATATTCTAAATTAAAATTTCCAGCCGCATGAGATACATATGATACTAGGAATCCCGTTCAGGGGTCTCAAGCATGATGATAGGGTGTTATGGACTCAAGCAAAGGATGTAAATTTCTTAGTTAAAAGTGCATATTCCCAGACCTCTGCTAGAATATCCATTGAAACTTCCTCGCTGCACTCATTGTAAGGCGTTTGGTCATTCCACAAATGCCTTGCAAAGAAAAGAAAAGCAAAGTTTGGATTCCGAAGGAAAATAAACTAACTCAGCAAAAGACTCAAAATGAAGATAATATCTGGTCAAAGGTCTTGCTTGAACGGATGTCAGTGGATGCACAAATGTTCAGTCATGAAACGGTTTGCAGTAAGTCTAGAGTCCTCATAGTTCCTCCGAAAGCAAAGGATCTATTAGCTTATGTAGTGAAAGTTGTAAGGCCTGGGAGTGGAAATAAACAAATAGATGGTATTAGCTACTGTAACAGGAGATGAGAATGCTCAGAGAAGGGGAAGACATGCAAAATCTGGATGATTTCTTGGATATCAATATTACTTTACAACATTCCATTGATGCTGCTTTGGTCACCAGGCAGGACTTTTAATAAGAAGAAAAAGAGGAATCAGAGACGAGCCAAAGGTAAGCAAACTATTACAAGGTCATGCAAAGAACACTTCAAAGTAGGCTGTTTGTACAAATATCAAAAAATGGTTTATTGAGAAGCTCTAGAAGTGCACTTTATATTAACTGTCCTCCACTGGGAAGGAATCGAATACCATTACATAGATATCAGTTTACCCTGTTCATAGCTCAATCATGAAAGAAATAGAAGGAAAAGAAATAGGTCGAGAAAGTTCACATTTTCCTGTAACTGAATGTGTGCCAATCCCTACATTTGAAAATTTTTGTTTATGTAATTGTGGATATTTAATATCAAGGCTGATGAAAAGAGTTTGCTCCTTGTTCATGGTGGTTATTAACTGGTTGGCTAACAACAGGAATATCCAAGCTGCTTCCTTCAATCTCAGGAGCAACTTCTCTTACATCAGCTATCCTTGCCTCTGTTGCCTGAATATCGCTCCATTCACCATCTCCAATTGGCCGGAGGTTGACCTGATCTGCTGCCACGTGGACTACACTCTCCCCAGGAACTGGGACTGCCCTAGAAACACTGAGACATGCTTTATCCACATTCTCCTCCGACAAGTCTACATGCTTTGTCAGTGGAAGCGTGTTATCAATACTTGAGCAAGACTCGGTCTTCTCCTCAAAGACTTGCTTAGTATCAATATGATGTCTGTTAAGAAAAAAAATAATTAAATTTTGATTATTAATCCCGAAAAAGTAACAAACAATTTTTTCATTACTTTTTATATTATAGTCTAATACTACAGATGTAACTTTAATGGAAAATTTTGGAATCAAGAGTGGTCTACATGTAGGCCAAACATGCTGAGCCTAGACATGTCAAAAACAAGGGGAGAAAATGACTAAACTATAGCAGTAGTTCCTCATATCATTAACAAATTACATAATTGTCACACTATGTGAACTGTAGAGAATAATAACAATACAGGAGAAATGCATTATCTAGAGAGACACAGGTTATTGCTTGAACATGAGAAAAAAATAACATCTAGCATAACTGTTCACATTAACTATCATTTTGACATGATCATGCTTGGGAAATTCTTTGGGTGGAAGTAAAACTCAAATCATATCCCGAAATACTCAGTGAGACATATACACAAAATAAAAAATTTGAAAATGAAAATCTTTATAAACTCCTTCTTTTCTTTTCCATACTTTGTGTTTTGGTAAAACTTTATCCTTTTTCTTACCTATTAGTTCCACTTTTACATGGATGAGAACTCACATCATTTTCAATTTAGTTTAGTTTAATTTTTAGTTGGGTTTTTTTCCTCTCCCTCTCTCTCCAGTTCTATTGCTTGATTAGTTGTTTTACATCAGTGTCATTAGTACTTTATCATGTTACTTATAAAAAAAAAAGAGTACTTTATCAAGTCTTTTTCCTGTAACAAGGGGCCTTACATCGAGCAGAATAAAATTGGGATTGATCCAGAATGATCCCTGAGTACTACGTGTATGGATAAAAGGGTTAAGATGCTAAACCTTTGGAGTTGTGTTTGTAACTTATTTACATATGCCAGAAGCTCTTGCTTTTCCTTCACAGCAGCTGACTCTTTCTGTACTGCCTCCTTTATTC
This sequence comes from Quercus lobata, assembly GCF_001633185.2. Classification (NCBI taxonomy): domain Eukaryota; kingdom Viridiplantae; phylum Streptophyta; class Magnoliopsida; order Fagales; family Fagaceae; genus Quercus; species Quercus lobata. The sequence goes on along the minus strand of NC_044911.1, from coordinate 45,044,694 downwards.
TAGATTCAGCATCTGCCTCTGCAACCCTGACCTTTTCCTCTGCTCTCACAACAGCTGCTTCTAATATAACAACACGCTCTCTAGCTTTTGCAAGCTCAGAACGCCACATATGAGCCTCCTGATTAGCAGAGTCTCTCTGCTTGATCAATTGATCCTTTTCTCTACTCAAGGTCATAACCTTTTGTTCGTACTCTTTTAGCTACAAGTCAAATGAAAGCCAAAATATAGAGAGACAATTAAAAAGCGACATCTAAAATCACAACAGCATTTTGTGCAAGTAGAATTAAATAATAGGGAAGTTAGGAGATATACATGGCCATTGGCACAGGATTCTTTTTAAGCTGTTTACTCCATATCAGGTTTTATCAATACTATGCAATGAGCAATCAACAAAGTACCTTTGCCACACATGACTCCAGCTGCTTCTCGGAATCTCTTTTAACACGCTCAATTTCTGCACATGCAATTCTTCTTTGTTCATCCATTGTATGAGCTGCAGATGCAGCAGACTCAGCAGCTTCAGCTGTCTCAGATAATTTCTCAGCAATTTCTCTTATTGTTGAATCCCGTGCACGAAGGTCCTGAGCCAAATTGTGCAGTTCCTCATCCTTAACTCGTAGTGTCTCCTGCAAGATGTACTCACACAGTTAAAGAATCAAATCTAGGTTAAATTAAAGACCAAATAGACTTGCAGGATTAGCGATGACTTTAAAGGAATAAGCTTAGCAAGAAAACAAAAACAAAAGCAATATATATACATATAAGAAAGACTTAAAAGGGATAAGAACCCCAAGATGGTGCCAACATGCCAAGCAAGGCCAGGCTCAAACAGGACCATAACAACATCAACCACTAAACCTTGGTCCCAAAACTTTGGGTTTGGCTATGGATCTTCAAAAGACTAGGGTCAGTCACATGTATTCTTTTTTGACATTCTATCCCACCCAAAATATCACTCTGTTACATCCAATATTTAGTACCATAGAGTATAAGTGGTCTTATAATAAAAGGCACCTTTAAGGAGCCAAGCCAGCTTGATTTACATGACAACTCAAAATTATGGGACCCAAACACGTATTCGTTTATTCAATGACTATGCAAGACTAGCTTAAATTGAGGCGAGGGCATATCCACAAACAAGAAAATACACACAAGGCCCATCACAAAGACATTCTTCATCAACCTGTTCATAAATTCCTTAGCCAAGACAAATCAACATTAATTGCAGCCATAAAATAGTGGATGACTCTACAGGATGCTTATATGCCATTATCCAAACCCCCAAATTTTGCCTAGTCATCAAATAGCACCTAACAATTATGCATATTTTTCCATTGCTTCTACTTTCCAAAGTTCAATAATAATAATATGAAAACAAAGAGTTCTCTACCACTATTCTACTAGAAGCTATTGCTATTTCTTGCTAAAGTTGTCTGCCTAGTATCATGCTTCTGGTGCACTTAACTGCTTCTTAACTGTACAAAAAGAGAAACAAGGCTCTACATATATTTTATAATTTGTCTTCTAGATCAGATTTTATGTCTCAGTTTCAAGAAACTGGGTTTCTCAAGATAATCAATTTTTAGATTTTAATGAACATAAATTGTCTGATAGATTGAAAACACTATATACACAACATAGAACTTTTTTAGCGAATGAGCAGTATGTACCTCTGTACTTTCATTTGTACCAATTTTGATGGTCCAAAATCGTTCAATGTCTAATTCTATGTAACTTCATAAACTTAAAGTAAATCGTCTGAAAATTCTGAGAATATTAAGGCATTTATTAGGATAAAAATAATTTAAAGGCTGAGCCTGAGCACTCTTGATTTTGAAACCAATATTTCAAAAAATATTAATCTGATTACAACCCTTTTCTTTCCTAGTTTTGGGAAAAGAAAGCGGGGGGAGGGGGGGATGTTAAAGTTTTTGTAACTCATGACTCATAAGCCTTGCAATGTCCAGGATCCTATGTCCTTCCAACCCTTCTTCTTCTTCTCAAGGAAAATAAAATTGCCACAAAGCCAGAACCAGTCAATTAGGTAATTTATTGGCACAAATAAAAAATAAATATTTGCAGTAACTCTATATCCCTTGAACCAATACAAAGGCATATACTGGCATGTCTTAACTATTACAAATTAAATATTCCTTGTAGAAACATGAGAGAGGACATTCTAGCTATGCCTCCTAGATTTTTCCATCTATCTACTCAATGATCAGAGGCAGTCAAATAACAGCAAATGCATTTACAAGTGATGAGGAATGTACATTTCCAAGGAGGTTTTTTTTTTAAAAAAAATTACGAACTTGCATTTTCAAGTTTGTCAAACAATTAAAGAGAAATTGCAGGATATAAATCTATTGTAACTGCAGAAATGACAAGATTATATTTCATCCTATGCACCTGAATATCAAATGAAGGCATTAATCACCATAAACATGTTATTGATGAAGTACAAAAGCAATAAGAGTCTGATCTTTATATAAATATTATTGGATATGCAATCCATAACTGAAATTAGGACATAGTATCACTGCTATAAAATTGAAAGTGGAAAGCACAGGTAGAGTACCCTCATGATTGCTACATCATCCATTGGACCATCAGTTGTTCTATTTGTCACCATTCCTAGAGCATTTCTTAAAGAAATCTGCATTGCTGATTCAATTTCTTTAGAACATTCGAGAGCTGTTGAATTGGCAGCAGCAACTACTGCTGCGACTGTTCCTAATTTTGCAGAACCATTTCCACTTAAGGAATTCACAGCCTCTTTATGGGCCTTCAGAACCAATTGTGTTGCGCTGAATGTCAGAAGGCAATGAGAAAACAAAACATTAGTAGAGAAATAAACTGCAATATATGTATTTGATAATTCAGGCAAGAAGACAAGAACTCAAACCTAGCAAAGACAAACCTCATCAACAGATGCTCGTTTTATGAAATGAAATTTAAAGAATAAAATTCAACTGTAAGAACAACTAGTTGTTCATTCATTAAATTAACCCACCTTAGTATGTTACTTTCATTTTTATTAGGTTACTTTAGAACAGAAGAATAAATTTCAAGAAGCTTTAAGTAGCCAACATGAGGTAAAGAAGAAAGAAGAACTCTCAAGGTAAAGCTTTAATAAAATATAGAATAAGATAACAGTAAAATCAAAAGACAATGTTTCTTTTTCTTTTCATTTATTTTTTTAATAAGTAAATCAAAGATAACATTTCAGTTGCAAGAAGGATCAAAGAATGTCATAAATTAGGGAAAAAACTCAAATATAAAAAATTCAGTATCATTCTGAGCATGAAAAGAGTATGATTATGGATGCAAATGAGAATACACGTGGTGAACCCCAATTAGTCAGTGAGAATTCATAGCCAATCACAAAGTTTTGGGATTAAGTCTTTGTTGTTGTATCATTATGAGCATGAAAAGTGAAGTACTCATAAATGCTCTAAATTTTCTCCAAGATGTTCTTAGTTGTACATTTAAGGATAAGAAACAATACAATAAAGAAAAGTGATCTTTAATTTTTTTTTTTTTGATAGGTAATAACAAACTTTATTGATAATAAAAACACAATGAATTTACGATAGTAAACTCACTGCACTGAAAAGAATACAAACCAATCAAAAAGAAAGACTAACAAAATTAAGAAATACAAAGAATGACAATGCGTAAACCCCCAAATACGGGACCACTCAAACAAAGTCCTAAGTAGCAAAGACTTCACACAGTTTACAAGTCTCTCAGTTTCCTTAAAAGTTCAGGCATTGCGCTCCTTCCAAATTAACCACATAAGACACGCTGGAACCATATTCCACACATTTGAAGTGTGACTCCCCAACCACCAAATTCTCTCCTAAAACCTAACTTTGGCACCCAACCCAAATCTTGATCTTTTTTTAGGAGAAAAATTAACCTGGAAGGCTGTTGCTAGTTCCACACTTCATGGATTCAGTGGAGGAAGGATCATAACATCATACAAGATATAGAAATCAATCATGTCATTCCACTCGCACAACAAACATACGGAAGCATGGACATATGAAAGGTCAAAGCACCTTCAGTGTGTTTCTTTCTTTGTGTGGACCGCAGCTTGGGATAAGATTTTTATGGGTGATAATTCGTGGAATAGGGGTTTTAATTTTGTTGATTGGTGTATTATGTGTTGTTGTTGCGGGGAGACCATAGACCATTTGTTGCTACATTGTAAGAGGGCTCATCAGTTGTGGAGCTTTATCTTTAGATCTTTTGAGATTTGTGGGTTTTACCAAGATTGGTTGCAAATTTACTTTTTGATTGGTGGAGTTGGTTGGGAAGTTCTCATCTAATATTTGGAATTTAATTCCATTGTATTTAATGTGGTGTATTTGGAAGGAATGATGTTAGCAGACTTTTGAGGACATGGATAAATCTGATGACCAGTTGCTTGCTTCACTTAGTGGTTCTCTTTTTGACTGGTCTAAGGCTTGGGGACTCACATCTAGTGATTCTATCAATGTGTTCCTTATTTCTCTCCTTTGCAATTAATTTTCTTTTTTATTTTTTGTTTTTCTCTTTTTTGTACTCTTTGGTTTGCTTTATGCTTTTTTCTGCATGAAGCAGTTTTTTGAATATATATCTTTCTTACTTACAAAAAAAGAAAAAAGATAAACAAGTTGCAAACAAATCCAGACCATAATCTTACCAATAAGTCTGCTCACAATGTCCCCTATTGCTAATTTTTTTTTTTTTTTTTTTGATAAGTATCCCCTATTGCTAATGTTAGAAACCGCATTCCACTCAAATAGTTATCTGTTCCTTTGTTTAATAGCAAGAGAGGAGATGGGAGCAGGTATCCCTTCCCTTCTTTGGTTGTAGGGTGGAAAGGCAAGAATAAAGTAAATTACCAGAAAACTATGATTAATGATAGGAATCTGTTTATACATTGTTGAACATATCCCCCAAAATAAAATTTTAAAAAAAAAAAAAATTTTAAGACATTGTTGAGATTTTAAGAATTTGATAGGGTCAAAAGGGAAGTACAGAGAAATTCAGTAAAGTCGGTGTCCTTTCATTTCTATTTCCCCAATTTGAGAGAACTGGAAAAAAGGGCTTTGATAGGGTACATTAAATCCCTTTTAATCATCTCCCTCTCCGTCAAATACATCAAACAAGGGGAAGGGTAATATCCCAACCCCTAACCTTCCCCTTTCCTTCCCTTTCCTTTTTGTTCATCCAATTACACCTTTCAATTTGAAGAGCTGCTCAGCCTAAGCCCTCATAGTTTTCTGCCTACTTTCTATTGAGGTTCTAAAACAAACTTAGGTTTTCACCACTAACCAAAACAACAAAGCTGGAAGAAGTGATGCATCTCTTTCCAAATTCTCCCTAAATGACTGCATCCTTTCTTTTCAAAAACAATTGGGCAATTACAAATAAAAACCATCAAATATGTCAGACTCTCTCTCCCATAGTCTAACTTAATAATAATTTCATGGGACCAAATGATCAATGATGTTGGTTAATCTCTTTACTGGGGAGGCAACTTTGCATACCAACTATCCATCAATTTGCTAATATACATATGCAAACTAAGAAATTATAGGATAAATCATCACATAGTCCCTTGAACTGTGAAGCCACCCTCACAAAAGCAAACCATCTGAAATCTGAACCAAAAAAAAAAAAATGTTCCATGGTTTCGACCTAGAAGACAACTTCTCACAAAAATAAATTGTTGAGAAATTTCTTGTTGGATGGGGGGTGGGGGGTGGTGAGGAGTTCAAATACCATTTGGTTGGGTGGAATGCGGTTTGCTCTCCTATTGCTAATGGTGGTTTGGGTGTAAGGAAGATAAGTACTTTCAATCAATCTTTATAAAATGGCTTTGGTGTTTTGATTTGGAAGACACTCATGTATGGAGATGAGTAATTGCTACAAAGAATGGGGAAGATGGATTTTAAAACTGACTCAAGGGACACATGGAAGTAGCTTGTGGAAAAGCATTCAGACGGGATGGGATGGGCTGCTAAGATATGTAGGTTTTGATGTAGGGGATGGTCATCGCGTGTGGTTTTGGCATGACACCTGATGTGGGGATCATCCTTTAAAGGGTTTGTTTCCCGTTTTGTTTTCATGTTCCACAAGTAGAGGTGATTCATTATGTGATATTTTTATTGGACAAATGGCAGGGGAAATGAGAAGTTAGAAATGTCAGTTTTCAAAGAGCTTTTAATGATTGGGAGTAGGATTCAATGAGTGCTTTTCTTACTCTGCTTCAATCTAATACCCCTAGGAGAGATGGTTGTGATAAATGTATATGTGAGACTCTCCAAATAAATAACAGATGCACACAGGAATCATGACACACTCATAATTATTTATACAATCATAGAAAATCATTACAACAGACTCAGACCCTGTAAGAGGCTGCAAAAGGAAAGATCCAGAGAACTTACTTCAAGGTTGATACCCAAGCTCTAGCTGCACCTGGAGTCTCTGCACAAAGGAAGTAGTCTTTTTTCTGTGGGGTCCCAATATCTAATCACGCTAGTTAAGAAGCACATACGTTTAGAAATTTCAAACAAACCCCAAACCAATTCTTTCACTTGAACTCCAAAATATTTTCCACATTGTTTAAAAAGAAAAAAAGAAATGATAAATGAGGATACAGAAACAGCAGCCATCATACTTTGGTAGTCCACTAAATCACATTGAAAAAAAAAAAAAAAAAAAAGCATTAGTAATCTTTAAAGCTAAAAGCCACTTGCAAAAAGAAGTAGTTAAGAATTCAATAAAGCAAAGTTGTTAAGAAAAGCATTAATCTTACTGGAAGTTGACAGGAGACACTGTAATGGTGCTATTTGCATCAAATATAATAGATCCCTTGACAGTTGGCTCATTTCTCCTAATCCTAATGCAACCAAACAACCCGAAATATCAAAGATAAAAAACTTGCTCCATATTAAAGTTAAAAAAAAATGAAATGCAAAACAAATACTAACTTGTACTCCATTCTGCCAGTGGTTGGGTCCAAAATCACCCAACGCTCGTTCCATTTCCTCAGCTGTTATAATGCACACAACTTAATTAGTTACGCAATCAACGACTTCCTCAATTCCCAAATCTTAAAATGGCAATTTAAACATAAAATCATTCTTATGTCAGTTCAGAATAAGCATACAGCTGTGTAGTCAAGTAGTTGGACTCTTGTTTACCCACTACACCCAACCAAAATTTTTTTCTTTTCTATTACTATTTCGGTTAATTTACGCAAACCTGAAGAAATTAGAGCTAATTACTAGTTATAGATTCCGATAGAACATTTCTAAATTGACCCCAAAATTTTTTTTGAAAACTACGATTTAGCAAAGCTAAAATTTAAAAGCATTTATAAATTACCAAAGTACAAATTCTTAAAATAACAACAACAACAGGAAACAATCAAAATCTAAGAGAGAGAGAGAGGATTGTACGGTCTCAGATCGCTTGAGAAGTGGGCCTTGCAACAAATTCCTACCAGAACCGGACGCTAACTGGCGTTTGATCTTCTCCAAACTGTTCTCTGCATCACCAGGTCTCTGCTCCATCCCAAAATTCTTCAAGTTTATACATAATACTCCAATAACATTATTATTTTGTACATATAAAAATATACGTATATTTATATAATCTCAGATAGAGGGACTAACCGGAAGAACAGCATTGGAGGCCATGGTAGAAGTGGACTTTTAGAGAAGAGGGATCAGGATGTCAATTATGGGAAAATGGAAGGGGCTATTTGCTATAAAAATCTCTCACTCGCTTTCGATGATATTTCGGAAAGCTAGCAAACAATGCAAGGCTGTTAGGTTTGTTTCATGGACTTGCAGGTGGTAGTTTTAGTTGTCTTCTTTTCTATAATTATAATTTATAATTCTTATTTAGCCCCAAAAATCCTCTTTTTTTGTGTTTTTATTTTTATTTTATTTTTTGAGCTGTTCTGTTGCGTTCGAAGGTTTACTTTTGACTCTTGAGTGCTAAACTAAGCTAAGGCCCGATTCTCATTAAAAATAAATAAAAAAACTAAGCTAAGGCCCCGGCACGACACGACACGAGCGACGTTGTACTTGTTAACGCCAATGCCACGGACCGTGTACGAGTGTGAACTCTACCACGTGCACCATGCCACATTCCACTGCGTGATTACTATTGGTTGAAAAAAAGTATTCTTTTTTTTTTTTTTTCTAATTTAATCGCTCAGTGTGAAGGTTTGAATATTAAATATATCCGATTAGAAATATTAGTAGGCTCAACTAATCAGTTGAATTACAAAGCTTTTTTGGATTTTGTTTTCAAAGATTGTAGCTTGTCATTTTTGTAAATAAATATAAAAGGTAGGAATAATTGTGGCTTTGTATTTACCGTCTTTCTACATATGTTTTTTTTTTTTTTTTTTGAGTAATCTTTCTACATATGTTTGGTTGAAAAGCTACAAAGGTAAGAGAATAAAATATGTTAAGAACATTTATTGTAAGGACTCAATTTCACTAATAGGCCCAAAAGGTAATAGGATTTAGGTTCAAAGAGTTCAATACAATAAATTTGTAAAAATCGAGTTAGAAGACTAGGCTCTAATGAGTTGGATAACAATTATAGGAGATTCAGATAACAAAAAAACAAAGATAAACTGATTTTATCAACAGCAACAAAAATCATCCTTGACACGATCCTAGGAGATTAGTTATAGTATATATTTCTTTTGAATTTGATTACAGGTTCAATTCTTACTGCTACAGTATTTTTCTCTCAATGCTCTGATCCCTCTCATTTAGGGGATTCTTTCTTTTTTATACTCTCCTCTTCCTTCCATCTCCACCCTCCATGTGTAGATCAAGTTGTTAGCTTTGATCATTGTCTCATCAGCATTTTCCTGAAGTATCTAGGAGTAGCTGTAAAGCTAAAAATCACTGTTCAGGTATCACTTTCACATTAATGCGCCTAAAGAGTTAGCTGCATAACATTTAATAAAGTGGTAGTAGCCTTTTCTCATATATTTCTTACCTTTCCCATGTCTCGTTACTTCCTGATACTTATCCTTAATAGTGGAATTGCCCGGAACGTTACTCTTTATGGCAGATCAACCCTTCTGACCTTTGCACTGTTACAACCAAAGAGGAATTTGTCCTCGAACCACCTTTTTGAACTCTTATGAACAGTCACCTTCCACTATTTACTAGCCCGCACTTCTACATCAACGTTCCCTTGTCCTTGGATAGGGCCATGGCCCAATATATGTTTCTTGCTATCTTCCCTACATTTACCATTAGGAAGATGTAAAAGTAAAAGGATAATAAATTTTTGTATTTTCCAACCTATGTAGTAGAGAGATTAAAAAAAAAAAAAAAAAAGAGGAATAGAAAATAAAATACTTTTATACCTTATTATTAAAGATAGAAAGATGAAAAAGCGGTGAATATATACTTTTATTCTCAAAGTTTTTTTTTTTTTTTCTCAATTTGGAAGAAAAAAAAAAAATTGTGAACACGATACTCGCTCAAGACATTGCTGACATGGATCATGTCTTTGTACAACTACTACTCGTGCTCGATATGATTTTTGTATATTACAACAAAATCTTACAATATATTTCACAAATTGTATTGTACATAAACTTTAACTTAACCATACATTATATTGTTATAATTTTGTAGTTTTGTATTTTAGTCTCCTAGATAAGCTTATGTGTAGATATAACTTTTGCTGTTGCTCCGAAATGATAACATCTCTTTTCTTCCTATTTTGCGTCTCCTACCAGGTCGGCAATTATTAAAGATGGCTTTATCATTCTCTTTTGTCTTGTTGTATAATATCTTTATTTATATATATATATATATATATATATATGTACGGCAACGAGGTACCCAGACCCAATTGAGCCTTGGGTTCAGGCCCAATAGCACGGCCCCATTTTTCAAATCTCTGCTTTAAACTACCTTCATAAACTGCGAGTTTTAATCTCGTCCCCTAACCAGTGCTCGGCATAAATTTCCGAAACAACTAAGAAAGTCTTTTATCCAGACGTTCCATAGGGTGCTCGGCAATTCCCAGGAAACATCACTGCCGGGCATATTAGCTTGAGTTGGAACCAAGTTCCAAAACCATAATCTCATCATTCTACTCTCACCTAAATACCCACTTACAACAGATAATATTGGACATTTGATTGCACTAACAATGGCAGTAATCATGACCTCCCCATTAATTTAAAACTGTAAATAGTAGAAGTTGGGGAAAAAAAGGGGGTTCAGAAAAAAGGGAGAAAAAATAAGAGAGAGAAAGAGAGAAGGAATATCACTTTGAGTCTCTGTGCCAAGAACGACTCAAAGTAGGAAATCCTAAAACCCACCTCATAAATAAGTTATGAGCCCAAGTGAAGTTAGGCCCAATAATTTCATTTCCGGCGCACACAATTGGTGCCCACCGTGGGGCCATCCTACGAAGCTGTGATTTGACTGAGACTCAAACAAGGGAAATGTCCGAAGGGCGTTCGGGAGGCCAAGTCGAGAGCAGATCGATAGGATCTTCTTGGGGTTCCACATGGCGGGAAAGAAGACAGAAAAGGCGTGAGGATAGGGAGCGTGTGCGAGGAGAAGAAGAATTTGACCTGGGAGAAGGATCAGACTAGACTCATCGAACGATGTCGGGTGCCTCGGGACACGGGCAGCGTGATGGTAGAGACCGAGAATTGGAGCGGTTGCGCAAACTGATGATGGATCTAAAGTTGGAAGCAAGGGGTCGGCGCTAGAGAAGGAACCGAAACAACCGAGAAAGGAGGGATGATAGCATAGGAAATCAAGGCGAAGAGGGCTCTAGCCAGTCCGGTCCCCAACGATTCTAGGACCAGTCACTTTCACGAGAATCACGCCGACGCAGGAACCACTCCCACTCCCGAGAGACGTGTCATCATCGAAACCGTTCACATTCACGTGGATACGACGACCGAGGCTCGGATTCACCAAAGGAACAGCAAACCCACAATGCTGCCACGAACGCCATGAGCTGGGCTTTACGAAGAGCTGCTCGGTCACCATTCTCAAATGAAATTGAACATGCCCCTATGCCGAGTCGGTTTACACGACCATCATTCAATTCCTACAATGGGAAAACGGACCCTGTGGAGCATGTCAGTCATTATATCCACATGATGTCCTTGCATGCACACAATGATGCGCTGATGTGTAAGGTATTCCCCTTTAGTCTCGGCTCCACGGCCTTGAGATGGTTCAATGGATTACAAAAAGGTTCCATTCGCAGCTTCGCCGAGCTAATCCAGGAGTTCGACGCTAGATTCGTGACGTGCAGCCGAGTGCTACAACCGGTGGACGCGCTACTTTCCATAAAAATGAGGGTTGGCGAAACCCTTCGGAGTTATGCCAGTCGATATTGGGAACTATACAATGAGATCGGTGGGGGAAATGAGAACATAGCGGCAAGCACCTTCATGATGGGACTTCCCAAAGATTCCGAACTATGGGAGTTGTTGACGAAAAGACCTCCCGAGAATATGAGGCAACTTATGAGGCGTATTGAGGAGTATAAGCGTCTCGAAGATGATCGGTTGCATAATAAGAGGAAGGCCCCGTTGCTCGGTAGATCTCGACAGGGCACTATTCCGACAAGACCAAAAAAGGATTTCAAGATGCAGGAATCAGAAGCGCAAATTGAAGGGGTGAATGTGGCATTCAAATAACCGGTACACAAAATTCTAGATCGGATTAAGAACGAGTTGTTCTTCAGGTGATCGAACAAGATGGGGGGTGACCCATCTTGAAGAAATCAAAACTTATACTGCACATACCACAGAGATAAAGGACACACCACTGAGCAGTGTCGGGTATTAAAAGATCATCTGGGGCAACTAGTAAAGGCAAGGTATTTGAAAGAGTTCGTTTTGGATTCCCGTAACCGAGATGCCGGCCAGGGTGCTCAGCAGAAAAGGAATCCCCTCCCACCACCGCTGGGAGTGATCGAAGTCATCCACGCTGCCTCAAGGAGTGCGGCCACAGTTAGGAGAGTATTGACAGTGGCTTGCACGAAGGAAAAATCACCCGAGAAAATGATGAAAGTTGGTCAGCTAACAATCTCTTTTAACGAGGAAGATTTGGAGGGGACGATCCAACCTCATGATGATGCATTGGTAGTAACAGCACAGATAAACGGCTTCTTGGTGAAAAGAGTGATGATAGACCAGGGAAGCAGAGCTGATGTAATGTACAAATATCTCGGAATGAAGGATGAAATTCAAGTCTTTGACGTAGACTGTTCTAATGTCCGTGACGAACAATTTGCCGTCTGCAAAGGAACGAGATATGATATCAATAACCAGTAATAAAAAGTTACTTCAATAAAAAGAAAAGAAAAAGAGAAACGGTTAAGTCAGAGATTGGTACGAACCTACTTCACGCCGTGAAAGGGGGCAGGGGATCTCTTCGGCAAACCAGTTGCCGCGCACCCGGACAAACTCCCCAGCCGAGTTCCTATTCGAATTAGGTAGGCATGATATCAGCCGTACCTGATTATCCCTAGTTTTTAAGTAATAGTTGGAAGTTTTATTCCCACAGAGACTGTACATGTGGTTTATGTCATGGTGATCCAACTGTAAATTAAAGGTGTGGTTCAACCTACTAACACAGTTAACTACCCGGTAAAAATTGGGAGGGAGCTGGTCAGGGCACAGCCCGTAGTACCTAAGTGTGTTGGTCAAAAGAGGGTCCACGGGGAACCTAACCCCACCCTCTAGAACTGCCATTAAAGGAAAAAAAGCTATACCATGCCCTATGTGGAGAGCGATTTCGCTCTCGTGGCAGTAAGCCACTTCTACGTCACTGGGGATATCAAACTTCTGCTTAAAGGTGGCCAAAGTCGCTGGGGCCTCCAGGAGATAAGAATAACCCATTTTTGAAATCTAATACTGTGAGAGGGAACTCGTAGAAAGAAGTTTAAGAAAAAGGAAAGGGAAGAGAACTTACTTTGGGCTCTAAGGAAGAAATGGACTCTGGGCTGGTGAGTAAGCGCTCAAAGGAGTGATCGGCAGAGAGTATGCTCAAGAAGTAAGAAGTGAAAAAGTGAAAGAATGTTCTAAAGAGAACTATTGATAGGAGCGGAAAAGGGCATGGGAACGTTTAATCAGCAATAAATAGGCACAATTCACGAAAGACCCTACGAATGCCAATGATAACTGACACGCGCGCTGCTTCGATTCACGAATCGTCAGGCAATAATGACAATTAAACTTAGCGCTCCAGAATAGCGCGTCTTTTGAGAAGAGCATTAATGGGAAGCCATAACTGCATGAGTCCCTAGTTATAGGGCTTTCAAAACAAGAGGGCCTGATCGGTTCCTTGATTCTTCCTGGCAGCTGGGCATGAATCAAGGGGGGCTAATATACGGCACCGAGGTACCCAGACCCAATAGTACGGACCCATTTTTCAAATCTCTGTTTTAAACTACCTTCATAAACTGCGAGTTTTAATCTCGTCCCTTAACCGGTGCTCGGCATAAATTTCTCGAACAACTAAGAAAGTCTTTTATCCAGACGTTCCATAGGGTGCTCGGCAATTCCCAGGAAACATCACTACCGGGCATATTAGCTTGAGTTGGAACTAAGTTCCAAAGCCATAATCTCAGCATTCCACTTTCACCTAAACACCCACTTACAACAGATAATATTGGACCTTTGATTGCACTAACAATGACAGTAATCATGACCTCCCCACTAACTTAGAGCTATAAATAGTAGAAGTTGGGGAACAAAAGGGGGTTCAGAAAAAAGGGAGAAAAAACAAGAGAGAGAGAGAGAGAGAGAGAGAGAGAGAGAGAGAGAGAGAGAGAGAGAGAGAGAGAGAGAGAGAGAGAGAGAGAGAGAGAGAGAGAGAGAGAGAGAATATCACTTTGAGTTTCTGTGCCGAGAACGACCCAAAGTAGGAAATTCTAAAACTCACATCATAAATAAGTTGTGAGCCCAAGTGAAGTTAGCCCCAATAATTTCATTTCCGGTGCGCACAATATATATTAAATTTTTATTTATTTATTATTAGTACTTGATAAGGGTAAATAAATTTAATAAAATTAGCTGATTTTCTTAGAAGGTGAAAATACTATTTTGATCATTACATTTTAGGGTTATTGTTAATTTGATCCTTACATTTTAGTAGTAGTTAATTTGGTCATTATTATTATTTTTTTTTATACAAGATAAAATTATACTCTAATTTAATCTAAATGTATATATGTGTGAAGTTCCCTCTTGAAGACTTGAACCCGACCTTTACCCCCTACACCCCACAAGTATTTATATTTGTGGTGTGACCATCACACCAAGGATATGTAGTGGTGGTCATTATTATTTTTAACTTGTAGTCAATTTAATATTTATTATTTTTAATTTACCACCATTATGGGTCCAAATTTAGGTTTGTTTTAGTTGTTGAGTTAATATGTGTGTCTATTAGAGTTAGTAATTGATAATTTGAATTTGTTTTTTTGTGTTTGATCGCCAATAAAGTGTAAGAAAATTGATGATTTGACTAAATAGTCTAAATTAATTACAAGTTGAAAATAACCAAAAACTGTCGGGCTGAAAACGTTAAAATTTGCCTTAAAAGTTAAAAAAGAGAGAAGAAAAGAAAATTAGCTAATAGACTCCCTATAATTTATAGCTACTTGAAGATAAACTCCGGCACATCAATTTTCCCGGTTCTTTTTAAAAACCCCAAATTTTCTTCCTCCATAAACCCTAACCAAATTTATTTGCCATTATCGACCACCCTACAACCAAATAAGTTAAACACCTTTATATTTCTCTCACACTCACTCACTCACTATACAAACGCAAAGAGAGTGGGAGAGAGTGAGAGTCTGAGTCTGGAGTCTCAAAATTCAAAAAAATGGCAGGGATTGTGAAACCGCCAGGCGAGTTCTCAATCACGCCACACAAAGTTTCGGTTTGCATTCTCCTTCAGATCTACGCTCCTTCCGCCCAAATCTCGTTTCATTTCCCTTTCGCCTCCGTCGCTCAGCACAACCGCCTCGGCTTGTTCCTCTTAGCTCTCACTAAGGTAAAACCGCCTTCACTTCAATCTCTCTTTAATTTCACTTCAACTTCTTCTTTCTCTCTAGAATTTCGCAAAAACGAATCATCTTATTTGTAGTAATTACATTCGAATTTCGCATTTTTTGTTTTCTCAGTCGTGTGATGATATTTTGGAGCCGAAACTCGACGAGCTAATTGGTCAATTGAGGGAAGTTTTTGGCGTATTGAACCCTCGTTTCATTGATCATTTAACAACTAGGCTTTCGGCTCTTTCGTCACCTGATGACTTGTTTAACTTCTTTTCCGAAATGCGAGGTGAGTTGGTCCCAATTTAAAAAGCAATGTGACTCATTTTTTCGTGTCTTCGATTTTGTGTACCACATCACATTGCTTACTTTTGTAATTGTCTGATATGGATAGTTCGTTAATTTTATGTATAATGTTGTTCAGGGATTCTTGGCAGCCCTGAATCCGGTGCCTTGGAAGATGAGCAGGTTATTTTGGACCCTGCTAGCAACCTAGGGATGTTTCTCCGTCGTTGTATACTTGCCTTCAATCTGTTAGCATTTGAGGTATTATGTTTTCCAATATCATTTTGAAAGACCTCCATTTGATTTCACCATCATTTTTGTCAGTTTCATTGTTGTTTGGCTGTGAATGAAAGTTACATATATATATTTTTAAAGGTTCAATCTTTAATTATCTACTGTAGTTTTTCTATATTGTTAGTTAATCTGATGTGTCCTTACTGACTACAATTCAAGCTCAATGTCGTATTTACTGTTTACATTGAGATATTCAGAGAAGGAACCTTCCAAATTCCACTACCTCTCTAACCAAAGACGGCACTTATGTGAAAGTGAATCTTGGCTATTAAAACTTAAATCACCATAAATTTTAAATACAAGTACTATCTTGAAGACCACTTATATTGGTTCTGTTGTTAGATATATCTATTGCATGTATCACTTCCTCACTTCTAGTCACATGTAGTTTTATTTAGTTTGCCCATGGCAGTCAAAGACAAAGCCTTTTGTTAGGTGCTTGTCTTTAGAGCCTAGGCGAGCACCTTAAACCATGTAAAAGGGGCTAAGGTGAGAGCCTTTTTTAATTTCTAACTTTTTTATTGGAAGCTTGTTATAAAACCTATTGTTGGATTAACCTATCAAAAAAAAAAAAAAAAAACCTATTGTTGTATTAATTAATTTACAAAAGCTTGTTTTAAAACTTATTGTTAGATTTATTAATTTATAGAAGTTTATTGTAAAACCTATTGTTATAATGATAAATAGAGCTTAAACCATGTTAAGCATATTTTGAAATCAATTAATATATTTCTTTGTGCAACAAATGATTATAATATTTCAATACATTAGATGCATATGATTTTAAGTCCTATATGTATAATAACTATATTTAGAATTTGGTGCTTTTATTTAATCAGACTAGTGCCTTTTTGTTGCCTCACGCCTTGTGTGATACAATGCCTTGGAACCTTATGGCCTGTTTGGATGGAGGGGGGAGTGGAGGGGAGTAGAGTAGAGTTGGCTAAAAATAAAGCTAATTTTGTTCTAAATCTACTCTACTCTCCCTCAATCCAAACGGACCATTAAGGTTGCCTTTTGCCTTTGACTACCTTGAGTTTGCCAATGTATTTTGTTCCCTTTATCAATTTGTGTGTCTATTGTAGGTAGTCTTTCAGAGTGATGCAAGGTCATATAACAACAGAGAAATTTAAAGGGAAGGATTATAAATTATTTACATGAATTATAGCAAGATATTCTCCAAATAGTTTTGTTGTCTGACCAATATTTAGGTTATTTGAAAAGATATTATCCTTTCTTAGGGTTCTCTTAATCCAAACCCAACTTAATTTTAAAAAATTGAGGCCAAGTTTATCCATAGATAGGGTTGAATTCTGATTCTTCCTTCTGAGTTGTGGTCAAATTGTGAGGACTTGTTCTGTCAAATGCCTGTCAATTTCTAGCTTGTCTCATCAACTCTTCACAATAGTATTTGTATAGAGGCTTCTCCATTTCATTTAGGGGAAATACCTTCTTGTCCATTTATCTGGTAAATTATGATCTCTTGTATTTCATTTACTCTTTCCAGAATATGCTGAGATTTGGAGG
Organism: Quercus lobata; assembly: GCF_001633185.2. Taxonomy (NCBI): domain Eukaryota; kingdom Viridiplantae; phylum Streptophyta; class Magnoliopsida; order Fagales; family Fagaceae; genus Quercus; species Quercus lobata. The sequence continues at coordinate 45,027,504 of NC_044911.1, read as the reverse complement.
CTTGAGGTGCTTTTGAAAATCAAAGCTTTTTCTTGATCAAATGCCTAGAAAAGTAAATCCTGGTGATCTGCCACAGGAGACCCTTAAAAGGCATTTTTTTCCAAGCATAGGCATCATATGCAAGAGTAGAAGTGTACACTACCTTAAATGGCTAGGTCTCTTACTGTTGAAGCAGAATATTGTGATAAAATCCCATTGCATTTAATTTAAGAAATGGGGTCGGCTACCTCTTGTTTGATAGTCCTAGGTCCATCTTGCCTCCAATGGATTTAAAAAATCCCCCTCCCAAGTCCCAGCTTTCTACACCAATGTATATCGTGCAAAGCTTTAGCCAGATTCTGCCCTCATTTACCTTTTCAGGTTCTTTCCTTTTTCAAACATGGACACAAAAACATGTATACTACACCCACCCAAAATAAATGGAGTTGAACTTGTTATATGCAAATTACTTTTTCTTGTCAGTTACAAGTGTTAAACATTCTGCCCTTTCAGTTTAATTGACAGGTATCTTAGATTGCAGTCAGTCAACCTTTTGACTTTCAACAGTCATGTTAGACACATTTCTGAAACACGTGCATGCTAACAAATCTCAGTATCAGCATGAAAGAACTTTAAATTTCACTTTTTGCTCTAGAAATCTGCCATTCCCAATTCATAAGTGTATCACTTCTTAAGATTGCTTAGACAGTGGCAATAAATGCATAGAGATGACAGTCAGTTCCTCTTCCTCCATGCTTTATTCAAATTAAAGTTGGTCACTTGTTTGCCTTCTATCACAAGATTACTTATCTGTTACCATACATCTCTTGAAAAGATGTCTAACTGCCATCTGCATCAAATGCTTCAAGCTAAGTGGGCGTTTTTTCTGGATAATAATTTTATGGCCCTAAAGACTTCTTCTATCCAAAGTTAAAAAATGATGCCAAAAAAGCAATAATGTATTCTGTTAGAATAGCTGAATTCTTGATCAGCTGATAGTGCTGCTACTGATGTTAAAGTATGGTTGAGGTTTGCAAAAAAAAAAAAAAAAGGTTGCAAAAGAGGCAGACAGGAAGGCAAATAAAGAAGAAGAAAGGAATGATGTGCGTTGTAAAAAAAAAGTTGCTTCTAAAAAATTCTTAAAAGAAAATATGATTCATTGTTTAACATAATACAATAAATTTGTCTATGGTAATAACTTTCTGTGTATTTCTTATTAATTAAAGTTGTATTAATTTTTAGATACATCAGTCTTAGTGCTAAATTGTACATTTTTTTATTTAATTTTGACAGTTGGGATATATTCTTCAATAATCTTTCCTTCATCTCTCTCTCTTCTCTTTATTTTTGATCTTTTGTTTTTATAAGAGCAAGGTGGAGAGTGAGGTTGTGGGTTTAAGGCCTACTAAGTGCGTGTGTAATTACTATTAAAAAATTTTGTTGTTACGTTTTTCATATCTGCTTCCCGCTGGTTCACTTTTTGTATTAATTTAACATCGGATGCAAACTGGAAAAGCAATGGAAAGGATTAAGAGCTAGAGCTATTAATAGTTGACATTAACTCTTGCACATATCATACTATCCTTGATATTATTCTTTTCCAGCTCTCTAAGTTATTCAAATATTATTTCAAAAAAATCTATGTGCTTACTTTTTCTCCTTTTGTTTTCACTTTATTTTTTCTACTTTGTAGTTGTGTTGTAATTTAAGCCTTTATGGGACAAATAGAATGTTAGATATGTGCTTTACTTCTCTCTTTCCACTTTTAGGATAACATTCTTGGTTTTTATTTTGAAGTGCAGGGTGTGTGCCACCTTTTGACAAATATAGGGGTATATTGTAAAGAAGCCCTCTCAAGTTGTGCTTCTTATGAGACAACGTGTTTTGAAGATTCCAGTAGCAATTTGGAGGCCTTTCCAGAATATGAAAACATGGACTTGGAAAATTTTGTCTTCAAGAAAGTTACCGAAGAAATTGAAGCAAGAAAAAGGGCTAGTGAGAGAGTATCTTTTCATCTTCATGCACCAAAAGCACTTTTTAATTTGGTTGAAGGTATAAGCACTTAACTTTTTTACTTGTAAAGCATGTATAGATGTTATAAAAGCATAGGCCATAGAGCCCCTTGCCCCTTTTGTTTGATGACAAACTAGTAAGAAAGTGAGCTTGTGAAGATAATAGAGAATCAAGTAGTTAATTTTCCTAAGATTGCTTTCGGAAGGTATGCTATGATTGAATTATTGCATAGTTAAGCCAATAAGACCCTAAAACCCTAAACCCTAAGTTTAAAACCCCAAAACCCTAAATTCTAAACCTGTGCATAAGAGTCATTGCTTTTCACTATATTGGTGCCTTGATCTTTACCTTTTGGTAGTATTTTGATTAAACCGTGTTTTTTGTTTTGAACATCGCTATCATAGTTGAATATATTTTGTAAAGCACAACAGAGTTGTATAAAATATTATGTTTAACTTTTTATGTTATTAGTTGATTATGTTGTTGCCAATTGATAATCTTGATCAAAATAGCAATGTAGAAAATGTAAAGAAATTGGAATAGCCTATGTAGGATTTGAAATTTTGAACGTACAACTTTTGTGCAATTGCATGATGCTCTGCTAACGGGACTTTTTTGATTATTTGTGATGAATCTTTCTATTAGAAGCCCTTATACTTATATTCAAAAACTGTGTGCTTCTCTAGTTAGGCCTGCACTTATGCTTTGTGCCGAGGCTCTAAAGGGCCTTTGTTTTTTAGTGCACCTAATGCTTTCAACAACATTGTTTATGATTGTTTGAAGTTGATTGTGTTAGTGTTGATTACATGAAAGAACTTGCTATTACATACTTGCTAGATTACATTTTTTTTTTTTTTTTTTTGGATAGGTAATGAAAAATTTTATTAAATAAGAAGCCAACCCCAGTATATTGGGGATGTACTTTGGGGTAAAAATCAAGAACCAAGGTTACAATGATCAAGTAAAATAGGAATGGAAAAACAAGAAAAATGTGATAGAACCACACCCCAAACAAGGAGAATATGACAGAAGAAAGACTTAATCTCTAGCAAGGATCGTTCACATCCCTCAAAACATCTAGCATTCCTCTCACTCCAAATACACCACATCAAAAAATGTGGCACAAGTCTCCAAAAGCCTATATTGCTATGATGCCCAAACTTACCTTGCCAAGACTTAAACAACTCAATTACCTTATGTGGCATAACCCAATGAATTCCAAACAAACAAAACTCCAAAGACTGCAACTCAAATGCTATGGGGCAATGAAGAAGAAGATGATCCATTGACTCCCCACACCTCTTACACATATAGCACCAATCAAGAACAATAATACGCCTTTTGCGAAGGTTATCAATTATAAGAATCTTCCCTAAGGAAGCAGACCATGAGAAAAAAAGCTACCCTTGGAGGAACCTTCGCTTGCCACACCATTCTCCAAGCGAAAGAAGTAAGAGTTGGAGGTTAGAAAGAAAGATAAAATCCTTTAACCTCAAAGCCTCTACTCCTAGTTGGATTTCAAAAAACCTTATCAGGGCCAACCCCTTTCACAGTTGAAGAGTAGACAATGCCTATAAACCGATCAAAAGGTTCTTGCTCCCAATCTTGAGGTGGATGATGAAATCAAACATCCCAATGAATCCTTCCACCAAACCACCCTATAACCTACCTCCGCCATTGAAGCATCCCTTGCCCTACTAAGATAGTAAAGTTTTGGAAAAACCTCTTTGAGGGTACAATCCCCACACCACACATGCTTCCAAAACTTCAGTCTAGCACCATCACCCACCTCATATCGTAGGAGTTTAGAAAAGTTCAACCGGCCACTTCTAATAAACCTCAAGAGGCTAACACCTTACGTACTTATCACCTTTTTCATAAAAAATAAGAGTTACCTTACCCCCTTTAGACAAATAAAGCCTCTTCCAACCTGCTAGTCTCCGCTTCATCTTCTCTAAAATTGGATTCTATATTGAGAGCTGCTTGAACTTAGCACCTAAAGGAAGGCCCAAATATTTCAAAGGAAGGGAAGAATGCCTACAACCCAACAACCCCACCAGATCATCCAGATTGTGCACGTCTCCAACTGGAACCAATTTTGATTTCCCTAAATTAATTCTTAAACCTGAAACCCCCTCAAATCTAGGCAGAATCTCCCTTAAAGTAACTAAATGATTAGGGTCAGCATAACAAAAAATAAGAGTGTCATCCGCAAATAACAAATGAGACGCCATCATTGAAGTACCAGCCATATTGTGTACGTAGAATCATGAAAACTGACCAGCAGTTGCAGCCACCTCCAACATACGGCTCAATGCTTCCATAACAACATCAAATAGAAGCGAAGATAAAGCATTCCCTTGCCGAATCTCCCTAGAACTTCCAAAGAAACCCGAAGGACTACCATTAATTAGAATGGAAAGCTTAACAGTAGAAATGCAGCACACAATCCATTTCCTCCACTTCTCTGAAAACCTACAACTCTGGGGCATATACATTAGAAAACCCCAATTCACATGATCATATGCTTTCTCCACATCCAACTTACACAACACCCCTAGAATCTCTGTCTTTAGTCTACTATCAATACATTTAGCAGCAATGTTTAGAGAAAGAGAGAAGATATCAATTTGGTGTTTTCTACTCTCTTGCTGAAATCATCCCAAAGTTGTTTAGCCATGAAACAGGATGCCTATTGTCAAAATATCTCCCCCCCCACCCCCCCCAAAAAAAAAAAAAGCCTTGAAAGAAGTCCTTAAAATCAACCAAAGATGTAAAGATGACAGTGTCCCTGATGCAGGATAAACCAGAACTTTGCAACCAAAAAAAGAAAAAATGAAAATAAAGGATAGAACTTGGGAGCCAACATCTAGGCTTGCTTGGAGTCAACACCAAGCAGCAGAAAACTGTTAGGAGTCGGCATCAAACCAAAAAAAACAAAATATCTTTCATTCATCAAAATAATTTCCCCTTTGACTGGAGTACAATGTTTGCTTATATAGAGATATGAAACCCTAATTTTGTGGTGTAGGAAACCCTAATTGTCTTATCATTAATTAACCCTAACTTAAAAAAAAGTACATATAAACCTAATCAGATACTAGGGCCTAAAATAAAATACAATTGACTAGCAAAATGAAATAATACTAAATTAAAGTAAATATCTCTTTTTGTCTCCCTCATCACTTTCTCATGCCAAGATTGTTTGCCAATGGTCGCATCTCCCTCCACCTCAGTATTTTGGATTAAGGTCATCATGCCTGTTCTTTAAAATTTGATGTCTTATGTCTAGAGGCAAGGAAATGGTAATAGTGTATTTAGCTATCTAAACGTGCAGATATTGAAGCTCCTGCTGACCCAAAATCCAAGCACGGTGACAAAGTTGGAGAGGCTTCTTCATATGTGCATCCTCCGGATTATGCATTAAGAGAATTTGAGCCCAATAGTGGAATATTCCTACGAACAAACTGGCAGATACAAGGGTACTTACAAGAGCAGGCCGATGCACTTGAAAAGTAAGCAATATTCCTAAATTAAAGTTTTGTTTGTGAACTTATGAAGTTGCACTTTAGGTTGTACTGAATCTCAGTTCTCAATCCTTATTCTCGTGGCAGGAATGGAAGCTCTTTCTCTTTGAATGCTTTCGAACTTATTTTAAGGCAGCTCCATAAATTGGCACCAGAGCTTCATCGTGTAAATTAATTTTCATTCTTTATTAATGCTTTTCTTTTTGGTAATTTTCTCCTACTCTCTGTTGTTTCTTGCACTTTTAATATGGTGCTGCTGCATTTTTTTTTTGGCTGGATTATGATGTAGGTTCACTTCTTGCGTTACTTGAATAGCCTTTGTCATGATGATTATTTTGCTGCTTTGGAGAACCTTCTCCGTTATTTTGATTACAGGTAAATCTGGATTTTAGCTTGCTATTTAATTTGTGAATGTTGTACTAGGTAAACTGCCTCTATCGTGGCTAAAATTTTCATGTTTTAATCTAAATATCTATAATTTCAAACTGAAAATGGAGAGCTGAGGTCTGGCCGCCTGGTGTACCTATATTGAAAAGAAGCTTCTGCAAAATAAGTTGTTGTCAGATTAATTTTTAGTGTTTCCATAACTATTTGTATGTAAGTATTCAGTGGCTTGACTACTTTAAAAAAAAAAAAAAATCAATCTGACAACTTATTTTGCATACAAATGGTTATGGAAACACTAACTAAAAATAAATTATCTAAAATGCAGTCTATATTTGAAATTCTATATTGCAGCAAAGAATACATCTCTAAGAATTTTTTTATTTTATCAATTTTAACTTTATTTCCTTGTCTTCTTGTTATAAATTCAGGTTTAAGAAAAATGAACTAATCTGAAAAAATGTTGGCACAAAAGTGCAGGGACAGAAGGAATTGATTTTGTTCCTCCTGCATCTGGTAGCAATAGTTTTGGGAGATATGAAATTGCTTTATTGTTTCTAGGGATGATGCATTTTCAGTTTGGGCATCCAAAGCAAGCTTTGGAGGTGAGCATGTGGAATGCATTTCCCTTCCAAAAGAACCCTCTTGCCCATTTTCTGTACCATTTATGAAAGTAGACTTGTAGCATTCTACTTTATACCCCTGCTATTGTTTGACAATTGTTTTTCTTGGTTCTTTAGGTTTTGACTGAAGCAGTTCGTGTTTCTCAACAGGTAATCTCCTTATTTATGTAATTAACTTTATTTTCTAGTTTGTAACCAATGAGCTCTAGCTCAAATGGTATCTTCTTTCCTTGTAAGAATTGGATGGAGGTTGAGATTGTGGGTTCAAGACCTGCCAGGTGCATGTACTACTGACCAATAAAAAAAAATTACCAGATTGTAATTTATTGGACTCTTGCATGAGTATATCCCATCTGCTTTTAGCTTTTAGAGATTTGTTGCTGATAGTTTGGATCAGTTGATTGTTAAATTAGCATTTGAGAATGGTTTAATATTATAACAAAACTCAAACAATGATAAAGCATATAAAATCCTAATCTTTTTAGTGAAAAAATGGAGAAATAATATAGCTTTAAGTCTCAAAGAATCCTAATCATTTATTCAAAAAATTGGGAATCTGTTGAATTTTGTTAATTTTTAATTAAGCGGCTCAGCTAAAGTAGAATTATAGCTTCTGGTTTTATGTGAATATTGCGGTATGTATATAGTAATAAGGGAATTGGCTTTCCTCTTGGTAATGTGGTAGATGCAAGATCAATTCAGTGTCAGACTGATTTTCTAGTGTTTAAATTAATGTTAAATAATATGTAATGTTTGTTTAAAAGATGTGGAAAATAGCTTTTACCTGAGCATATGAAACTAGAGAGCGGGTTCATCCCCATGGATTACACCAAGTGTAACTTGAAGCTCAATTTGGGCATTCTATTTACAATATGATGGGGGATTATTTGTTGCAAAGCACTAGCAGATTGTATTCTTTCTTATTTCAGTTTTTTGTTGCACAATGAGGACTGATTTATTTCAATTTGTGCAGCTAAGTAATGATACTTGTCTTGCATACACTTTAGCAGCTATCTGCAACTTGTTGTCTGAAATTGGGGTCTCAAGTACAGCTGGGATACTGGGGTCATCATTCTCACCTTTGACCAGTATAGGCATTTCGCTTTCTGTCCAGCAACAATTGTTTGTCCTCCTGAGAGGGTCTCTAAAGAGAGCAGAAAGTCTAAAATTGAAACGATTGGTGGCTTCCAATCATCTTGCAATGGCTAAATTTGATTTAACGGTAAGAATTGGAGTTACTATACTTTGTGGATTATCTCATTGTAAAATTTCTTTGTATGTCTTCCCCTGAAAGTGGTAGTGATAATGTATTTCTATTATGAATTATGGAAATAAAAACTATGCATGAGTTACAATTGCCACTTAATCCGCTTTGTTTTAGTGCTTTAAGTTACCTGTTTATCCATCATTTCCTTTCGTCAATGGCAATCACCTAAAAAGGTCATACTTAATGTACAAGGTCCCACTTCTATGGGCTCTGGGATGGGTGGTTGGTGGTAAGCAGCCTGACTTACTGCAATTTTGGAGAGACTAATTCTCATACTTGAACCTGCAACAAATTGGTTGGGCAGAAGGCTCTTGCCATCACACTAAGGCGTCAATAGCAATTACTTGAGCACCTACAAAAGGCTTTCATATATAAGAAATATGGGACATGATATTTCCCCTATGATTTGGATTGTTCGCAACACTTTCTCCGAGCTCTGACCTCTGCTTGCCTAGAGAATTGTCTCTTTATAATTAAATAAACTGTGGAGGAAGTGGAGTGATATAGTCCTTCTCAGGTTCAAATAAAATTACTTTTGAAGAGTCAAATGTTTGAAGAATTTTACTCTATGTGATGTCCATAAGGAGCTGTAATTGATTATTTGATTCCTGCAATATTGGGATATTACTAGTATGTATTTTTTTGTCCTCCATAAAATAAAATACTATGCATGAGTTACTGCTGCAACTTAATCCAATTTGTGGTGATGCATTAAACTTAAAGTCCATGTTTGTCCATCATCTCCTTTGATCAATAGGAATCACCCAAAATGGTTCTACTCAATGCACAAGACTCGTTTTTACGAGGTTTGGTAGATATGGTTGATAGGTAGCATTGCCCCAAGTTGGAGAGTTTGATTCTCAAACTCAAACCTGCAACAAATTTCTGGGTAGAGGGAACTTGCCATCGCACTAAGGTCTATCCTTTGATTGATAGCAATCACCTAAGTGCCCAAAAGAAAAAAAAGATTACAAGTACAGCATTTTAGCAGACCATCCTATCCTCCTCTTCACATTGAATCTTTACTATAAACTATTCATACAAGAAAATTCCTTGGATTCTAACTCGCCTGAAATGCCAAAAGAAAAGATGGATTCCACAGTATAGCATCAGTAGAAACATCCAGTGATCTGCCTGATGCAGGAGGCAGTGAGAAAGATTTATTATAATTTATGTATCAAGGGCAATTCTGTAATTTCTTAATATTCTAGAATGGGTCTTATTGAATTCTTATGGCTAATTTGAATTCCAGAAGGACATATGTAACAATATATTTTCGTTTCTTGTTGGATCAGTGTAAAGTGCAAACAACCCTTTTGATTTTCTAGAAGTTACCAAATATGGTAGCTTACAGGCTAATTGAAATTAGCCAAATGTGGATTAATTAGTATGAGATAATGTTCAGGGAACAGAAATTAAATAGAAAGGAAACATTAATGTTTTCTATTATTTTTTCCAAATATTTCTTTATATTCATAAATGCCCAATTGGAAGGGAATGCTCAGCCCACCAAATACTGGCATTTGCCACTATGTTTGCATTTGTATGTGCACATGCCCATCATGCACATATACATAAATAAATACTCTATTATCTAAATGCAAGATATTAGGGATGCATGAAGAGAATCTATGTATCATATACTGGGAACAGCTTCATGCAAGAATGTAAATAAATTGTTAGGGTTATTTTATTTATTTTATATAATTTTTTTATATAAAAATTCTTGTGCATAAATGAATTGGTCCCTTGGTTTTGCACTGGATTAACCTTTTCGTGTACTTACACATGTTTCTATACTTAAAAACGTTAAGATCAATAGCTTTTATGGTTTTGATTTATTTTCGATTTAAGCATGGGGAATGTTTTTGGGAAGTGCTACTGAATCATTGCTAGATTAATAATTCCATTGAACTTTGATAAATTTTAGGATTAGGAATGTTGTGATATCCATTCAAAATGTGTGCCACAAATTACTGTGACACATTACTTCATGTCATGTATATATAATCTTTCTGAAGCTATATTTGAAAGAAAACCCATATTTTTGGATCCCTGTGACGTGATGAGTTACATGTTAAAGAGATCTAGGGAGGCCATCATCAAAATGGGTATATATGGTTGATGGTTCCCCATTACTTATTGTGGTGCCTTTGGAGGGAGAGAAATAGTTGGTGCTTTGAAGATAAGGAGAGATCCATATCAGACTTGAAGCTATTTTTCTTTAGCACTTTAATTGATTGGTTGGCTGCTTTGCGGAACCAATCATTTTTATCTTTTCTTGATTTCTTAGATTCTTGTAATTTCTGTTCTTGATTGTTTGACCCCTTGTACACTCCCTATGTACTAGGGTGTTCCCCTTTTTTTGATATCAATAAACTCTTTTCTTATATAAAAAAAATGTTAGAGAGATCTAGGGAGTAGAATGGAATCTTATTTCTAATGGCTTTATATTATTGCATCTAGTAAATTGAAAATGTTCTACCATCATGTGCAGCATGTGCAAAGGCCTCTAGTATCATTTGGTCCTAAAGCTTCCATGAAACTCAGAACATGCCCCACTAATGTTTGCAAGGTAACATGAGGCATTTGATGATTATCATTTGTCTTTTGTCCATTTCAGATAAAATTCCAAATAATTTGATTTCTTAGTGCTGTTGCTTTCTTTTTCTTATTTTGTGTGATGTTTGCAGGAATTGAGGCTAAGTTCTCATCTGATTAGCGAATTTAGCTTTGAAAGTTCAACAATGACAACTGATGGTGCTTTTAGTACTGCATGGCTTAAGAATTTACAAAAGCCATTGGGTTCAGCAATTTTGTCCCAAGAGAATGGATCTGGAAGCAATGAAAATGCTTTCCAGTTTTGTGTGCAACCCAGTTCAATTCCTGGATCTGTATTGCAATTAATAGGTTCTTCATACTTACTTCGAGCCACTGCCTGGGAGTTATATGGCAGGTGATCTTTACTCTAGACCCTGTTATTTCTTGTTCATTTTTGTGCTTATTTAAATTTAAAAGCTTTTGATAATTATTGTTAGTGAATTGTCCTAGTGAAATAGGAAAACAAGGAATCATACCTTGATTTTTAGTTGATTTCTTAGATGCAACAATTATCAGATTGATATACTTCCATGCATGCATGCCCTCCCGTGCTTGTGCATGCACAGCCACACTTCCACATATAACATATTACAGGAACATAGGAGGCATCTCTATTTTCTTGGGGAAATCCTTAGAATTATCATTTCTTAGATAATAAAGACTGGACATTGCGGGTAGAACGCGGCATATGATAGAAACCAGGGAAAACTTCATTTTAAATCCTATAGTTTAAAGGGTGGAACAAATTAAACCTCAAAAATTAACATTATAAGCCGCAAGTATGTTTACATTGTTTTTAGAGAAAATTATGTTTTTAATGCTATAGTTTAGGGGTGTAACAAATTAAACCTTGAAATTTCAAAATTAACAAATTAAACCCTAAGGTTTCAAAAATTAACAAATTAAACCCTATCCTATTTTAAAACCCATACACAATCTACTTCAATGGGGTGAGGTTAGATTTGTTACCTTTCGAAACCTTAGGGGTTAATTTGTTACTTTTCGAAACCTTAGGGTTTAATTTGTTACACCCCTAAACTATAGCATTAAATACATAATTTTCTCTAAAAACAATGTGAACATACTTGCGGCTTATAATGATAACTAATTGAAACCTTGAAACCTGAATCTATTTCTAAGTTTTGATTAATCCCAACAAGTCCTCTAAGGGTGTGTTCTTTATGCAAGAGTTTGGAATGAGAATTATAAAATCTTGGGAATTTGTGAAAATTTGGTTGTTCCTTTGACATAATTTTTTAGAATTACAATTTCCATAACGTGCAAGATTTCAAGTCCCCCACCTTTTATGTAGGAAATTTCAGTTCTTACAATATTTTGTACTTGTGAGAATTACTAATATTATACTTAGTGTGTGTATGGCAAAAATAATTTTTGCCAACTTATTTTACTATTTAACTTATTTTTGCTACTATTCATGGTCACATTTTTTGGTACTATTTATGGGTCTTACTGTACTGTTTCAGCTAACTTTTATCTTTATCTACGGTACTTTTAGCAAAAAGTTTTCAGTTTCAACAAAATAAGCGGATCCCAAACGGACCCTTAAATTCAACTTTTCACTCTTTCCCTATAAAACTATGTAGAGTAAATTTTAGGAAAAAAAAAAAAATTTTCACCCAAATAGAATGTTCCTCAATGTTCAAGGGTATTTTGGTTATTTACAAGACTATCCATAATGGTCCAGCATTATTTTTTAGTTACTAAATGAGTGTGTGTAAGATTATTTTAAATGATTGAAATATACTTTTTTAATTTTTATTTTTTAACAATTCAATAGTTTTGGGGGGGGGGGGGGGGGGAGTGGATTCGAACTCTGGATGTCTTTGTTAGCAACATTAGAAGGTGTCAATTGAGTTATAAGGCCTTAGCAGTTGAAATATAATTTTTTTTTTATAAAATTTATTGTTACTTAAGATATGGAATAATTAAAATTCCTAGTGTTTTTGAACAATATAAATGTCAACTCTTAAAGGATTTTTTTTTTTTTTTGATTGGTAACTCTTAAGGAATTCTAATTCCTGGATTGTAAACTCTAAAATATATAGCTCTCAATATTCAGCGACTATACAAGTTGTAATAAATTCAAAGTGATGCCGTGTTTGTGTTCTTAATTTTGTGGTTATAGGTTTGGGAATTCTTGGATCCTTGATATTATTTCTGATATCCTTTTTTTTCCCTGCTGTTATCAGTGCCCCTCTTGCTCGAATAAATGCACTGGTTTATGCAACTTGCTTTACTGATGCTTCAAGGTAATCTTTAGCAGAAAGTATCACTTGATCATCCTGTTCGCATTTTTCGCCATTTCTTTCCTAAATTGTAGTACCTCTTTTTTTCAACACAAATGTTATTGGACATGAGGTTTTTCCTTTTTTGGGCTGAATGTTATAAAACACGGGTTTACCTTACCTTTTCTTGTGTATCCTCAGCTCATCTGATGCAGCATTAGCATATGTGAAGCTCATTCAACATTTAGCAGTTTTTAGAGGATACAAAGGTCAGATTGAAAGCTTATCCAACATTTAACATGAGATTGCATTTTCTTGGGATAGTGTTCTTTGTTGATATACTATTTGTTTGTGAGAGATTGTTAACATTCAGAATTAGTTACCTTATGAAATCCTTATTGTATAGTTACTTGTTTGGAATCTTTGGATAAGTAAACAATTCTCATTAAATGAGTGCAACTGGGTGCAACCAATGTCCACGCGGGTGTACAAGAGAAAATTTAGTAAAGTTCTTTTAATTCCTCTGAAGAGCATATTTTATGGTTTTCTAAAGCTCTAATCTGAAGGGTCTGTGAAAAAGCCAAATTTTAGCTCATGTAAGAAGCTGAATCAGGTTTGATGAAATCAATCAATATATATATATATACATATATACATAAAAGTAGAGAACTAAACTTATGTGAGAAAGTATGAGGTTTTGCTAAGTGATGCATTCTATGCAAAGAGAATTGAAGTTGTACGGCATCGAGGTCCCAAGACCCAAATGGGCCCTGGGATCAAGCCCAATGGCACGGCCCTATCGCCCTAAGCTCTGCTTGAAACTACCTTAAAAAAATACGAGTTTTGGACCTCTGTCCCTGAACTATGCTCGACATAAAATTTCCCGAATAATCAGTGAAACCTTGTCCGGGTGTACTATAGGATGCTTGGGGAACATCACTACCGAGCAAATTCACTTGAGTTGGAATCAAGTTCCAAGGCCATAATCGTTGCATTCCACTCTCACCTAAACATCCACTTATAACAAATAATATTGGACCTTCAATTGCACTAACAATGGCAGTAATCATGATCTCCCCACTAACTTAAAGTTATAAATAGAAGAAGTTGGCGAAGAAGAAGGGGTTCAAAAAAGAGAGAGAAAAAACAGTCGTTTAGAGAGGGAGGAGAAACATTACTTTGAGTCTCTGTGCCGAGAACGACCCAAAGTAGGAAATCCTGAAACCCACTTTATAAATAAATTGTGAGCCCAAGTGAGGTTGAGCCTAACAGTCTCATTATTGGCACCCACAGAAGTATTTTCAAATGCCACATTAGAGATAAGAACAAATTAAATATTGATTTTTTGTTTTATTTGGTTCAAAGTTTCAAGTCTTTTCTAATTAAAAATAAATATTCATTGTATCTTTTGGTTCAATGTATGAAAATTTTTCATCCCTCACACGTACACTCAAAACTCTGCATTTCAATTCACAATTTTTTCATTTCTTGCACTTCTACCCCTTTATATATATAAAAGCAGAGATCTCATGTGGAAAAACATGAGGTTTTGCCATATAGCGCATTCTATGATTATAAAATTGAAATAATATTCTCAAATGCCACATTATAAATAAGAACAAATTAAATATTAACTTTTTGATTCATTTGGTTTAATGTTTCAAGATTTTTCTAATTAAATAATAAATATTCTTTGTATCATTTAGTTCAATGTTTTAAGACTTTTCATCCCTCACACATATACACAAAACTATTTGTATTTTAACTCATCATTTTCACCTCTTGCTCTTCTATCCCTTTATATATACTTACGCACAGCCTTTCATGCCATCCCATATCAAATACATACAGACTGAAAACGATATCATTTACTTTCAATCTTTCAACAACATCTACCTAGCTCTAACGTTGTGTCTCATCTAATTCTAATCCATGTGAGTTAGCTAAAACCAAGGAAGGGGAGCTTGCATTTTATATTGAGTGACAATGGCAATTATGATTTTGATGTTAAGGTCAAATGTTGTGGATTTGTGGGTTTTGTAAATGATGTAATTGACGGTGAATATTTGGGATGTGTATTTTGTTTTAGAGTTAAGGAGAAAGAAAAAGACACATTCTATATCAACTTTTATTCTATCATATTCCTCCAAAGTTGGGTTTTTTTTTTTTAATTGAATAATTATAATGGATATGTGTGTGCAATTTAGAATTGTTGCTTTTTATGATGAACTCATTAGTAATAAAGTTTTATAACAATTATTCTATAATACATTTACAACATTCTCCAAAACCATCTTACATAAAATATTACAACATTATTCATGCATTGCACAGGTAACTTACTAGTTTATAAAATGACTCAATTGCCCTAGCTATTTTCAATAAATGCCACACCTCCCTCTTTATATACGAAAACTTACTCCCGCTTTGCTTCTTTCTAATGAAGAGAGGGGGAGATCCTTGTTGCATGTTGTGATTGTGGACCGATCAGGTTTGTTGTGGGGAGGTTCTTGGAGGGAAGAAGAGGTTGCAAGAGATGGTGGTGTTGTGTGCCAATGTAACAGTGATGGATGCTGACAAAGGCCAAATGAGATATACCCCAATCTTGAAGTCCTCCATCGTCCATTTTAAGTTGTGTTTGAACATTACAGACCCTAATGTTGGGTTAGGTGACATGCCTGGGTTGCTTTTGACCTCCATTGTCGCTTGAGTTTTGGTTTGTTTTCTTTGAGTGCACAAATCATGTGGCAGGTGAGAGTACATATTAACTGAATTTTATCAGTTAGTTGGTGACTTTGAGTAAGCCTTTTATTTATTGGTAAGTTGCATGTGCACCGGGTTGGTTTTTTACAAGGGGAGGAAGTGCTATTGGAGGTAAAGAGTCCATTAGCACCTTGATGCAGGACAAAATTGAGGAATTTGCATGTGTGTGCTTGTGGTGGGTTTAGGGTTAGGAGAATTTGTAGGTTTTGATTTATAATTGTTGAGGAGAAGGTTATGGGGTTCTGTTAGGAATTAAAAGATAGTTTGATGAGTTTCTTAATGGCTATTTGGTAAAAGAAAGTTAGGGTTTTGATAGGTAACAGGAAGGACTTAATTTGGGGTTTGTAAGAAAGAAGAAAAAAGAGACAATTTATGGTGTTTAGGGGCTGTATAAACAGTACCCTTGAACAGCTTATTAAAAAAATTAATGTACCCATGAACTGTACCACAAGAAGGAGAAAAACAAAAGAGAGAAGAGAGAGAGATGAGAATAGGAGAAGAACAATAAGGTTAATGTGCCCTATACTCTATCACTCATTTTATTTAATTCCATTTCCTTTCAGTGTTTATGCTATATGCATATACTCTTTTTTGTACTAATGGTAGGACTTCTATTTGACTATAACCTAAAAACCTAATAAAAGACTTAAATTGGACTTTGAGAAAATAAAACCTAAGACATGGATGGGACAATCTTCTTAAGTGATATAGCAGGTGTGAGGTTGGAGATGGCACTAAAGTTAGTTTTTGTCTTGATCTATGGCAGGGAAAGAATACTTTCAAAGAGAGATATCTTGACTTGTTTTTATTAACGAGAGATACTGAAGCCACGGTGGCAGATTATGTTGAGATCAGACATGACCAATGTTATTGGAATCCAGTATTCATTCGTGCAGAGTAGGATTGGGAAGCAGATTTAGTGACACAGTTGTTAGAAGATCTTTACATAAATAAGAACCGTCCTGGGAATGAAGTTAGTGTGGATCCCCTCGCCAACTAAAGGATTCTAAGTGAAGAATTATTATAAGGTTCTGAGGGGAAGTGGTGGAGATTTCCCATGGAATAGCATCTGGAAAGTTCAGGTTCCCCCAAAGGTGTCTTTCTTTTTGTGGTGAGTGGCGTTAGGGAGGGTTTTGACAATTGACAATCTAAGGAAGACACGCATTATCACTCTAGAGTGGTGTTTCATGTGCAAGAAACATGGGGAGGATGTAATTAAATTATACTTACATTGTGTGGTGGCTTGAGGGATGAGGTCTATGAATTTTAGTCTTTTTAAAGATTCTTGGGTAATTCCAAAGTCAGTGCATGATTCGCTAGCCTAGCATGTTGGAAGAAGCGGTTTGGAAGGAGAGGTAGTGGAAGGGTTTGGCAAACTGCTCCTTGTGTCTCATGTGGACTATTTGGAGAGAGTGCAATGCTAGGTGCTTTGAGGGGCAAAAATCAAGTGTGGCAAAGCTGAGGTATCTATTGCTGAAGACTTTATATGATTAGGAATTCGCAATCTCTGACTTATACTGTTGAGGGGTTTCCTTGAATTCCTTGATTCTTAGAGTCTTTGTTTGCTCTTTCTTTTTATTTTATTTTTTCTGTTGTGCCAGCAGTATACTTCTTGTGTGCTTGTGTAGCACCTTTCTCTTAATTTTTTTTATCAATAAATAAATTGATTGGAATTACATATTTGCCCCTGACTACAAAATTGATCATAAGTAATAAAATAAAGACTCAAATAAAAACCTGTTTTAACTCTAGAAGACTCATGCCTAGACCTTTAAATCCACATGACTGTTGCTTCAATTGGACTTCACGAGTTCACCACATAATATAACTATTGAATAGGCAA
This sequence comes from Quercus lobata, assembly GCF_001633185.2. NCBI lineage: Eukaryota > Viridiplantae > Streptophyta > Magnoliopsida > Fagales > Fagaceae > Quercus > Quercus lobata. The sequence continues at coordinate 45,010,258 of NC_044911.1, read as the reverse complement.
ATTTGCAAAGTAATTGCCAATCAATCTTCTATGGCTGCATCACACCTGATAAAACCTTAATGGTGGATAACCGTAGAAAGCAGAAAAATGGTATAGTAGATTGGTCTTACTTGTATAAGTGGCTAGAGGGTGGGTCCACATTTTCCTGCAATTCATCATTGCTACAGATCTTTTGTCACTTGTTTTCAATTTGTCTTGGACTTGAGGTTATGCTTGGGATGGGTATGTCAATGGTAACATGTTGGGAATGGTCATTTATTGATCGTTGGGATAGTTTGATATAAAATTTAGTTCCCTTATGTCTTAGATGATATCTATTGGAGAGAAAATTCTGACATATTATGGCCTTTGTGGTACTGTCATAGTTTATGAATTATGAGTTCGCTTCACAATTTTGATGGTGTTATCTAATTTCTTTTCTTAACTCCTTTCTTTAATTTTTAAGAGTCGTTGAACTATAAAATTTTAGTTTCTTTTGTTTTTCTTTTTGAGTCCTTGTTTACTTCTGGTGGCCTTTCTTTTTATTAATAAATTCTGTTAATTAATTAATTAATTAATTTTATACATATATATATCTAAAAGTTGTTTTAATAAATTTTTATTTTTGTTTGTGCATAGTGTGAAAAGGAGGTGGTGCCCCATAGTTAGTTATTATCATTTTTTTTATTTTTTTTTCTTTTTAAAGCTGGTAAATTTACTTGTATTGGACCTTGTTCAAAATTTCTTGTGTTTTTGCTATATTTATTTATTTGTAAGGCTGTTTATTGTGTGAGTAGCAACTCTCTTACATGCATAGACATGTGAGCATATAAGTACTTTTCATCCTTGATGAACTATATTTTTTGTTTCTCTATATTTCTAGAGGCCTTTGCTGCTCTGAAACTAGCAGAGGAGAAGTTTTTGTCTGTATCAAAATCACGAATCTTGATACTAAAATTGCAGCTGCTCCATGAGCGTGCTTTACATCGGTAAGTTTACCGTGTGCATTGTTTTCATGATTTTTCAATTTACATACTGCATGCTAATTGTTCACATATGTCATGATATTTGATATAAGTTTAATATTACACTCATGTAGAGGACATCTGAAGCTGGCGCAACAAGTATGTGATGAACTTGGAGTTTTGGCATCATCTGTCACTGGTGTGGACATGGAGCTGAAGACAGAAGCAAGCCTTCGCCATGCTCGTACATTGCTTGCTGCAAACCAGTATAGTGAGGTTTAGTATTTCAATACACCTAACTTATTTTCATAGGCTTGTGTGGTCCATCTACCTTATTTATAGTAGAGTTTTTTATTATGCAACCTATAATAAATTTTGCTGTAGCTTGTAATAGATTCTAAACATCAAGTCTAGTAGGGAGACCAATTGAAAAGCTGGATGTGTTGTATATTGCAAAATACAAATTAGTAATGACCTTGGTATAATTACTAAGTAATAGTATGTCCAGTTTAAGTATGTAAGGTAGAGTTATAAGTAATAGAATGTCCAGAATAAGTATGTAAGGTAGAGCTATAAGTAATAGAATGTCCAGTATAAGTATGTAAGGTAGAGTTATGGTAGACATGAAAATACTATTCAAACAAATAGAGATGTTGGTTAGAGTTTCTGGATATCTAGTCTTGTCAAGCTGATGCGAGTCAAACCAATGTATGGGCAAATTGATGCTTGGTTTGGTGAAAAACTAAATTGCACAGCCTAGCATGAAAATTAATAATCCTGCATGATCTATTGAAGTAACTATTTGATAGAGGCCTGGGGTTCAATGTATTTGTTTTTTTTTTTACCCATGGTTCTTATCTGTTTAATACAATGCTATTTGCAGGCAGCAGCAGTAGCACACTCCCTGTTTTGCATGTGTTACAAATTTAATCTACAGGTTGAGAATGCCACTGTTCTTCTTTTGCTTGCTGAAGTCCACAAGGTACACTGCTACATTTGACTAAATCCCTTGGAGGTTAAGGCAGATTAAATAAGCTCACTATTACTTAGCAAAAACAAGCTGACTATTTTTTAAAATCTGTTTCCTGTTGTCACACATGCAAATGAATAAAAGCACAACCAATTTTTGAATAGTGAACTGCACAAAGCAGCCCAACCAAAATTGCATATGTAAATTTAATAATAATAAAACTTAACAAAGTAACTTGGCAGCCCTGCTAATGTTTGTTGATTAGAGCCCATTGCCCACCAACATTATTCTGTGGAAGTGTAAGATAATAAAAAATAAGTAGTACAAACATCATTCTTTACTGTATTGCGTATTTTCTTTATTTTAAATCAAGATAAACATATTTTTTTGCTACTTATTATTGCTTATAAAATACTTTTAGGCACATTTTCAACATTTTGATGCTTTTTATTTATTTTTCTAAGTTAAAAGTGACATGAATTATACCAAATAATATATTTCAAGTAATTAATGTCTCTCCACTGTATCATATGTGTTGTATTGTATCCATGTTTTGTGTTGGTATTGGGGCTTCCTAGATTTTATATTGTATTAACAAATCTTAATGATTTGATCAGTCATAGTGTTTTCACCTCTCTCCTCTCGGCCTTGTGGCTCTGGAGTTATTTGTCAATCTTATATTTTACTATGATTTTTCTCTTCTAATTTCTTTTGTGTTTGAGTTCTCTACGGGTAAAACATTTCTTAATTTCTTTTTGTCAGCGATCAGGAAATGCTGTTTTAGGTCTACCATATGCATTGGCAAGTCTCTCCTTTTGCCAATCATTTAATTTGGATCTTCTCAAAGCATCAGCCACTCTCACACTGGCTGAGTTGTGGCTCTCACTTGGATCAAACCATGCAAAAAGAGCTTTAAGTCTTATACAGGGGGCTCTTCCTATGATTCTTGGTCATGGAGGTTTGGAGCTCCGTGCTCGAGCCTATATTGCAGAAGCAAAATGCTACCTCTCTGATCCAAGCTTTTCAGGTAAGTTAGGTCTTTCTGCTTTTAATTTAAAATATCAAAGCGGTTAAGAACCACCTTCCTCCCCCCACACCCCCACCTATTTTTTTAACCATTCTTGATAAAATTTGGAGTACTGATATATTATGTGTTTGAATGGCTGTAACTTTGATTACTTTTTATGCTCTAAGTTAGATATTGAATTTCATCTTCATGATTACTTTGGTTGCCAATCTGATTTTTTCTAGATTACTATATTAAGCTTTGTTTGAACTTTGCATTAAAACACATACTATCATTCAAATATGATTTCTGTTTTGGCTTTCAAGTTACAACAAGTAGGAGAGGGGGACTTGAACCTAGAACCAGGTATTGCCATTAAGCCACAAGGCTCTTGGCCTTACAAATACGATTTAGTCTCCACTAAATTGTAATAGTTGCTAGTAAAGGTTGTAAAAGCTACCTATGAGGTTTTTGAAGCATTAACAACTGTTTTTTTTTCCCTCTTCCCCAAATAAAATAGACGTACATGATTACTTGTTGAATGATTTCAAGTGTGAGAAGTTTTTATGACCTAGACAAAGTCAAAGATGTCACACGATGGATATGAAGTTTGTTGTCATACAATGGACATAAACAACTAGAGGAAAGATTCTTACTATGAATAATCTGCAGAAGAGAAATATTTTTATTGTCGAGTGGTGTTGCATGTGCAAGAACAATTGGGAGTCTGCGGACCATTTGCTCCTTCAGTGTGATTATGCGCAAGTCTATGGGTTTTGTTGTTTGTTTGTATTCCATTGGGATATGCCCAAGTGGATGGTGGATTCGCTGGCTTGTTGGAAGGGGGGATTTAGTAAACATCATTGTGCTGATTCATGGGGGGCTATTCCACTGTGTTATGTGGACTATTTGGAGAGAATGAAACCAATGTACCTTATTCCTTATAAGGGGTTGAGCATTGGTTTGTGGAGCTAAAACTGTTTTTATTATGTTCCATTTGTGATTAAATGATTGCTTTGAGTTGTCACTCCTTTTTTCATTGGAACATTTTCTAGATTTATGTAAGTTTAGATGACTGTTGTAGCATCCCCATGTACACTGTCTGTGTACATGGGGAGTATCTTTTTCGGTCTTTAACAAGTTTTTTAATTACCTATTAAAAAAAGGACTGATACACACTGAAGATCTTTCGTTAATTTCATGTCAATTAATTTGCATGTACCCTCATCTTTAAATGCATGTAGGAGTATCATTACTAGTATTATTAATGGGATGGAGGGTGAGGTCATGGATTCTCAAGACCCACTGGTACATGTGTAACTTATGAATTAAAAAAAAAAATGTTGTGTGATCAAATAAAACTCTGCTGTTTCTAAATGCAATTGACAGGTCAGGTCAATTTTGCCAACTCCGTCACAGGTTCTGCTTTTCAGGGCTGTGGGACTATTAATACAATTGGTCTCATCACTCATGTAGCATTATATACTGTACACAAATTATTCCTTTAGCTGTTTATATACTTCACACAGAATACTAATCATAATGCTTTTGTAGATAAACAGTGTGGTGCAACATTTTGTTCATTAGGGATGCCTATTTTTTCTGCCCTTGCTTTGGTTTTTTTTTGGGTTAAATTAAAATTTATTTTTAATTTTACTGAATTAATACATTTAGAATTTTGTTCAATTTTTTCACCAGTTTCTGAGAATTCTGAGGTCGTACTGGATCCTTTGAGTCAAGCTTCTGTTGAGCTTCAAGTGCTGGAGGTAAAATTATCTTATGAGTTTGAGAAGATCTATGCATTTGTTAACCAATTGTGGGTTTTCTGTTTTATCTGGAATTCTGTAAGACAGCATGGTTTGGAAACCTAAAACTGTAATTATGCTGTATCCTATAAATAGTGAAAGCTGCAAGTATAATCTTTCTAAAATTTCATTTTGTCCAGTTCTGCTGAATCATGTAGATTAGCCATAGGTGTGATGAAGTGAAATATTGTTTTAACATATAGCAGTTCAAATACATAATTTTTCATACTTTTGATGTTGCACTTGTGTGATCTCATGGCAAAATATAGTGAGAGTTCAACAGACCCACCTTTTAGACTTTGTTCTTCAGTTTCTGCTGAGTCTGAAGTTTGTGCTTCCAAAAACTAGAAAGAAGCATGAGGCTTAAATTAACTTAAGATTAATTTGTAATGTCCTTCCACCATCCAAGTTAATTTCCAAAATATTAGATTAACCTCAATTCAGATGCTGGTTGGTGCTCACAGATTTTGTTTTTGTTGTAATTAAGGATATACACTGCAAATGATTTCATAGTTTAGTGTATTGATTGCAGAATTTTGATATTTGGGGTGCACATTGCAAATGCTCATTTAGATGTAATTGACCCAAATAGATTTTTTTTAGCTTGTACATCAAACAGTGGTTTTCAGGTTGTTGTATCTCCTTTTGTTTTTGGTTTTGGAGCATTTCAGTATGTTATATATCTTTAGTTTAAAATTTAGAACCAGTGAACCCCTGGTACAAAACTAGAATGTTAGATTTTCCTAGTTAAATCCTCCAGCTGATCATGTATCTGTTGTGTGTCTTCACTAAAATTTCTTTCGTATGGATTGATGCTTTTTTTCCCCGATGATTGGTTTGTACAATATTCTCAAATATGATATGAAAATTCCTATTGTCTACAGTATCACGAATTGGCAGCGGAGACTTTCTACCTAATGGCTATTGTATTTCACAAACTGGGGCAACTAGAGGAAAGGGAAGAAGCTGCAAATTCATTCAAGAAACACATGATGGCTCTTGAGAATCCTCTAGACGATGAAGATCCTCTATTCAATGTCTTATGATGAAGCCAAGTTGTATATTAATCTAGACAAAGCCTGTATAATATCCATGATATCGGCAGCTTTCTCCCAATTAAAGTGTCTAGTTGTAGATATGGAAATATAATGGTTTCATGCTTGGGGAGAATGAATGCTTCTCTATTTGTTTCTTTCTTTTTATTCCTCAAGAATGTTCAGCTTTGCACCATGTTAATTTACAGAGTAGTTTGTAGTTTGTAGGGCAATTAGGCTTTGATTATTACGTTGAAAATTTTGTCAGCATTTATGTAATTCATGTCCTTGTAATTGCTTTTTAAGGCACTATAGTAATTGGAACAAGTCTATCGTGTACCATATGAATACAAATCCTATCTCACTTTTTGTGTTCTAGTTTATGCTCCACTAATATGATTTGTATTCATCAATTTGCTGTTCATAGCAATCGTTTCATGTTTATTAAGAAGCCGTACAAGATGAGCATCCAAAACCTCTTAGAACTTAATGGCAATATTGTAATGGGAAAAGTGGCTGCTATATCTGCCTTGCGTGTCATGTATGTAGTTTTTCTTAGTATGTAACATGTGGTCTTTACGAATTGATCGCCTAGAAACCTTTTAAGCTCGTTTGTGGCTGGACTATTTATGGGATTATTATTTAAGCTTGTTCCTTCATTAATTTTTGGGCCTCGTGCGGACCCATTTGGGATTTCTTTGTTAATGCAATATTCGGAGCATTAATCGGTCGAGGATAATCTGAAGGAGATCTGTTTCCTTTAATTTATGGGAATTTATGGTGTGCTTGATTCTATTCCTCAAAGGACAATAGGGTAGTGGCGCACTAAGCTCTTTTTCTTTTCTGATTGCAAATTTCTGTGTCCACAAGTTTTTTGACAGGTGTTGTTTCTATTGCATAATGATCTTGCCGTTGTTTGGGGGGGGGGGGGGGGGGGGGTGAGGTTATGGATGGCTGCGCCAAAGATTGTAAGAGCATTCTCATTAAGAATGCTAAATGGTATAAATACTAAATTTTAGCATGCTAAATACTATAAATGTTAAAGAGCATGCTCCATAAAAACTTTCAAATCCTATAAAATTTGCAATCCTGCTACAGTGGGCTGCTACTATAGCAAGATTGTAAAAAAAAAAAAAAAAAATTTGTTTTATCACTTTCCCTTCCACCCGCATCCTTTTTTGCGCCTATCTCTACTCGTTTTCCCTCAAATTTTATTTTATTTTTTCTGGTTCACTCTTTCTCCCACGCCTACGCCTCTGCCTCTGCCAACTCTCCTTTTTTTTTTTTTTTTTTTTTTCTTCGTTCTCCCTCAACCCAAGCCACTCTTCCCTCCCTCAATCTACGCCGCCAAACCCATCTCCGCTTCACTACTCCCTCTAACCGAACCACCATCACAAACACAACCTCTTCTTCCTCTGAGTGAACCCATATTGAACCCACTCTTCTCTTCCTGACCGAACCCACTCTTCTCTCCCTGATGTGCTCCGGCGATTTTGTAGGACTAGGTTTGTGGGTCTGAGTTCATGGGTCTTTGGGTGGGTGGTGACTGAGGTGGGTTGCTGTGGTTGAGGCGTGGGTCTCTAGGTTTGATGGGTTTTGCTTGCAGTGGCCGCCGTGGGTCTTGGGTTTGTGGGTTTTGTTCGCCAGTCTATCCTCCGCCTCCCTCTTTTCCTCTCACGGTGAGGCTTCTCTCTCTCAAGTTTAGTTTAGTTTTTGGATTTTTTTTTTTTTTTTTTTTGGCTATGGGGTCGATTTTTGGATGGATACTGATTGTGGTGGCAGTGGGTTGGCCATGGGTCTGGGTTTGCTGTTGAATGTTGATGGTTTATGGTGGTGGTGGCTGACTGGGGTTGCTTGGGCTGAGAAGAAAGTGGTGGAAAGAGAGAGAAAGTGGTAAAATAAAAATAATATTATTTAAATGAAGTTGTAAAAAAAATTAGAATGTTTGATGTTTGATGGATTGTAAAATGGTATTTTAAAATTGATAAGTAGGATTTTGAAGTGGTAAATGCTAAAATATTTAGCATTCTTGATGAGAATGCTCTAATTTTTGTAAATTTATTGGGTTGGAGCTTTAATAGTTGAGTTAACTTATGTCTATCTTTTTAATAATTAAATGATTGCCAGATTATTAAAAAATGTCATGTCTGCCCTTCGTATTAGGCTAGACAGCTATAGGAAGTTAAAAAATGGACCAATATTGCTTATTTACTAAACTTTATGGAGTAGTAGTAGTGCTCATTTAAGACTTCAAAAACTGGAAGTGCTCAATATGTAAAGATAGAGATTATTAATATATTTTGGCTAAACTTTCCAATGTATAATATCTCTAGTATCAATTAATTTTTTGAATTTTCATTAAAGTGAGGTAAAAAACAATAGGAAAAAGTTTACTTTTAAACTAGTTTGGAGGAAACATCCTCCAACCTATTACGTGCATTGCAAGAGACTATTCACATGCACTTTTGTTCGTAAGAACCTAAGGTTCGACTGTTTCAAGGTGAAGCAGTTCCACCATGCCGAGTTTTGTTGCACTGTCAACACCAACTCGGCGCAATGTTTCTCATGGGTTTTGGGCATGCCCATTGTGGCCAAGTCCAAGGGCGGCTCTACATTGATGCCAGGGTGGTCATATGACCATTTTAACTTTGAAAAAAAATAGTTATTATATATAAAGTTTAAAAATTTTATGATTTTTTTACCTTTAAAAAAAGTTGTGACCATATTAAATTTTTTTAGGTCCAACATAAATAAACTTTGGACAAAGTTTGGCAACAAACTTGGTTGTAGATTAAGGTTATAACTCTATTTAATATATATTTTTAATTGAATGTGAATTTTGACAAATCTACAATTAGATTACATTTTCTTCTATATCCTCCATGCATGCTGTTAGGGTCATATTTTCCATGTAATTGACTAATCATTTGATAAAATGCACTTTACTTGTAATTGAGTAGGTCTAAGTTAGGTTTAATATATCAAGAAGTATGTTACTCAAACATATCAAGTGGTATCTTTAAAGTCATGAAGATTGATCCAAGAAACAAGTGAATAAAAGCTGATTCATTAAGTCTTGACAAAAGCTCGATGGATACCGCTATCGAGGTTAAATGAAGAAGCTTGACACAAGCTCGATCTATCGAGAATTACGATTTCAAAAATTCAAGATCTGAAATTCGGCCAATGCCATATTATTTGATTAAGGTTTCTTTTCTCACAACCCTAGTAATATATAAGACATATTTTAAAAGCCGTCATACACAGATACAGAGAACTAGAACTCATATACTATATGTGAAGCTACTACGTTTATACGCCTTAGGGTTTTATAACCAAATGCTTCTTGATCTTCATCGTTTATGAAGTGAAAAACTTTGTAGCCAATAACAATCATTCAAGTTATTAGAGTTAGTCACATATTGGGATTCATGTTAGTCACAGATTGGAGATTTGTGCAACAAAGGAAAGAAGGTTGCTACAAAATCAAGTCCAATTGGATATTGGAGCAAAGGTTCAACTGTAGGTTGGTATTTTGGGATAGGTCAAGGTAGTAATAAGATTCCTTATACTTGTAATCGCTTGATTATTGATTAGTGGATTCTTGGGCTAGGGTAGTGGTAACATCTCATTGGCATGAAATTTGACACATATTTTCTTTGACTGCTTTGTGTGTTGCAATTTTGCATTCAAACACGAGTTAGGCGTGCATGCCATCCCCATTGAGGTCGAGGATGCCGAGTCTGCCTTGCACATTAGCGTCTCCCATGGTGCCAAGCCTGTGTCTCCACCTATTTACCTCGGCAACAAAGACAACTCCTTTGCCATTCTCACCAAAGTTCACCTCTTAGGCGACGTCCTTCATCAAATCATCAAACCTTGATGATTCATTGTTATTCTTGCCCAGTTCGAAAGTGTGGATGAAGTCTCATCCTACCCGTTGTTGGATTTCGGGATCCGACGGCTTGATCACGTTGTGAGTAGTGTCCCCAAAATAGCCCCTGTGGTATCATACCCGAAGAACTTCACTAGATTCCATGAATTCGCAGAGTTCATAGCTGAGGACGTAGGGACTTGTGAGAGTGGGTTAAACTCTGTAGTTTTGGCCAACAATGAGGAAATAGTTCTTTTACCATTGACCGAGCTGGTGTTTAGGACAAAGAGAAAAGGCCAAATATATAGAGGGGTAGGACTAGTGCACCACTCGGCATTGGAGAGTGAGGACATACATATTCAGAACACTGAGGGAGATGAGCAAGCGGAGTGGGGTACTAGGGGCCGGGGTTTGAGTTCATGCGGTCGCTGCCACCGACGTATTATACGAATTTGAAGAATAGGGTAAGGGATGTGTTGACAGATGAGCGGATTAAGGGGTGTGAGGAGTTAGCTAGGGATTATGGTCGATAGGGATGATTAGGGGACATTGTTCCAGATCTTCTCCAAGCCTGTATGAGATAGGTATTTCAATTTCTGCTATGTGTGTATAATATGTAACATTAATAATACATTATAGTATAATATAATGTAGTATTGAAGAGTATGGTAGAGAGTTAAGAGTTGATATATATTACTAATGTTAGGACAATCTAGTATGTATTTGTCTGATGATAAAGAGTTATAATCATAAGCAGACTCTATAAGTTGAGATTCTCTATAAATAAATAAAAAAATCTAAAAAAAAAATGTATTTCTTTGCTAGGTGGTGGACTCAATAGACAAAAACCTACTACCATATTATCCATTCTTGAAGTGTTTTGGGTGTTTCATGGTTTTATGAGTAAGAAGTGAAATAATATAATTAAAGACTGAAACACTACCTTCATTCGAATATGAAGTGAAGTGAAATAATTTGCTTAGAGTCTGATTAAATATGTCCTGAACTTAGAATTGGTATATGTTGTCCTATTTTTATTGATACGTGCATGGTTTGGACAATGTGCATGAAGTGAAGTGGACGTAGAATGGAACCATATATGTTAGTGTGTGTAATAGGAGGGTAGTGTTACTCCACTATTTGTGTTAAGTTAGTTTAAGAATTATTTGAGTATTATGTTAACCTTAGTTGCTTGCCCATACTAAAAATAAATTAGGGTAAATTTCACTAACTACCCCTAAGGTTTGGCCAAATATTAAGGAGATTTAAAAGATTTCAAAATTGATAATTTCAGTCCTTAAGTTCAAACGGACTCTAATGTTGTTATTTATTTTAGTTTCTCTTTCTCACCCTCAAACCTTTCTTCTCTCTCCTCACTCTTTCTTCTCACTCTCTTTGGCTCCCTCATCCTTTTTTTTTTACTCTTAGGCCACTCTTTCTTCTCACCCTCTCTCTGGCTCCCTCATCCCTTTTCCACTCTTAGACCTCTCTTATCTTCTTGTGGTCTTTGTAGCGGCGCCATGGTGTGGGTAAGTGGTGTTCATGGGTTTCAGTGTGGATCTATGTTGGCTCTCATGGTCTTTGTGGCGGCATCGTGCTGTGGGTTAGTAGTGGTTCGTGGGTTTTGGTGTGAATTGGCATTGGAGGGTTTGGGTTATTTGTGGGTTGGCGGTGGAGGTTTGTGGATTTTGGTTTGGATTGATTGTGGGTTGGCAGTGCGGTGGAGGCTTGTGGATTTTGGTTTAGATCGGTTGTGGATCGGCGGTGGAGGTTTGTGGATTTTAGTTTGGATCGGTGGTGGTGGGTTTGCTTTGGATTTTTTTTTTTTTTTAAGCAAAGAGTTTGGGTTGGTTTGAGCAAAGGTTTTGTGGGTTCTTATGAATGGTTAGGTTAAGTGTAATATGGATTCGAAGACTTTGAGGGATATCTTGGTGAGTGGAGTTGAGCCTGATGATATTTGTGTCAACTGTGCTTATTGCTTGTGCTCAAATTGTGGTGGTTTTGCAAGGGAAATAGATTCATGAGTATGTTAGGAAGAGGAATGGGATGGAGACAGATGTGTTTGTGGGGACCGCGCTTGTTGATATGTATGCTAAGTGTGGGTGTATAGACATGGCTGAAGAAGTCTTTGAGGGGATGCCTAAAATGAATGTGTTTTCATGGGCAGCCATGATTGAGGATTGGCAGTACATGGGTACACAAGGAAGGCAATTCATTGTTTGGATATGATGCAAGTAGATGATGTGATAAGGCCTGAAGGGGTTGTCCTTCTTTGGGTTCTAGTGGCATGTACACATGCAAGAATCTCAGAGGAAGGCCAATTGCTATTGGATGACATGGAAAATTGATATGGTATTAGACCAAAACATGAGCATTATAACTAAGGTTAACAGTGTTAGAATTTGTTTGGACTAAAGGATTGAAATGACTAGTTTTGAAATCTTTTGGACCTCCTTGGTGGTATTTGGCCAAACCTCAGGGGTAGTTAATGAAATTTACCCAATAAATTAATATTTCTAAGTGTGCTATAAATATATATATATATATATATATATATATATAAATATAAAACAAAATGAAAGACTTGATTCTAGCTGAACAATGCAAGATAAGACATACTACTAAATAATGCTCTCTTCTAGTCCTTTTTCTTTAGTGGTGAACCAAATATAGTGGTCGAGTTTATAATTAAAATTCCCTATTATGTTGATAGTGTTTTATTTATACCTCACCAACTAGAGTATGTTATGTGTCTCATTATTTTTATTTTAAATTTTAATTATTTTATTAAAAAAATAAAAATAAAATATATGTGACAAATTATGATTGGTAAAGTGTAAAGTGAAATACTCGGAATGGGAAAAAGAATTTTTTATCATCAGAGTTCATAAGTTGGGGAGGTCCTATAACTTGTAATAATTATAGCAATGTCAACATAATTTAATGTTTTTTTTTTAAGTAATTTTGTTTAAAACCAAAAAAAGAAAAGAAAAGAAAAAGAAGAAGAAGAAGAAGAAAAGTGGAATAGGAATTTTGATTAATTTTTTATATTTCCAATATGTTAGATTAATTCAGATCGAGAGTAGGGTGCATGCTCAAGGATGAGGAAGGGAAGGAGTACCCAAAAGGCGGATGTGGAGGGTTTGGGAAGGGTAACTTCTCCGAGCTCTTCAAGTCCATCGAGGAATATGAGAAGACACTTGAAGCCAAGTGAATTTTTGAACCAGATGTTGCATGAATAAATTCCTTGTGGCATTTTCATCAATAAATCACGAGTATTGTTTTACTTTATGAATAAGGTAGTTGCTGGAGCCATGGTTTGGTCATAAATCATAATGTTAAAAAAAAAAATGGTGGAATAATGAAAGATCTTGTGATGCATAATGAGCTTCACGGTTCTTCTAAAATAATAATAATAATAATAATAATTGATGTGCATTGATAATAGCTTAATTTTGCATATTTATATCATTGTTAGAAAGTATTATTATACTTATTTTGAGTTAATTCATACATTTTATATTTGGTTTTGGAATAATGCTGAATAATTAATTTTGTGCTTAATTAAATTTTATTGAGTGAATTTGTCTTTTGTAAGAGAACGAAATTAAATAAATGGATTTGTACAAAGAAGAAAGCTAATGGACTTTACTTTTACAAGGGCCATGATGAAGTTAAAAAAGTCCAACTCAATTAAATTTAAGTCAAATTGGAGTAAGAAATCAAATGAAATTTGCACCAAATTCAAGTCCAATTCAGATTAGGATTTTAGCCTGCACATCAGTTAGTATTTTTGGTATAACTTTCTCTCAGATAGCCAATTGAGATGATTCAAGTTGGGATGAAAATTTAACATAAAGGGCTACAACTTTGTAGTTTACCAAAAGTGCGAATTCTGACGTTAAATGGGCCAAAATCATCAGTTAAGTGAAACCTAAAAATTTGGGATTTTCTCCAAACGGGAATTCAACTTGTAATAAGATTCCTTGACCTATTTAAAGGCTTTTTAGGGAAAAATTCAGAGGAGGCTAGTTTTAGGGCCAGGGGCTAGACATAGAGAGCACGACTATCTCTTTGGTTTTCTTCCATGACAGTTAATTTATATTCTATTTGTGTGGTTTAATGTTTAGTATTTTATTTTTGTGTTTTATTTCAATTACCATGAGTAGCTAAATTTATAATTAGGGTTGAGGATAAAATCTTGTTAAGGATTATCAGTAATATTTATGTGATTTGATTTTTCCTACAATAGTTGTTCTTTAATGATTTAAATTGTTCTTACTTCATATCAATTGACTAAGATGAGATTCTAGAAATGAGTTCAATTATGTTTTTCTCATGATTTAGGATTTGTCTTAATTAATTGAATGCTTGATTTATTATTTCTTGATTTTAAAATTTGATATCTCTTGTGATTTATTTGGCTATGGATACATTTGATGATTTGATTTTATACCTAGGAAGCGAAGAAAAGCATGTTTTAGATATTTAAATAGAAGTTTTAACGATAATATTCTCCATGGTAGCAAGATTGATTTCTAGATTATCATGTAGTGGTTGGAAAAAATTAATGATCGTAAATATATACTGATATGAATTAACAAAGCGGATTCTAAAACCTTAATTCATTTCTCTAGATTGTTTACATCTCTTTATTGCTTTATATTATATCTTTTTTTAGTTTAATTATTTGCTCAGTATATTTAATTTCAAACAACCAATTTTTATTAAACTAGATTAAGATTAATTTGGTTAAGATTTGATTAATTTTTCTATGTTCATTCAAGTCCTTGTGGGTTCGACTTCGTTCTGGTCAAACTATATTTCGGTACAATTCGTACACTTGCGAGTACTTTAAAATTTCACAACAATAATAATAATAATAATAATAATAATAAAGCTTCACCTTTATCATTTATTTATTTATTATCTTAATGTGGGTGTTAAAAACCCTTTGGTTATCTGATTATTCTCACGAGTGTGTGTAATTTCAAAGAGAGCCAATTTCATATTAGAGATCATTTTAATTTGACTAATTAAGGGAATATATATTTTGGTCAATACCGATTTCAGTTGCTTTTTGGGGTGTGATAGTAAAACTGTGTAAATCAATGTGTGCGCAACAAATTTAACCCTATTTGTTAAGAGCTTAAAACTATTAGCCCATATTTAAGTTAATATGCCAGTCTCTAGCACAGCAATTATAATAATCGACACATGAAAAGGAATCACGAAAAGATTCATTTCAGCCCACAAAACATCTCTGTCACAAAAATGTGAAGAAAGGAGAGAGAGATGGTCATAATAGAAAGAGAAAATAGAAGTAGAGAAGCAGAGACCGGCGAAGAAGAAGAAAAAGAACTGGAGAAGAAAATGCAAGACTCGCAATGCAAGTCAGTAATTTGTACTGATCAATTTTTATTTTTCCTGCCGAAATGGCTGATATTATCTGCTACATCCGTTATAGACCGATATTTGTATGTGTTTAGATAGTGCTGAAAAGCACTATCTTGTGTCTGCATTTTCTTTCGTTCTATTTTTTTTTTTTTTTTTTTGTGGGAAAAGCATGTTTCAACAAAGCTAATGCACTTTCAATGGGTCTTGTGTACTGTTCACGAGACCTATAAACCTCTTTCTTCGTCAAAACTTTCATTAAAAATGGGTCTCACGATACTATTCACACATTTAAAAATAATTATTTTGTTACCATGTTTTCAACAAAATAAATGATATCCAAACACACTCTTAGAATGTTACGTTTCAAATGAATTTATATACCAGTTTATCGATTGGTACAATAAATATAAGTCATACCGGCCGGTATGTACAACATCGACTCCTTTACTAATTTTCTGGTCATGCATGTTTTTCACTCGCTTTTGACCAATTCATCAGCAAGGCATGGTAGATTGGATATGAGAGAGAATTGAACACATAATTCAGCAATGCATTTAATTTTTTCTCTTACTTTGTGCTTCTAATTCAGCACTACCAATCCCAAAATGGTCATAGACTTTTACACGATTTATTGTCAGACATTGAGTTATACAATGCCGTACGGGACACAATTTCAGTTATATTTGTAATACAATAAAATTGTCTTTTTAACAGTTACAACTCAAATTGTGTTGTTATATGTCCGATACAGACGATAATGTATGACGATCATCTATCAATAGCCAGCCAAATGACTAATGAGTGAACAACACCGGAAGCCAGAAAGGGAAGAATAGAATAAGAGTGATTGGCCCATTCTGATAAACGTGCCACATCATCCCATCAATATCCCTACGAGACAATTCCACCACATGACCCCAAAAGCTTACGTGCGGACTCAACTCGCTTGATGGCCATTTGTCCAAACCCACATTCCAAAACCAAATACATCTCTATTTAAACCCACTCATTCTCTGCCACGTACCTCCTTCACCACTCACTCTACCCCAACTAGCAACAACCGGGTTCAAAAATTGATTTTTCATCAAGTATATCCATTTTCTGAGGTTTTAATTCCTCAATATATATATATAAACTATCGGTGTGGTGTAAGATTATCATTATGAATGAACAGATTTAAAAATGTGATTTACTTCATCTTAGATAAGGCAAAGTGTCATTATAATTTTTTTTTTTTTTGAGAAGAATTATAAACTTTTATTTGGTTTAAAAAAGTGATAGAGATTATTTGCTATGTGAAAATGTGGAAAATTAAGTAATTAATGTTGACAATCTATGATATAAGATATTAGTTTACAAAAGTTAAAGCCTTAAAACAGAAAAAAAAAAAAATTATGGTTTTCAATTACATTGAGTTTTTATTGTCCTAATATTTTGAAGTCCATTTTTGGAAATGAGAAAAATAGTGTATTACCCATTTTTTTTCTTATATTTTGAACCACTTGTTATCAATTTTTATTTAAAAAAAAAATGCTAAAGGTATTACAAATTTTACGATATAAAACATACAAACTAATATATTAATGTATGTTATTAGTGAGTTTTGACCTTCTAATAAATGAATATTTTATTTTATTTTAGAATTTTTTATGGGAATTTTGATTTTATAATTAATGACACATCAATTTGTTAGTTTTATATAATAAAGTTTGTAGTATCCTTAATATTCTACAATTTTGGGCCTTTTTATAATAAGGCATGAGTTTTTTTATTTTTTTATTTTATTTTATTTATAATTTATAAAAAAAACTATTAAAAAATGCGGGCATAACTCGTAAATGGCCTAAAGTCTTAAGCCGCCACTAGAATCTAAAAAGCACAAGTTTTAAACAACACAATTTGGTCTAAGTGGATGGAGGGGGAGTAGAAGTAGAGGTGTTTACGGTTTGGTTGTTGGCCAATTTTTTCACTGCACCATAGGGGTCAATTTCCCCTTCACCGGCTCCAATGATAACCATTGGAGGTCGGTTCTTTGGTCTTTATGTTTTCGTCGGATCGAAAGTTAATTGCACAAGATTCCTCCACGAGAGAGGAATATGAAAATCTAAGTTCTAAACTCATAAATCTTAGATCAAAACCCATTGATCTAAGATCTCAATCCAAAAATCCAAGATATAAATACCAAAACTTAAGATCTAGACAACAAAACCCTAGATCTAAAGATTCTAAACCCAAAATCCTAGATCTATACACTAAAACCCACAACAAATCAAACCTACAATAGATTTTCTTTGATTACAATGAGAGGGAGAGAGGTTTGACACCTGGTTGGGCGGTGGTGGAGAGATAAACCACTGGTTAAGCCATAATAGAGAGATTTAGCACTTAGGAGTTAAGGTTTGGTTGGTATCAGTTCTTAATACCCAGATTGAGGGTGCCATTGAGAGATTTTAGAGTTTTGAATAAAAAAAAATGAAGATGAAAGGATAGAGAGAGATAGAAATTTGATGATATATATTGGTTTGGTTCAGTTACTATCAGAATACATGATCTAGCTTTGACGAGCACACCGCATTGGCATTGAAACTAACTATCTTCTCCAATTACAAGTTTGAATTTAGTTAGTTGGCTTGTGGAGCAATGTGGTTTAGTCGGTTTTGGGACAAAAGGTCAATTTAAGTA
Source organism: Quercus lobata (assembly GCF_001633185.2). Classification (NCBI taxonomy): domain Eukaryota; kingdom Viridiplantae; phylum Streptophyta; class Magnoliopsida; order Fagales; family Fagaceae; genus Quercus; species Quercus lobata. The sequence continues at coordinate 44,992,546 of NC_044911.1, read as the reverse complement.
CTCTCCTACACCCCTTCTCCCTCCCCCATCCAATCCGACCATTAAACAACAGAAATACTCTAGTGTATGCACTAGCTAGACAAACTTTGGAAGCTTGTGACTTAATGTTTAGTTGGAAGAACTCCTATATTTACTACTTCATTATTTCAATTAATAACAACACTACATTCTTATTAAAAACCAGCCTCACCACACGTGCTTCACATGTGTGATGAGGTTTTTTTTTGGGTTTTAGTGTCAAAATTTTCCAAAAAATAAAAGAGAAAGAAGCCACTAAAAATCATATGAACAATAAAATGATTAAAAAATCACTAAAATAATTATCTTGTAGGAAAGGACTACTCCCTCCTCTGATAGATAAAAAGAGTTAAAAAAACTTACATGAGATGAGAGAGATGGATAGAGTGAAAAAAAAAACTATTTTATTTAATTTATCTAAAATTTAGAAATGTTTAAATTAGTGACTTTATATATTTATCTTTATTATTTAAACTTGAGAGCATTTTGGTGTGTAGAATGATGAAACCAAAACAAGAAATTCTATTATTAGTAATATGGATATAAATGGATAAATAAATTCAATCTAAATTAGTGTCCCCACCCCCCAATAAGACTAAAAGAATACATTATCTTCAAGAATTTTTTTTTTAAAGATAAAAAATAAGAATACATGGCTTATGCTTAGTTATGCTCTTAGCTACAATCCAAAGAAAACTACAATCCTTTGAGTTCTAGCATATTCTTAAAACAAAAATTACACAAAACTTGAGTATTCTTTGAGACGTGTTTGCATATCATTACATACGTGTGTCAATTATTCTAAATCCATTTGTAAATATCATATAACTTTATATAACAAAAAAGAAAAGAAAAGAAATATCACTTATTACATAAACTTTTCAACTAATTGTAATTTTTAGGTGGTGGACTGTTTGGTATCCACTGTGGGACCTCTCTTCATACGCTTTCTAAGGGCTTGTTTGGTGAGTTAGTTTGAGTAATGTTATTTGAATGTTTTTGATATACATGTGGGTGAAAAAGTATATGAAAATGTGTATTATGTTATTTAAAATGTGGAGTTTTGTATTTGAGTGGGGCTACTAAACAGGAAAGTCTAGAAGCCAAGAATAGGAGTCGTTTGCTTACCGTGATAAACTTCCACGTCATCCGATCATTATTCCATCCACAAGCAAAATCTCAGCCCATGTTGACTATAACGTTTAGGCTATTTTGTAGTTGTATTCTGGTTATATAATGTATTATAAATCCGGTTTAAAACACTATTATTATTTTCGTGTGTGTTCTAATAAGTATTACTGTTTACTCAAAAAAAAAAATAGAAATGTTTAAATTAGTAACTTTATATATTTAACTTTATTATTTAAGCTTGAGAGTATTTTGGTGTGTAGAATGATGAAATCAAAACAAGAAATTCTATTATTAGTAATATAGATATAAATGGATAAATAAATTCAATCAAAATGAGTGTCCCCACCTCCCAATAAGACTAAAAGGTCCAGTTAATGTGTGCACTTAAGGTATACATTAAACCATTTATTTTTAAAAATATTTTTTCGAGAATTGAAAAAATTGTCAATAATTTTTCAATTATCGAAAACTTTTTTTCTAAAAATAATTTATTATTATGTGTCTTTAGTACACACATTAGTAAAATCCAAGACTAAAAGCCTAGAAGCCAAGAATAGGAGTCATTGCTTACGGTGAATCCGTGATAAACCTTCCACGTCATCCTATCATTATTCCATCCATAAGCAAAAATCTCAGCCCATGTTGACCATAACGCTTACGTGCGGACTTCACTCGCTTAATCCAATCTCTCCAAACCCACATTCCAAAACCAAATTCCACCATCTCTATTTAAACCCACTCACTCTCCACCATTTTACTCTTCCACCACCCAATCATTTCCCACTCACTCCGCCCCGTAAACCCAACGTTACCCGAAACCAACAACTAACAACCATGGGCAACAATCCGGACGAAACCGGGTTCAAACTCGTCGGGTTCTCCAACTTTGTCCGGGCCAACCCGAAATCCGACCGTTTCAAGGTCAACCGGTTCCACCACGTGGAGTTCTGGTGCATGGACGCCACCAACACGGCCCGAAGATTCTCATGGGGCTTGGGCATGCCCATCGTAGCTAAGTCGGATCTATCCACGGGTAACTTGACCCACGCATCGTATCTCCTCCGCTCCGGCCAGCTCAGCTTCCTCTTCACAGCTCCGTATTCTCCTTCTCTAGCCACCATGGAAAACGTGGCCCCCGCAGCCGCGTCCTCCATCCCCACCTTCGATCGCGCCGCGTGTCTCGACTTCGCGTCCAAGCACGGCCTCGGCGTTCGCGCCATCGCCGTCGAGGTCGACGACGCCGTTTCCGCCTTCCACGTCAGCGTCTCCCACGGCGCCGCGCCCGTCTCCCCTCCCGTCCACCTCGACGAGGACCAAACCACCGCTCTCTCCGAAGTCCACCTCTACGGCGACGTCGTTTTGCGCTACGTCAGCTCCAAATCCAGCTCCGACTCCTTGTTCCTCCCAAAATTCGAGGCCGTGGACGCGACCTCATCGTTTCCGGCTTTAGATTTCGGAATCCGACGGCTAGACCACGCCGTCGGCAACGTGTCCGATCTCGCCGCTGCCGTATCCTACGTAAAAACCTTCACCGGATTCCACGAGTTCGCCGAATTCACGGCGGAGGACGTCGGAACGAGCGAGAGCGGATTGAACTCCGTCGTTCTGGCGAACAACGAGGAAACGGTTCTGATACCGATGAATGAGCCGGTGTACGGGACGAAAAGGAAGAGCCAGATACAGACATACCTGGAGCACAACGAAGGAGCTGGAGTGCAGCATTTGGCACTGGTGAGCGAGAACATATTCAGGACACTGAGGGAGATGAGGCAGAGGAGTGGAGTTGGAGGTTTCGAGTTCATGCCGTCGCCGCCGCCGACGTATTACAAGAATCTGAAGAACAGGGCTGGGGATGTGTTGACAGATGAGCAGATTAAGGAGTGTGAGGAGTTGGGGATCTTGGTTGATAGGGATGATCAAGGGACCTTGCTCCAAATCTTCACCAAACCTGTTGGTGATAGGTATTTTATGCAACAACTAATTTAACTCTATACTCTCTATTGCTGCTGCATTTTTAATTTGTTTCCAAACTCTAGAGATCATTTTTCACATTTGAACCAAAAATTGGAAATAGGTGGGTTAAAAAGCAACCATCTTGGAGTGAAAATTGAAAATGAAATCGTAGATTGTGTTTTGAATGTAGTTTTGGTGGTTAATTTTGTATGTGGTGGTTAACATGGTCCCAAGTGTAACCTTGGCTGGTAACCTTTTGCCGCCCCCCCCCACCCCCCCTTGATTGCTTCACTTTTTATTGAAAAGGTGAAAAAGAGAGAATAGATGGGTTTATTTTTTGCTTGATTAGTTATGTGGAGAATGTTAAAAGAAAAGATATTTGTGTTTGTGGTTTGTTTTTGTTCTTGCAATGGACTTCCCCTCTAAATCTCACCTTTTATGTAGAGGTAACTTCAGATGGATTTTTGAGAAAGATTGTAAATTATTTTTGTGGGGGGTCAAAAACACCAAGAAAAAAGAACAACTAGATGATTAAGAGCAACACAACTAATTTGTAAGGAAAGAGAAGGTAATTTACAATGGGAAGATTGGAGAAAGATTGAAGATCAAGATGGGTGAACTGAGTATGTTTCGTTAAGAAATGGCCTTAGCTGAGATACAAAAGATGAACTTAAGCTATTACAAAGTCTTTCCTCTCTCTTTTTCTCTTCTAAAACTGGAATCCCCTTCTGCTGTGGGTTAGGTCCTCCTTTTATCTTCCCCCTCCTCCTTTTCCAGCTGTTCATTATCTGGCTGGATCTCAAAGGAAGCTAGTCCCATCAAACACTTCTTCTCTTACATTTTTATCATGAAAGAAGAATTTTGGGGTGTCCTTGCAGTTCAGGCTGGTCATTCATCATTCAATGCGGCCGATACTAGGTAGGAACATCTAATTAATGAGGAGGTAGCTATTGCTTAAGGCTTTGTGCTGTTTTCTTAGTGTCCTCAGCAAGAATTCTGGGCCAAGACTTCAACCTCAGCAATACACACCTTGGCCTGTAGCTCGGGTGATTCCGCTCTTCTTTGGCCTTTGGGCTTATGATACTGAGACTTGGGCCTAATCCCATCCTCTTAAGTTGCTGCTCCAATAGTCTCTCTTCGGCCTGCAATCCACGTGGTGTAGATACCCCCTCCCACAATTTTCTTATCTATTTCTTTTGGTTCTTTTCCTTTCTTTAGTGGTGATTGGTGAACCAAACATGGTGACAGAGTTCACATGTAGTTGGGATTTAAACTTGTAATAATTATAGCAATTTCAAATGTAATTTATTTTATTTTTTGCTCTGTTTTGCCCTGTTTACATTATTTTGGATTGATTGGTTTTGGTTAATCATATGGACAGGCCAACCATTTTCATAGAGATAATTCAGAGAGTAGGATGCATGCTCAAGGATGAGGAAGGGAAGGAATACCAAAAAGGTGGATGTGGAGGATTTGGGAAGGGTAACTTCTCTGAGCTCTTCAAGTCCATCGAGGAATATGAGAAGACGCTTGAAACCAAGCGAGTTTCTGAACCAGCTGCTGCATGAGAATATAGTCTTTGATGTAACGTTCATCCACAGACCACAATACTATTTTTCTTCGAAGAATAAGGTAGTTGCTGGAGCCATGGTTGGTTATACTTTTTTTACAAAATTTGTGGACCAATTCTAAGATATTGTCATGCATGTAAGCTTCATGTGTCACGTGAACCACCAATTCAATGTACAAAGACATGAATGCTGAAATATGTTTATATAGATTGTCTAGTGTATGTTTATTATTTGATGATTTTTACTTATCAAAAAAAATAAAAAGATTTGTCTAGTGTATGCATTTTGGCTGTAATTTTCGGCAACTTAAATGAGGAATAAATTCTGGAAATTTCTTCTGTAATACATGTTTTGTATTTGTCCCTTGGAGGAGAAATTATTGTATACTCCCGGAGTACTATAAATGTGTACTTCCTCCTCTCACATGAATGGTGGGTCACACTAATTAAATTCATGGTAGGACCCATCATTCATGTGAGAGGAGGGAGTACGCATTTATGGTACTCCGGGAGTATCTAATAATTTTCCCCCTTGGAGAATGCACAATTATGTAAACAATATCTAGATAGATGTTTAGCAGCAGTTGTTAATATTTCATTTTTGGTATGAATTGAGACTGGAGGCTTGGCAGTGATGAAATTGAATGTTGGAGGATTCAAGCTATGATGAATAAGGCATGGTGTACTTTGCTGGTAGTCCATTAGGGTATGTATAAAGAAGCTACTAGAGCTCTTGTCCTAAAGGTTTCTTGCTACTCGGTGCCAATTGCCTAGAAAACCCAAAGGAGGATAGGTTGGCATCTCCAAAGGAAGGGATAAAGTCCATCTTGTAAAGTGAAAACAAGTGTAATTTCCAACCAAGTAGATTCAGTTCCCAAAATTTTTTTTTTCTTCAATTTAGGTGTGAAGCATGTCAATCTGGAATTGGTGGTACCTTTTTGAAGAGAACTCATAGAATAGGAGTGTGAGAAGTGTGGAGCAATTTGGAATATGTAATGGAAAAGAAGTAGGGGTTCGAAGGTTGTAGCAAGCAAAGGAAGAGGCAAAATTAGTACATATACCCATATCAAGTTCCAAATAAAAACAAGCTCATTTGGGATTTTTCTAACACTGCACGTTCAGTAAGCTAGAAGGTAGAGAATCCCAACTAGTAGTATTACTATTACTCATACGACTGATACAGGAATCCTTAAAATTCACCAGAACAAAGTCAAACGGGCTTAATTGGCAAGAACAAACAAACCCAGCTCTGATCATTGATAAAATGTTAGTGAATCTAACCCAAAAACTGGATCTATTAAATAGAGAGCCCAACTAGTACATAAACGTATATAAAGTTATAAATTCCGAAACACAACAGTCGGATTCAGTTTGACTAGTATGATCCAGTTTTGGAACTCGTGTATTCCTTTAGAGAGAGTAACAAAAAATTTCTTCTCATTGGCTTTTAATTGATTTGCAAAATCAATCAACAAATGATTGAAGACAACACCAAAAGTTTCTACTCCAAGAAAATCAATGTACTTTGATGTGAGATGTATGTCGTACCACAAATAGATTATATTGCTTTCAAATTTACTAGATACAGTTGTAGCTTGAAATATTTTGGAACTTTTGCATGACCACAATCATTGTCAATAGGGTGGTTGTCACCTTGAGTGCCTGCACAACTACATTCCGCAAACCACAATCATTGTCAACAGGGTGGTCGTCCTCCACATTATCTTTAACCATATCACGAACAAGCTTTGATATCCTTGGTGCTGAATAGAAAGCATGAAAAAGTTTGATTTATTTCTAGCTAGATGTGACCTTTAAATCCATAAAGGGTTCATTCAAATCCATAAAGCGCCCATTCAATACACAGGAAAAGAGAGGGAGATTATGAATTCACGAATTCACATACCAAAGAAGATAAATTGATAGTAATTTTATAATAATAAACTTCTATTTTGTTTACAAATTAGGGCATATTTAAAATCTCTAACAAACTTATTTTCCAAGTAAGCATCCCTAAACATATTTTAATTAAAGTAGTACCATAACAGAACTCTAAGTAGTTGACTACAAAAGGCTTAAATATATCTGAAATTAAGAAAATAAAATCCTAACCCCTCAACTTAATTTCATAAAAATATAAAAAATGAGCCCCATATTTTCTTCTACATATAGCATGAGAACCAGACAACACACGCTATAACATATATATCACAGAAACTTAGCTAGAGAATTTTTAATCAAATATTTGGAGATTATCTGAGTTGCTTTCTCTGAAGGATGGAAAGCATCCCAAAACACATATTTATTTGCATCTGAGCATGTAAATGGACTCTGCGGATCGCACATGTAGCTCATCTCAAATAACCCAGTGCCACAACATCCCACACTCACAACATCGAACCCTGCAACCAAGAGCAAATAGTTCTCAAATCCAATGGTTTAAAGGATAGAGAAATAATTTAGCTAAAAAAGAAAAAACTTAAGACATATCAAATTTAATTTCAAATTGCATTAATGCATGCTTTTGCAAGTTTATTTGATAATTAAATAGGAATTACAAAAAAAAAAAAATTCCTTTCCTTTTTTCTAAAATTACCAAAATTTTCTGCTAGAACAATAAAGAAGGAAGTGATAAAGAATTTGTGGCTTAATATAGATTTCTGCTAGGACCATTTAGGAACTAGTCATTAAATAATTATTGGAGCCCACAGTTGTTTCTCAAAGCAATTATTAATTGAATTTATGAAGTTGGAAAGTTGTTTTGGAATGATCCAAAATAAGGAATAATGAAATAAATGTCAAGAAAAAATGAGGAGGAAGAAAAACTAAAATGATGTATACGAAATCAAAACTTACCAAATGTAGAAGGCTTCTTAACGATTTGTAGAAAAATATCATATGCATTTGCAAACACTAGTTTAAGACCAGGAAGCTCCTTGTTAAGCTTTGGCACCAAACTCTTCAATTTCCCATTAAATTCCAAGGCTACATTGTTATATTCCTTCACACAGTCATGATCGAAAATGTTTACTGTTCTCTCCAATGGCAAACACCCCATTGGAGGAACCCCAGTTAAGGATATTTTTCGAGCTCCTAGACCATGTAGTGTGTGAATGAAATTATTGGCAAGTCCGATTAGAAAATCCTGGTACTGTTCGATTGTGAATTGGGATTGTCGGTCTGGTAATGTGTAATAGTTCTCAAGGAAGTCGTTTGTTCCTACGCTAATCAAATATAAAGACTCACTTAATATTTCTTTTGCCTTCTCATCGCCAGCATACACTTTCAATTTCTTTTGGTAGTCCTTGTAGTACTCCACTTCCTTCCATAGAGGTATAACACCCTGAAACGGGATAAATTACATGAATAAAACTTATTTGTTTACTTTTTAGATAATCCGTTGTTATAATTTATTACAAGGGAGATAATAGGAAGTGAGAGTTTAAAACATAAATGTCTTCTTTAAAAACACTAGGAGGTAGGGCCGTAGGGATGTGTATGGGTTGGGTTGATGAGTTTCTTCAATTCAATGACCCAATCCATACACATCCAACATGGTTGGGTTGAAAAAAATCCAATCCAACTCAACCCATCACAGGGGGTCCAACCCAACTTACATGGATCTGGTTGGATCCATGGGTTTGAAATATTTTTTAATTTAAATTTTTTAATTGAGCATTATAGCAATACTAATACAAATAAGAGAAAATTTTAATTACCTAATAAACATGAGCATAGAACCAAACCAATGCAAATTATTTTATTAGTGCTTCAAAGTTAGAAGGATATCATATATTTCTATCCCAACTCAGTTGTTGAATAAAAGAGTAAATGATAAAATTATATAACATATTTTTTAAATATATATTAAATATAGGTGGGTCAGATTGGATTAGATGGATTTGTGAATTTGCTGACCAGCACCTAACCCAACCCATCGTAAAATAAATTTTGACAATCCAATTCAACTCACCAAACCCTACAAATTGACTCAACCCGATAGGTTGGGCTAATTTTGGCAGATTAGCAAGTTGGCCACACACCCCTACCAAGAGGTACCAACTAGTTGAGTTACAAACACACTAACATATGAACTAAAAAAAGTAATACTCTTTTTGGCAGAATTTGGGAGATGTGATTAGTAAATCTTATCTTCGTTTTTTTTAGAAAGGTTGATTCCCAAACTCAAATTCATGACCTATCACTTTTGATGGAAGACATTTACCATAGCCCTTACGCATAGACTAATGGGTTAATTGTTGCTATGTAGAATTTGATAAATAAGGCATGAGTGTGTGTAGAGTGCAATGTGATGTGATGTGCAAATTGATACTTATGCACACATAGAATTAACATGCCAAATTTGTTGTCAAAAGTCTTGTAATTCAACTAATTGACAACTCCTACTATTTCCAATGAAGACATTTAAGATTCAAATCTCCCCACCACTAACTCTCGAATTGAAAAAGAAAAAACAAAAACATTCAAAATTTGTTAACGTGTATGTATTGGAAAGTTCATATTGGTACTTACTAGCACATCAGAAGTGGCATTATCATAGCCAGTTCCTGCAGAAGCAAAGCAAACTCCAGTAGCAAAATCTGAGATATTATAAGTTGGATCCAAGTAGGCAGGTATTGCTGGCTTGAGTCCAAAAGCCTCAGAGATGAAGTCAGGAGGAATCCGACCATTGGAGAAGCGTCCGGTTGGGTGGCCGCCAAAAAAGTCACGACCATAAGGCACGAAGTTGCTCTTGGCAATCGTTTGAATCTGGTTATTGTTACCTGAATCCACAGATGAGTCTCCAAAAACTATGACTGCTGGAACTTTAGCTTTGGATTTTCCTACTAGTACTAGGATTTGGATTAAGAACAGCCATGGCATGTAGATGTATGCCATCGCAGTTTTTTAGTATCTCAGTTGCTTGAAGCAACAATAGAGATTGGCTATGGAAATGGGATGTGGGAGAAGAAATGCTAATAATTTATTGCATAAAGGAAATGAGAATTTAATTGGATATCGACCTGAAAAGTTTGGTGGTGTAGTTATTATTGCTTTTAATTGTGAAGTACCAAGGTCTACCATCATTATGAGGTTGTGCAGGGCTTAGCTATCAAGACATCTTGCAGTAACGTGCCGATCAAAGTCGGTGTTCCCAACATTTTGAGTTCATATTTATGGTGCGAATTGTTGAAGTCAAAAGTATTTCATGAATTTATTTTGTGTGTGTGGTTGGTTGCGTGTGGAAAAGGTTAGAAATTAGTACACTACAATGCAGCCTCTGGCCCCTTGCTGCTCCACCCGGCCCCCCCCTGGATCTCATGCACTTGTTACATGAAGGAATCACTTGCATTTCTTGAAACTTAATACAACCTTTATGGTTCGTTGGGTAAAATAATTAGCTGTAAACTATAAAGTACTTCTTGAAAAAGCAGTTCCCTTTCTACTTTTTTCAGAAAGCATGATTTAATTCACAATTTTGTAGAACCAACAAATAAATAAATAAATACATATATATATATATATATATATATATTAAATTGCATCAAATGAGCCTTTATAATAAATAAGAACATTTAACTAGCATAGAGGTGATTTATCAGGAGGCTTAGCTGCACCAATGTTTTTGTTTGAATTTATAACGCTACTAGGAGTAATGAAAAAGTTGATAGATGCTTTAAAAATATTTGTTAGAAATTTTTTAAAAAAAAAAAAAAAATTTATGGGGAAAGAAAAAAGTATTGTTTTTTTTATATAATTTTCTATATTTTTCATGAAAGTAGTATAAAAACTTTTTTTTTTTTTAAGATAAACTATAGAAGTATAAAAACTTTCTTAAAATAGTTCATTAACAAATGTCTTATGACCACCTATTAACTAGACCCATTTATTATTTGATGAAAGTTTTTTTAATAAACTATTCTATGATGAAAGTTACTAAAAGACAAAAGATCAATACAGATGAGATTAAGTAAAGATCAATATAGATATTTAAAAGACAAAAAGTCATATATGATAGGAGGTAGTATACCTTTTTTTTCGAGAATATACCATCTCTCTCATAGTAGGTGGATCCTATATATCTTTGTATTATGAATCTGATCATGAAATGTAAGTTACTTTAATATATCAAAAGTAAAATCTAATATTACGATTAAAACCTTAATATATTGGGTAATCACACATAATGTTGAGGGAACGTATATTCTTAAAATGTAATCCATAATAATCTCTTTCTATAGAAACATGAAATATCCCATTAAGATAAATTTAATGGGAGTTGATTATTCAACATTCTGGGCCTAGCTACTTTAATAAAGAGTTACTAAAATTTATATTTAATGAAATTAGCTTATATAAAATATATATAAATAACTAAAATATTAAACTAGTGACTCAAGGAATAAAATAGTTATTTACAAAGGCAAAACTTAGTTATAATACTTAGATGTGCTATTTCTTAGGTTTCCATTTAAAAATTCAACCATATGACAGTACTTAACTAAAAATATACTTCTTTCCCATGAGAAAAAAGCCACATGGCTAAATTTTAAGAATGGGAACCTAAGGAACAGCACTTAAATACTGTACCTAAATTTTGTCATATTTATGAAGTGACAATTTATTATGATTTTGTTCATTATGGATGTTTCATGCATGGGTTATATTGGGATGTAATTTATTAATAAGGCCTAGATTGCAATTATATTTTAATAGTGATACTTGTTATACAATTAATGGTAACTTTGGACTTATCAAGAGTTGATGAAAGCCTGAAACCCATTAGAGTTATAGCCTTATTTGTCCTTTTGGTCCAATCTCAAGCCACACACTGGAGCTTAATTGGACTGGCCCAAAAGGCTAATCCAGTTAAATAATCAGTTATTTATTTAATAAATATTATTAAATAACGTAACTATCTAGGCAATCAAAACGTACATATGATTAAAATTAAGAAGAGAACAGTTTTCTCTATAATCTTTCTTGAACATAGTTTTCCATACATAAGAGAATGTATGTAAGAATTGATTAATTGACCACACATTTTGGGCACCATGTGAAATTGGGATGAAAATTGAAGGTCTTCTCAGGATACTACCTAATTCTTGTTTTTAATTTTCATTATATTAAGGTACGTTTTCTATTTTTTGTTCTAGAATTCGAAGTTGTATATTATCTCTCATGAATGAAGTAGATCCTTGTATTGCTTCCATTGCTTGTTTTGTATAAAATGCAAAACTATGTTTTCCAACATCTTGTTCATCATTCTCTTCTATGTTTATAGCTTGAGATCTAGATCTCAGCTTAATACTTGGGACTTAAGTTTTTCTTTTCTATTTTACTTTGTACTTTGTAGGCCAGTGTTCTGGCTGACAAATCGCTTGGTTTACCCAATCTTTTCTTTAAGGGCTTAGAAAAATTTCCCCTTCTTTGGGGCTTTGGTCATTCTTATGTCTTGGTTGGCAAGTTTTATGATTTGGTCAAAGAAACTTTTGGTATTTTTTTGATCAGTTTTGAGATAAATCCGTCTTGGGACCATTTTTAAACTTGCTATGGTTAGTTAGATAATGCTATAATTAAGACTCTTATTTTTAAAATAATTGATTAAGAATCTAAAAAAATCTCAATTATCCAATAGAATTAAACTATCCTATTCATGCATGTGAAGCCTTGTCCTAAGCCTAAGTCAATGAAAATTATGAAAAATATGGCACATGATGCATCATAATTAATACTTTAGGGAACCAATCAAAATTAATTAATTACATTCACATGTGGCCTTAATCGCAAGAACATCTACTGTTAAATCTTGATTAAGCTATATCTTGCAATTCAATTGTTCAATTTAAGCGCATAATATGTGGTTTTGATCGTTACGATTTCTAGATTCATATTCAATTAAGTATTTGAAAATTCAATGGTTAAAATTATGATTTTGTGCTTATATTATAAAATGATGATTTTGTCCTGCAAATGAGGTTAAAGTGTTAAACGGAAGCTTACAAAATGGTTTTCTACAATTATAAGTTCTTATAATTTGAGGTATAAAGTGCAAGTATCCATATAATTTATGGCTGAAATCTGCACTTAATTTGTAAATAATTTTTAACGCTCGTGGCTATCCCTCACCGCATCCTTTTATGCTAGTGCTGTCTCAAGAAACCATGAAGGCAAATTTTGCTCAATCATGTTTGATAATTGTTCTTCATCAAATTCCTCTATTGGTGAAGCTAAGTATCTCTTTTGGCGGCAAAAATGGCAAAATACCCCTTTCATCCAAAATTTCCAGTAAAATGTCCCTGTTCTGAAACTATTTAGCGATATGCCCCTGTTTTGAAACTTGATTTTGTAAAAATCGAGTTTCAATGTAAAACTCGATTTGTAGAAAATCGAATTATGGGCAATTAAACTTAAAAAAAAAAAAAAAAAAATTTATAGAACTCGCCATTTGAAAATTTTCAAGGAACTCGGGTTCCTTACTGAAATTTGATTTTTAGAAAATCGAGTTTCAAAACATAGATATTTTGCTAGATAGTTTCAGAACAAGGGACATTTTACTGGAACTTTTGGGTGAAAGGGGTATTTTGCCATTTTAACCCTCTTTTGGCAGTGCAGTTAGGTTTATCCATGAAAGCATAAAAACATACTGTAAAACTTTAAGGGAATTTTCTAGAGGTCATAAACGCCATCAACTCTAAACCTAGGGTCCGTTTGGATACAATTGAAAACTGAAAAATACTGTAGCAAAATAATTTTTAAATGTGTAAATAGTACTATGAGATCCATTTTTAACGAAAAAATTGCTAAAAAGTGAAATTTGTGAGTCCGTGAACAGTACATGAGACCCATATGTGACTGAAAATTGGTTGAAAAGTCAAACTTTTTGGCTAAAAAAAAAAAAAAAAAGCAGAAACACAAATGTGTCTCAAAAGCACAAAACACGCTTCCCAAACGCACACCTATTTATTAATTTTACTAAGAAAAGCTAGATAGGCTTCCGTTTGATCATTATTAACCATCAAGTCAGCGTATCTTATGATAAATTTGTATAGAAACCTGCCAAATCAAGAAAAATAATAAATAAATAAAACTTGGAGACCATTGCTGCAGAATCTAAAAACGGCATGTGACTATTATATCCTTTTTTTTTTTTTTTTTTTTTTTTGAGAATCATATCAAATTATATATCAAATCTTTTTTTTTTGTGTTTGAAAATCAACTATATCAAATTATATATAGGGTCTATTTGGATAGAATTTATTTTGCTGAAACTGAAAACTGAAAATACTGTAGTAAAATAATTTTTTAAATGTGTGAATAGTGCCGCGAGACCCATTTTTAATGAAAAAGTTGCTGAAAAGTGGAACTTGTGGGTTCGTGAATAGTACACGGATGTACTGTTCACTGTGAAAAAGTCAACAAATGCGGGCTGAAAAAAAAAAGAAAAAAAAAAGAAAAAGAAAAACGTAGAAAACGTAAACGCAGTTTCAGTGCTATCCAAACCCCCTCATAATGTATTAAGTCAACTTATCTTTCGATAAATAAGTTGAATGCAAGGGCTGCTTGAGAGATTCACTCAAAAACCTGCCAAGTATGACATCATCCCCTATATATAATTAGAGCATCCACTGCAGTGGAGTTAAAAATTTAGTTTTTTAGTTCCACCAAAAGTTACTTTATTTATTTTACTTATACACATGCTGCAGCAGTGAATTTATTTTAACTTTCAACACAATAAAATAATATAAACATCACAATAAAATAATATATCATCTACAATAAAATAATATATCCCACTACCCAAAAAACATCCACAGCACCAACTATAACCACCTCTACCATCAACCATAGCCACAACCACACCCACAACCACCACCACCACCACCACCACCACAACCACCACCGCCACCACCACCGGCCACAACCACCACTCTACTTTGGCAACCACAACACAACATAGAAAAAAGAAAAAAGAAAAAGAAAAAACCACAACCACAATCACAACTCCATCACCACCCGTCACCACAAACCACCAACCATGACAACCACAACCACAACCACAACCCACTGAAATTGCCACAATCATAAACCATAAAACTTATAGCCAAAATCCACAAAACCCACTGCCAAAGCCAAAATCATTCACCACCACCACAACCAAAATCCATAAACCCAATGTCAAAATCATCCATCACCACTACCATAGCCAAATTCAACTACCACCACCACAGCCACCAAACCCATATGAAAAAAAAAAAAAAAAACTCAATCACAGCAAAGAGAATAGAGAGATGGGTGACAACAGTGGCTTGTGGCTTGGGGAGGATAGTGTCGACGTGGGTCTGATCGGCGGAAGAGAAGTGGGCAGAGGCGTGGGTTTGATCGACGGAAAAGAAGTGGGCAGAGGCGTGGGTCAAAGATGTGGATCGGCGGCTTGGGGCTTGGGTCGGTGACGTTGAGGCCGGCAGAGGTGTGGGTTAGAGAGCACGGAGTGACTGAGAGAGAGATATTGACTAAGAGAGAAAGAGGCGAGAGTGACTAAGAGAGAGAGGAATTTTTCTTATTTTAATCACCGGCCAAATAAAATAATTTTTTTTAGCTCTCATGAACAGTGCACATCTATAGATAGATGTGCATTGTAGTTGAGAAGCAAAAAATTTTGCTTTTAGCTCTACTGTTGTACACTTCTTTTGTAATCAGTGGTGCTAAGCACCACTGTTGTGAGTGCTCTTATATCTAATATTTTCTTGGGTCACTTATTTCCACAACTTCAATTTTTTTTTTTTTTTTTTTAAAGAAAATTGTCTACAAGACTATAGCCTTGTCATTGGAAAACCAAAGTGACAAAATTGCTCCTTATATTTAATTTTAACTGCAAAAATTATAAAATTCAATTTGTTATCTTGTGTTTATCAAAAAGATACATAATATTTTATAAATGATATATATACGCACACATACTCTTTTTTTTTTTTTAATTTATTTATAGGGTTTTAATTTATAACATCCTCTTTTGATAATTGTACTCTTTACCATCAGACCAAGATATTAATTGGTTTTTGGTGTAGGCGGAGATTGAACCACAAACCTCTTATTCAACCATTAAAGACTTTATTAGTTGAGCTAACGGGAACCCACTATACACAAACATATTTAATTAAGAGCATTTGCATAAGTTTGTCTAAAAAAATTATGTCTATTTTAAATACATATAGAAATTGACCCTTTTAAGTTTCTGGCTAAAATACAAAACTGGCACTCTAAGTTTCTTTAGATTTCATTTTAGTCCTCTAACTTTTAAGTTTATTCAATTAAGGTTTTTTCATAAACTTTTGTTATATATTGTGGTTACTTTTTCAAATTTTTAATTTTTTCTTCAAAATTTTTAAATTAAAAAAAAATTCAATTAATGATTGAAAAATATTTTCCAGTTTTCTTTTTCAAAAAATTTTAACAGAAGTTGATAGACATGCCTTAATTGAATAAATCTGAAACTTAAAGGATTGAAATGAACGAAAGCAAAGTTAGAGGACTGAAATAAAATCTGAAAAAACTTAGAGAGTAAGTTTTGTATATTAGCATTTTTTTTATAGGGCTTTAACTTACAGCATCCACTTCTGATAATTGTACTCTTTATCATCAAACCAAGATACCAAATGGTTTTTGGTGTAGGCGTGGATTGAATCATAAATCTCTTATTCAACCATTAGTGTCTTTATCAATTGAGCTAACAGGAACCTACTATATGCAAACATATTTAATTAAGAGCATTCACATCAGTTTGTCTAAAACTTTTCTATCTATTTTTACATAATAACCTACTTTTTTTTATTTTACACAACTACTTTTCAAAACTACCTACATTAGATTATTTATTTTATACTCTATTTTATTTAAATAATCATTTAAATTTTTTTTTTTTGGTTATACTTATATGAAATCTCTCGCCTTTCATTGTCTCAGATCTCTCATCTCTCTCTCCTCTTGAGTCTCTCTCATCTAAAACCTATACACTCACACATATTTCACATACAAATATTTCATCTCTCTCTCCTCTCGACCTTTATATGCGGTGATAGTGACGAAGGCTAGTTCATGTTTGTCGGGGACAACACATGCAGGATTGCAAGGGTTTGGGTTTTGGTTAATGGATTTTCCATTGATGGTTGATTTCTGGTTATTCTTTGATGGGTTTGGGTTGATTTTCCATTTGATTTCAATTGATTTTTGGTTTTCCGTTGATTTTTGTTGGTAGTGGTGGTGGTTGGGTGGTGTTGAGTTGTGGTGGTGGGTGGATGGTTGATAGGCTGTCTTATTGATTGAGAGAGAGAGAGAGAGAGAGAGAGAGAGAGAGAGAGAGAGAGAGAGAGAGAGAGAGAGAGAGAGAGGCATCCAAAACCAATAAACTCACACATATTTCACACATACAAATATTTCATCTCTTTCTCCTCTCGACCTCCATTCATAGTGATGGTGACAGAAGCTAGTTCATATTTGTCGATGACAACATATGCAAGATTGCAGGTTTTGGGTTTGGGTTAATGGATTTTCCATTGATGGTTGATTTCGGGTTTTTCGTTGATGGGTTTGGGTTGATTTTTGTTTGATTTCAATTGGTTTTTGGTTTTTCGTTGATTTTTTTTGGTGGTGGTGGTGGTTGGGTGGTGCTGAGTTGCGGTGGTGGGTGGATGGTTGATCGGCTGTCTTATTGAGAGAGAGAGAGAGAGAGAGAGAGAGAGAGAGAGAGAGAATAAAATATTGATTTACATAGCTACAATAACCGTATTTATATGGCCATTGTAGCAAATGTGTAAAATATTGATTTACATAGCTACAATAACCGTATATATTTACATGGCCACTGTAGCAAATGGTAAATATTAGGACTGTCCACGGGTCGGTCTGGGTTGGGTTTGTGCCCAACCTGCAACCGACCCGATCAAATCGGGTGGACGGAATCTCAACCTGCCGCTGACCGAGAGGATGATCAGATCGGGTCGGTTGAAACTTCAACAGGATCCGGGCAGGTCAATCGGGGTTGAAAATCTGGAAAACGGTGAGATTCCGGTGTAGATTAGGCATGAAAACGGAGCAAAACGGCCAAAATCCTTGATGTCTCTCCAGATCTGGCCTAGTCTAGGCCATTTTCTGTAAGATTTCAGCTAGATTTGGCGAATCTCGTCGAAATCTTGACGAAAATGGTATAGATCTCGCTGGATCTACCAAATATTGCCGGAAATTTTGTGGGTTGGTCGAGTTGGGTTGATCGGATTTTGGAGGAAGGAAAACCGACACCCGACCTAGAAAACTCAGGTTTTGGCGGAATATACCCGTCGTTGACCGCTGCAGAAGTTGGTTTGGTTGGCGGCCGGTTGGGTCCTGTCGGTAGTGGCGGGTGGGTCGAGTTGACCGGGTCTTTGGACAGCCCAAGTAAATATACACATTTATACACCCACCGATCGATGTGGGTATTTTTTTGGGGGAAAATGTGTAAATTTGACCACTTTCTATTATATACTCATCGATGTAAATGCTCTAAGGACAAGACTTAGGTGTAATGCATTAGATTCTCCAATTGAATTTATAGCTTGTTTTTGTTGACAAATATTTATGAACAAACAATATTATCACTTGTTGTACTCCAAGATGTTTTTGCTTTGGCTCATTCCTTTCGTTGTGTTAAGTTCTCTCATGTTTGTAGAGATGGTAATTTTGTAACTCATAACATAGCTAGACATGCACGTCATGTCACTGGTTTTTTTGTGTGGATGAAAAATGTCCCATCGCATACCTTTGCTGCTTATTAGGCAGACTTGTCTATTTTTTAATAAAATTTCTAGTCTTCTTTCTTTAAAAAAAAAAAAAAAAAGTCAACAAAATTTCAAAGGCTTTCACTCTATTACATATTGCCTTTATTATTGAAACCATCAATGTATAATTCATTTTATGGTATTATTATTGATTCCATCCCATAACGAGTTCTCAATAGTACCGTGAAGATAGAATCTAAGATTATTCTAAGGTATATTTGTGTTGAAGAATAGTTTTAAGTCTGAAGCCTAGCTAAGGCGTGCTTAAGATCTTATATTTTCTATTAGGTATGAGCTTGCCTGGACGCTGAAATTACTAGCTATGAGTATTGTATTTAGAAATTGAAACTAACTCTTGGATAAGAATGAGTGAGTACTGAGTAGGACTGCAGCCATGGAAACAGTAGAAAATCATTCCTTGATGTAGACTCTGCATGCATGTCAACCTAATCTTAGGCAAGAATTAGGCTGTTAAAGGGCACATCTATATATATATATATATATATATATAGAGAGAGAGAGAGAGAGAGAGAGAGAGAGGGGTAAAGCTAAGAGAAAATCTAATTAGATTTCAAATTGAATTATAATTATAGTCTAATTTTACGTCACATGTCCTATCTATATATATATTTTTAATTTCTAGGTGAGTTAATGTTATGCAAAAGACGAAGAGACTAATATAAATAAACAATAAAAAACCCAATCTATATAATAAACTCATGTGTTTGTCCAAAAAATAAAATAAATAAAGAAGAAAGGAAGAGTAAAAAACTAATGTATATATCTATAACTTAAACAATGTATAATTTGAATCCATATATGTGTAATTGTGTTATTTTTAATTGTACCGTGTATATGCACGGATTATACACTAGTTTTTATAAAATGAAAGCCTTGATTCAGGCCTTAATTAAAGATGGTCTTGTGAGTGAGAATGGTCCGCAATACTGTTTTGATTGAGTGTCACATAAATATCATATTAATTTAGTAGTTTAAATATCTATTTTAGATCAGTTGAACCCTTGCCTATAAATAGGTTATTTATTCTTCTGAAAAAAAGTTCATTTATTTTGAGCCCCCAAACAAAAGGAGTAAAGTGACACAAGTGGGATTTGAGGTTCCAAACCAATCATAATCCCTAAATCAATCACTTATTATTATTAGGATCTGAGATTCAAATATTCTAAAATCTTCGCCATGCTTCTACTAGTATTCCTCACTCACTCATTTCGTGCGTGCGTTCATTCCATCATGACTAAAATGTAACTAACTCCTGGACAAAATGGGCTTCTGCCCTTTTCAGGCAAACTAATTAGCCTTTTGCCTTTCTTCCCAAACTAAATAGGGAAATGCCCCTTTTTTGAAACTCGATTTTTTCAAAATCGAGTTAAGCCCTATAGTGACATTTTTAAGGACCTATAGTGACGTTTTAAGAACCTATAGTGACGTTTTATAACTTGATATCCATAGAATCGAGTTATAGGCAATTTTTTTTTTTTTTTTTTTTAACTCGATTTTGAGAAAGTCGAGTTTCAAAAGAGGGGCATTTCCCTATTTAGTTTGGGAAGAAGGGCAAAAGTCTAATTAATTTTCCTGAAAAGGGCAGAAGCCCATTTTGTCCCTAACTCCTTGAACTTTTTTAATATATAGCGAACACCCATTGGATCTGTGTGAGGGTTATGCATTATCGGAAAATTATTAGGTACTCCCGGAGTAATATAAATGCGTAGTCTCCCCCTTTTACATGAATGGTGGGTCTCATCATGGATTTAATTAGTAGAACCACCATTCATGTGAGAGGAGAGAGTACACATTAATGGTATTCCGAGAATACACAATAATTTTCCTGCATTATCAATAGTGCAAATCATTACAATTTAATCGCCAAAACAATGGCATGCTTGTACTCCCAATAAGTCACTAATAATGAAATTATGAAAAGCTTAAGATATATATTAGACATGTTAGTTTATGGTATAGGTCTAAGTCCGCACTTACTTCGTGTGTAAAGCGAGTCTCTTATTTGTACTAAAAATCTAGGATTTAGTCTATTATATATATACTTATGGTTCATTGTAACATAGATTTTGTATTACACTCTTATATAATAAAGATGTAACATTCATGAGTTTCTTCCATATAATTAAGAGTATAACCCTTAAGAGTTTCTTCCACATAAGAGTTGGTTGTCAAGGCTGAATCACGTACGTAATTCTTGTGTTCTTATGTTCCTATTTTATATTTCATCTTCCGCATCTATTTTAGCATATCCAACATGGTATACATCAATGCTAATATTTAACAAAAGTTAACATAAATATTATTAGTAGAATCTATCTGAACACAAAAAATTATTTAATGTAAAATTATATGATCTCTTATATAAAATATGATAGTTTCAAATTATATAATGATCATTCATATTATTATTATTATAATAAAAAAATATTTACAAAGTGTTGACATTATTTATAGGAAAACGTTAAAGTCATAAACTATTTTACAAATTATGTGGTGAGTGATTATTGGTAAATAAAAAAATTATGTTAGTGGTAGATTTAGATGATAACCGGTATCAATTTATCACATTAATTAACACTTTGTAAAAATATTATAAAATAGTTTGTGCTTGCAACCTTACTCTTATTTAAATTGTGAAACTCAAAATTCCTAGCCTATATATAGAAAAGTATGCACTTATACAACTTGCTTTTATTTATTTATTTTCTTTTCACTTTTATAGAACTGTTTTCTTTGTAATTACCTTTGTTGCTAGTTGAGGACATTTATATTCTCTCTCTCTTTTTTTTATTTCCACTCGTTCTTTTTTATTTAAAAGTCTCTTCTCCAAAGTCTATTCTATACAATCTAACTAATATTTGATGAATTTCTCAAAAAAAAAAAAAAAAAACTAATATTTGATGAAATATGTCCCGTCTTGCGCGGGCTATTGTCTATACATGATGAGCAACAATTCTTATCATTTCTTGTAAAAAGCATGCACATTTGCATTGGAGCAAAGTCAATCATCCAAAAGAAAAAAAAAAGGGATTCTGAATTTCACGAATATATTATATGGTTCTATTTCTATGACATATATATTACCAATTAGATAATGAGTCATCCATTAAAAAAAATATTAAAAAAAAAAAGAAGAAGAAGAAAGAATTAAAAAAAAAAAAAAAAAAAGCTGGATATAATGAGTCAATGGTCCTACATGTACTATATAATATCAGGAAGAGAGTATGTTGTGTAGTATAACTTGTTCTACTCTCTTTTAAAAGTTACCATGACTTTTGAGTGGAGTTATAGTATGTCATTGTGTTAGAACCCTTTCCATCTCTCCTGTGTGTGTGTTTGTTTCTCAAAAAAAAAAAAAAAAAAAATTAGGTATGTGAAAGGACATTTATTTTATTAATTTCAGAAAGCACGCAAGGTCTTATAAATTATAATATCTAAATTTTTTTTGTTTGGGACAAAACTACAATTTTCTTTCATCTACATTATTAAATTATCATTATTTAAAAATAATTCTAGACACACGGAAATTCTAGTCTTTGAATTAGGTAATAAATTTAGTTTTTAATTTAAAATATATAGAAACTATATCCTTTGAATTAATTAAATAATTACACTCATGCTATAAAGGCTACGCATGCACATGATCAAATGACAAATGCAGTTCTGTGATCTGAATTGGATTTGGGAGCATGGGAGAGAAGGACATATGGCCTCCTTCGATCTACCAGAGATTAAAAAACGAAGAGACGGAAAAAGATGAAGTCCGAAAAGGGTATGTGCCGGTGCTTGTAGGCAAGGGTGAAATTTTGGAAAAGATTTTTATTCCAACCAAGCTGCTCATGCATCCTGACATTGTTGCTCTACTCAAGAACTCAGCTGATGAATTTGGTTACCAGCAACATGGGTTGCTGAAAATTCCATACGATTCTGAGAGCTTTAAATTATTGGTCAACAACATATCGAAGCGCAAGTAATTAAGCAGAGGGAAGGGTGTGTGTGTGTATATATATAGTTCACTATCCCTTTGATAAAGGAACTATATTTTAGTATGTAATAAGCTATTAAGCTTGATATATAATATTGATCCACTTTCTAGTACTTAAAGTTTCATGAGGATAATAGATTTTATCGATATGGTAAGCAGTTTTTTTTGCCTTTCAGAAGGATTTTTATTGCGATAATTGGTTCATTATTAATATGAATTCCCCACACACAACATATGAATAATATAGATTTTACTTGAATTACTGATCGATGTTTGTATGTACAAGCGTTCTATAACACTTATTATTATTATTATTTATAATTCAATAGTTGAGATAGAGAGATTAATTTAACCTTGAATATTAAGAAGTACCAATTGAGTTATAAGGCTCAAGTTTATCATGATATTTATTACCAAATAGTTGTTATAAATTTTTAATTTATTGCTCTAAATGAATCAGGACTTTTTATTGTTTCCTAAGACTATCCTCTTCAGACATATATGTGGCATATAATGTTCAAGGCTTTTGTTTTCCTTTCCTCATCTTAAAGTTTCTTGATCTTTTTTTCTAAAAAAAAAAAGCTACTTGATCTTTTCCTCTTCTTCCATGGCAATATTTGATTCATATACTTTTGCTAAATATATATCCAATACATTTTTTTATTATTTAAAGTATACGTAAAAAATGGTAGGAGAACAAATAGACATTTTAAACGTTTTGATTAATGCTTTCAAAATGTATTTTCCGATACTTACAAACATGATAAGTAGCACCAACCTAAAAATCTTGTTTGGTTGATTGTTTTCTGAAAATACATCTTAAAAATCTTATCTCAAATAATTTATTAATGGGATAATTACATATTACCCACATGTGGTTTAACCCGAATTTAACTTATCCACCTGTGGTTTCATTTTTGAAACTTTACCCACCTGAGGTTACTTCTGTTTAGTCTCTGTTACCCACCTCTATTAGAAAAGAGGGGTAAATAAGTCTTTTTACACCCATTTTATGTCTCTCACCTCCCAAAACAAGAAAAACAAAAAAAGAAAAAGAAAAACAAGATTAAAATATGGTATTAGTTTCTCACAATTCATAAACATGAAGAACATACACCCAAAAAACTAATACAAATCAAATCAAGCAATTCCATCAAAGTACAATAGACTCAAATCTTTGTACTTATAAAATAAATAAATAAATAAAATTCAGATTTCAATGGCAAATAAAAAAACCCACAAAAAATCCAAGCACCACGGTGATTCCACCCTTCATTCCAACTTTTAAATTCCCATAACAATAGGCTTGAATCATCGGTGACCCAATCCAAGACTTCCACTATCATTGACTCATTGATATTTTAATACATGCAGACAAACCATAAATGATGCAAATGACATGATTTGTTGAAGGGGAAAAGAACGAAAAATAAAAATTGCGGGGAAAGGGGATTGAGCTGGATGTAAGAAGACATCCAACAAAGCAAAAATAGAAGAACCCAAAAAAATAAATAAAAAACAAGAAAAGAAGAAACAGAGGCAACAGACCCTGAAGAGCGAAGCGTCTTGCAAGCAAAGTAGGTGTCAAAGTATATAAACCCAGAAGCTGAGATGCTTCAACTAAGTGACTGCCAAGCCTTCATATTTTCTTAAACCACGCACATGACTGTGCCATTATTTTTTATTTTTCGTTCTTTTTTTCTATAATCAATTTTTATTTTAGTTTCAGATATGCTTATCATGGATCTGGGTAAGAAGACATGATCTAGCTCAATCCCCTTCCCCACAATTTTTATTTTAGTGGAAACTGGATGTAAGAAGACATGATCTTTGTTGATCCATTGAATGGGTTCATGGGTGTCGGTCACTTCATTTCTAAGAAAATGATATGCTTATCATGGATCTGGGTTTGAGCAAAGGAATGGAGCCACCACTAGCAACACCGATGATCCACCACACCCACGATGACACCGCAACCAAGCCGCGTCCACCGTAACAACCCAAAATCTCAGATTGACCACCACCAAAACCCAAATCGCAACCTACACGTCACATTCCTCAAAACCCAGACCCAAATCAGTCATGCTCCTCGTCCTCAAATCAAAACCCAAATCAAATAAGAAGTAATGGAAAGAGTAATAAGTGATTTTTGCCTTTAATGATGATTCTCGGACTAATAAATCAAATGGGTGCTATAGTAGCATCTAAGATCTTAGGTGGGTGAGCAAGCATGAGAGAGTGCGTGGGAGAGGAGTGTTTGATATGATTTCTTGCTTGATTTTTTGATGAAACTTGTTAGAGTAACGGAAAAATTAGAGGTGGGTTACGGAGCATAAACGGAATGAACCACGGATAGGCAAAGTGTCAGAAATGAAACCACGGGTGGGTAAGTTAAATTCAGGCTAAACCACATGTGGGTAATCTATAATTATCCCTTTATTAATTGTGAAAACCCAAAAGTGAAAACTTTCTCTCCTTTCACTCTCACCTCGTTGTCTTTCTCTCGTCAAAACTCTCCTCCTTCGAAAATGAACCCATCTTCACTCAACACACCCATCTAATCCGAAATCTGTAAATGTTCTACCTCTCATGGATTTGCAGCCAACTATTTATGGTATTGCCATTTGGAGTAATTCTTCGGCTTTGATTTGTGGATTTTTGAAATGGTTGGCTTTATATATCACTTTTTGATATTGATATGAATCTTATATATACAAATGGGTGGATTTAAGTTACACTTGGTGTAACTCTATGCAATGTTACACCACCCAATAACTTGTTATTGAATTCATATTTTTAAAAATTACACTGTTAGATTATATGTTCTAAATATGCATACCAATATTCATGCCAATCAATTCTTGTAGGGGTGATAGGCCCAGGAGCCCATATCCATGTATATATTGGACTAGGGCCTAATCCAAAGATGTTAGGTAGCCTGAGGACGGGTAAACACCTTTCTAAGAATCCATGTTGGTAAGTAAAGAGGTGAGGTCTAATCGTAACCCTTCGAGGAGGAATACATCCTCGGCTGAGCAAAGCTGAGATCAGAAGGTATGGTCTGACACTAGGAGTAACGTTCTAGATGATTCCACTGATAAGGATAAGTATCTAAAAGTAACAGGACAGAGGAAGGCCATGAAATATCTTAAGGGAAAGCTGCTATCACCACATTAAATGCTCTACAACTAACTTTCTGGCTGCATTAATGTGGAGAAAACCCCTGAATAGTGCTGCCTTGATTGCCCCAACTCATAGAGAGCTTGAGAGGGTATCCAATGGGACAAACACTCAAGTAGTGGCTTGGATGATCAACAAGTGGAGGGCCAAGATTGTCCAAAGAGAACTATATAATGTAAGAGACCCTTCATGGAGAAGGGATCGAGAAATTGAGAGAAGAATACTGTAACTATCAAGAACTGAATTTGTAATCAAACTTGAGAATTAATATATAAGAACTGATCTCCTCGAATTGTGCCGAGGAAAATTTCTTTAGATTAAACCAGTTTATCTACATTTTTTGGTCATCAGGATCCACTTTATTTGTTGTTTAACTCATTAAAACCCAATTTTCCAACCTACTCTCTACAAATTCATTGTATTGGGCTCTTTGGGCCTAAGTTCATACATCATTTAGACTAGGGACTCAAATCTGGTCCTTACAGTTGTTATTTACTATTTGATTTATAAACTCATATTTTATTCATTATTTTAAATTACAAAAACTTGAATTTAAACAATTGATTGATGATATGACTATTGATATTTAATCATTTTAAAATTTTGTAAGTATGGAGAATGCACGAAAATAATGTTATTCAAATGGGGATTTGTTAAAATTCGCATTCAATTAAAAAATATTGACTAGTGTAATATTGTTTAAAGGGACACTAGGTGTAACATTGAGTAGTGTAATATTTTTTTAAAGTTATACTAGGTGGAAAATGAGTGTGAATTAAAGAGGTTTAAAGCTTATACTATGTATCTAAGAGTTAGGTCTTTTTGGATATACACCATTGTTAGTTTCTTTAAAATCTTCTCCTCTTTCCCCGTGTGTGTGTTAAAATATTTAGTATTCTAAAAATATGAATATAACTTGAACCTAGCTCATATAAATGACATAAATCTTAAATGAAGAGTAATGATTGTTGTTTGTCTGTACAAGCCTTCTGAATAACACTCATCATTATCTTTCTCACCAAATAGTTATTACTTAGATTTATAATTTATTGCTTTAAATCAAGGTTATCAGGATCGAGATCTTACACGAAAATGGTGAGAGGGTTCGGGGATCGGATTGTAAGATTGGCACAAGGATCCTAATATCCTACTTTCTAATTAAAAATATATACTAAAAAAATTATATATAATTATAATTCATAATATATATTAAAGAAACATTGAACTTTTTTTTTTTACACAAATTACTAATAAAAGGCAAACTACCAAATTATAAATAAAGACAAACTACCAAATTATAAATACATAAACAAAGTTCAAATCTCAAAAGTTATAACTCACAAATACCAAGTTCTAAGTTAAACAACACAAATCAAATAACTATGTTTCAAACAGCACCACAGACACACTTGCCTTATATATATCTATATATATATATATATAATATTTTTTTATTTATCAATTTGGGGCTAGGGCCACTAGGCTAATATGTTTATTACATTTTTTTTATTGGTTTGGGGCCTTTAGGCTCCATTTTGAGGCCCGAAATAAGCAATTTTTTTTTTTTTTTTAATTTCCTTTATAGCACATGATGTTCAGTATCACTATGAGATCGAGATTCTATAAGATCTTAAGATCCATATCAAGATCCCATACTGATTTCACTTTAGTAGAGATCATAGTGAGATCCATGACATTTTAGGGATATAGGACTATGATGAATCCAAGATCCGGATCTGGATACCAATAACCATGCTCTAAACGAATAAATATATTTTAGGTTCTTAAACTAACCTCTTCATATACATAGCACTGGGGGAAATGAACTTTTACCCTTAACTTTTAAACTATGTAGCAATTTGTCCATGTTTTCAAACTATTTAGGTGTATGTCCCTGTTTTGGAACTCGATTTTTTGAAAATTGAGTTCCCCTTATGACTCAAGTTTTTTATTACCAATCCAATTATTACTGATTGGTATTTCTAGTTTTCTTATTAGTGCCAATTGGTATTAATTGGGAAATTATTAGTACCGATGTGAATTGGTATTAATTGGGAAATTATTAGTATTGA
The DNA here is from genome assembly GCF_001633185.2 of Quercus lobata. Lineage (NCBI taxonomy): Eukaryota > Viridiplantae > Streptophyta > Magnoliopsida > Fagales > Fagaceae > Quercus > Quercus lobata. The sequence goes on along the minus strand of NC_044911.1, from coordinate 44,964,805 downwards.
TTGGTACTAATTGAAATTTGATTAATACCGATCAGTATTAATTAGAACCTAAATAATATTGATTGGTATTAATATGATTTCCCTTCAGAAAATGCTCAAAAACCTTAATGACTTTTTTGCGGCGACTTGAATCACATTTTCGACCCTACAAACATTGAATTTTGGTTTTCTCTATTTCTAGAAAAGTTGTAGAGAATTAAATTTCCTTTCAAAGGAAACCAATCCCAAATCAATTTGAATTATGAGTAGAAAGTTATAGCCAAAACAGTAGACAGGTGCATAAGATAACTCAGAAATGGTAAAACCGAGTTTTAAGGAGAACTCGAAAATCGAGTTCTAAAAGAGGGACACATTGCTATATAGTTTCAAAACATGTATAAATTGCTGCATAGTTTAAAAATTAAGAGTAAAAGTCCATTTTTCCCCATAGCACTTGTTTAGAGGCATTTATTTTCCTTTTCTCCTCTTAAAGGTATTTGATTTATTTTTCCTCTTCTTCCAAAGCAGTATTAAATGCATATACTATTGCCAAATAGATCCAATGCAATTTGGAAAAAGAATGTGTAAAAATTCTCTCCATCAATCCAGCTTTATATTTTCACGTCAACTCTTTTAAGCATTAGCATTCGGTATTTACAAAAAATCTCATTTTACCATCTCAAAAATTATTTTATCTATTATACCATACCATTTTATAACAAACCCAACATCCCATTTCTTAATTATCTCATCTATTCATTAAAATATTATTTTCACCAACTCTTTCTCTCTTTTCCTCTTCCTAAAAAATAATTAAAATAAGGGAGTAAGGACAAGACAAAGATGAAATAGAGTCAGAATAAAATAATGATATTTAGTTTTACAATCTGTGAGTAGTAAAGTCTAAGAGCATTAGCATCAATATGTGCAAAATTTTCCTTCAATTTTACAATACAAACTTACTTTTTCTATTTTACACAACCAATTTACAAAATCACCCACATCAAATTATCTATAATGTACCCTCTTTTATTTAAATAATACTTTCTCACATTTTTTTCTTATTATTTCACTTACCCACAACCCCGTCACTTTACCACACACACACTCCACATGAACTCTCTCTCTCTCTCTCTCTTTCTTTTTCTCCTTCTTCTCCTTCATTCTTCCTCTACGTTTTTCTTCTTTGGCATCTTCTTCTTTCTTTCTTTTTCTTCTTTTTCTTTTGCTATTCTTTCTTTCTTCTTATTCTTTTTCATTTCTAAAAAAAAAAAAAAAAAAATTCTCTTTCTCTCTCTCTATCAAACTGATGCTCTCTTCAAATCTAAAAAATAAAAATAAAAATAAAAATTATCTCTACCAAGCCTCCATAGCTCAATACACTCACACTCTCTCACCCTTTCTCTCTCATGGCGGCGGCAAGCATTCCATGGTAGCAATGGCTTGGGTTTTGGGTTGATTTGTATTTTGCCAAATGGGTTTTCTGGTGTTTTATTTTAAGTTGATTTTTTTTGAGTTGATTTTAAGTTGGGTTTGTGATGATTTTTCATTAATTTTATGTTGATTGTGTTTGGATTAAATTGATGTTGCAATGGGTTGGCTGTGGTGGTGGTGGTGGTGGTTGGTTAGTTGTGATGGTGGGTGGATGTTGGTGGTGGTTGATGGTGGTTGGTTGTGATGTTGGACGGATGTTGTGCTTGTCTTCTTCTTCTTGATATTGAAGAGAGGGTGAGAGAGAGTCTAACAAGGCAAGGGAGAGGAGAGAGAAAAAAAATCATATACATGTAGACACTCGATTTTGCACTCATGATTTAATCAAGGAAGATGACTAGAGTAACCATCCATGTACCCCAACAATCATGATTGCATTACATGCATTAATTCATTCATTGTATATCATAAAAATAATCTTGAAATTCTAGTGTTCGCGACGGTATGTCCGGTTTCCAAATCAGACTGTCGGATCGAAAGATATCATATGATCAAGTTTACACGGTCAGCATGCATTATGTCTAGGTAGAGTTGACCACACCATGATTGATTTAAATTAATTCTGATTGGTTAAAAAATTAAAATTAATTAAATAATTTTGTGTTTGATTGATAATTAGTGTCCAAAATAGGATTGCTTATATAGGATTAAAGGGGATAATTGGATAACAATAAATTTGTGAATAATTTGAACTTTATCAAGATTTATTTTAGAGTATTTATCTACAAGATAATTGTTCCTGAAAAGACCTGAATTATCCAAAAAAGAGATAAAAATCTTAGAATACGGATTGAAAACACTTTTAAGTGCAAGAATCGGCTCAAGGAAACCTAAAAAAGGAGTCCAAAATACACCCGAACACAAAAGTGCGATCAGCACCCAAGAGTACCATTCGACACTTTTGGAGTGTTGAACGGCACTTTAAAAGTGCTGAATTGCACTCTTTTGGGCTTTGGCCCAATTCTCTTCGGATGCTGATAAGGCACACCCTTTTCGACTTTTTTTTTTGCAGAAAGACGCATCTCGATTTGCATTCTACCTATGGTTGCTTATTTTTAAGCATTCCAGTATCTATAAATAAGGTCTGGATCTCAAAATTCAGCACATTCTTTTACGCTCTAGCAGAGACACCTTTTCACACTCTCAAATTTCTCATCTCCCTTTTCTGGTATTCTCTCTTAAATTAGGGTTTTTAGGTTTCAAAGATAATTAAATAAATTTCTTTGAACCGTAAAACATCCTCTCAAGAAGAAGTGCTCCATGCAAGAGGTTGTTTCTAATTACCCTTTTCTTTTCTTAATGCTTCTTTTATTGTGATGATGTATGATTGTTTGTATTTTTTTTTTTTTTTTTAGTTTAGTTGTTTAAAGTACTCATATCATGAATTATTGATTTATTTTGTCAAAACATGTTCTTAATTCTTTTATTATTTTTGTGATCTCTTTCTTATTTTCAAAAATCTGCATGTAAACAATTCTTTTTCTTGACTCAAAAACGGATCTACATCTTCATTAGATGTAGTTTTGAATTTTTCTTAAGATCAAAAATGGATCTACATCTTCATTAAAGGCAGATCTGGATTTTTCTTAAAATAAAAACAGACCTACATCTTCATTAGAGATAGATCTAAATTTTCCTTAAAATAAAAACGGATCTACATCTTCATTAGATGCAGATCTGAATTTTTCTTAAGATAAAAAATGGATCTACATCTTCATTAGAGGTAGATTTGAATTTTCCTTAAAATAAAAACGAATCTACATCTTCATTAGATGTAGATTTGAATTTTTCTTAAAATAAAAACAACTCTACATATTCATTAGACGTAAATTTGAATTTTTCTTCAAATCAAAAACAGATCTGCATCTTCATTAGATGCAGATTTGAATTTTTCTTAAATCAAAAACTGATTTTTATCTTCCTTAGATACAAATTTGATTTTTTTAACATAGCAGATTTTGAAATAAAGAAAAAGATCATGAATGGTTGCGTTTTTTGTATTTGTTTTATTCAATATATGTAGCATAAATTTATTCCATGAATGAAATACTCTTCTCAAGCAATCTTTTTCATATTTTCTTCGAACATATAAAAATAGATTTGATCTTTTGTAAACCAAAATCATTTTTTTTTTTTTTTTTAAGTTCTTAAAAACATATCTAAATTTTCTCCCTAAAAACCACATTTTTCTTACACAACAAAAACAGATCTAATTTTTTTATAAACCCAAAATTTAATTTTTTACTCACAACAATAGATCTAAATTTTTTTAAAACAAAAAAGAGGATGCATTCATAAAAAAAATTTGTGTGATTTAGTTTTATTCACATGTACAACATATCATTCATAGCATGCATAAAGAGGTACATTGGTCACAAGAGTCTAAAAGACCAGATTCTGTCTGGACTAACACCTTTCCATTCCGTAGCCTAACCTCCAAATTTAGGTCTTTTGGATAGGTAGATCTAGCCTTATCTTTGTTTTATTTTGGGTAAATTGTAAGTAGGACAAAAAGCCATTTAATTATTTGGTAGTTTGTAACTAGGACTCAAAGTCATGTAATTTTCAATTTCTCAAATATGTATTTTTTTATTCAATCAATGAGAATGGTACAATTCAGTCATGTATTTTTTGTATTTAGTTTTTCTTATTTTTTTTGTATAAAAAATAAGTGGCGACTACATATCACTTACCCAAAAAGAGAGGTGCCCTAAAAGTACCCAAATCTCTTTTTTGAGAGCACCCAGGTTTTGTGGTCTCTCACAATACAAAGTTACAGCAACCGTGCATATATGCTTGGTTACTGTAGCAGTTTTGCATGTATGCAAAGTTTTACAAGCATTGATTCAGGTCTATTTTATGCTATATTATGCAAATTTTTGCATATTTTATATTTGACACCCACTTGTGCGGATGCTCTAAATGTAGAAGTGTACTGTAGTAGGATTGTAAAAAATTTAGCAAATAGACACCTGGATAATGCATGTATTTGATAGTTTGATACTAAAAAAATAGGATATCCCGAGTTTACAACTCCGGATACTAATGCTCAGCCTACGTTTCCTTCAATCCAGCTTCTCTCCTCTCACTCTCACTCTCACCTTGTTACTTCCACTCTCTCAAAATTCTCTCCTTCTTTGACATGTTATCCTCAATCTCTGTTCTACTGCTCATGGACTTGTGTCCACTAACTTCGTCACTAGGCTTTCGGACCACCACATTTCTGGCATATTGGCATGGAGTCGCCGCCAGTTGCTTATGATAATTGCCGTTGAGAGCAAATCTTCGAATTTTTGTGGATTTTAAAAAGGTTGGATTTATATATAATTGTCGGATATTGCTAAAATTATTTATTGGCTTTGACTTTCATCACCACTATTTATATGTTTTATAGCCTAAACTATTTACACCTAAGTAAAAACTCTTTTTCTCATTATTTTTCTACTTCTCTCCCCCACTTTGTTATTTTATTTTTAGAGATAATTATAACATGCTACTAACCCCGTAGTTCGAATCCTTTCTCCCCTAGACCCCCAAACATTTTGTTATTTTATTGTCTAACAAGAAACACAACACTAGCAACAAACCATTGGTTTAAGCATCGAACTTTACTATTTGCTAATTTTAAAAACATAATAAATAAACGTATGAATTAAAATTTATTATTATTATGACATATCTTTTTCTCAATAGTTTTTTTTTTTTTTTTGCACATTTCGCAATAGGACCCAACCATAGTTTTCCAAATAAGAAACTTTGGAAAACTTTGGCTAAAAAAAAAAAAAAAAAAAAAAAAAAAAAAAAAAGAAAGAGAGGGAGGAATAGCATTAAAGAGCACACTCAATGTTTCACCTAAAATTGGAAAGTGTGAGACAACACTAGCAAACATGTTCTTTTTTCCTTTTTTTTTTGCAAAGAATTTGGTCATACCCATTACCCACAACACATTATATTATGAAAATGACCGGAGGGAAAATCATGTGCATCTTTCGGTGGCGGGTGTAATGTCGTATGGTACTGGTTAATTAAGCAGACCATTCTAATTGTACGTTTTAGCAAATTAAAGCTTTCATGTGATCTTTCACTTTCCCCCTACGTATTACTGCTCATTTCAGCAATATTATAATTAGGTGCACGTAATTTTCATGGTGATGTCTTTGTGAATATATAGGTTATTCCCATGAAGAGGTTGAAGTTTGTGCTTACGTTACGTAAGGCCTAACGAGCACGAGTTATTATTCATTGAATATATATTAAATGGAAAGTTCTTAAATTACTATTAATTTAATTTTAGTACATCATGTATAATGTCATGTTAGTTATTTAATAATTTGATTCACACATGTTATCAAAATGGTATTCCACTATTAGTGCATTCCCATCTAGTTATGAAAAAAAAAAAAAAAAAATCATTTTATCGCTTTTACATAACTATTTTTTTTTTTTTTTTTTTTTTTTTTTTTTTTTGGGGTGAAAAATAAGATTCAATACAAACTAAGCAGTAGCAACAAACTCAAAACAAACCCTATTAAAAAACATCCCATTGAGGTCATCCTTAACAACATCAATTAAGTCCACAGGCGGACTATCAAAGGTAGAAAAATCAGCATCTAGACAATAGCTCATTCTAGCAAGACTATCCACACACCTATTCGCCTGACAGAAGCAATGCTTAATACAAACCTGCGGAATGCGAGAAATCAAAAGCTTGCAATCATCCAAAAGGGGGGATATGACATTATTCACATAGGAAGGATTTCCTAAGGCATCCACAATAGACTTAGCATCAAGTTTAACTTCAAGAGCATTGATGTTGAGGTTGCCGCATAAAAAAAAGCCCTACCTTAAACCCCACAGTTTAGCGGCAAGACTGTTTGTCATGCCAATACTCCTACTAAAACCCATAACCCACCTACCTGCATCATCCCTAATCACCCCTCCACAACCTGCCAAACCTGTGTTACCACAACAGGAACCATCTATGTTGAGCTTCCACCAGCCTTGGATCGGCTTCTCCCATCTAATCCTCTTCAAAACATTCCGGGTCAGCAACCTTGGAGAGGAAAGGCAATGAAAAAATTCTACAGCTTGGTTTACAATCACCAAATCTAACTTCGGGTTCCTACTTTTGCCATTGAAGACCACATTATTTCTACTCTTCCAGACATTCCACACAGCAAAAGGAAAAACAACTTTCCAAGGAGGTTGAGTAGCACCTAAACTGTGCTTAAATTTACTATTTAACATTAGCCAATCTTGGAGATTGCTCCTCCAAAAGGCTTGATTAGAGGGTGAAAACCCCAACTGATTCCACAGGCATCTTAAAAGAGGGCAGTCTCTCAGAGCATGTAAAATGCTTTCAGCTCCTTCTTGGCATAAAGGGCAAGTAGTATCATGACTAACACCCCTTCTCTCAAGGCAAACCTTAACCCCAATGCTATTATGGGCGCACTTCCAAAGAAAAGTTTTAATCCTTGGAAGAGTATTCACTTTCCAAATCCAAAGAGCTGAAAAAGGTTTTATACATTCATCCCCCATGGCAATCCTATAAGTACTCTTCAAATCAAAGGTGCCTTTAGGAGACCCCGACCAAACCAACTAATCAACACCTCTACTCAACAACGTCATTGGAGTTGCTTGAATCAACCTTTTAACCTCTACAGGAAGTTCAAAGGGAATCTTCCCCCAATCCTAACCCGTGTCTATCATAAAGTCTTTAACTTCTAGCTGGCTAGCCTCCCTCGTGATAGGACCCTGAATCAAACCTCTAAGAGAACCTCCATTTGTCCAATTGCTTTGCCACACATTAAGCCCACTATCCCTACCAACTAGCCACCTACTACCCTTATTGAAAGTATCCATACCTTTTTTCATCGCAGCCCATATGTGAGAACAAGGAAGCCTATTAGCATTGGTAGCAACTCTTCTTCTCGGATTACAATATTTCAGATTCAAAACTCTAGCCTAAGGGGCCTCCTTTTCAGTATGGAACCTCCAATTAAGCTTAGATAGGAGAGTTATATTCTTGCCCTTTGCTGATTGCAACCCAAGTCCCCTTTCCTCCTTAGACTTTATCACCTTATCCCAACCGACCCAGTGAATCTTCTTGGCTGCCTCCGTTGAACCCCACAGGAAATTTCGATTCACTCTATCTAACCCATCCAAAATTCTGCCAGGCAAAAGGTTACATTGCATAACATACGAAGGAACAGCAGCCAAGGAGGCTTGTATGAGAACATTCCACCCCGCCAAAGAGAGCATGTTAGCCTTCCAACCCGAAAGTTTTTGTTTCACTCTATCAAGGATGAAATTGTACTCTTGAGAAGAAGAGCCAGGATACTTTAGAGGAAAGCCAAGATACTTCCTCAATAATGGAGTGGAAGCAAACCCAAGAATGTCACAAAGAGATTCCCTTGTGTCTCAGTTTACATTTGGAGAGAAATACACCCTTGACTTAGCTTCACTCATTGATTGTCCAGATAAATCACAAAACTCATCAAGAACATCTCTAATGGTGGAGCAATTAACCCAATCTGCTTTAGCAAAAAGGATGAGGTCATCCGCAAAGAAGAGATGAGAGAACTCAGGACCACTTTGAGAGGCTTTAATTGGCTGCCAAGTCTTCATATTGCACTTCCCTTTTATTAGCTGGCCAAGAAAATCCATGCAAATGATGAAAAGGTAAGGGGAAAGCGGGTCACCCTGCCTTATCCCTCTAGAAGGAAGAATTGGATCCAGAGCTTCCCCATTAAATAATATGGAAGTGGAGACCGTCGACACATAACTCATTATAACATCTATGAGCTTTGTGGGAAGGTTAATCCTAGTAAGCATGTTTCGAATAAAGCCCCACTCAAGCTTGTCATAAGCCTTCTCCAAATCTATCTTTAAAACCATGTACCCCGTCTTCCCTTTCTTTTTCTCAAGGGAATGAATTATCTCTTGGGCAATGATGACATTGTCAATACCCTTTCTACCCGGAACAAAAGCCATCTGTAAGGGAGATATAAGCTTATCCAAGAAAGGTCTTAGCCTTGCCACAATAATCTTGGTCACCACTTTATATACTGTATTACACAGGCTAATAGGTCTGTAATTACCTAATGTCTCAGGACCTTGGATCTTAGGAATCAAAGCAATAAAATTCTTATTAAGATGCTCAGGCACTTTCCCACTTCTAAAAATCTGCTTAACTTCCTCAATCATAGAGTCCCCTACTACCGGCCAAAATTTTTGGAAGAAGCCCGCATGAAGCCCATTCGGACCTGGGGCTTTAAAAGGTTTTAATGACCACAAGGCAGCCTTGATTTCTGTTTCAGTAACCTCTCCACCGATGCTCTCCCTATCCCCATTCGAAAGGCTAGCCTAGCATTGGAAAAAACTAGGGTCTTCCCTTGAAACAGTCTTATGAGATGTCGAGTATATCCCATTAAAACCGCTTCTGATAAACTCTTTGATATCACTCTCCTCATAGATCCAATCTCCCGTTGAATTTTTAATAGCCATGATCTGATTCCTTTTCCTCCTAACCAATGTCGAAACATGGAAGAAAGTTGTATTGCGATCACCTTAAACCAACCAATTTACCCGAGACTTCAGAGCCCACAACTCCTCCTCTTGATTAAGAACAAGATCAAGATCCCGAAGGAGGTCCACTTCTAACTTAAGAAGAAAACTAGAAGGTTTAAAAGCAATAGCCTTCTGAATACCATTGATCCTAGCCATCAGAATTTTCTTCCTTGTAAAAATATTCCCGAACTGGTTTTTATTCCAATCCACAACATTCCTAGTGAAGCTATCAACAGCCTCTACAAGATTATTTGCACCTCCCCATGCTTGAGAAACAATATCAGGGAAGGTAGGGTCTAACAACCAGCACGTTTGGAACCTAAACGGCCTTTTCTTCCCTCTGCTTACTCCTGGTTGCATCTCTAACAGAACAGGGTAGTGATCAGAATGGTACCTAAGAAGATGGGTAACTTTAGCATCCGGGTAAAGCAAACACCACTGAGGGTTCACAAAGAACCTATCAATTCTCTCCTGAATCAAAGCTTGGACTTCCCTTCTATTGGTCCAAGTGTAACGAGGTCCCGTAAAGCCGATGTCTATCATATTACATTTATCTAAACACTCCTTAAACAAAAGAGAACTATTCACACTAACCGCTCTACCCCCAAATTTATCATCATTTACCAAAGGTTCATTAAAATCCCCTGCTATAACCCAAGACATATTGTGAAGGTCTGCTACTTTCATAAGGTTATTCCATAAATATATCTTTCAACACACCTAGGACTAGCGTACAAAGCAGAGAAAAGCCAAATAACATTAGAAATTCGTACCTTAACCGTGAAATGAATTTCTTGTTCAGTGCTGGCCAAATGGGCAATGTCAACTCTATCAGAATTCCACAGCACCCATATTCCACCAGCAAACCCAACTGCGTCAGAGCGAATAACTCCATCAAAAGGGAGCCTCTCAGTGATTTCCCTTGCTCTGTTACCCCCAACACGAGTTTCCATTACCACCAAAATAACCAGATTGTGCTTTTGAACCATCTCCCTAACACGCTTTTGAAAAGAGGGCTTTGAAGCACCTCTACAATTCCAAATAATGCTATTCATAAGGACTTTATGATCTGGGATTTGACAAACCTCATTGGGAAGACCCACCATCCCCTTTCCCTTCCAAATCCATCTGACCCGCACCATGAGCTACACAGCCCCCACTTCCATCACTCAAAGAACCATGATCAGATTGAGCTACCTGTAATCCATCTCCATTGCCAAAACAATCACCAGGACAGCCCATCAAGCTGTCGTTACAGTCAGCCAGCCCTCCTTCCATGCCTTGATCTTCATGTTGCCCCAACCCATACTCCCAGTTCAGGTTGCTCACCTCACGGCCACTACGATCACCAGAATTTACTCCAGAGCTTCCTCTTCGAACCTGACCCATCTCGGACATAGCGACGACAACGAATAGGAACTCTCCAGTAGGCGACGGCGTAGTAAGGTGCGACACAGCGCCAACAGGTGACGACGCGGTAAACTCAAACCCGGCGACGGCATTGGCTTGACCCATCATGTGTGGCGGCGAGCGATTTTCTTCCCTAGCGGCACCGGTCAAAAAATTGTAACCAGCCTTTGCACGTGCATCAACCTTCATGCCTTTCATTGAATTAGCCTTACGGGCTTTATCACTTTTACGAGCTTTAGTTTTCAAACCTGCATTATGGGCCAAACCAACTTGGGCTTCCTTACCTATTCTATGTAAAGCTTGCTCCACTTGGGCTTTCTCCAGAATCCTTAAGGGAGACAATTTTTCTTTGTCTCCCTATTAAGCCCATTGGAGCCATCATTCTTCTCCACACCAACCCAATTCCTCCTATTAGCTACCTGATGGCTGTTACTCCTCTGCTCAACAGCAAGACCGTGGTCAGGTAAGGACCCACCACTCCTTTGAAATTTTGTCTCTTTCTTTCTATGTGCCACGACCACCCAAGGCCCATACGATCCTTCATGCACGTCCTCTCGTACGACATCGTCCTTTCCATGTGGTCCCATATTTACCTCAGTGTTGTCAGCAGCATGCACAACATGTGTGCTTGCACCTTTATCACTTGCACCTCCCACCTCTGTTTCCTCACACAATGGCACCGGCCTAATAACAAATGGACAAAATGCTCTCCTATGGCCCATTCTTCCACACTCAAAGCACAAGTTATAGATACCCTCATATGTAACGGTTTGCTGAAGTTTACCTATCATCACCGTAGTGATAAGCGGCTTATCCACATCAACTTGGATACACAACCTTGCAAACTTGCCTCTAGATTCAGTCGTCGTAAAGGTATCAATCCTTAACACATTGCCAATAGCCTTCCTAATGTGTTGGAGAGCCTTGGCATTGTAATACTCAATAGGTAACCCACTAAGCCTTATCCAAACTGCAATGGAAGACACCTTGGTTGACTCAGGCTTGAAATCTGGTTCCCATGGACTAACCGAAAGGAAGTGGTCTCCTATAAACCAAGGACCTCTCTTCAGTACATTCTCAACATCCTCTTTCAATGACAACCTTATGAGAAAGAAGCCATGTTCAAGGTCTACAACATCCAAACGCCCTGCTGGCTTCCACAAAGATAATAGTCTAGCTTGGAGAAAATTTAATCCAACAGCTCTACTGTATACTTTCACAATCAAAGCTCTCGCCCATGGTCTTTGGATCTCTTGTTTAAGCTCCTTCGAGAACTTCACAGCTACCATACCTTGCCTAAGCGTTTCCACTTCGTCATCCAACTCGGCATTGTCATCCATGGACTCCTCAAAACAGAATGCCTACGTGTATGCACCTGGTATTTCATCCATAAGTTTATCTCTGAATGAAACATTTTGGCTGCCAGAACCCCCAACGAAGCTAGGGGATGAAGACCCCAAGCTTTGGCCTTCACAGAATCCGGCATGGTTCACATTTTTAACTTTTTTATTGCTGCGGGCAAGTTCCGCTTGTTCCGAGAGAGAGAGAGAGAGAGAGAGAGAGAGAGAGAGAGAGAGAGAGAGAGAGAGAGAGAGAGAGAGAGAGAGAGAGCGTTCCATTTCACTTTGGCTAACCTACCAAAATACTTTTCACACTGCACGCTAAAAACTTTTACTGATTGCTGCTGTATGTGACTAGTGCAATTGTCCCATTCATTCGTCCCTTTGTAATTTCTTTTGTCGGTTTTTTTTTTCTTTTTTTTTGAGATATATCATATATATATATATATATATATATATATATATTCTTTCTATAGAGAAGTTTTTTTTCTTTCATTTCTTATAGCAATGCCCAACCACCTCCGCAACCCAACATCACAAACCAAACCATGCACCACTACCATTACAAAACCCATCACCAAAAACAAAAACCACAAATTGCAACCCAACAACCACCAGCAATCGGAGACCATCACACTGCATGTACCGAAGCCCATTCTCATGAATCATGATCCAATGCTAGCAACCCATCGTTCAATATCCAAACCACCGCAAGCAACCAATTAATCTTGTCGCTGCCACCACACTGACGACAAAGTTGTACCAAATACAAAACAAATTGATCGGAGAGCAGAGCGAGAGGGAAGAGGTTAACGACATTGAGAGAGAGAGAGAGAGAGAGAGAGTAATAAATAAATACGTAAAAATAGAAGATATTGTAGCAATTTATAAAAATTTGAATAGTAGTACATAAAACCAGATGTGGAATGATTTTGTAACTTTTTGGTAAATATTATTCTCTATTTTACATTTTTACCAGGTTTTAGATATCCAAATGAAAATGCTCTTAAAAGAAGAGAAAGAAGATCTCCTTGATTGGTTGAAACCAATTCAAGGTCTAAAATCTCCGTGATAGAGTCCTTCACAAAAGCAAAAAAATTTGGATGTTATACATAAAATGAAAGAGTAATATATGTTAAATGTCGTTGTATGAAATAGTGCAAACTTTATCTTCTTGATTTCTTTTCATTACAAGAAATTTGGTCTTTATGATGTTTAAATGTCATTTGCACATACTATTAGCGATGACATTTGTTACCGCTTTGTCATTGCATATATATACATCGTATGTAACAAAAAAGGTTTTTAAAGATTTTCAGCAAAAAGAAAAAAGAAAAAAAGAAGAAGGTTTTTTAAAGATGACACTGAAGTCATTGCTAATAACAATTTTCCCCCCCTTTAGTTTAGTGACGAAACATGAATTATTGTCTCAATGTTATGGTAATCACTGATAATTTAGTCACTAAAGACCAAAATTATTGTAATGTGTCCGTCAATCATTGTAGTTTTTAGCCCTACAGAAATGATGTTTGATGTGTCCAAGCTTTGGCAATAAATGACATTTTTTTAATGAAGATTGTCCTTTAAGCATGGCAGTTTCTCACTTGTACGGATAAAGGCTTTGATCTATAGATAAGGGTTGTTTATTAACTTCACATTATAAAGTTTTCACCTCTGAGTATTGTGGAAGTATTGGTGTCCTTGGTTTATTAATTTGGAGACAAACACAAACAATCACAATCTATATGTACTTTCCATACTACACTTACATAATTAAATACATATGCCATTAATGTCGATAACTATAAGATTACAGGTACATTGATCATGTATGGTCAGTCCTATATCACTTATGGATGTAACTAATTACATAGTGGACACTTGTAATTTATTCTGCTAAAGTGTTATTTAGGATACTGCTCTTTTTGTATTCTATTTGTGGCCACTTCAGTTTCAATCTGATGAATCACCTTCAATCAAAATGTTTTTAAAGTTATAAATAACCTATGTTGCCCAAGTGGAAAAATGTAAGATTTCTTAATTTAGTGTGGTATGGGTAACATAGACATAATATTTTGTGCTTATAAAATACCAACTTGATTGGAATTAATAAAAGTTAAGAGAAAAGCTTAAATGGCCCAATTATTAATTTATGATCATTTTTGGTTATTGGGCTTGGTGAGCTCTATTGCATACGTACAAACTTATTATTTAATTGTGGGTTCAATATTGATTTGTATGAATGGGGCTGTAAGTTGTAAACCACAACCCCCCCCCCCTCTTTTTCCTTTTTTAAGAAAAAGGGTTGCAACCCCTTTGTGCGGTTAGGGTTGTTTAACCATTTATAAAGAGAAGGCACAAATAAGAGAAGGCACAAATAATTTCACAACATATTTCATAACATTTGAATTGACAACATTTTAGTGATTTTTATTTAAGTTCATTTTTTTATCTTCTACTAACAATCTGCTAAATCAACATTATGGATTTTTTTTGTATCTATAGAAAATTTTTCATTCATTTATAAATAAAAGCATTGTTAGAGAAAAAAAAAAAAAAAAAAACTGAAATATTTACTCCCTTCACAATTTAATTTGGGTCTCACGGCAAAGCAAACAGCAAAATGAGGTTAGATGTTTTTTTTGGTGAATTTTATGTGCCTCTAGACTTTTCATTTAAATAAACAAGGGTTGAGTGTGATGCTCCAATTTGATTGATTGTGTGATGTGTGTGGGTGTGTGATAAGTCCCACTTTGGGCATATATTGGGTTGAACTGAGATTTATTAATAATTACAAGGAACCTCAATTGTGACTAGTCATTTTAAGGTATAGTGCAGATGTGATTAGCGTTTTTCCGTGGATCGTTACATTGAGGGATAAGCTCTCACACTAAGTTGGATTCATGTACAAATTATTTAACTTGGCACATGCTTATAATTAAGTATGAACAAGATAGTGCATTCTTTTCTTGTAGGGAATTAAATTTACATTTCCAGCAACACATTTTGACTTCAAAACCAATTAAAACCATATAGAGTTAGACGGGAGTTGTATACTAGTAGCACTGCTAGTTTTTTTTTTTTTTTTGGGTAATTTGATAGTTGGTGGAATGAAGATTTGAACCATGAATGTTTCTGTTAAAAATACCAAGACATGCTAGTTGAGCTCCAAGATTATTAAATTTTATTTCAAATTTTACATTATGTTTTTTTTTTTTTTTTTTTGAGAAGGAATTTTTCATCATGTGAAAGCAAAAAGTTTGGTTGATTTGCATGCTATTTATACCCAACTAATTATTGTTTTCCACTTGCTTGAATGTGCTATTTACTCAATAATTAATTTTTTTGCCATTTCAATCAAAGCCCATTCTTTTCTAGTTTGGATGTTCAAACACCTACAATACTCATTCCACTCAAATAATATTTTCCCCTTTAATTTTCATAACGGAATAAAAGAAGAAATGAACCAAAAAAAAAAACCTCCAAGTATAAAATTTTAAAAAGAAATGTATAGAAGGAAAGAAATTTAAATTTTAAAATTCTAATTATATGTTACGTGAAAAAAATAATAAAAACTTTAAGGTTTTTTTTTTTTTTTTTTTTTTGAGAGAGTTTCAACCAATGGTGTCTGCTCTTTATGATAATTTTTTGTTATTAGACTAAGATACCAATTGATTTTTGGTATAGGTGGGGATTGAACCTTAAGTCTCTTATTCAACTATCAGAGACTTTACCAGTTAAGTGAATGAGAGTGTTAATGAAAAGAAGGAAAACAAGATGGGCTAGTGAATATTTTATGCTTTTAAACTATACATGACTGTTTTGATTGTTTTGACATTGGGAAATTATTGTGTAATCCCGGAGTATTATAAATGCGTACTCCCTCTTCTCACATGAATGGTGGGTCCCATTAATTAAATTCATGGTGAGACCTACCATTCATGTGAGAGGGGGAAGTATGCATTTATGATACTCCAAAAGTACCTAATAATTTTCCTTTGACATTAATCATTACATGATTGTTCAGATCTAAAAAATGAACCATTCTCTAAAAAATATTTTCTCGAAAACTATCTTATTTTCTTATATTTAGCAACTGTGGGTGCCCGAGGACCGAGGAGGAAGCTGAGGAGTTGCACCAGTGACCCAAGGATCGAGGATGAAGTCGAAAGGTCGCAGCATTGACTTGGTGATACTGCAGGCCACGGGCCTAAGGGAGGAAGCCACCCGAGGAGAAGAAGAAATGAGTCTTGGTACTCTATAGTACTCTAAGTGGAAGCTAGAATCTTAAGAGAGTGGAAGTCAGTAGGCAGTAGGGAAGCTGTTAGCCTGATGTAGCCTACTGCATCCACATTAAATGGTAGACAACAACTTTATCAGTTGCATTAATGAGAAAGTGACATGAACAGTGTAAGCCACAGCTAAGTAGGTCTCTTCCACCACCTGCTTCAGATGTGAAAGGTAACAAGTGTCACAAAAGGATGGAGGTGAAGGAGAAATGAAGGGTGAAGATGCAATGAAGGTAGAGGTATATAAGAAAGGGAGTGAAAGCATTGTATGGGGGATCGGAAAAAGGAAGGAGAGAGAAAAAGAAATAGAAGAAAAGAAATTAGTAAGAAGAAAGTGAATAGGACCAATCTTGTACAATCCAGTCTTCTCGGGAGCACCCGGAGAGAACCCTGTATTTATTTGCTTCTAAACAAAAAAACGAGATTCCTCTTGGTACATGTCCTCGAGCAGAGCCTATCGTTGTTGTTCCTTCTCACCTCTTACAAATTTCATTGACTTGGGCCAGGTTTGAGAAGCATAATTACTCCTAGTGGGCTTGGGCTCCAAATCCACGGGCTCCTATAGTAACAAACTTAAAATGAGTTGGAAATTTGGAAAACCATTTTTTGACATCTCTTATTTAGCTTAGCATGTGATGAGTTGTTTTCCATAAAAGTTTAGTGGAAAATAGAGTTGTTTTCCATAAAATTTTAGTAGAAGACAACTTTATCTCACAACAAGCTAAATAAGGGAAGTTATGAGATAGTTTTTTTATTTATATGATACTACCAAGCACAGGAAAAAATGAAAAATTATTTTCGCATAAAATTTTCCATTAAAACAAACTAAGTGGACATGAAATGTGAAGTTGTTTGAAAATAGGATCATACAACCAATATCCCTTGTCTTTGATGCCATAATCCAGGAAACAACACAAATAAGAGTTAGGTTCTAAGTTGGTGCATGCACTCATTGTGTTAGAGAAAGACTAGAAGACACACCCAAATACTCTAAAATATTCTATTTTGAGTATTCATAGTGGTGATGTTAGAAAATTTAGCTGTTAGCAACTCAAAAAATTATTTTATCTATTTTAACACACCATTTTACAATACACCTCACATCAAAAGTTCTAAATTTTGTTACCACTTCATTTAAATATTCATTCTTTATTTATTTATTTATTTTTATTCTTGCAAGTTGCAAGAGCAACCAGCACCGGTAAACCTCTTTCTTCCCAACTAAGCAAACATGGTAAAAAAAAAAAATAATAATAAAAAAAAAAAGAATAAAACAAGAAGATAACAGTTTTCCAACAACCCAAAACCTACTGTTACAATCACAACCCGATTTTAACCCAAAATCAAAACCCAACCCAAAGCTAGATCTCAACCCAAATCCATGGACCAATGAGTCCACACCAACACCCACCACTATCACCAGCAACAAAATGCCCACCAACACCACCGCTTGGAAAAAATAGCCCACCAACAACAAATTGACCCATAAAACCTAGCAATCCAAAACGCCAACACCTTCCCATATCGACACCAATCTTATCTGTCCTAATTTTGAGTGAAAGGAGGTAGGCAAGAGAGGAGGAGAAGAAGAGAGAGAGAGAGGAGAGAAATAAAGAGAGAGAGAGAGAAGAAGGTAGAGAAACGGTGAAGCTGAAGAGAAAAAGAAGAAAGAGAATATTTTAAGGGGAAGAGGAGAAAGAATGGAATAAAACTTTTTTTTTTATTTTTTTTTATTTATAACTTTGGAGCTATAGTAAAATGCCAAAGATGGCAGTTTATTGTAGCTTGGTTGCTAAAATCTTTAGCTTTAGCACTATCAATATAGCTTGTTTTTTTATTTTTTTAGTTGCTAAAAAAGCTTTTAAGTAATTTTAGCACTATCAATGTGAATGCTCTTAAAGGCATAATGCTCGCTTCTTCACCCCATAAATTTTTAGGGACTGAGGCAAACAAGAGGAGAGCTTTAACCATATCTAGAATGTGGCTCTATGCAATTATGTTCAAAATCTCTTTATATAATTTCCATCACGTGAATTATTAGATCCATTTGTGGTGCAAATTAGCACTTTTTTTTCTTCCCCAGTGACAAAATTCCAACGTTTCTGATCATAAAGAAAGAGACGCATTTCAAGGGACTAAAAGTGTTGTAGTCAGTGCCATCTAAAATAACTAATGACATCCATGCTAGTTTCATGAGGATTTGCCATTTCCAGTGGCGTTGGAGCCTCAAATGGAGAATTGGAATTGGAAAATGCCCTGACTAGATAGAGGAGGGACGGAAATTTATTGAGTACTCTGAAAGTATATTCCCTTCCACTCACATAGGAGTGAAACTTATGGTGAGTGAGACCCACCTCTATGTGAAAGGAAGGAAATATACTCTCGAAGTACCTAATAACAACATAGGAGGAATAGTGATAGAGCAAGATTAGGGCTTCAGTAGCGGAGAAGAGTTACCCTTCATATGGATTCATCTATATCCACTGAGTCGGTTCACCAGAGAAAATAATAATAATAATAATAATAATAATGAAAAAGAACAAAGAAATATATATATATATATATATATATAGAGAGAGAGAGAGAGAGAGAGAGAGAGAGAGAGAGAGAGAGAGAACAATAACACCACCATGAAACAAGATAACATTGCTCAAATCAGACGTGCTACAAAAATAAATTTTAAGGTGATCAAAATATGCATAAACCGATATCTCAACAGTTTGCGAAGTTTGTTATGAAATTAGTTGCGCCGTTGAATCCATTGAATGTGCTTTGCACAAATCATAGTTTTCCAGAGGGAAAAAAAAAGAGACAAAGAGGTTTTCTAAACGTAATTGAAGGGGAAAAGGCACAATCGTTGGTCCCACCCGAAATTAGAAGAAGTAGGACTGGTTATCCTACTTCTTTGCGCTTTTTGGCTTTTTAGCTCGAGGATTGTTTATCCCCACACATTATCAAAATCAAAGACGTATGGTGTTGAATAGCTATCTAGAACTTTCTCATCTTTTCTAATTAAGCTTCTTCTTCTCTTTTTATCTATTTTCACGGTCCTCATTCCATGTATGTTTGTACTTGTTTCAGAAACTTTCGGTACATGTAATTTTCAAACTTCAATATGATAGTGATGTCAATTAGTTATCCTCGAGACTTTGTTAATGACCATGCCCATTTTAGGCCTACCATACCTGAAGTTTATCCAACTATAGTGTATATATATAGCATATCATTTTGTGTGAAGTAGTACAAATTAACTTCATCTTCCTTCTTCTCAAAAAAATAAAAGCTTCATCTTCCTTGATTCTTGGCTCTCATTTTCTTTCTAAATGGCCTCAGATTCATCGGAGAGTTGCCATTATGACATTGAAAACGAAGAATTGGAGGACTTGGAAGTTATAGAAATCGATGAAGCCCTTCTCAGGTCACTTTTAGATGAATCAGAGAATGTGGATGCCAAGCATGATAGCTTAGCCTTAGAGTATGCAACACAATCACAGGAAGCAGAGAATGATTCTAACAACATGATAGAAGAAAGGAAGGGTTGCTTGGAGCAGCATGCACTACTTCAAATCCATGACTTTGATGGGCTGGACATGATGGATATGGCTCCGATGTTTCCAATTGATGACATGGAGATTGGGTATGTAGATGACCCAATTTATATGGCCAACTTTGGTTATGATGTTGGAGATTATTATTCTCAAGTTCATGATGAATTTTCCTCCAATGAGACAGCTTACAATTGTTTGTGGGGGGATATATAGCTGAATCGAAATAAGCAAACAGTTGTGTGTAACTTATAAATGTATAAACATATAAGACTGTTTATAGTTTATTACCTATCTATCTTAATGTCAAACAAATGATTAAAAAGAGAGAAGAGAGTAACCAAAGCAATATAAAATGTTATGTACGACTTTAGTATCACCAAAAGTTGGACTTGCTGGAGTTTTCAGTTTCATAACATGGGCTGAAATGTGTATATTATAAAGCCATATATTACAATGAAGATAAGGTTATGATTTGCTTTTCCAAACCTTTTCGGTCACGATACTACCAATCGGACCATTGTTGTACCATATGATGCATCAATTGCGGGCCACACATTGGTCGATTCCTAGGAAATAAGGGTAAGGAACCATCAAAACCTACCTACCTATGTTGTTCTATCAAAAAAAAAAAAAAAAAAAAAAAAAAAAAAAACCTAACTATTTTGCTCTGCATCTTAGAAATGGTCAAAAAATTTCCACATCCTCCACCCCCTCTATATGAGTGAGAGAGAGATTATAGGTGCTAGATCTTATACTTGCTAAATTCCTATATAAGTGAAAGACCTCCAAAACACTGATATATATATATATATATATATATATAGAACAATATAGGATCATGTCTATTTCATTGTTAAAATTTTGTTTTTTTGAATATAATAGTATACAAACTATCATGTTATTTTAAATTTTAAATTACGTAACAGTCTATACACCATTAGATTTATAATAGGGCAAATTACATGTTGTTTATTTGTGGTTTGACCAAAATTTAAATTGTCTCGTATTTAGATTGCCTACTTGATGTGGTATGGTCCCCTTTGTACATGGATGGCTCTGTCTCTACTTCCTGACACCTTAAATGTAAACGATCGACATCATTTGTGTCAAGTAAAATAGTGTCATTGTAGATTGGATTCCAATTGCACATGTGGCATGAAACAACTTCATGTTGCTTAAGCACCGTCATTCCATTTATGTTAGAATGCATTCCAAATTGTATACATTTTTAGTCATGTTAGAGATATAACATTTTTCACAATTATTAACATAACATTTTATAATCGGAGTAACATCACTTTTTCTTTAGCTCACCATTGGCATTATTTTTATTATGCATCAATTATTGTGAAAATATTGTGTCCTCATCTAGAAAATATTTCATATTTTACTACATAATTTTTACAAACTAATGCATCACCAATCATCAAAAACTGATTCAAACATTTATTTATAATTTTTTAAAATTCCACTAATTATATTCATTGTTGGGTCAATTTATAGATGATACTTAACAAAAATTAGAATATCTTTAGAGTTTTATGACTTATATATATATATATAATTATTGATATAATAAAATTAGTATAAATTTTATGGGAAATTACATTTTACCACTCTAAACTATATTCTAGAATACACTTTGCATCTTAAACTTTTCAAATGCACATTTTGCAGCCTAAACTATGACTTCTGTTACACTTTACATCTTGACGCTAAGTTTGCTATTAATTTGGATGGAAATATAAAGTTTAAAGTGTAATCAAGAGTATAATTTAAGGTGGTAAAGTGAAATTTATTCTTTGTTTTTAATGGATTGAGAAGAAGGGCAATGGGGTCATTTCATCTGATGTCATACTTTTCCATCCAAGTTAACGGCAGACTTAACGTCGGGGTGCAAAATGTAATAAGGGTCATATTTTAGAGTGCAAAATATGCATTTGACAAGTTTAGGGTGCAAAGTGTAAAAAATTCAAGTACCGTTGGGAGCTATTGAAGTTGAGGCTAAAGCATTTGAATTGGGTTTGTTGTTTGCAAAGGAAGTTGGCATTTTGGACTTTGTTTTGGAGGGTGACTCTTTGATTATTGTTCAATCTTTGTGTGAGAATGCTTCGGCTCCTTCTTCAATTGCATCTGTGGTGTTTGGAATATTAGCAACAAGTCTTGAGTTTCGCAATGTTCATTTCTCTCATATTCATCTACAAGGCAATAGGCCTGCTCATCTTTTAACAAAATTTGCTTTAGGCCTGCTCTAGTCAGTTTATCAAAAAAAAAAAAAAAGTGTAATATGAGATATAGTTTAGGGTGACAAAATGTAATTCTCCCTGAATTTTATTGCTAAAATCTTACATAGTAGTAAAAATTGTAATAAATTATCATCACTAGGACACATCAATTAAGTTAGCAATTCTCTACCTATCATTGCACACTTTTAATGCGATGGTCACTCCATAAGTATAAGTATTTATGAGGTGTGAAGGATAAGAGTCATAGTTCAAATCTCTAAGAGGAAACTTTATATACATATACACTTAGATTAGAGTAGAGAAAACAAAAAGCAATTCTCCACCTAATCCAATCAACTTTCTTCAACTCAATCATTGCTTACTGGTGAGGGATGACCAGAATGGCAGAATTCTGAATTCCTAATGGGCATGGCCAGATCGGCAGAAACCGACGTCTGCCCACTGACAAAGGCCAACCAAGGTTCGTGACGCGACGCCCATAGTCTTCTGGCACTCTCATTTGGTATCTTCGAAAACAATCTTTTTATTTTTATTTTTATAGGACTTTAAAAACAACCTTAACAATCAGAACAAAACAAAATATGATGTGGAATCCTGTGTGGAAAGTTATCCATTGCATCACATCAAATGGCACAATTCCTCGGCCCGTTATGTAACAAGTTGCGGCAAAATTATGTCATTGTATATTGTCTTTTCCTCTTCAAAAAAATCTGATGTGGAATCACAATATGGTTGATGTAAACATCTGGTTTTAAGCTATGCTCTTATAAAATTTAAATTTTAAAATAAAACTCACCAATAAAAAACAACTAAATAAAATGCTGACGGAGAAACAGATCAACATGTCCAATTCTGAATCGATCTGATCGCCATAATTAAACCTTACGCATTTTACAAAACTACAAATACACACACAAATTAACAACAATGCTTCGTATCAGTCTCCTTCGCGTCTCTCTTCCTTGCTCTTCTTCTCCAATCTTCAGTCTCTCACAGTCTCACCTTCACTCCAAGCTCAGACCCCAAGCCATGGCTTACACCACTTCGTCTCAAAACAACAACAAGCTCTTGTTCCGCCAGCTCTTCGAGAAAGAATCCTCCACCTACACCTACTTGCTTGCCGACGTGTCTCACCCTGACAAACCCGCTCTGGTTTTTTCTAATTACTCACAAATCTCTTACACATTTTGATCTCTGAATTGTGATAAAATGTTTGTTAATTAATTACTTTTTTTTGTTTTTGGGTTTGGTAGTTGATTGACCCAGTTGATAAAACAGTGGAGAGAGACCTTACCCTTGTAAAAGAGCTTGGATTGAAGCTAATTTATGCCATGAACACACATGTTCATGCTGATCATGTCACTGGTACTGGCCTCATCAAGGTGTGGACTTTTTCCATATTTTATATATCATTCAACTTGTTTTCTTCGTTACCCATTTTGTAATTTTTCTTTTCAAAACCAAATTTTGTGATTAAATTTGGTTTCTTACATTGATGCTAGAGCATCAGGGAGTGGACTTTTTTCCATATTATATATCATTCAGCTTGTTTTCTTCATTTCCCATTTCGTAATTTTTCTTTGCCAAACAAAATTTTGTGATTAAATTTTGTTTCTTTCTATTGATTCTAGCATCAAGGTGTGGAATTTTTCCATATTACGTATCATTCAGCTTGTTTTCTTCATTACCCATTTTGTAATTTGTCTTTGCCAAACCAAATTTTGTGATTAAATTTAGTTTCTTCCCATTGATGCCATGTAATTTGCAGACTAAGGTTCCTGGAGTGAAATCTGTCATTTCAAAAGTGAGCAATTCGAAGGCGGATGTTCTGATTGAAGCTGATGATAAAATTCGTTTTGGTGATCTGTTTTTGGAGGTGGGGTTGCTGTTTCCCTTTGATTTGTTTATATGTTTTGTGCAATTGAACAATGGAAATGATCTGTGGTTTATTATTTTGTAACTGTATAACTTTAACGATTGTTGTATATATGAGGTTGACTTGAAAGTTTATTGGTTTTGATAATTGGTGGGTGAGTGTAGGCATTAACTTATTGGCTTCTGGGTGCTTCTAAGGGCGGTAGAAAGTTGATCAATGTTAATCTTATTTGTAAAATTCATATTGCATTGCCAATGAGCTCTGCCTCAATTGGCACCTCCTTGTCTTGTAAGACCAAAATGGAGGGTACTCAAGACCCATTGGTTGTATGTGTAACTTACCAATAAAAAACAATTGTCATTGCTTCACAATTTCTGATCCAGCTTCTTTAATTCGGTGAGACAAATATCTTTTATTTAAATTCTTTCCTTGATGATTAGTACACATCTTGTATTATGAACACTGTCCAACTTGTCAAAAAAGGGGTCATCCCACAGGAGATGGCATGCTATTAAGAACAGTGAATTCGTTTCTTGTTATAAGGTGTCTTGATGCAAACATTCCTGTGATTTAGAAATTTGTAGTGAGATTAAAATAATTAAGCATTAATGTCTAGACAAATTTATTGCCTTAAGCAGATGTAGTGTGAAGTTGTTTATAGTTTATAAATCCTATTACATCTGGTAGATACCTCCTGTGCTGCTTTGAAATTCATTCGGTAGGAACTTGAGGTCTTTATTCAATCAATGTGGTGTGGTGACCATGCAACTCCTAAATTTGGGAAGTGGAAGCTTTTTCCCTTTTCTCTAAATTCTTTCTTGTAGTCTTGTCAACTTTCTAGCCTGGCACCTGAACGAATTCGTATTTGCAGAATAGTAGCAAAGGAAGGTTGTAATTAAGAAATCTTAGTTTGTGAAAAGATTGAGAATCAAATGAAATTTTAATAAGTTTTTTTGTAACCTTGAAATTTACTCATGCACTCCATGGGTATTGAATCCACTACTTACCTTCCACCTTACTTTACAGTGGGTGAAGGAGGTGTGATTTTGAGATTTTAAAAGCTTTCCATAACTTGAGGGATTTAGTTTACTTTTTGTTGCAATAAATAAATTAGAAATCCAGCCAAACAAAAGTGAATGCCAGTAAGTGATGTAGTAATATATTTTCTCAGTTGATCATAAATTTTTTTTTCCCTGTATGTATGGCCGAATTTTCTGTGTATCTTATCCCTTTTGCTGCAATCTTACTCACAAAAATATTGAGTGAGGAAATTGTACTGACTAGAGCAGGATTAGTTTGCATGTACTGGGGATGCATTTCTTTTAAGTTTTAACTACTAGCAAAAGTATATGTAAATATCTTTTTTAATATCTTTTTTGCAGGTTCGTCCTACTCCTGGACATACGTTGGGTTGTATTACTTATGTTACAGGGGATGGGCCTGATCAGCCTCAACCAAGGATGGCTTTCACTGGGGACGCCTTACTGATTCGTGGATGTGGGAGAACTGATTTTCAGGTGTATTGTCCTAAATTTCTAAACTGCTTATTTGTTACTTCTCTTTTTGTAACAGAACTTTTTTTTTTTTCATGATTTAAAATGAAAGAAAATATCATTTTAGAAAAGTCACACTTGCGTGTGAAGAAATTGAATTCATTTTAAAGAGGGCATTTATAGGAAATATAAAAAATCATTGATATCATTAATTTACCTAACAGGGTGGAAGTTCGCTTCAACTCTACAAGTCAGTGCACTCACAGGCAAGGACATTTAGCATGCTACATTTTCCATAGAAAAGAAACGGTGTATATTTTGATCTTCACAACACAGTTGGCAAAGACTTATTATTATTTTTCTTGTGGACCCAGATTTTTACATTGCCCAAGGATACGCTGATCTATCCTGCCCATGATTACAAGGGCTTCACTGTATGAACCATCTACTGTGTCCTGTTTCCTGACTATTTAATTTATTGAAACTGCTGCTTATGCCACACCTTTGTGTGACATCCAGGTTAGCACAGTGGGGGAGGAGATGCTTTATAATCCTAGGCTCACAAAGGATGAGGTGATTCTTTGCCTTAACATCGTGTTCTTGTTTTCTAGATTCAATTTTTCTAAGAAAATATGGTTATCACAATACAGATATGGCTCTTTCCCCCCCTTAATCCATTAATCAAGATATTCTTGGTCAACAACTTGAAATGATTTAAGTTTTCAATATTATTCACTAGGTATGCTTTCTCCTATAGTAGTTTTATGAACTTCACCACCGGCATTTAAATTACTAATTTTGTTTGAAAACAAGGTGGATTCTGGTTTTGTCCTTGGTTGTGAAAGATCGCTTTTGAAGTTTATTATATAAAGACTAAAGTGATAGACTATTATTATTATTATTACTAGTCTATGAGAAAGAAGATTTCTGACTTTTGAAGTTGATTAACTGAATGCATTGGTTTTGGTGTAGAGAATATTGTCGTGGTTTCTAATATTTACATACAATCATTTTTGTTTCTCCATTATCAATATATTTGGCTTTCCTTTTGTCAATACTTCTTCCCCATATAACATCAATTTGTTTGATCTGTGAACTCTTTTTTGTAGGAAGGATTCAAGAATATAATGGAAAGTAAGTAGTATCTAGCAATGCAAATTTTTTTGATATCATTGAAGATTAATATCATATTTTACATTTAGACATTTATCATTTGAATATATTCTGATATATTGTTTTACAGATCTTAACCTTTCTTATCCAAAAATGATTGACATTGCTGTCCCTGCAAATATGGTTTGTGGGTTGCAAGATTTGGCTGCGATGCCAGTTGAGGCCACGTCAAACTAGATCTGGTCAGGTATGATTTTCAGAGGAGAAATGGGGTTGAGGGGTTTGTTTTTAAAAGTATATTGGCTGTTTCTATATTTCTGAATCAAGCCAGTAGCAGATTGTTTGGCTGCAAAAATTTATCAGACAACAAGTGGAATGGAAGTTGAGCCCAAAAAGGGAAAAATTAAGGGCAAATCTAGGCAATTTACCCTTCCAAACAAAGTCTCATATCAGAAACTCCTTAGTTGAATTTTCTCTTTCCTCATAAAATAATTTTATCGACTAGAAGCACTAAAGATAAATTAATGCTAGCCCTTGAAATAAAGTAATGTAATTATTTTACCAAAATTCAAGTGAAGAACCCCAATAGACTGATAAACTCTTTCAATCCTCTATGCAGTAGCATGAAAATGTGCACAGTATGTGGAAAAGCACCCACTAATAACTCAAAATTTTCTCTATATTAAAAACAAAGATAAATATAAAATCCCTAATATGAGACTTAAAAGTGAACTAGGCCATCTTGTTTTGGATCAGTCCCACAACGAAAGCTTAATGTAAGACCTGGGCTTTTGAAGTAGATACAGGCTCTCCAGTTTAGCTATATGGAAGTGGGTGGTCTTTTAGACATCACAGGGTTTGCCATTTTTTTTCAACAATGGATGTTAGGGAGATGTCTTGATAGCTGGAACTCCATCTTGGCATTAAGGGGGCAAAAAATTGACATGCTTAGTTGTGATGGTAACTCTTCAACATCTTTTTATTGAATGCTTGAAAGATCTTTTTTTGCCTGCAGAGAGTTTCATGGTTATCATCCTGTTGGCCAAAAGCCATGGCCTTGTTTTTTGGAGAAATTGCCCATTATATAATGCCAGATTAATAGTGATATTTTCTTTGTAATATGTTTCATTTTTGTGACAAAGGCAATGCTTTTAGTAAAATTCTATCTCTAGATGGAAAGTTAAAGGGTTTTATTTATTTATTTTTTTAATTGGTAGTGTGTTTTAAACTTATGGGGGAGGAGGTGCCAATTTAGCCAGTGTTCATTGGAAAAATTAAAATTCAATGCTTGATTTTGGTTTCCCCTAGCAAAAATTTCTCTTTGATAAGCTGGATGTCCGTTGCTAGTCTTATTAAATAATACATATCCAATTTTTTCTTTTGTAAGTGATAGGAAATCTTGCACCAGACATTTGCTTATCCTGTTACCTTGCAGTGTAGATGTATAAGCCCTTCAGTGATCTCTGCTGCTTTGATGTAGGCTTATTAAGAAAATTCACTGCATAATGCACACAATAAAATTTACTTCATGTGCTTTGATGTAGGCTTGTTAAGAAAATTTACGGCATAATGCACATAATAATATATACTTCACGTGCAATTACTAAAGAGTTTATTTAGGAAGCTTTACTCCATCCAGTAATACAATTTCCATGCCCAGTTAATGTGTTACCAGACATTAATTTCTAGGGACTAGTGCAGACTATAAATGAGGACCTCCATTAAAGTTTGGTTTTATATGTTACCAGAGCTTGTATAGATGTTAGTGTGGATTGCTGTTTTAAATGAATTTTTGCTATTGTTACTTGTCCTAACTCCTAGCTACTTTTAATATGCCAATATTTATTCAAAAACCAATCAATAGCAAGCCAATCTCCTAGGTGGAATCTGTTTTCATAGGTTGCTCGATAGCGCACCTCCATATTTGTAGGAACCATGTATTTTGCTCTTAAAACCTCCATATTTGTAGGAACCCATGTATTTTGCTCTTAAATAAGTTTGGAATTAGTTTATTTCTTGCAGCACTTGCTTAATTTAAGTACTTCAGAAGAATTTCCTTGGCAGAGCAATTGGTTGTTTACGCAAGTTTAGAAGTGTGTCTCAATTGCTTCATAATTTTCAACTGCTTCATTCAATCCTGATTGGGTCCCTTTTTCTGTAGTGTAAATCTTATTTAATGGCTACAATTTATGTGCAGAAAAAGAGGGCTTTTTCAGAGCCACAGATCCACTCAATGTAAAACTATAATTTGGTAGAGCTATGCATTCTGCAGACCAGAGAGTCGCTACTAAAAATCTATTGGTAAATGTAACTATGTACATGTGATGTATGTGACGCTACTAAGGCTCTTTCATATATTTTACACATTCAGTAATAAGTAAGGTCCTCGGTACTTCAAGTCAACTTGCATTGTTCCTATTCTTTTTTCCCCTCAGTAAGCAAATATACATCTTGATCTCACCCCCTTTGTCTATTACTAGTCAAGTTCCCGCACATCATGTGGTGCAACTTGTTATTAATTTCCCCTAATATTTGAATAACTTTTTTTTAAGACAACCTCTAACTATCGCTGTATTAAAAAAAAAAAAATTCAATAATTTTCTTTGTAAGAATATTAATATTGAGTGTTCTATTTTATAGATAAAATAGAAAGACGATAAGTTTGATGTAGTGACTTCATCATACTTACAAATTTGAAAATTACATGATATAATGACTGATATAGGTAAACTTGTTTCATACCTACTCAAGAATGTAAATATCATTTTGGTAAAATAAAAATGCAAATATTCTTCAATTTTTTTTTTTTTTTTACATTCCCAATTGTATGTTATTATCTTTTTTTTCTTTTCTTTGACTTTGTTTCAATTTTTGCAAAAATAATTAAATTTGAGCTAGAGTGTCATATTTCAAATCAATTATTTTTCATATAAATCTTTAAAAAATTACATCAAGATTTCATTATACTTAAAATAAATATATAATAAAAAGATGAATATAAGAAAAGCCAGAAATGGAAGAGAGAATTGTAAATTTATAGTAAAATGATGGGAATAAGAAAAACCAAAAATAAAGGATGATAAAGAGATAGAGAACAAGTGAAATTAAAATAGATAGTAGTAGGGAGACAAAAAGGTAAAGGGGAGAGAAAAGTTGGGAGAAAGTGTAACAATAAGTAGGGAAGTTAATAAGAAAAAAAAAAGTTAAAAATAAGAGAGAGGATTGAAAATCAGTGAATGATTTGACCGTTGTTGTGGATCAATAAAAACGTAGCAAACTGTTTAACTTTTAGATATATATATATATAAATGTTGATTGATTGATTGATTGGGGAGGAGATGCCATTTGATAGCTTATGCCCTTAAGCACATTATTCAGCTGTGGAATTGAATGAAAAATGTTGACTTTAACCATAACTTCCCAGCATTATCTTTGCTATACATGTCACGGAACTGTGCAAATTATGTTTTCAATTCTCTTCTTAAAAGTTCTAAACCATGAGGTATTGGCAAAAGAATTTCTTAGTTGTTTTTTTTTTTTTTTTGATAATCAAGAATTTCTTAGTTGTTGAAATGGAAAAGGACTTACCTTTGAAGTCTGACTATACCTTTCATTTTGGTTTTAGAATGAATTTGGACATTGAGCATTTGAGCTAGTCTTTTGGAAGAATGATATTTAAGTATGCTTGGGAGAACTTACCCAGAAAAAGATGTTTCAACTTTCAAAGTACTGTTGTGTCTTTGAAATATTTGAGCTTTTTTTTGAAGTCTGACTACACCTTTCATTTTGGTTTTAGAATGAATTTGGACATTGAGCATTTGAGCTAGTCTTTTGGAAGAATGATATTTAAGTATGCTTGGGAGAACTTACCCAGAAAAAGAAGTATGATTCAACTTTCAAAGTAGCTGTTGTGTCTTTGAAATATTTGAGCTTTTTTCTTTTCTTTTCTTTTTTTTCTCTTGTAAGCTTTGCCCTACTGATAGCTGTTTTGTCCTTGAAATATTCAGAAAATTGAATTTTATAAAGGTATCATATTAATAATGATCCTCGTCTTATGAACATTGATCATGCTAGTCATAGTTGTCGAACTGTGTTGAGGTTGACAGTGCGGAATTTTTGTATTTCTTTTCTTGTACATAAAGACTTTCTACTTAAATTATAAAATATGGTCTATTGAAAAGCACTTAACAAGATATTAAACTTACCAAGACACGTAATGTAAGCATGTGACATGAGAAAAGAAGGCGTGTTACCGTGTTAGTACTTGTTTTGTCATGGACATAATTTAGAATTACTGTCTAGATAAAATATGGTTTGAAAATATAAAATCTCAAAGAGTTACAGTGATTGATAAGTAGAATTATATGATGTCAGAGTCACAAGTTATGCTGTTCAACGTGTTGCTTAAAAAAATAGGTCAAGAACCAACAGGTCAAATGTGGTGGTGATGTTTATAATATTGTTTATATCATGGGGGTGTTTGAAAATTGGACTCGCTAAAAGTTTCAAATTTCACCTACAAAATGTGCCGTGTTTATAAAATATGTGATCAGTTACGTGCTAGTCTTTAGAATTTAAGCCACTCAGCGAAGTAGCTTTAAGTGAGGACTTAATTTAATTTTTTTGTGTCTGAGTATCATAAAGAATATTTGTTGAGAGGTAAAGAAAGCAAAAGCTATGATAGTTTAATATTATTAATTTTTCAAGAGAGAGGAAACAGCCAAATTGTTCACTTATTCTTCTAACTAACAACCATGATAGTAATGTTTCATTGTTTGACTTAGGATTCCTCTGTCTCTCTCTCCCCCACTTGTGTCGAAGGAATAATAGTATTGTTGTGCAAATTGCACCTAACAAATACGTAACACAAAAATTTACATGGTTCAACACTCTACCTACATCAACGGATAGAAAGTTTCAAAATAAAATAGAAAGATTACAACAATGACTTAATGACTCTCTCAAAAAACCCAAACCCCTGATACCTCCTAGCTTTCTCTCATAAAATGGACAAGACAAGAAAATATCTTTTTCTTCTTCAAACATTCCTGCTGTGCAATCAATAATTGAGGCATTTCCATAATTTATATATTAGTTAAGGAACATGGTGTTGTTATTGTTGTTGTTTAGAGGAACGTGTCTCTGGTTTTGAGTGGTAACTACTAAGACCAGTTGGGTTGATTTATTAGTTCACTTGTGGTTTTAATTGCAATCTATGATTATGAAAATTTTCTTTGTTTGTTTGTTTGGTTTTTTTTTTTTTTTTTGGTTTCTCCATCTAAAGGCAATTAGAACAGAACTTTTATACTGATTCATTGGTAAAAACTAAAAAGTTGGTGGAGAAACACGTTTTATGCATTAAACTGCAATGAATGAATATGGAGAAACCAAACATTAACATGCATGATGATATAATAAGAAGGGAACTGCAGTAGTCCCACATGGCTTGTGTATGAAATACCGAGCTGTGGAGCTAAATATAAAAGTAGAGCAAAGGCACAAGAGAAAAGCATCTCTGCGCTTGGGGCAATGACGCAGCTAGTGAGGTTCTAACCGAGGCGCGTCTATTGCTGGTTGAAAACTATTTCCAACCCCCTCTTAGGCCTGGGTTTTGCCCTGGCCTTTGAGAATTTCTGCAAGGGCTTCCTCCGGGGTAAAGCCCTACAATTACTACTACCAAATGTTTACTTTAAATTGCAAATTACTCTATTGTTTGGCAGTTTTATGGTAAAAAAAGTAATAAACATTACAAGCAGGGTAGGCATACAAACCTCATTGAATGCCACAAATGCAAAAGTCTACTAAATCATTTCCCACCATCTTAACTAAATCTAGGCTACTCCTTAATAAAAATTAACTTTCACTGGAAAGAGAAGGGAAATTTCTTTTGTTGAAATAGAAAGTGTTTCTGCTTTTCTTATAACCAGCCACCACATAACTTACTGTTTCATAAAACAAGCCAAATCCTTGCACATCTTATCAATTTCTCCTTTTACTTTTTTTACAAGGTGAACATATTTAGAATACAACAGTAAATTATATCATAGAATGAAGGGTCTAAATTTAAAGGTCCCATATTTGAATAGCTTGCTGAAGCAATCAAATAATATACATTAAGAGAATAAACTACAAGATGCTCCAAGATGCTGCAATGGTTATATAGTCCAGGATATTTACTTCAACACCAAAGAAAACAGTGATGGTGCTGATGTTGTCTGGCACAGCAGAAAATTGCAAAAGAAAATGTGACTTTCTACATGCTAGACATTTCTCACCACAACAGAAATTTAAAAGAACCTTAAACAATCTTAAAGTCCTTAACTTTACGGAATTGTCCCCAAAAAAAAAAAAAAGTTATGAGGCTTTAACAAAAAGTAAAATATAGTCTCTTGGCAGAAATAGTGTATTTAGAGCCTGCCATAAACACTATGACAAGTAAACTGAAAATTGGATCAATATTAAATTATTAGAAGATGTATGTCACTCGTATGATCGGAGAAATTATTCGGTCCTTATGGAGGACTACATCAACAATGCCTAATGGTCCTCCACTCCAATAATATGATGCTATATGTCCGTTTAAACGAGTCATTATCCTAATCACACCCTATTGATTAAAATAATTATAAAACAAAATAAAAACATATCTCAGTTCCAACATCAGTAGTCAACGACAATCCTCTGTCTTACTCTGGCACCATTATGACGGTGAGCTTTGTCGTTCTCCTAGTCCCCAATCGCTTGCAACCAGATCTGGAATAGGTTTTGCAAGGCTTTTTGGCTTGGATTTTCTCACCGTTAGGAGTTCTTTTGCTTGAAAACAAATACTCTAGAAGACTAGAATAGAGGAAAAATACCGGGCATGGATTTTACCGAGCATTGTGGAGCCCAACGCCTGAATTTCCTTTAACTAAAATATATGAAAAAGCTAATAATGTGATCGTGTGGAATTTGTTGAAATAGGTATTTATCTAAGCGATTGAAGTTGTCAATATTACTTCCGCATCCCAACGCAAAAAGCCAAAGATACTAAAGTTTAAAATGTGGTATTTCAATTTGGTGATAAGAGGCATGAGATTACATATATTGAAGTTTAAAGTTGACGTTTTTATTTTCAAATCAACATGTGTTTCTGTTTAATTTCAAGTATTTGTGGATAGAGGCATGAGATTGCTTAGATTGTTGGGTGGTTTTTCTGAATTATTTTTCCACAGAGATAATGTTTTTTTTTTTTTGGTGAAGAATCTATAGAGATATTGTTAGCACCAAAGATGGGAATT
This sequence comes from Quercus lobata, assembly GCF_001633185.2. Classification (NCBI taxonomy): domain Eukaryota; kingdom Viridiplantae; phylum Streptophyta; class Magnoliopsida; order Fagales; family Fagaceae; genus Quercus; species Quercus lobata. Next base: position 44,931,171 of record NC_044911.1, on the reverse strand, counting down.
GACAAGATTCTTGTTTTCAATTTTCAATTTTAATTTTGGAGTGCATGATTAGGATACTGATTCATTTAAATTAGTCACATGACATTATATTATTGGAGTGGAGGACCATTTGGCATTGTTGATGTGGTCTTCCATAAGTACCACATAATTTGTCGTATGATTGAGAGTTATTTTTGTTGTAATATTCCATTTTCAAATACCTTCCAATGATTTCAGGCTCAGAGCTAAAGATAACTTGCATTTATCATAAGGCTCGGGCCATAGACCTATAAGAACTGTTCCATAATAAGACAATTCATTTGTAGTAGTTGATATTGGTTCCCCTTTAGAGCCAAAAATGATAAATAAATAAATAAAAAGTACTATTTTTGTTAAGACCTTCACTATTTAGAGTATAAAAAAAAAAAAAAAAAAAAAAATCCAAAAACAAAAAGGGCTTAATTTCTCAATAGACACCTCTCAACATTAAAGATAACACATACAATAACCTTTAAAAGAAAATGTCTAGTGCTAAGGCTATTTCCATGAACTAAAATACCTGGAGTAAGGAAATGGTAAATTCAAGCATACATTATGACAATCCACAGAACTCTTTTTTACCTTTATGATTTTGATAACCAACATACACCTTCCCATGGATTATCAAAAGGTCAACATCTCTTGGGAACCCCCATTGTGATCTTGTTCCCAATTGCATGTGAGTTAGTGTGTGAACTTGCGAGAATGAGTTTTGACAAAAGTGTTTATCAGCTTAATCTAGCAGTTTCACGCTAAAAAGAACATGAATTCTATCCAAATCTAACATCATAGAAATATGCACCCAAAAAAAAAAAAAAATCCTACAATTTTACTGTAGAATGCTTACATAACTCACTTGGTAGTAAATATTATTGATGCTACTTCAATAACAAAAAAAATAAATGTCCAAATCACGTTTTTGTGATCAGTGACTAATTGGTTTGTAAAGTTTATATAGTAAATTTTGAAATATCTTAAGAAAATAAAAAATAAAAAGGGAGAAGAAGAAGAACAAGAAACTTACACCATTCACGAGACATAACAGGACCCAAAGAACCATGGTGCAAACACAAGAGGCTTACAGTTCCCACTAGTCCCAATTGTAAAAGTAAACGGATTGAACAGCCAGACCATAAGTATGAGAAGTAACTGAACTCAAACGTGGTTAGCGCTTTTAATAAATCGTCATAAATGGGTATTAAAAGTTAGAACTAACTTAATAATCTTGAAAACATTACCTCACAAAATAGGCTTTTTACACTATTGTCAAGCATGTATATATTTTAATGGACTTCAATTTGTATTAAGTGTCATCCCATTTTTCATTTTGAAAAGTTTCTATACATATAAGTTCATGAATTTAAACTTAAAAAATATAAAATAATAAAAAATGACTCAATTTAAAATTTATTATATTTCTACCTAAACCTTTGAATGTGTAATACTTTCAGCCTATTTAAAACTACTTTAGGTATATTTTAAACCAATTTCAGATCCCATTTAAAATAACTTCTAATCTATTTTTAAAAAATCTAGCTAGATTTTCTCACAAAAAATTCTAATGAATTCAAATAGATTAAAAAAAAGTATACCGTGTTCTAAAAAACAGTTGTTTATATCTTATTTGAAAAATGCACACATAAAACAATTTATTGTATCATAATAACAAAAATTAATGAAGTTAAGAAGTAATAAAATATTTTTTTCTAAAATAAAATAAACAAAAATGAAAAATTTGCATGTTTTACCAAATAATATTTTTTACAATGCTATTTTAAGAGTTGACAAAATATAAGAATGCCAATTATATATACATACATACATATATATATATATAGAGAGAGAGAGAGAGAGAGAGAGAGAGAGAGAGATACAATGGTATTCCATCATATGAAGCGGTCCATGTTGAGATTTTACCTTTTTATATGAAAAGATTTTACTAGTTGAACTAACTGAAACCCACAAATATAAGAATAATCATTAATAGTATTTAACTTGTGTAGGATTTTTAATATGCATGTAAGTTTGTTTATTTTTAAATGTAATCATGGGGTTACAAGCTAATTTAAACTAATTTTTTGAATCAATATCTTTTCTTCTCTCTCCCCGTGTGTGTCTTATACTTGATATTCTTAAAAAAAGAAAAAAGAAAAAAGAAGGACCAATCTCTATTATCATTTATTCAGTACCAGTCAAATTAAACTATGCACATAACAAACTCACACGTTTAGTAGATCTAAACTTTGTTTAACAAGAACCAAAGTCAGGTAATTTTTCCCATATGTTCCATTTTTTAATTTTTTAAAGGAAGGAAGTCGTTGGCTACGAGATAAAGAATAGTTATAGTCCTATTCCGAGATCGAATTTTTTTTTTTTTTTTTGCTAAAAATTCCGAGATCGAATTTAATTTCACTAACTGAGATGATTACACCCTCGGTTTGACTTCATATTTTCAAAGATTAGATTTAGATGTAATTGAGTGATAGATAGCACCATGCCATGGCATAGCTGTCATAAGAAGCAAAACAGCATTGTCTCTTTCTTTTTTCAAGATTGAACTCAAATTAGCTCATTAATTATGTCTTTACCCATGTCATTGATCACTATATATATATATATATATATATATAGTTTTTGTATGTGTGTTTTATACCTTAAAAAAGATTAATTAAATTAGGTAAAAGTTAACAGATGTTCTAAAAGTATTATTTTAAGGACTATGTTTAACAATATTTTATAAATAAAAAAAAGGTAAAGCAATTAAATTTTTTTGATAACTTTTTACATTTCTCATTAGAATTGTGTCAAAATTTTCCTAAAATGGTTTATTAACAATTGCTCTACAGGTACCAATAAATATAACTCATTATTAAATTATAATTAGAATTCCTTGTAATCATTTTCAGAGTTTAATATAACCTAATAAATACATAACGTGAAATTTAGCATACGCTATACGCAACATATACTTTTACAATTCTTTGCTTAAAAGTCTGGACAAACATAAGAGAATTGCCATAGGTTAGTAGCAACCACAAACTTGCAATTGTTTATTAGAGTAAAAATTTAACTCAACCGCCCATTCAATCACAATACTCCATATTCTTTTAATAGCCGACGATAGTTTTGTAACTTGAATTAATAAATCTTGTGGGATTGATTCTTATCTTGAAAAAAAGGATTTTAAAATGGATGATATGACATAATAATCAACATTTGCTAACATGTTATTGTCAACTTTAAACTCGTGAAAAGGACTAGAGGATTTACTGTTAAAACTGATGTGAAATAAAAGATTTGACACGGTAAAAGAGTTCAGTCTATCTAAGCAAAAGCCTCCCAAGTCCATGCATAGATATCGTGCTTTGACATCTTGATATGTACAGGTAATTGAAAGAAAACAATGCCCACTTTGACATACAAATACAAGAACAAGAAGACACAGCTGTAATGGAAAATCTCATCTAAATGGGATTTCCCATTGCAAAAAATCTTTTATTACTTTCTCCAAGAAACAAGCACTTTTCATCAACATAATCAATTGGTTAATAATGAATCTGGAAGGTAAACCTAACGTGATTGCGTGTTGGGAATGCCGCAGCTTCATCTATAGTAGCAGTACTTTTGTGTGTCAAAATAAAATTCTTCCAGAATTTCATATGGTAGTATGATTTTCAAACATGTTGTGTTACCAGTGTAAATGCCATATATAGTCACACATTAATGGATATCTGGCTTTCACAATCTTATAGAACTCTTTTTTTTTCATTAATGTGTTGCCAATATTGTGGAATATTGCAGGTTGAGATGCAACGGCTGCATGTTATTTGAGAAATATGCCTAACTAGGTTTGGACTTTTGGAGTTTTTTAGAAGCCAAATGCGACCCACGCTACTCAAATTGTTTATAAACAATTAATTACACAAATTACTGAAAAGTCTCACATTCTTTCTTTTGATTATGTGGTTGGCCTTTCTTGCTTTACCTTGCTGCATGAAGAAATACTAATTGGTTGGTATGTGAGCCCAAAAACCACTAAGGAATACTTGTGGAAATGTGACCCCACAATGAAATTTGAACAATATTTTTCCAATTGGAGATAATATACATTAGTCTCTTTTTACTTACAAGCCTAGATATATATATATATATATATATATATATTTGCGGATTGTACTCTTGTGCACTCATAAACCTTCTCCTATAATTTAATTCCAAGTTATGGACATTAATTAATTTGTTTCATGAATCAGATTGAATCCAAGTTTTCTTGCAGGAGAGAACCAGAAAAACCACATAGCTGATAAGACTCTTTATTTCAACGTGACTTCTACATATACTTAGAAACAATTGTTAGTGACATAATCAAGAAGTTTTTTTTGTTTAACTATTAATGTCTCACCAATCTTTTACTATTAAATATAGAGACAAATTAAGAGATATATCTAATTTTACACCTAGAACAGTAAAAGATTTCAAATGTGCATTTTCTTCTGTCTAAGTCAGAAAATATTAGCCCCTCAAAAAAAAAAAGTCAGAAAATATTATATAATTATTGGAGGACACAAGCTAGAATTGGAGAGTACAAGGCTACGAGGAAATTAATATATAGTTTATGCTGTATCTCATCATAAAATGTTCTGCAAAGTTTTTTCTATATAGAATTGAAAATGATGGTACCAACTACCAAGTTTGATCTGCAGACTCCCAGCCAACTCGTATGTTCTACTTCTACAAAGCAGCCTCACATCTTTGAAATCTGATCCGTTTTCACCTAACTCTCGGACACTTTCGAATCCGGATCGCTATCTCATAAATGTTTACAAAATGGCCCACAAAATTGCAGAGAGTAACAAGGCAACAACGTAAATAATGTCTATTGCCATGGACCATGTGACAATGATAGCCTAAATTTGGGTAGTATATTCACTATTCAGGGATTAACTTAATTTTAGAGGATGATTTCAATTTTCAACCTTCAAGCAAGGATCCATGGACCATGAGACAACCATCAGTGGCGGCTCAAGAAATCTTTTTTAGATAGTCAATAAGAAATTAAGAAACGTAAATTATACAAATTTTAATAATAAAAAAAAGGATTTGAATATGTCGATATCACAAAAAAAAAAAAAAAAAAAAACACATAAATATATAAAGTTTTACAATTTCTTTCTACTAAAAAAATAAAAAAAAAGTAAAAAATGATTCATAAGAGATAAAGTGAGAATTGCAAATGCTAAAATAAAGTGAGAAAAAGTCTAAAATAATGATAAAAAAGAGAACAATGGAGAAAGATAGTGACATATAATACATGCGACGATTGCGAGAGTAATGGTAATAATTTTTTGGTGAAATATATATTGCAAGTCAGGGTCTTAATATGAACAACTTCACTTACAAGTAAAGCTGCCACCGACAAGTCGACACCGATAGCCTAAATTGGGTAGTATTCCCTATTTAAGGATCAGCATGTAGAAGATGATTTTCAACCTTGGCATAGTGGAAAGAAGAAAAATCATTGCTGTTAATTAGGCAAGGGTTCATAAGAGAATAGATCAATTACACAACACCGTGAAATTCTTTTTTTTGTTGGGGGGGGGGGGGGGGGGGGGAGAGAGAGAGAGTAAATTTGCATATTTTGTCCACATTCTAACATTTGTTCAAAATTATCTTTATATTTTAAGGGTTTGGCTTACCTCCAATACTTTCTTAACTAGACATGCCATTTTGTTTTAAATATATAATGATCAGTGATAGTGAGTTTTAATCTCTACTTTTTATTTAATTAGTGGATGATGTGACAGTTCCTCATTAAAACAAAAAAAAAATTCTAGTTAAAAAAGTATTGGATATAAGCTAAACCCATATTTTAAAATGTTTAAAAATTGTTTTTACTAATGTTTAATAAATGAAAAATGTTGATATATCAACTCTTAATTACAGTGATCATTATGTACTATAGTTTATATGAAAGAATGGGTTATGGAATAATTAATTAAGATAGGAAACTGGCCTACCTATGCTTGCTATGATCTAGGAAAATAAGAAAGGACATATAGCCGCTCAAAATAAAATGAAAAAAGTATATCAATTACCCTTTTTTTTGTCAGATTAAATAATCCTTAAAGTCCTCTATGTGATAGTTCGGTGAAAAGAAAACAATAAAGATAGTATCTACTTGCCATTTAAAAGAAAGAAAAGCACTCTTAGGTCTATTTAGAATTCGTTTATTTTGTTAAAATTTTAAAAAAAAAATATTAAAAATATTGTAGATAAAGATAAAAGTTAGTTGAAATAATATAGTAAGACCTATGAATAATACCAAAAAGTACAGTGTGGTCTATAAATAATAGCAAAAATAAGCTGAAAAGTAAAATAAATTGACAAAATTAATCATGTCAAACGGACACTTCACCCGTCAACATTACAAACTGAATTCTAACTCTAAAGTCTAAAATCTCACCATATTCATTGAAGTCAAATTATTTAATCTCAAATCTTTTACCTGACTGTCGTTATATTTGACCCCTTCAGCGAATTACCAAACATATTTTACTTGACATAGAAGAATTGAAGCCTATTTTAGCTCTCAAAAATAAGAAAAAGAAAAATCGATGTTAGAGCCATATTGCTTTCCTATGAAACTTTCTTTAAACTTGGGAGTTTGAAGAGAAAGGGGCGTCGTGTCGCATTTTTCTATGTCACAATCACATGGAAAGAGATAGGGAGACAAAAATTACTATCCACAGTGTCTATACCACACACGACCCGGTGGCACTCTTAAATCGTAAAATGGTCCAATTTTCCCCTTTCAAAGCCACTTTAGCATTCTTTATTTTAAAAGTTTAAACGTAATTTTTTTTTTTTTTTTTTTGGAGTCAACAATGCTACAAGTCCAATGGTCCAACCAAACCAACCACTACGCATGCAATTTATTATGATCCACACAATAAATACCATTACCAAAAAACAAATGGCTCAAGGCGGCAACAGCATGTACGTCTGCTCAGTGCTCACACTACTAGACTCCCCTCGTTTTTCTCTTTTGGTTTCTTTGTGTTCATATATATATATATATATATATATATATATATATTATTTTTTTTTTATGGTACAAGGTTTAAAGTTTATTGAACATTCTAGACAACTTAATTATGGCAAACATTCTCCATTTTTTATTAGATCTTGTTCACAGCTACTTGTGTCTATGCATAAAAAAAAAATAATAATAATAAAATAATAAAAAATAAAAAAACTCTCCGTTGATCACCTTGGACAGATCTCAACCGATAAAAATGACATTAAGAAGAATGTGAATCTGCCACTTGGCAGTTTTATGTTAAGGGCTCTTTGATAAGAAGGAAAGGAAAATGTTAAACTGTACCTTGGTTCCCTAAGTACATGGGTATCTCAATTAGGGCCCAAGAGTTTTTATGGTAACTCTATCATTAAATTTCTAAAATCCTATACATCTATTTTGAAACAAGTAGATTGAATTTTACTCTTACATCACATCATTAGTAGTTTAAATACATACCAAAATAGTGATAGCTATTTTTTTTGGTTGATAATGTGTTCAAATCTAATTCAATCGTTTCAAAATGAATCGATATGGTTTAAACACTCCATAATAGAGTTATAATGAGAACTTTAGAGGATCTTAATCTGTAAACATTGGATTTAATCCAAACTAATGATAATCATTAACATGACAAATATTATAATTAGTCATGTCATGGTAAAAAATTGATGGATGGAAGGATCATACTTCAAATTTTAACAAATTGATAATTAAGTTAAAACTTTGTAAAAGTTATAGATTGGGTTTATTCTTATGCTTAAATTAAATAATTAATACGAGGTTATGTGATATATATGCTGAAAGGAACACAAATATTTAAATTAAATTTTAATGAAAAGATTTGAAGATTTCATCATTGTATTACATATGGAGTGCCATGATGAATAGTTGTCAAGATAGTATAGCCATTTATTTCTTTTATGGATTTAAGTGATAATCTAATGATAATAACATCTTTTATAGTACCTTATGTTTGTGATTTGAACACCAATTTTCTTCATAAGTACAACCACACTTAACACTATTTATGCTTATTTTCACAAAAACTAATTTATGGTCAATTTAATTTCCAGAATGCAGTCTCATAGCAACTGTATTGTGACAATTATATGCACCAATATGTATCTGAGTAGTAAATTGTACATGGATAACAATCAAAGATGAAAATGAAAGCAAAAAGAGACTTGGAGGAGGAGAGAAACTTTCAAACCGTGTTAAGTGCAGTATACGCTAAGGTAATAAATTTTATATTTCAATAAAGTTAGCATGTTTTGTAATAGACTTGTAAATTTCTAGTTTAATATTATATCATGGTTTATCGAATATATATATATATATATATATCCGAAAAGTCTGAGTAGAATTTGTCATCAATCCAAATCTCAAGAGTTAATTTTGTATTTTACTCTTAAAAAAAACGCCAAGAATGTTGAACCTTGTGCTGAGTATGCTCTCATGCTTTACTAGACTCTACTACCCTACCCCCACCCAACCGAGAATTGTTTTGTTGCTTGGCTAGTTTGAAGTTTAAACACATAAAGAAAAAGGGATTTTTTTTTTTTTTTTTTTTTTGAGGGGGAAGAAAAAGGGAACCAAAAAAAAGGGGAAAAGTTATTAAAAATGATAGTTTTTTTTTTTTTTTTTTTTTTGAAGGGAATAAAAATGATGGTTTTGAAGTTTGAAGTTTGAACACATAAATGAGAAAAAAAAAAAAAAAAAGGTTATTAGAATATCTAGTTTGAAGTTTGAATATATAAAGAAAAAAAAGGAAGGTTGATTAAAAATTTTGAAGAGAAAAAATTCAAGTGTCTTACGTTTGAAATTTTGAATTCCTGGTAGGGGAAGGTGCATGGTGTGGCTTGGCGAATGGTCCAAACTCAAAAGGGGAAAAAAAAAGGAAACGTCTTATCCCTGTAGGTCACTTATTATATACGCACCTTATGTCATACATTAAAATTTGTGGAGATGAAAAAAACAAAAACAAAAACAAAGCACAAAGCACAAATTGGGTTTGACTGCTTCTTCGTACATGGACTACATTAATTAGTTATTATTATCATCTCAAAAGTTTTTTGATATTTAAATAGGTTTAAGTATTAAAAAAAAAACCTCATTTAGTAATTACCATCTTTGATTAATAATAATAATAAGATGGTATTACCATTGCTTGGTTAGGGAAAAGGATAAAAGAAGATTACCCCTCATTAACTTATGGGTTAATAGATTTTAAATACACCAAAATATTAAAGAGCTTATTCTGACAACAGAGACAAGAACATTTTTTTTTTTTTTTTTTATATAGAATCACTGAGAGTCAGTCAAACTAAATTCGGTAACAAAGTAACACTCTAGGTTAATAGGCTTTCAATTGCCAATAGAGACTTGAAGATATGTTTTTAATATAATCACTGAGAACAAACCAAACAAAATTCCTTAACAAAATAACGATTTATCTTCTTTTTTGGTAGAAAATGATTTATCTTTAACTCGTTTATCGTTATAAGATGTGACTCGTGAGATTAATTATGAATTATTATAAAGATTTGAAAAATATTGGGTTGATGTTTATGTCAATATAGAAGAACAAAAAGACAAAATTTTAAAAATTCTATTTCCATATACATTATATAAGATCTAAACCAATTTGTATTTGTGAAGATATGAACCCTTAATTTTGAATCTAAACATTTTTTTTCAATTCCATTTTGTAAATTGAAATTTGAAAAATTTTAGAGGTACTATTCATTTTAAATTGACTTGATTGAAAGTGTTTATGTCAGATATAAAACATGATTTCATCAATTGTAAATCTCACAAATAAAGCGCATACAAACCAAATGAGTGTCACACAACACCAAAACTTGCAATCACAATAATTTATAAAATTATTATTATTATTTTGTAATAAACCAAAAAAAAGAAGAAGATAAGTTTGATCATTATTGATTGATCATTACTATGCTTGTCTCATTATTCATACTATTATTAATTGATCAGCATTACCCAGGCCATTGAATGAGAGATGAGACAATGCCTTTCTTACTATTACCATGCTTGTCTCATTCATTAGTAATCTATATTTAATTTGTTATAAGATGTGACTCGTAAGATTAATTATAAATTATATATATATATATATGTTAATATCAATATAGAAGAAAAAAAACACAAAAAATTTTAAAAATTCTTTCTCCATATACATTATATAAGACTTCAATATTTATCATAATATACTAATCTGAACCAATGTATACTTGTGAAGATAAGAACTCTTAATTTTGAATCTAAACATTTTTTTTTTCAATTTCATTTTGTAAATTAAAATTTGAAAAATGTTAGAGGTACTATTCATTTTAAATTGACTTGATTGACAAAAACATTGAAAGTTTTTGTCAAATATCTCACAAATAAAGCGCTTACAAACCAAATGAATGTTACACTAGGACACCAAAACTTACAATCACAATAATTTATAAGATTATTGTTGTAATTTTGTAATAAACATTATAAAAAAAGAAGAAGATAACTTTGATTATTACTAGTATTAATTTTTTTTTGAGAATGTGATCATTACTATGCTTGTCTCAGTATTAACCAGGCCATTGAATGAGACAATCCCTTTCTTACTGAGAAATTATAAGGTCTATATGGTAGACAAGTGATGTGATCTACCATTCCACTAAAAAACTTCTACTTGTTTAAAATTATTAGTTAGAAAATTTTTTAAAATAGAAATTAATTATTGATTCAGCAATTTTAAACAAATAAAATTTTTTTAGTAAAATGGTGAACAAATGACATAGTCCAACAAAAGACTCTATAATTTCTCATTTCTTACTATTACTATGCTTGTCTCATTCACTAGTAATCCATATTTTACTATATTCATTTTCTTAATATTTTGGTCAGAGAGGTTGATTTTCGTGTTCTATTTAATTGAATTAAAATTAGGAAAAGACAAGGTCAGAACTCCGACCACGTAAAACTAAGCTCATAGAGAGAGAGAGAGAGTGTGTGCGTGAGAATAGAGCTTTCGTTTTCTTTGACTTGCGTGAAGTAGCAGAGGCTTCTTCTACAGCTTGTAAAAAATGAAAGAAAAAAAATTCCAAATACATTCACTGATGTATGAAATTAATGGAGGAGGAAATAGAGAGGAAGAATCACTCAAGGGAGACTAGGTAAAATCACATTTTTAAATACTTCAAATAAATAAATAAATGTTTCTTTTTTACTCTTTATTTTTTCCTCTTTGAAAGTTTTAATTAAACAATCTATAATATATATAATATCTTTCAAACCGCGTTAGTCTACTTCAACACATGACTTTCTGAAACCATGGTTTCAAAGTCTTTAACATCGGTTCAATAGCAACAACAAAAAACACACACAGAGACCCAAAACTCATCAGACTTCTCTTCCTTTCTGTTCTTTCTTTCCTAGTTCCAAAGAGACATTTTTTGTTATAAAACTGAACCTAATATTTAATTCCTTATCATTTTTACAGAGCCTATTCTAGTTGTCTAAGCTTCAATAGAAATTGCTTTCTGGGTTTCTGGGTTTGTTGTTTCTGGGATTGAAAGCAAGTCCTGCTTGGTTTTTTTCATATATATTCCTGTTCTTCTTTCCTTGTTTCACTGAAAATTCTGTTTCATCTGAATTTTCACTTTCTGGGTTTTTCTCTTCACACACCCTTTTCTGTTTGGAATTGAAAGAAAGTTCAGAACTTGCTTTTTTCATTCAAAGCATTGACTTTTTCAACAAAGGCTTGCTCTTTCTGGGTTTTCCGGGCTCATTTTCTGGGGTCGACTTTGTTGTAGGATTTTCTCTGCAACCAAACAAGGAGAACTTGTCACCATGGTTGGTAAGGTTGCTCTCAGTCTAGCTTTCTTTGTTTTCTTCCTCGGAGTTTTCGAAGCTGTTGCCGGAATCCACAATTGTAATGGCTCTACCTTCGCTGGTATCGAATTGCCTGATCACCTTAGCTTCAATGCCGTTTCGTCTTCTTCGAGTACCGGTTGTAGAGGTTCAGAACCAACTAGGCAAGCAGTACTAAATGAAGAAGAAGATGAACGTAGAGATGCACCTCATAAACAGACTTTGAAGCTCCACTTAAAGCACAATCCACTGAGCAAAGAAAAGGAGCCTAAAAAATCTGTGGCTGAGTTCACAAACAAGGACTTGACTAGAATTCAGACTCTTCATACAAGGATTGTGGAGAAGAAGAACCAAAATACCATTTCAAGGCTAAATAAAGAGAAGGAGCAATCAAAGAAGCAGATTAAGTCAGTTGTTCCTCCGGCTGCAGCGCCGGAATCTTCTGCAGGCGACCTTTCGGGGCAGCTCATGGCGACTTTGGGATCTGGGGTGACTCTTGGCTCTGGAGAGTACTTCATGGATGTGTTTGTGGGTACTCCTCCTAAACATTTCTCTTTGATACTTGATACTGGTAGTGACCTTAATTGGATTCAATGTGTTCCTTGTTATGATTGTTTTGAACAAAATGGACCCCATTATGATCCTAAAGATTCCAGTTCTTTTAGAAATATAAGCTGCCATGATCGTCGGTGTCAATTGGTCTCATCCCCTGATCCTCCTCGGCCTTGCAAAGCTGAGAATCAATCATGTCCTTACTACTATTGGTATGGAGATAATTCAAATACCACTGGAGATTTTGCGATTGAAACGTTCACAGTTAATCTTACTACGCCTTCCGGGAAGTCAGAATTTAGGCGGGTGGAGAATGTGATGTTTGGGTGTGGTCATTGGAATAGAGGCCTATTCCATGGGGCCGCAGGATTGTTAGGACTGGGAAAGGGGGCTCTCTCCTTTTCTTCCCAGCTGCAGTCTCTCTACGGTCACTCATTTTCGTATTGTCTTGTGGATAGAAATAGTGACACAAATGTTAGCAGCAAGTTGATTTTTGGAGAAGACAAGGACCTTTTGAGTCATCCCAATCTGAATTTTACTTCATTTGTTGTTGGTAAAGAGAATCTGGTTGATACATTCTACTATCTTCAGATTAAAGCAATTGTGGTTGGAGGAGAGGTGCTTAACATACCAGAGGAGACTTGGAATTTGTCACCAGAAGGAGCTGGTGGTACAATAATCGATTCTGGTACCACCCTAAGTTATTTTGCAGAACCTGCTTATGAGATTATCAAGGAGGCATTTGTGAAGAAGGTTAGAGGGTACCCGTTATTAGAAGACTTTCCCATTCTGAGTCCTTGTTACAACGTGTCTGGAGTTGAGAAGATAGAGCTGCCTGAATTTGAAATTCATTTTGCAGATGGAGCTGTGTGGAATTTCCCAGTTGAGAATTACTTTATCCCGCTTGAACCAGAGGGTATTGTTTGTTTGGCAATTATGGGAACTAGTCGTTCCAGTCTTTCAATAATTGGAAACTACCAGCAGCAGAATTTTCACATCTGGTATGACATAAAGAAGTCTAGGCTGGGATATGCTCCAATGAAGTGTGCTGATGTTTGACGTTTTTATAGAAGATTGGAGATAATGGAAGGAAAATTGTATACAACGGTGATTAGGAAGGGAGAGTTTTTTTTTTTTTTTTTTTCCTATGAAAGATAACACACAAAAAGTAGATTCATTGTTTTTTTCAATCTTTTGAGACCAGGTGATTATAGAAACAAGGTCATAATTTGCTTTAACAAAAATGTACCATTGCTTTTATACATATATTATCTGCTCCCTTTTGAAGTTAGTTATGTCTTTTGATTTGAAATTGTTGTTTAATTGAGGGATCACTGATGCTAGACTGATATGATGTATTTACTTTAGTATTAATTGAGGCTTATCCCTTATTCTTGATTGGTATTAAACACTTGTATACAAGAAATTAGCTAAAATAATTGGTGCAAGGCCTATTATATCATTGTTCAGTAGATTCACAACTACAGAAACCTTATCTCAACTATTTGGGATTTTCTACATGAATTTCTGCATTCTACTTGCTTGTGGGTCAACTACTGGGGTGTTTACCTTATATTTCATATTCTTGGATCTTTTTCTGTCATTTCCTATTTTCGATTAGTTGTCGTAAATTGACACAGTTTTGGAGCATTAGTTGATCCAATTGCTATTCCTTTAAATCTTCTTTTCCTGCAATTCTGTTCCTTTAATCATCATATCTTCTTAAATTAGTAATTCTAGCTTTACCAGTAAGCTGTTAGTCAGTCGAGGCTTAAAGAAGGGATGAGCTCCCTAATGGTATTATAGACTGCTCTTTATGTCAACTTTGATGTAGATAAACACTTTTGTGTGTGGATTTGACAGGCCTGGTGTGGATCTCCAAATGAGGCAAAATCTTTAGATGACTGATATCCCTCTCTTTTAATACTCAGTTTGTGGTAGGGTTGCATCACTGTGCATGCAGAGATTATCTCCTAGTGTTTTTCAAGGTTACAACAAGAGTTTTCCTATATAGATAACTAGTGAATCAAGCTTTACTGTTGAAGTTCTGGTTCACAACCATGCTTTTTGTTTGGCGAGGAGAGTTAGTCCAAGCATTCTCTTGCAAGTTTGGTGACTACAAAACATATATGCATCAATTCACACTTGTTAAAGGATGTTTGAAGTGTGGCTTGCTAAATGAGTTGATATTGCATGCATAAAGGGACTGTCATTTGAAGGCATCTTGCTTGAAACGTTCGTGTCTAACTGAAGCCATCAAGAAAACTTAGAGGGAAAGTCCCACCACAACAATTGATGAATTCATAAATACGTTTATTGAGCTATTTTGTGTATAACTGTTTATCACAAGCTGTGCCTAGCTTAACGGATGGTTTATAGTTTCTTTTGATGGATGAGGTCTGTTGAAATTAAAATGAAATAGAAAATACTGTAAGGAGAATGCAGAAAAAAAGAGAGAAAACAAGGGTGTTACGTAGTTTGGTCTGCCGGCTTACATCTATAGTTTAAAATCTTTGATGGCTACATCTTTGATATTAGAACTATGCATATTACAATAAATCATACTAAGGCATATATAAAGATTACAGGAGCTAGAATTAGGTCTAGCTAGACCTTAAAATATAATTCAGCCTCTTGGACTATTACAAATAATAAACCACATAAACCCAGAGCCATACTATCTTGGCTAGTAGAAAAACTTTCATCAATCTGACAACCCATGTCTATCTCCAACAGTCTTTCTCAACATAAACCCTATAGGAATATAT
Source organism: Quercus lobata (assembly GCF_001633185.2). Lineage (NCBI taxonomy): Eukaryota > Viridiplantae > Streptophyta > Magnoliopsida > Fagales > Fagaceae > Quercus > Quercus lobata. The sequence goes on along the minus strand of NC_044911.1, from coordinate 44,915,877 downwards.
ATCTTTAAGCAAGGTCTCATTTAGAGGTTCATTGTGAAGGTGTCATTTCATCTACCTTAGTGCAAACTTCTTAAGCAGAACATGAATGGAAGGAAGGACTTCTGAAGACTTTAGATTTTAACATTTCAGAATTATAAAACTTTCCAATTTCTTTTTGGATTTGATCTGATAACTCATGTTGTTATTCATCAATATACAGATTTCATGCGTGAAGTTTATGAATGTCCTTAATATTTTCAAAAGGTACGTGAATATCACATGCTTCCAAAACAAGAAGTAGCGGTCCTTAAGTGCAATTAGCCAATTAGGATTGAAGAGAGAGAGCAGAGACCACAAAACTTGAAATTTCAAAGTTTGACCTGTTTGTCAAGGTGGGCTTCCTTGGCAAGCTGCCACCAATCTGGGATAGGTATCAACATTTTTGTCACGTGGTCAACCAAACTAGTATTAAACAAATATTAAAAACCATCACTCTCATCATGACTAACCTGGCAATTAATACTACCCCATTATCTTTAACATGCAACTTGACTTTCAAAAGCTTTCCCACTCATTTTCAGGAAAAAAAAAAAAAAAAAAAACCATCTGGAGCCTGTAGGGCTTATAATTGGGCAAGCTAGATTGACCCACATTGTGAGTCCAAGTCCAACCCAAAGTTTCTCCAAGTTTGAATTGGAATTTTCGGCCTTGAGTTTGGCTTTGGGCTTAAGTTAAATTGGACTAAACTTAAGTTGAGGTCTCTCCAGTGCAAGCATAGTCAAGCAACCTCTTATTGAAACTAACGTAATCAGAATTTAAAGCCGTGACCTCACCATCTCCCTATGGTTTTACTATACTCCCAAGTCTCCAACATCAAAAAAATTGAATATTTTGATATTTCTTGACTTAGAATTCTTATATATGAAATGGTATGTGGCATATTTTAATTTGGATTAGTAGTCATATATGATAGAGATTGCAAGCTTAGATTGTTTTAAGTTTTAACAATCATGTTAGTCATAGAATCCAAAGGGAATGACTATATTGAAATTTGAATATGATAAAGTTTTATTTCAAACTGATTTGGATGAATATTCTATGATTCCTTATATGGTGGCTCATAAAATCATTCACATGTATTATTTAAACAAATCACTTACTCATTAAATAGATTATATGACTAAAAGTACACGTTACTTAAATAATGTCAAATATTAAAAATGAAATTATAATTTTTTATACCTCCTTGGACTAGAATGAAAAATTATCCTAAATATATAGGGTAAAAAATGTATTTTTATTTCATTCTAACAAAGAAATAAAAGGGCAACTTAAAACTCTCCATTGCCTCAGCTAGTGGACGTAAGAAGAGGAAGAAGCGAAAAAGTTTAGTTTAGTTTTAATTGTTATTTAGAATCAACTTCAAATAGTTGTATAGCAATCTATTTACTAATTTTTATAAAATTTTCATAATTGGCTAGCACGATAAGATGATATAATTCACATTATGTCTTAAATGTACTTATGTAGGGTTTATTGAGTCATGACCATTGTTTTAAATTGAATCGATTTGAATGTGCATCAGCCTATAAATACTAGTCTGGTTATCATATAAAATTACAAATTCATAAAAATGGAGGGTGGGTGGGGGGACCTAAAAATCAACAATTCAATAAGGAAATTCAAAGTTGGATAGGTTTAATAGCGTAGCAACAGTTCATTTTGAAAGGATGCATCATGCATCAATGATGTTTTATCTTGACATTATATGGTTACATGTATTGTTAAGATGGACTCAGTGACCATTGAACTTATCATTTTTCTTGGTAATGTATAGATGGGGTTGGTGAAGAAAATGGGATGGATGAACATTAGTTTGTTTAAAAATTCATGTTTATTTTAATATCATAATTTTTTTCTATTTTACATACTCACTTTTCAAAATACTTCACATCAAATTATATATTTTTCGCTATATTTCATTAATATATCAATTTTTCTTAATTTTTTTAATTGTTTTAATTTTTTTGCATACAGTAACTATCATTCACTCTCTTTCTTCATCTTTGGATACATAAAGAAAGAATAAAATAAATAAATGCAAATGAATAATGCTAGCATACAATAACTGTAGTAATAATATATTTTTACACAACTTTACATGGCTTAATATGAATGAATTTTGAACTTGATTGGCTAAGTATGGACAAAATTGCCTAATGCACTTTTCACCCAAATTATATAGCCTTATGCCTTCCTTCCTAAACTAATTAGGGAAATGCCCATCTTTTGAAACTCGACTTTCTCAAAATTGAGTTAAGCCTTATAGTGACTTTTTTAAGGACTTATAGTGACGTTTTAAGGACCTATAGTGGCGTTTTGTAACTCGAGCTCCAAGAAATCAAGTTACAAAATGTCATTATAGGTCTTTAAAATGTCACTATATGTTCTTAAAAATGTCACTATAGGGCTCTAGAATTTTTTTTTTTAACTAGATTTTGAGAAAATCGAGTTACAAAATAAGGGAATTTCCTTAATTAGTTTGGAAATGGGGGCATAAGGCTATATAATTTTGGTGAAAAGGGCATAAGGCCATTTTGTCCACTAAAATGTGGTTATTTTTGTACTATACAAGCATTGATAAGAGTGTTCTTAAAGTTATAATAAAAATAAATAAAATGAAAATGATCTCTGAAGGATATTTTCATCTATTATTCTGTTTGGGAGTTTGGCTAAAAGGAATGTAATAGTTGTAACTTGTAAGGGAATGCTCATTTCATTTGGTTCCCTCTTATGTATTTCTTGAGAAAAAAAATATATAAAAAGATAAAGAGTGTAGTTGTAAAAGTAATACTGAGGATTGTCAATCTATGCAATAAGAGAGAGAGAGAGAGAGAGAGGGAATTTACATAGTTCAGTAGTGTGCTGTGTGCTACACATCCGTGGGAGCAGTTTCGCCATGCCTACAATTGTTACGTTGCGCTTATGCTCCACTGGCTTTCTGCACTCCTTCCACAAGGTCTCTATACAAGATATCAATGATATTTAGGGCCCGTTTGGTAGAGGAATTTGAATAATGTTGTTTATAATTTTTTGAAATACGTGTGGGTGAAAAGTGTATGGAAATGTGTGTAATATTGTTTAAAAACTGAAAATATGTTGTTTAGATAGTCTATCAAACAGGGCCAATGTGTGTTTGGGAAGCAATGAAAATTAAAAATTATTTCACTATTTAACTTATTTTTGCTACTATTCATGGCCCCACTGTACTATTTCAACTAACTTTTATCTTTATTTATAGTACTTTCAATAATAAGTTTTCAATTTCAACAAAATAAACGGTATCTAAACAGACCTTTACTCATTAACATATGAGCTTATTATCTCAAACATAAATTATATTTTGATTTCATTTTCATTCCTTCTTCTAGAAACCCCTAAACACGTTGGAGATATTTTATTATTTATTTATTCATTACATTACATTCATTTTTTAAAATTAAAAAAATAATTTTATATATATACTTAGTACAGTACTTAAGTGCTGTTTCTTAGGTTCTCTTCTTAAAATTTTGTTATGTGGATTTTTTCTTATTGGATGGAAGTGTATTTTTAAGTTAAGTAGCCACATGACTGAATTTTAAGAAGGAAACTTAAGGAACAACACATAAAATACTGTACCTAAGTTTTGTCCTATATATATATATATATATATATATATATGACTTTGTTCTTATTTATTTGATTAAGTAAAAGGGAAAAAAAAAAGTTATAATTTTTTTTGTTGGCTAGTTGTCCAAAATTCTTAGAGATTGATGTTTTCTATGTTGTCTTTATTTGTTCTTCTATATTTTCCCTTCACTTTTTTTTTTCCTTGGCTAAATCTAATATTAGAAAGGATCTTCTGAAAAAATACATTTTATTATCCTTAACTATACCCTTGATTATAGTTTGCCCTTTGAACTTTTAGAATGTACAGTTACCTCCTTAAATTATAACATTTGTTTCACTTTACATCTCAATGTTAATTGGGTTATTAACTTAGACAGAAAGGTATGAAACATGTGAAAATATCTAATTTCCCATTTTTTCTATTCCTTAAAAATAAAAGAGAAATTACATTTTACCACCTTAAACTATACTCTCGATTATACTTTCCATCCTAAACTTTGGTTTTTTGTCCAAAATAATGGCATAATTGACAACACGGTGCAAAGTATAACACAAGTTATAGTTTATGGTGCTAACCGTGCATTTTGAAAATTTAAAATGTAAAATGTAATTTGTGATATAATTTAAGGTGATAAAATATAATTACTTATTTATTTTATAATTAGTCCCTGTGTGAAAGGTCCATTTAACCCGACTAACTTTCGGAAAAGCGTTCAATTAAACTCTTTTGTTCTTAATTAGTTTATAGAAAAAGGGAAGGGAAAAAAAGGTTATAACTTATAAAAGTGGATATATTAATTTCACTTAATAAATAATTATTAATTAAAATATTTATGTCGTTATTATTTCAACTTGATCAGACTTCGTTCTTCTCTCTTTGATTCAATTTTAAAAACAATGGTTATAACTCACGAGTAATAGATGAACAAGTTCAACTCTTACTGAAAAAAAAGGAAAAAAGAAAAAAAGTGGTATTGCTTTTTGGATAAAGCTTCCATCGTGTACTTTAATGCATTGAATGGAACACGATGCAAATACATGATCAACTGTAGACATGTGTTTGAGCATTGGACTCAAACCAAATCTTTTTCTTTTTATCTCAAAGAGCAATCATGATTGGGCTAGGTAAAATTAGAATTCAATGGCCCAATCCTGGCCCTGAGCCCATTAGGGGCCCTACCTGGAAACCTTACTTGAAACGCTGAGTACCCCAGGCCCAGCATCTATTGAAATCCCTCACGGCCTCACCCTATGCCCTCTTCTTGAAATCTTTTTTTTTTTTTTTTTTTGATTGGACTTGAAATCTTTTTGTCTAACTCAAAAACGATTCTATTATTCAGTGAAAAAAAAATAGGCTAAGTTCTATGAAATGAAATCTACAGGATTATTAAATCAAAACACAATAATTTTTTATATTTAAAAATATGATGAGATTTTTAATCAAAATAAAATAATTATCATTATATTTTTTATTTTTCAACATTTATATTTTAGTAATCACATTAGTTTGTACATTTAATAAATGAATGTTTGAATTATATAATTATGGTTAATATCACATTATTTTGTAAAATCAATATACTAAAAAATATAATAAAATTCATAATATACCTAACACAACTGCCTCAAGCACTGTGTACTGTACACTAATCTTTCTCTATCTCTAACCAAAACCAGATCTCACAATTATTAATTTACTATAAAATGATTAAAAGGTTTCATTTTCTTTACAGAGTACCAAACAAAGATTTAAAATCAAAAGAAGAAAGGAATTAAATCAAATTAAACAATATTTAACAATCTCAAATCTCCCCCTCAAAATGAAAAACAATATTAATCATTTTTAAAAAGGTTGGAGAGTTTGGTGACAATCACACCCAAAACTACTCCCACACACAAAATGTGAAGACGAATGGTGGTAAGTGGTAGGTAAATGAAAGCCCCATGATTAAGAATGGGGAGAGACTTTAAAGCACATGAAGTAGCTACCAACCAACCAGACAACCTCAGGAATTACTCCACTACTGTTCTTCTTTCTCTTCTTATAAATCCACTTCTTCTGGGCATTCTGTTTTTGGGTTCTCTTGTATTAAAACTAAGACTCTCCTGCTCTTGTGAGTTTGACTTTGTTTTTCTTCTGTCTGTGTTTCCACTTTGATGTTTACCTTCATGTGTTTAAATCCTTGGCAATTGTTGGATGTTGGGTTTTATTTTTTCGAGTTTAAAGTTTAAATTTTTAATCATTATGCCTGTAATTTTTTTTATATATATTTGATGAATGGAATAAACTGTTTTCTTGTCCCACTTTTGCAATTGGCTATTTGAAGCTAATTCTTTGTTCAAAGTAAATTCATTTCTGTTTTCAATCAATTTTTGTATACCCAGTTGGCATTCTCACGATCTTAAGTTGTATATTTATGCAGTTTATTGGCGTCGAATCCAAAATTCAATCAATCAATCAAATGGCACAAGAAGTTGTAATTCCAAATGAGGAGGTACTTTCCAAGCAAATTATGATTTTAGATATGATTTTTTTTTTTTTTGTGGGGGGAGGGGGTGATGATTCTCCCCATGTTTATATACTTATGTATTGTACTATAGTCTATTGTGTATTGTTCTATTTGTTTGTATTTTATCATCTATACTTTGATTTTCTTGCGACTGGGGGTAAAACAAAAGTATGCCTTATTAAACACTAAATGGGGTTTATTGTAATTAATCTGTAGGTTGTTCTTGGAGAAGAACTAGACCATGTAAGGTTGATCACCTTAAACCGGCCTCGTCAATTAAATGTCATCTCATCTAAAGTGGTATGTTGAACACACTCAACCCACATTGACTTGGTTTGAGTTCTTGGAATCATTTTTGCGTTTAAGTAGTTGTTTCTTTTACTGCAATCAGGTTTCTCTGCTAGCAGATTACTTGGAAAGATGGGAGAAGGACAACAAAGCAGAGCTTATAATAATCAAGGTTAGTTCTGTCTCCTCTGGCAAAATCTGAATTATTGTTGATAATATTGGTTTGTTTTAATCATAATCTGCTATGTGATTAAATACAATTCATGCCAATGTGGCTGTATTGATAACTTAATTTTAGAGTCTATCTCTATGCACTTTGATTTTCATTCATTGAGGTTATTATTTTGGATCTTATATCTTATCCAGGGTGCTGGCCGAGCTTTTTCTGCTGGTGGAGATTTGAAAATGTTCTATGATGGAAGAAAGTCAAGTAAGTCTGCTAGCCTACAATAATGTTATTGCTTCCTGATTTCCTTAATATGGGTTCTTTATGCCACAAATCACACACACACATGTGCCCAAGTTACTTATGATTTATGAATTTCATTTTGGCAGAGGACTCCTGCCTTGAAGTGGTCTATAGAATGTATTGGCTTTGTTATCACATTCATACCTATAAGAAAACCCAGGTACTGTTTTGAATTTGTAATCCTTACTATGCCCCAAATGTAAAGAAAATAAAATTTTCCCTCTAGTTTTGCCTAGTCTTGTCAAAAAGTGCTACTCAAGTTTTAAAGCTATCAACAGGTTGCTCTTGTGCATGGCATTTCAATGGGTGGAGGTGCATCTTTGATGGCCCCAATGAAGTTCTCAGTTGTCACTGAAAAAACTGTGGGCACTTAATCCTATTTACATAACATGTTCTTCTTCTTCTTTTTTTAAGTTTTTGGGCTTGATTTCAATTCTGTATTTTAACACTATTACATTGTGCTGCATTTCTTGAATGCTTTGAGTAGGTATTTTCCACTCCAGAAGCAAGTATTGGGTTTCACACTGACTGTGGCTTCTCATACATTCATTCTCATCTCCCTGGGCATTTGGGTAAACATGTATTTCCATTTTTCTTCTATTCAAGAGGGAGCTATTTGATCTGTTGTGACATCACATTTTCATTATTTTCATATGAGAAAAGAAAAGTTGATATTTTTAAGATATGAAAAGGGAATTTAAAAAAAGAAAATTGTTTCCCAATTAAATATTTAGAACCATGTGGGTAAATTTGCAGGGGAATACTTGGCCTTAACAGGAGCTAGGCTGAATGGTAAGGAATTGGTGGCAGCTGGACTGGCAACCCATTTTGTCCCTTCCGAGGTGAGTTTGAGAACTCTTGTTTGACTATGATCCCTTGTCTTGAAAACTTGTCTTGTAACCATCAACTAGATATTTACTACTCAGTAATGCTTAATGCTTATCTAATTTCATCAGTAGGTATGTAATTAACATGGAATGTGGACGCTGGCTGGTGTCCATCAGATATGTAGTGGCTTTGTCAAAACCTTCTAAAAGCTGATGTTACAATATGTAAACACATGTTGCCATCTGGCATGGTAAAGTAAAATGATAAAGCAATAACTTTCCACTCTTTTTGAATAGGTGTGAATTTGTGTACTTCCTATCATCATTTTTGTAATTAATGTGACTCAAGAGCCTCAGATTTCTACTTCAATTGGTTAAGAATTTGTTCCCATCAATTAACTTTATCTAGGGTCATAGACTTTGTTCATATTGTTTGTGCCAAATGTTATGGAAAGCACACCTTTTCACTGTCTATGTTTTTGTGTGTTTTAGGATTTGAAAGAGTGACTATAACTCTGTATGCATGACTTTCAGAGAAATTTTTATTCATTTCTATATTTTCTGTGTTGGTGATGAACTTTTTACAATCATGATGGCTTCTCAATTGAATTAAGCTTCAGTAAATTTCTCATTCCATGAACTGCTAATGCTACACATTGATGGTAGACATATTCCTATGATAACAAATTGAAGCTGGAGTTAATTCAATATGCTGAAAAATGGTCCATTATCAGTTTACTTGAGATCATGATGCTCTACTTTTACTATGTCTACTGTATATCAGAAACTGCCTGAGCTAGAGAAGCGTCTGATAAGCTTGAACTCTGGTGACAAGAATGCAGTCAAATCTGCAATTGAAGAATTCTCAGTGGAAGTTCAACTTGATGAAGATAGTGTACTGAACAAGTAATTGATCTTAAGTTCTTAACTAGTGATGCATATATACACAGATGTATATTTAATAGGTTAATACAAAAAGGAGAATGAACATGTATGTAACCTCACCATCCACCTTTTGTTTATGGGTGGAAGATATGTCATTTGGTCCATAGGTTATTAGCACCTGTGACATGCTATTGCTATTGCTAATTGGACCCAAAATATTATCAGCAGCATAATATCACTAACAATCAGCTTTGGTGACTTCTCAGGAAGTCAATAATTGATGAGTGCTTTTCCAAGGATAGTGTGGCAGAGATAATAAAATCATTTGTAAGTATTTCTTTTTTCCTTTGCACATTCCATTGGACAACTCCATCATAATGTTAAATATCCATGTCTTTGTTTAGCCAGAGTCTTTATGTAAGCTGCTTTTCAGGAAGCTGAGGCAAGCAAAGAGGGAAATGGATGGATAGGTGCAGTTCTTAAGGGGTTAAAAAGATCATCTCCTACTGGATTGAAAATAACACTAAGATCGGTAATGGGTTTTTGCAATTCGATTCTTAAAAGATATTATGCTAAATTCCTGTTCTACATTGAATGCTTCATAAGGAATAATAGACCGAATAATTGTTGATGGGATTTTGTGTACGTAGAAATGCAGGAAAATTGTATTTGATTGCATTGATCTATGATTGGGTATAACATTACTTTATAAAAGATATGTGAGACTTACACATCAAAACTCACTTCAAGGTTAAAGGCTATATTCTTTCAAGTATTGTTCCTCTGATGTGGAATTGAACATCTATGAACTCTTTCACATCCTGTGACTTAAAAGTTCTGTCATATTTGTGTCATTTAACTGACCAACAATGGGGAGTTACTTATTTAAGTTGTATATTGAAAGGCCTCTTGTTTTGAAGCTTTTTTTTTTTGTTTTTGGTTGAGTATTTCCAAAGATCATCCTGACACTTTAGTTTCTAGCTTACATTTCTTTATCTTTTTGTCCACAACTTCTTTGCAAATTTGTTCTAATCCATTGTGCAAAATGATTATGAGTGAAAATTATCTTCTCTGTTCCTGTGGCCCTGAACACAAATGGAATTGTGTAAGGAATTGCTTCGATGGAATTGAATCTGTCAGTAAAAAGTGAATGAAGAACTTTCTGTTGAAGACCAAAAAAGAAATCACAAATTTGCTTTAGATTATGGGTTATGGATATGGTAGGAATAGAGTACTTCTCCCCCACTTCTTACACCCTCTTCTGCATTTTTTATTCTTTGTCATGTTCTATCTTCTAATAAGTTTTTGGCTTTTTTAACTTACATTGCTTGATACTTGGTCTAATGACTCTCAAGAGAGTAACATCATAAGATAACACCTCCCACTTTCCTTTCACTACTCAAAGAGGATTATAAATTAATGTCAGCTTTAAGAAGTAGAGCTGCTCTCTCCTTGTGGTAGTTCTTGCATGTGGCCTAAAATTCTTGTTAAATATTACCAGATTCGTGACGGAAGGAAGCAAACACTGCCTGAAAGTCTGAAAAAGGAATTTAGATTAACAATGAATATACTACGAGCCTCAATCTCTGAGGATGTCTATGAGGTAATCTCTGCTGTTATATTACTAAACAAAAATGTATGAATATAGAGTTATAGATCCATCTTTCAGAACATAGTTTGTCTTCTACAACTTTGAAATAAACTTGTCTCCTTCTTTTGACAAAAAGGGTATAAGAGCTCTCACCATTGACAAGGATAATGCTCCAAAGGTACTCTCTCTTTATGTGTGTGTTGTGCTTCAAAATTTTCCAATTCTATGCTTCAATCTTTCTAGATTTTGATTGAGAGTGAATTTATGTAGAAAACTTTCGGCCTTGTTTACTACTACAACCGGCAAAAATGGGAAATTTAGGCCATGTCTCTGCACGTTGGTAGTAGTAAACATGGGAAATTTTGGCCATGTTTATACTTCTGCCAATTAATCTATCAAAAATATTAATTTATGGCAGTGGGACCCACCGTCTCTGGACCAAGTTGAAGACGAGAAAGTAGACCTGGTATTTCAGCCATTCAAAGAGGATTTAGAGGTCCTGATTCCAGAAAAGGAAGAAAGCAGGTTAGTGTAGCTTCTCTATTTCCAATGCCCAACTTATATCATATGTGTTACTGAATCAATCAAAAGTATTGGGAAAACGAATCCTTAATTTTATTTTCAAACTAAATTGCAGGTGGCATGGTAAATATGAGACTACACCCTATGCAACTTCAAAGTAGATGGCATAAGCAAAACAAATTTCTGGTCTGCAGCTGTTTGTTTTAGGAACTGTTGTTGGTGTAGGCACAAGGTACAAAGCCCCAATTATACGCATGTATGGGAGGAAGAGCAAAAAGAAGACGGCCCAACCTGTGGCCTTATGGATGGAGTCTGTTAGTAATTGGGTTTGAGATTAAGCAAACCCAAGCATTTAATAATTAGGGTTTCTTTATGCATTTTATTGTTAGTTTTTTAAGCACTTTTTCTAATTATTGTAAGACAGTTTTGAGAATTATAAAATTATTATGTTTCTTTTTACACTGGTGCCGACTTCAGTTTGCTTGGTGCTGACTCCAAGCAACCCTTAGATGCGAACTCCTAGGGTTTAGTCTTGATCCCATTGTTGTTTGATTGTTCTATTGAAATAGTGTGGTTGTTCTACATCAGTTTTGGTATCAAAGCAAACTTTTTGGTCCATACAACACAACTGTAGACAACCACTTGAAAGCAAAACCATCAAAAGAGCAAGCCAACCAATATGACAGTACCTTTCAAGTTTTTGCCCCATGAGATCTTGAACAAGCCCAAACCAGCCCCTGTAGTTCGTATATACCCCCTTTTGGCCACATGAGTTCTTCATCCCCAAGCCAACAGAGAAGCCAATGACCCTTCCCAAGTTGGTGACCACCATCCGTGCTCGCCTCTGATCACAAAACCCACAAACTACAAACCCAAAAAAAAAAAAAAAAAAAAATGAGGAAAGGTGACCCACGCAAGACCTAGCAATCACCAGCAGTCGAAACCCACAAATCAACACTCACCATCGCAAAACCCAACAGCACCAACCGTCGAAACCCATTGTCACCCTTGCCAGGGACGTCGACCACCACCGATGCCAAGGCCCGAGAGATGCTCCTCCATGCTTCGTGCTGTCGCTGTCTTCCCTGTCTTCACGCCGCCACAGTCATCGGTTCCTAGCATCGCAAGTCCATCACTGAGCAATTTTTTTTCTTCTTCCAGTTTAGAGATTCTGTTGTCTCTTTTAGTTTCTGTGGTTTTTTTCTTTTTTTCTTTTAAAGTCTGTAATTTCTTAAGTCCATTGCATAGTGTATTTTATTATTTTGCACCCAAAAAGGAAAAAAAAATCAAAAGGAAAAGAAAGAAAGTATTGTTGCTGTGGCAGCCCATTGCATGTATTGGGCCCTTAAATTGTTCTCCACAAGTCTACTTTGTCCAAGTAAGAACATTCACATCAGCTCATCTAAAAGATTCCGTCTATTTTACACAAAAAACCTACTTTTTTCTATTTTACACCATCACTTTTACAAAACACCCACATCAGTTCATCTATTTTATCACCTCTTTTATTTAAATAATCAATTTTTTCAATTATTTTATTATTTCTCTCAACTAACCCATTTTACCAATTTTTATATGCGCGCTCTTTCTCTCTCTATCATTTTTTCTGATTTGTTGCTCTCTCTCTTCTATCTCTCTATACCCACTCTCTCCCTCTCGGTCTATCTCTCTATACCCATCTCTCTCCCTCTCGTTCACAAGCACCAATCCACATCATCTCGGTCACAAGCACTGATCCACAGCTCCGATCACAAGCATCGATCCACAGCTGCACCGATCCATAGCTCCGATCCACAGCTTCGATCACATGCACCGATCCACAGCTCAGATCTCCCTAGCTCCGATCCACAAGCACTGATCTCCCTAGCTCCGATCAGGCAAGACCCATACCCACGAGCTCCGATCAAGCGAGACCCATGAGCACCGATCGTTCCGATAAGCACTGATCTATCTCTTTTTTTTTTGCCGTTTAGGTTTGTTTGTGTGTGGGTGTGTTTGTGTCTCTGTTTTTTTTTTTTTTTTAAGCAAGTGTGTCTTTGTGTTGATTTTTCTGTGTAGATGTGTTTGTGTGTGGGTGTGTTTGTGTGCATCTGAGGAAAAAGAAGAAGATGAGGAGAGGGCAAGTTACTGAGTTTGTTGAGCACGGAGAAGAAAGAGAGAAAAGGGAGCGAACGGGAAATTAATAAAATAATAAATGGACGAGCTACAGTAACCGTGTATATTTACACAGTTACTGTAGCTCATGTAAAGATATACACATTTTTACACAATTTTAGAAGCACCAATGTGGAGCATTTCTAGGTCAGAATGTGTAAAAAGAGCTATTTTTTGTATTTTAGAAGATTATCCACGGACTGATGTGGATGCTCTAAGATCCATTTACTTGAGAAGCCAAGTCTGTGACTATCTAGGTGCAATAAGTTGGCCACTAACTAGGGTACAACTTACTCTTTTTTTGGTAGATTCAATTTTGTCTCATTGAAAAATATTATCTTTATATTTTTTATGTGCATATCCTACCATACCCCACTGGCCTACCCATTTTGTGCTTAGGTTAGTTATTTAATTATTTGTTCTTTCTTTCAATACCTATTCTAAAATTCCAAAAAAAAAAGAAAAAGAAAAAAAAAGACAATCCAATTTCTTTGATTAATTGTGGAGCTTATTGGAATTTGAATTTTATTTGGGCTATCTCTCAATATTGTGAACACTATCACTACTTGACTGCAATTTATTCCTTGGATTCATTGATCTAATCTCTACATGCACTCTTGCTTGACCTTAATTTTACATTGAGAATTGGTTACTTGAATTTTTGGGAATCTCAATTGCATTCATAAATATAGTATTGCATGCATTTACGTAGTGGTCGCATCATGTCAAACCCTGAACATCAATCCACTTCTGAGCCTAGGTCCTCCTTAGAGCAAATCATAGAAGACCTAGCAAAAGGTGTCCATGCTTTACTAGAAAGGATAGAGCGAGTTGAAGTATCTCAAAGAGAGACAAATAACCATGAAGGAGATAACATGCTTAGGCAAAACAACCATGGTTACTTTAATAGGGCTCCAAACTTTGAACATAATCACTATAATCACATGGCCCGAGAGATTATGATGATAGGATGTCCAAGGAAAAGATAGAAGCACCCACCTTTGATAGCTGCCTAGACTCATGGGTTTTCACTAATTGGTTACGTCAGATGGAGAAATTCTTTGACTATTACCATTGGGCAAAGAATAAGAAAGTGAGGTATGTCAGGATGAAGTTAATTGGAAGAGTCGACCTTTTCAGGGAGGACCTTAAGGATACCCTTAGGCAATGACGTGAGCCCCCCATTACTGATTGACTTGAGATGAAGGATGCACTCTCGAGAAATTATCTTCCTCCAACTTATAGGAGCTCCTTCCTTGAGGAATGGGATCGTCTAAGGCAAGGCATTACTCCTGTGGTTGAATATATAGAGAAATTCAAGGAATTTAAGAGGCGAATTCGAATAGTCGAGGAAGAGGTTGTCACACTCAATAGGTTCAAGAAAGGTTTAAATGCTAACCTACTAGGCGAGATTATCACCCAAGGAGTCACTACCTTAGAAGAAGCATATAACCTTGCTAGGAATTGTGAATTAGCATCCAAATCTATCTTTTGGCAATGTTCTGAGCTCCAAAGTGTTCCTACCAACCCTTAACCTTTTGGTAGCGAGGACAAGGGAAAAAGGTGTGGTCAATGAGCATTCAAGATTAGACTCTCACCTCCAATGCTTCAAATGCAATGGGGTTGGACATATTGCAACTAGATGTCCCTTTAGAACCCTTGTCATTCAAGAGGATGATGAAAATATAGAAGATGTTGAGGAGCTGGTGTATGATCCAAATGTTGAAGAAATCTAAGATGTTGAGGCAGAATGGGAAGATAATCCTAGCTACCTTGCATGCATTAAAGTCATCTCTCCCCAGGTTGATGATTTCAAGGACGTCTTTGGTGTCCCTAGAGTGAATGTGGTAAGGTGTGCTTTGGCAAAATAGAGGGACACTAATGATTGGTGAATGAGCGCCATCTTCCAAACTTACACTAAGTGTGGGGACAAAACTTGCAAGGTTATTATAGATAGTGGGAGTTGCATAAATGCGGTGTCCTCTAACGTTGTTTCCCGCCTAGGCTTAAAATTAATCCCACACCCTAACCCATATAAAGTTTCTTAGGTGGATACTTCCTCCATAGCCATAAAAGAAAGATCTATTGTCCCACTTCAATTCCTCACCTACAAGGCTGAAATATGGTGTGACGTAATTCCTATGGATGTAAGGCATATTATCTTAAGTAGATAGGTAGACTTTGGCTTTATGATTTGGATGTCACCCTTCATGGGCGATCCAATTCTTGCTCATTTGTGTTTGAAAGTAAAAAAATTGTGCTCAATCCTTTGAAACCTAAGTCAATCGACACGAGGAAGAAGACAGAAGCACCAAAGGCGAAAGGCCTAAACATTATAAGCCGAAAGGCATTTGAAAGGGTAGCAGTTCAAGAATCCGTTGTGTTTGTCTTAGTTAAGGAACTTTATGCAGAGACCCTTGAGGAGCAACTTGAAGAAGTGAAGTCAATGCTTTAGGAATTTAAGGCTGTTTTCCTTAAGGAACTCCTCAATCATTTACCGCCCATGCATGACATACAACATGCCATAGATTTTGTGCCCAGAGCGACCCTACCAAACTTGCCTCACTATAGGATGAGCCCTGCAGAGCATGCTGAGTTGCAAAGGCAAGTAGAAGAACTACTTAGAAAGGGTTTTGTTCGTGAAAGCATGAGTTCTTGTGCAGTCCCTACACTCTTAACTCCAAAGAAAGATGAAACTTGGAGGATGTGTATTGATAGTCATGCCATCAACAAGATCACTGTGAAATATTGTTTTCATATCCCTCGGTTGGATGACATGTTGGATATGATGGCTGGAGTAATGATTTTCTCCAAGATAGACTTGAAAAACGGCTATCATCAAATTAGGGTTCGTCCTAGTGATGAGTGGAAAACTGTCTTCAAGACGAAAAATGGTTTATATGAGTGGATGGTCATGCCTTTTGGATTGTCCAATGCTCCTAGTACCTTTATAAGAGTGATGACTCAAGTACTCAAGCCTTTTATGGGAAAATTCTTGGTTGTGTACTTTGATGACATCCTCATCTATAGCAAATCTAGGGAGCAACATTTATACCACCTAACTCAAGTTTGTACTACCCTTAGGAAGGAGAGTTTATATGGCAACCTCAAGAAGTACTCTTTCTTTATCGATAAAGTTGTCTTCCTAGGTTTCATAGTATCCTTTGAGGGAGTTTCTGCCGACCCCTAAAAGGTTCAAGCAATTATGGATTGGCCCAAGCCCAAAAATATCCATGAAATTCAAAGCTTTCATGGGCTCACTTCCTTTTATCGTCGATTCATCAAAGGGTTAGTACCATTATGTCCCCTATCACTAACTGCATGAAACAAAGGGGAGTTTATTTGGACAAAACCTGGTACTAAGGCTTTTAATGAGGTAAAACAATTGATGACTAAGGCACTTGTCATGCGTCTCCCTAATTTTACTAAGTCTTTTGAAATGGAATGTGATGCCTCAGGTATTGGTATAGGGAGAGTACTTAGTCAAGAGCATCACCCAATTGCTTATTTTTGTGAGAAATTGGCGTTATTACTTGTTGTCTCGAGAATTTGTTGTCTACTCTGATTATGAAGTTTTGTGCTATCTCCATTCCCAAAAGAAGCTGAATTTTAGGCATGGTAGTTGGGTTGAATTTCTGCAACGCTACTACTTTGTGGTGAAACATAGGACTGGAGTTGAGAGTAAGGCTGCTGATGCACTAAGTTGAAGGGTGTCTTTGCTATCAGTCATGAGTGTTAAGGTTACTGGGTTTGAACGACTCAAGGATGACTATGAGTCATGCCCAGATTTTGGGGAGCTCTACACTAGCCTAAGTAATGCCCTATGGCCAATCTTGGATGATTATACCCTTCAAGATGGTTACTTGTTCAAAGCCAACAAGTTATGAATCCCTCAGTCTTCAATGGGAGATTTCCATGTTTGGGAGATACATGCGGGAAGCCTTGTAGGTCATTTTGGCCGAGACAAAACAATTGAGGAAGTGGAATGTCAATCCTATTGGCCAGGTCTTTAAAGGGTCATTGCCAAGATAGTTGGTCAGTGTCGTACATGACAACTAGCCAAACATTGTAAGAAAAACACTGGCTTGTACACGCCTCTTCCTGTGCCAGATTGCTTGTGGAAGGATGTGAGCTTATTTTGGGTTTTAAAGAGATTTACCCAAAAATCAATAATATGTTGATGTGGCATGGGTTACGAATGAAGTAGTGTCATGTGGGGCCAAAAAAAAGTCCTCAACAATGTGCCTATTGACCGAAAATATGCTTACTGAAAAATGAAAAGTCACAACTATTTGGTGTTTTTAAATGTATACATGGCATTAATTTATATTGCAATGTGGTGCAATAAAGAGCAGTTAACAAAAAGTCAAAAGGTGCCTATTGACCGAAAATGTGCTTATTGGTCGAAAATGTGCCTATTGAAAGAAAACGTGTCTATTAACTGAAAAGGTGCCTATTGAAAAATAAAAAGGCACAACCATTTTGTTTTTTTAAATGTATACATGACATTAATTTATGTAGCTATGTGGCGCAATGAGGAGTGATCAACAAAAGTCAAACGTTTCGACTTTATATTACACTAGTCGCTAACCCATGCGATGCACAAGAATAGCTACTGGATGAGCTTTAGGAAAAAAAAAAACCATTATTTTTTAGTTGGAGTAGTAATTAAAAATGTATTAAAAAAATGACATTGAAAGATATAGCACATGATTTTATTAGTGAGGCAGAAGAAAGTAATGTTTTATTTATTAGTTTTTTGTGAAAATGAATAAGAGATAGAATCTTGTGTCTTTAGTTTCGTTTGTGTCATATATATAGATATATACAAGGTAAGTTGTAGTATATATAGCAATAGGTGTCTATTGAAATGTCATAACTTTTCAAATTAGATGTACCAAAAAGTGCCTATTGAAATGTCACAACCTTTCATATTAGATATACCAAAAGGTGTCTAATGAAATGTCATAACCCTTCATATTGGATATATATGAAAGGTGCCTATTGAACGAAAATGTGTCTATTAACCGAAAATGTGCCTATTGAATGAAATGTCTATTGAATCAAAAGGTGATTATTGACCGAAAATGTGTCTGTTGAATGAAAATGTGTCTACTAACAAAAAAAGTGCATCTTTAATGAAAATGTGCTTATTGAAGGGTCATAATCCTTTGGTTATAAATTGTGGCTCATATTTATTTGGTAACTTCTTCTCAATTTCTTTTCTTTTATCTTTCTTAAAAATACAAAAAACTTGTGGATCTTCTCCAAAATTACTATTTGTAGAACGCAATAAACTTGATTGTACATGTGGCTATTACTTTGAAGTAATTCGTTCATTGCCATAGAAATTAGTTATCCAATCAGATTTTTGGCATTTCATTCAATTTTTCATAACTCATTTTATCTTTTTTTTTTTATCTTTTTTTTCATCAAAAAAAAATTATACCATTTATGGCATAGGCCAGCTACAGTGTATTGGAGAACTAGTAGCCAAGGCAGCTATGTTATATACATTGTTAACAACAAAAGAGGGCACAAAAAGGTACTTAAAGACTAAGCCAAGCTGATTCAAAGAACACATATCTGCAAAAAAGGTATTTTCCTGCCAAGTTGGACTACCATCCCCATTGAACTACTGGACAAGCCTTTTACTGTTGCTCAAGACCAAAATGTGGCTGAAACCATATCTCCTAGCTAGGACTACAACTTCGACCAAAGCCTCCAATGAGGCACCATAAGCTGATTTTGCAACACTTCTGTGGCAACCTCTGAACATAATGTTACCCTGTATTTTTTGAGCCTCATAAGAGTAAGCACTTCTCCTGACTTGTTTTTTCCTGACACCAACAATCTTGATAATGAGATCCCATTGTCCAACCAATCTCTGATTCTGTGCCTCATGAGTACCATTTCTTATGTCAGCATTGTTGTGATTAGTAAATGCTTCATGATACTTGCAAAAAAGAGCTTGAGAGGTTAAAATTACATTCAAAGGATCCGGTTTTAAACCCTCATACACCACTTTATTTCTGTGGTTCCATATAGACCAGATGAGAGTGAAGACTAGTTGCAGATATCTCATATCTCCCTCCTCCAATCTGTTATGATCAAATATTGTTCTATTAATCCATTGCTAGACAGAAACAGAACCAATTTAAGAGGACTGTATAGCTAGTTGGGATCCATACCAGCAAGCCCTAGAGAAAGAGCAATTAAGAAAGAGATGAGTGGATGATTCTTCATCAGAATCACAAAGAGGGCACTGACCACATTAACAATCCCCCTACATTTTAGAGTTAGGAAGGTAGGCAGGCTATCATGCAAGAGTCTCCAAATACAATTGCAATTTTTTAAGGGCACATTGACCTTCCAAATTGTGTTCCACACATCAGGGGAAGGGGAAAAAGGTAAGTGGTTTGCAGGGAGGTGTTGCTTTGCATCTTATAGTAGAACCTGGTAGGCCTGATGAACATTATAGTCCCCTGAACTAGAAAATTTCCATATAAGTTGATTTGAAACTACCCCAATTTTGGACAAAGGAATACTCAAGATTTCATTGCACACAGGGGCTGGATAAAGGGTTTTGACTAAATCTGGTTTCCAAGAGTGAGTATTCTAATCTATTAAGTTTGCAACAGTGCCAGTAGTGAGGTTAGGATTGTTTAGATTCTGAGAGGAGTACCAAGCAGGGTGACTCAAAGGGATTTTGGATCCATTACCCCACCATCTACCTGCTCTAAGTTTCTGGTTTTCATGCTTGATAATATTCCTCCAAAACCATGACTGATGAGGCTTAGGAATGCACTCATGGATGGAAGACCTAGGAAAATATTTAGCTATAAAGGTCTTAGCAACTAGGGAATTTGGGTTATGATGAATCCTACAAAATTGCTTAGACAACATTGCTTGGTTCATCAAACTGAACTTCTTAAACCCAAGACCTCTTTCATTCCTAGGATTACAGATTCTGTTCCAATTGATGAGGTGCATCTTCCTAACCCCTTTATCATGACCCCACCAGAAATTTCTGGTTATAGCATCCATTTGGTTGCAAATATTCTTAGGCACTCTGAAGCAAGAGAAGGTGTATAAAGGTAAGGACAGCAGGACAAATTAGATGAGGGTGGTTCATCTAGCCTGTGAGAGCAATTTAGCCTTCCAACCCTAGAGTTTTGAGCTAGGTTGCACGGACACGCCATTTTTGGCGTTGTGTCGGTGTCGGACACCGGAATAGGTACGACTCGCCAGATTCCGTTGTCCGACGAGTGTCCTCTTTTTTTCTTTTTTTTTTTACTTCTCCCACGACACGACGCCGACACGGCATCGATAGGGTTCCAACACGTCCGACATGCCAGCAGTGAAAAAAAAAAAAAAAGGGAGAAAATCATAGATTTTGACAATGGATTTACCAATACCATTGATGTTGTGATATACCCTAGAACAAAGAAGCCATTTAGAGTCTGAAAAATCATTTTGAGAAACCCACATCTGAAGTTCTCAACCCACCCTCCCTCTGAGCTCTGCCGCTGCCCTCTGTCCCTCGCCGGAGCTAGATCGGGCCGATCGACGAGCTCCATAGACGTTGAGTGACGCCGTGCCCTGTCCCTTCCGGCGATCTCTCTCTCTCTCGGTGTGGACAACAGGTCCGACCTTCTCTCTATTTTTTTTTTCCAGATATTAATTTTGGTGAATGGTCATGGGTGTACTGTTACTCACTTATTGTCACACGTTTTTTTTTTTTTTGTCTATCTGTCTGTCTGTTTTTTTTTTTTTTAATCCCACTCTCATAATCTCACTGTCCCAGTGTCACTGTATTTCTTTACTCAGCCTTTGTTTTTGCCTTATAAATTATAATATTTATTATGAATTTAGTGATTTTTGTTTTTGTGTGTCCTGCTATAGTTTTATTTATTTATTAAAGTTAAATATTGTAGGTGATTTTACTAAAATGAATACTGAAAGTGAAAAATTGTTATCCTTTTATGTTTTTAGTTTGATGTTGAACTTGTTATCCTTTTATGGTTTGTACTTTAAACATTTTATGCGTATTATTATACTACTTTGGGTGTTAGTTTACTTATTTGTAGTTCTTACATAATTTAAATTCTAGACATAAACGTATCTTATGTCTAAAAATATTTAAAAATATGCCTAAATATAAAATTTAATTAATTATTTAACTGCCGTGTCCTCGCTGTGTCGTGTCCTTTTTTTTCAAAAATTGTCGTATCCCCGTGTCTGTGCAACATAGGTTTTGAGTTGAGCTTATCCACTAGGAAACTAAAGTCAGCAACTCTTCTACCCTTGAGTTTAAAATGTAGACCTATGTATTTGGAAGGATTTTGAATCAGGTTAACTTGCAAGGACCGAGCAAGAGTTTCTTGATCCAGCCTAGGCATGATTTTTTATCTTAATTGTATGATCCGTTGATCAATAACTTCAATTTTGAAAAAAAAAATAAATAAATAATTGTAGGTACCCTGCCAAAGGCCTTGTAGCTGAATTGACACATTTCCATGCACAAAGAACTTGGGAGTCTAGGGGGGAAAGAGTTCAAGTAACGGGTTAGCAGCATGTTTTAATTATCTCTCAAAAAAAAAAATTTGTGGGTACCCTTGTAATTACAGTCCAGAGTCAGAGTATATGGAGGAAATTGTTGAAACAATGAACAATCCCGTCATCACATTGATGTTCCTGCTCAAGACTCTTCAACGGTCATCCCGCAAAATGAAATGATGCTTTAATTGGTCAAAATTCTATTGTTGAGTGGACTCCCTTTCTTTCTATCTTTTTTTTTTTCAAAATATTTTTTTAGTTCTAACTTTCATACTGCCACTCCACTTTTGTTTGCCACTTTAACATTTTTCTTTGTTCCATAGTTGAAAACGTTAAATTTTCTTTTACTTTTCTAATTTGGGTCAGTGGAGTACGTGTCCTTGTTTTCTCGGTGGGTTTGTTTTCTTTCCGCTCCTTGTTTTTCATTTCATCCATCTGGTTAGTTTGGGCAGTTTTTTTTTTTTTATCGGTTTTTTTTTTTTTGGTTAAATAGCGAAAAAGTCTAAGAATCAAACAACACAACTATTCAATGTTTTTAAATATTTACCTGATAGTAATTTGTGTAACCACGTGGCGCAATGAGGAGTAGTCAACAAAAGTCAAACGTTTCGACTGTTCGTTATTATATAGATATAAATGTGTGTGCGTGTGACGAAACTAACATTGTAGTATTTATTCTATGAAATTAGAAAGATTACTAATAGAATAAATATGTTTACTTTGTTATATTAATTATTGGTTAAACTACATGTTTGATCCTTAATCTTTACAATGAATGTCAATATTTAGTCCCTAGCATTTCAGATGCATTAGTTTTGGTATTGTGTTAAAATAATCCTCGTCGTTAAGTGGTGAATGGAAAATGCTGACAAGACTAATGGACATATTAAAATATTATTATTTTTGCCAAGTAAGTTGCCCCGTGTCCTTTAATTTAAATAAATAAATAAAAGACCCCAACCTAATAATTTGGGAACTAAATTCATTGTGAGGAAGGGGGAAGAGAGATTGGAGACTTTAAGAGTGCTCAATCAACAACGATAGCAACACACCCATATACGGCAAAACTAATATAGCCATTGGAAATTTAAAAAAAAAATTTCTCAAAAAAATCCCTAAAAACTAAAACAAAGGTCCTGAATCCATTTTTATATTTTCATAATTTATTTTAACAACAAAAACAACGATTACAGAATTAACAAACAATCCAAATGAAAACTATTGTAAATTGGAATTAAACGAATAAAATAATCCTCAAGATACATTTCAAATGAGAATAACAACTAGATATACCGCTTTATAAAATAAAATAAAAATTCAAAATCAAAACATGATCTAATAAAATAGAAATTTTGTGAAAGGCATAACAGTTGTTGACTTATATGGAGGACACAATCACACAGACACTATCTGTTAATATACTACTGAATGATTCTTCAAGCGCTTGATGAGTTGATTGAATTTGTTGATGCGGATGATGAACATAAAAGACAAGGATGGCGGCGATGAGTGACGGAACAAAGGAGCGTTGTGCTAAAGCGGTTAATGAACATAAAAGACAAGGATGGCGGCGATAAGGAGAGCATTACGCTAGCTTCGTGATGGGTGGGTCGCTGATCTCCACTCAGCCGGGCCTCTCCTTTAGCTATATCAGCTTCGCCATGGATGGGTGGGTTGCTGTCACCGTAGAGTGAGCACTCTCAAACTCTCCAATCTCTCTTACCCCTTCCCCTTTGTTCTCCTTTCACTAGGGGTGGCAAAATAAGCCCAAACCTATTTGCCCACCCAAACCCGCCCACTCTAATTGAACCCAAACCCACCCAATTATTAGTTGGGTTAAATGGGTATCAACTCAATTAGACCCAGTGATTATTGGGTTTTATCTAAAAACTCAATGAGATCCATTTAACCCAAAAACAATTTACACAAATTCAACTCAGCCCTTCCCAAAAATAAAAATAAATAAATAAAAAGGAAAAAAGAGACCTCAACATTTCAGTGTTTTAGGGTTTTCATTTTCCTTCATTTTCTCGGCCTCCAAACACTTCTTTCTCTCTCTCTCTCTCGCTTGCTCTTTCTCTCTAATCTTTTACAATTCTTCTCTACACAAAACCTCATAAGGTCGGTTTCCATTCTCTAATCTTTTGAGATTTCCATTTCTGATATCGATTCTGGATTGTTCATTTTCCCTTTATTTTGTGTTTATTTAATTTTAATTACTTTCACACTCAAATTTCTCATCATTATATTTTCTTAATTTAATTTGAACATGTTTCATTCATTCTAGAAGATTCTATAACTTAGAACTTGTTTCTAAGATTTTCTTTTCCTTGTTTGTTTCTCGGGAAAATTTCAAACACAAATGGAGAACGACGCATCTCTTCCATCAACCACCAGCACGACCACCGCGACATCAACTCCACCGCGTGAAGAAACTATCAAAAATACTCTTCACCTCGAAAACCAAAACTTCGGCACCAACTTCACTTCCCTCTACCACTCTATTTTCCCGCCAAAATCACCATTACCGACCACCACCACCACCACTTCAATCTCCCTCATGAGCAGCCCTTCCACGTGTTCCTCCTCCATCGACGACGCCATTTCGTCCACTCAGAACTGCCTCAACCAAGATTGATTGATCCTCCAGTACTAAGAACTCAACGACCACTACGATTTCTACTGAGCTCGCCTTATCGATCTTCTTTCTGACGCCGAGTCTCTTTGCCACGAGAACGCTGAGCTCTACCTCGCTAACATCGAGCTTCTTAAGCTTCTCTCATCCCAAGCCTCATTCCACAATCTCCTCCTCTCTTCTTCATAACCAGCTGAGGCCATTGTAAAGAAAAGTTTTTCTTTGTTTTTTCTATTTCCCGGGAAAGTTTTGAGCTTGAAATGACATTTCTTTGTATTTTTTTTTTTTAGAGAAGCTAAGAAAGTGAGAGAAAATAGAAAAGAAAAGAAAATATTTTTTTTATTTGGATTTTTAATATAATTGTTGATGTGGATGTGCTTATGTGGAGACTAGAGAGAGAGGAAAAGGGAAACCAAGAAAGTGTTGAGGTTTTCACTTTAATGGCATTTTTGTAATTTTGATAATTGGATAATTGGGTGAGTTGGGGTTTACCCATAATAATTGGATTTGGGTTAGAAGCAATTAGTTAAATGGGTAAATGGGTTTTATATATCCAACCTAATTATGTCCACTCCAAACCCACCCATTTGACACCCCTACCTTTCACAGTGGATTATGTTCCCAAACAATTAGCTTTTTTTTTTTTTTTTCTTTTTTTAATTGAAGAGCACTTGACAACTTACTTGGCAAAAATAATAATATTTTAATATCTTTGTTAGTCATGTTAGCATTTTCAATCCATTACTTAACTGC
The DNA here is from genome assembly GCF_001633185.2 of Quercus lobata. Classification (NCBI taxonomy): domain Eukaryota; kingdom Viridiplantae; phylum Streptophyta; class Magnoliopsida; order Fagales; family Fagaceae; genus Quercus; species Quercus lobata. The sequence continues at coordinate 44,891,033 of NC_044911.1, read as the reverse complement.
AAGGATTATTTTGACACAATACCAGAAGGTTAGAGACTAAACTGACACCTCTGAAATATTAGGGACCAAATTGACATTTGCAACAAAGGTTAAGGACCAAATATGTAGTTTACCCTTAATTATTTGAAGTAAAATGAAATTTCAATATTATTTTTCTAAGATTTATATAAGAAACAATTCAAATATTTTTATTTATGTGAGAAACAGTTTATTTGAAATATGGTATTCTTACTCAAAGTTAGTTGTTTTTACAACAATTGAAACAATGTGTAACAAAAAGGGGGAATATATATATATATAAAGCAACACACAATTATCAAGAATGTTAAAAAAAAAATTAAAAATTCAAGGATATTTACATTTTTTTTTTTTTTGTAGGCATGAAACATGCCTCTCTATATTAGCCACTATATCATACAATTTTCAATTTGTAAATACATACATACATATATATAGTATGATCAAATCACTACACTACTCTTAGTGTCTTTCTATTTTGTCTATAAAATAACTAAAGAATACAATTTTTTTAAAAGGAAATTTATTGAAATATTTTTTTTAGGTGGAAATCATATTTTCATCCCTACATTTTCAGGCGATTCTCACTTTGGTCTCTAGATTTTATTTTTACCGTTTTTAGTCCCTATCCTGAAAAATACTTTCCATTTTGGTCCCTGCCGTTACATCAAAGACGGAAAATGCACACATGGCAAACGGCAGAATTAAAAAAAATTAAAAAAATTTTATTTTATTTTAAAATAAAATTTTAGTTATCAATAATTTTAAAATAAAAATATTAAAAATTTTAGTTAAAAATAATTGTTCTTCATGTTCTTCCCCCAAGAACATGGTTACCTAGAAAATAAGAAATCCAAGATTTTCTTCTCTTTTATTTCATTTTCTTAGCATCTAAACAAGCAAAAACATATACAAAACCATGATCAAACTTAGATACTCTAACACAATCAACTAACAAAACCCAAAACACAACATTCACTCTCTTTCACAGGAGGTGGAGCCGGTTCAAACATCTTCTGCTACATAGCCAGAGAAAGAGAAGAATACAAAGGCACTACTTTAATAGGTCCCACCCTGTCATCCATATTTGCTACTTTTTTCATTATTTTTCGACATGCATCTTCTATCTCCTCCTCACCAGTGAGGAACACAAGTACATCTCCAGGAGTTTCACTCGTATGAATTTGCACAACTGTTTGGATTGCTACATCCAAGTAGTCACTTTCAGGCTTTTCAGTGTAAAATATTTCCACTGGATGAAGCCTCCCAAGAACTTTCATAAGTGGTGCATCAAAATAACTCTGAATATTTTCAGCCTCAAGAGTAGCACTCATTACAACTAGCTTCAAATCAGGTCTATTTGTCAACACTTGCTTCAGAGTCCAAACAGAACATCAGTTGCCAACGTTCTTTCTGAGATCTGATCTTCTCTCTCTCAACCCAAACGGTCACCGTGGTTTGATCTGACTAGCTCATGATTGTGTTTTGGTGTATTTTATTGATGAGGATTGGTTTTGAGTGTTGGTATTTTGTTTTTGATCTAACCATTTTTTTTTTCTAGGCAACCATGTTCTTGGGGGAAGAACATGAAGAACAATTATTTTTAACTAAAATTTTTATTTTAAAATTATTGATAACTAAAATTTTATTTTATTTTAAAATAAAAAAATATTTTTAATATTTTTTTAATTCTGCCGTTTGCCACGTGTGCATTTTCCGTCTCTGATGTAACGGTAGGGACCAAAACGGGAAATTTTTTTCAAGATAGGGACTAAAAGCGGTAAAATAAAATCTAGGGACAAAAGTGAGAATAGCCTGAAAATGTAGGGACGAAAATGTGATTTCCGCTTTTTTTTTAAACATCAATAGTTAGGGGTGAGGAATTTGAATCCTGGATGTCTTAATTGGAAAAACAACTCATTAACATCTTCACAAATCAATTTCAAAAAATTCAGACTTCTTTGTGTTATGTTTCTCTTTTCCCATCAATTGATAAACAACCTTTCTTCAAAATTATTTTACACTCGTCTCTCTAATAAACTCTTTAACCTTTGGGGATTTTTTTCTCTTTAATCCTTTGGGTATTCTTTTGCTTTAAGTTTGTCCATGGTAATACTAACATCCATTATTTTAAAATTAAAAAATTTTCTCAATTGAAACATATACCTCGATGTGATCTCATTCGTAGAAAATCTAGCAACTTGATTCAAATAATGCTAACCAGTAGATATTTAACAATACTATAACCGTAACTGTCACTATAGTTACCATTTTACTAAGTTGCCAAGATATGAATGATATGAATGTTAATGAATATTCAAAGTAACTAACTAATGAGTTTGTAACAATATTGTATCATTAACAATGTTGTAAAAGACCACTGCATACCCTTAGTGCGGTAGTCACTCCACAAGTATAAGTACTTGTGGGGTGTGGGGAGGTAAGAGCCGAGATTCAAGTCTCCAAAAGGGAGTTTCACATACATATACACTTAGATTAGGCTATAGTAGAATTTCTATCTTGCACTAAAAAAATAAAAACAAACAAACAAACAATACAATGTTGGAAAAGGTCATTATGAATAACTTTGTAAAAATGTCCCTATATCTTTGTTATTTGTTATTATATGGTAATTCTCATGAAGTTTGTGGAAAAGAGGGTGCTGTATGGGGATTTCTGGAGAAGAGAAAAAGAGAGAAAAACATGAAAAAGAAAGGCTTGGTAAATATTAAGACTAGTCACGGACTTATACGATGGTGAGAAATATAATTATTTTGTAATGTAGAATAACGTATAATTTATTCTCTAAAATTTATTGAAGATAATTGCGCTTCTTAAAAATTGAACTATTTCTAAAAGTTTTTTCCATCAATATAGCTCTACAAATATATCATTCTATTATTTTGAAAAAAATTTTATTTTTAGTTTTTAGAAACTTGGGTGTGTTTGATTGATTCTTTTTGGAAGTGATCTATATTCTTCAAAATTTTGATATAGTTTATTATTTATTTTTTTTTTTTTTGGTACAACTAAACTTTTTTAAGTTTCAAATTTCTCATTCTCATACTTATCAAAAAAAAAAAAAAAAAAGTTCACATTTTCTTAAGAACATTTTCATGATAATCAAATCTCATCACATATTTAGAATTTATATTACTCAAATAATTAAAAACACCATCTAAATTCATAGACATGTACATGTATTTTGATATAAACTCAAATTCTCACTTCCAAAATATCTAAAAGTTAACCAAAAAATGTATAGTTGTAAACACCAAATTAGCCAAGTCATGTTACGTAATATAATAACATTATACAATTATATACTATATAATGTCATAGGATATTAGAGCACTAAACAGATATTGATCAAGTTTCCTAAATTTATTGAAGTAACCCAATTAGTATTCATACAACCAAAGCCCAAGTGGGTCACATATTAGTTTAATATAAACTAGTAGATGATTCAAGCGTTACTCGTGATAATATTTTTAGAGTGGTCTCATTAAATTTATTTTTGTAATTTGGACTAATTTAATAAATAGTAATGTATTTTCTAATCATATTTTCATTTATTATAGGGAAAATCACAAATATAATATATATATATATATATATATAAATATAATTTATGTTGTACAAAAATGAAAACAATACAATTTTTCTTAGGAATTTAAAAAATAAGTTAGTGAAAATATTAATTTTTTAATAAAAGTCATTTATAACATTTTAGGTATCGTTAAAAAGTATATAAAATTTGGAAATTATTCTTTTAGTTTTAAATAAACTTTCAAAATTAATTTTTTCTACCATACAATCAAAAACACAAAGAGATCTAAAACATTAAAAAAATTTAAAAAAAAAAATTCAAAATTAAAAATAAAGGAAAAATAAAATAAAACTCACATTTCAGTCAAACTCCTTCTCCTGATTATGTAAAATGTATCAAATATGATGTGATCAAGCTAAATATCCAATGCATAATTAAATTCAAAATTTTAAAAAAGGTTTTGAAGTAACACAATAGAAATATGTTGTTGTTCCCAAATAAAAATGTTGGTTATAACTTTATACATAATGATTGTATCTCGTTTTCCTTAAAAAAAAAAAAAAGTACACTTTCAAAGGGGAAAAAAGTAGAGAAATTTTTTGAAAAAAAGAAGGAAGTATTGTGTTAATACTGTCATACACTAATCTAACCTCTAATCCAATATGTGAAAAATGAATAGATATATAAATAATTTTAGACACATAGTTGTTTTTTTTTAATATCAAAGAATACACTAAAGAGATAAGGAAGATGAAGAGCAATATAAAATATCAGTAAGCGCTTAAAAAAATTATTCAATCATCTAAGAATATCACATAACAAAGATATAACAATTTGGTACTAATTTTTTAAATAGAATATTAACTAACAGTGAAAGGAAACTACACAAAAACCATCTTCTTCAACTGCACTAATTGTTTTTTTATCATATTGTTCAAACTATCTTGTTATTTTCCAAATAAACTAAAACCTGACAACAACACAAAATATAACATATTTTAATATGATTTTCCCCCCAAATCTGGACAACAACAAACATCATTCATTAAAAGTATTTAGTGTTGTAAATAAAATAATAATAAAAATATTTGCATCAAGGATTACAAGAATGGAGTAGTCAATAATAGGAAAATGGGGTACAAACTTCTAGTAGGAGATCCTCCTATGTAGTAGTTGTCAGATTGTATCTTTTCTACCATCAATAATTAAACAAGACCTTAATTTGAATACATTTTTATAGATAATTTTTTTTAAGAAAAATTAATTGAATTCATTCTTCAGTTATAAACAACTAAAAGTAGAGTTCTAAAGAACACAAATATTCATCAATCAAAGGTAGAAATGCAAGAAAAATAAAATAAAATAATCCAACAAAAAATGAAAAAAAAAATTGAGAGAGAGAGAGAGAGAGAGATTTATATGTAAGAGGATGGGAATAAGAAGAATCGAAATAAAGGAGAATAAAAAATGTAAAGTTAAAACCGCCCAAGATGAATATGTATAAACAATATTTTTGTTTAATTTTTCATTGATTTATTATTTATTTATAAATATCAAAATTAAAGTAAATGAATATGTAAAGTTAAAACCGCCTAAGATGAATTTGTAAAGCCATATATTTATATATTTAATATTGTCAAAAATATTAAAGGTATAAAATAAATATGAAAAATAATAATGATATGGCTAATGACCTGACAGATGAGGTGGCTCTACAGGAACATAACAACAATAAATATTATGTTCTAGCTTTTATATAATCTATATATATGTATAGACACACACACACACCTATGCTTTATCTCAGTAACTCCCAAAACTATATGTTCATAGACCCAAAACAAAGTATAAATCATGTTGCAACTTAATAGTACTTTTCTCGATCAAAAATAGATTTGGATTCAGCCCACCATAGATAGTGGATATATGGGAGTTGATGATGCTCAAAATTGTTAGTAGGTCTATCGTCCAAACCCGCAGTCTTCAGTGAAAGGTAAAGAGTCAGAAACTTGCAAAATGAAAGATACCTTCAGAGTGCACCAGTGTGGTGCCGGCCTAAGACCCTCCAGAAGTTAAGTCAAAAACTCACAATAATCTCTATGAACTTTAAAGAAGGAGTTTTCGAATAGTATTTTTTGCGTACCTTGAAATTGGGGTGTCTTGGTGTTTATATAGGAGTTTGTGGATGACCACATAAGTTGAATTGTAGGGACATGGGGTTATCCCTCAGCTAATTTGTAGGAGTTAGGAACTACCCCATAACTGATTCATAGGCGGTGGGAGTTATCCCTTAATTGATTTGTAGGAGATGGGGGTTATCCCTTAGTCGACAGTCGTGTGAATGTAGGAGAGTCTTAGATGATGCGAGCGTTGTAAAACAGGCTCAATATGCCCATTTTTACCTGCCCATCCCTGTGGGTGTGGTTGGGGGAGGGAGTTAGGACAGAGTCAAGACTTAGAATTAGAGGATAGCTCTACTACTCATTGTGTACGGTAGTTCAAGCTTTTGACTCTACTATTTTGCTACTAAGGGTTTTTGTTTAAAAAAAAAATTAAAGGACTAAGTTGTTTGTTTTGGGTAAAATGGGATAATTGGGCTTAATTTTTTTTAGCTTAATTATCGGTAATTTTTGTTGTTGGACTAATTTTTTTGGAGTTGTATATTTTGTTTTAGATTTAATCTATTAATTTTTTATGGCTTTAAAAGGTGGAAAATGCTAAAACTACAAAATTTTTACAAATTGCTAATGTGGTGAGTGGTTATTGGTAAGTAAAAAGCGATGCATGTGTACAAACCAATAAAAGTTTGCTACCTCAATAATTTGTAAAAATGTTGTAAAAAAGTTTGTGATTATAACATTACTGTTAAAATAATTGATAGCATTATTAAGAGAGGTAAAGTATAATTTTATTGAATAAAATTGCTAAAATTAGTACCTATTAATATACTAATATTTTTTATAAAAAAAAAATTAGGGAGGGCCATTGCCCCCACTAGTCCATATATAGCTCCGTCCATGGAGGGAGTTTCTCCGGAGACATCCTGATGGTGGGTTTAATGAACTTGAACAACATCAATTCTATATATATAAAGAAGGGGAGAGAGCAACCTTTCACTATACAAAGAAGGGCAGAGATTCCATAAAACATCTTTACCTTTTGTTTAGCTGACTTCTGTGCCCACGACACACTCGGCTATAGAATAGGATACAGTTAAATTTTGTGTCTAGCAAGTAGAATATCAAAGCAAACATAATTAAACATTTAAACACATCAATCACAGTCTCAAATCTAATTTTCTTCTCACCAATTGTCATTATTTTCCCCCAATTGCAAGGAAATTTCCATGTACTTTTAATTGGCGTAATCTCAATATTATAGTTACAGGAAAAAAAAAATGATGACCATCACTTTTAATAAAAATATTTTATTATGGACAACGTTTGTCTACAAACTAGTTTGTAGTCAATGGCTACAACACCGGTTAACATAACTACATATTTTGAAAATTTAGCTATTGAATTGCATGTTTTTAATATATACATCAAATTGCATTACAATCGATTGTTATTTACTATTCGATCCATATACTTATTTTTTATGCAAAATTTTATACTATACAACTTGATTGATGACAATTTATTGATAACTTGACATAGCTATTGATATTTGATTTTCTAGAAATTTTTTAAGTATGAAGGACATAAAAAGAAAATGTAATCTAATAGTAAATTTGTCAAAATTCATACCTAATAAAAAAATATTGAGTAGAATTATAATTGTTTGCTACAAATTAGTTTGTAGCCAAACTTTATTATTTCTTTATTGGAAAAAAAAAAAAAAAAGAGGTTGTTAGTGAGTTTCAATCAGTTAGCCTTTTTCTAAAACATTCGCTTGTTTAGACATAGAGGTCAATATTGCTTTAACCTTGGAGCGGGGTGAATGGTTTTCCTTAGTAAAAAGGAAGAAAAAGTCCTCTGCATACCTATTATAGAATTAAAGCAAGGTGTCCCATCCAAAAAAAAGAAAAAAAAAAAAAAAAAGCAAGGTGTCTTTTTTGTATCTTTATTACTTTTGACAGAATGGACTCATATTAATCGAAACCCACCTTGATGATTTTCTTTCAAGCTCATGATTATTTGGTGGACAATAATGTAGGAATCACATGTGACATGCCAACAAACATTGGGAATTATTATCATCAGCTCATGTGTCAAGTTTAAATGACCAATTCTGATCAATGGTTACTGTGCTTACACATAGACTATGCTTGCTGCCTAAACAAGTCACTATTTGTTTATCTCAATTAAGGAAGGCAATAATTTGAGGTCCCCAACAAGCAGTATAATCACTTGTCAATAATATTGGTAATAGTAAACATTAATAGTAATAACTATGGCAATATTTCATGATCTTATGGTAGTAAATTAAAAAGTTAATCTAGCTTAGTACATATGGGTGTTTTGGGTTTGAAGGTGCAGAAAAGATTCCACTGTTTTTTTCTCAAAATGGTCTGCACTGTTGTATGGACTGAGTGGATCACATATATAGTGGAGACTGTATTCAAGCACTTCTACCTCTTTCTCTGCAAACAAATCTATATCAACAGGTGTATAACTTCCAAATTAATCATCATGAGTTCAAGGAATCAGGTGCACTATTTGATAAGGGTGGGACCCTTTTCAGCTTTTGTTTACAATCAATATTAGAATTCCACAAAAAAAAAGTTGCATGAGCCAAGTTGTGTTGGACCTCTTGGTCCACATGTTTTGTATGAATCTGAAAATTTTCAATTCTCTTCTTTGTTCTTCCTGCTGTTTTGTTTTTTTCTCTCCACTCTTAAAAACTTTCATTAAACCAAAGCAGAATTTTTTTTTTTTTTTGGGTTAAATAATTTCTTGCATAAATTTTAATAGAAAAGAGCTATATAATTGAATGAATAGTAGGACACAGACACAAAGATAATATTTAAATGGTTAGAGTATGCTATGATCAATATGCTTAGCCTTTCCCTATCCCGAGTGTATAAATCCTAAATGCTGGAGAACAACTCTGATGATTGAAAAGGCAAAATCAATCCAATAAAAAAAAAAGTGCAATATATGATGGTTTCCCATTTATATTTGATATTAACGACTTGTCCATTAAGATTTCACAAATCCTTACTAAGATCCCATTTCCAATTGATTAGTGATTAGTCACAAAAAAGGGGGGCAAAAATGAGCTATTTACCTAATTAGCTTAAATTTTATTTATATTAAGGTACTTTAGCAACTTTTTTTTTTTTAAGAAAGCAAATAATTGTTTTAAAGATAGGTTAAAGTTAGTTTTAAAAAAAAGATAGGTTAAAGTTATAACTATTGTGAGTTTGTAACTCTTTAAATGTTACACCATTTTAAACAATTATAATTTTTTTTATTCAATAGTTATACAAATGAAAGAATGGGACTTAAACCTTGGTTCTTCTTATAAAATAGAGTAGATAATGCTACTAAGTTAAGGTACACTCCAAGGAACAAGCTTAAGCATTGATGCAAGTTGTCCATCATTGGCCAAAATGGGCATTTGCCCTTTTCACCTAAAAGATGTAACAAAATGCCACTGTTTTGAAACTCGATTTTTAGAAAATTGAGTTTCAATGAAAAACTCGATTTGATGAAAATCGAGTAATGTGAGAAATTTTACATGGAAATCGAGTTCCATATATATATATATATATTTTTTTTTTATGTTTGATTTTACATAACTCGATTTTCTAAAAATCGAGTTTAAAACAAAAGCATTTTGCTAGATAATTTCAGAACATGGGCATTATGCTGGAAAGTTTTGGCAAAAGGGGCAAATACCCATTTTGGCCGTCCATCATTAGATTTTTCTTTGGTTTTATAAGAGCCGGAGCCTTTGATAAGCAAGAAGCCAATGTTGTAAGTCTTGAGGATGATTCTTTGAAGCAATAATTCCATAAGCAAATACATGAGACTCTTTACTTTCAAGCTTCAAAGAAGACTCATCCAAAGTTCCTTACCCTTATGCACAAATTATTGAATAAGCCATCTTCCTATCAAGGTTAAGGAGTCAACTGAGCATCTCAGCAGCGGGATTGAAAAGACCTTATAACACTTAGTATTAAAAGGGTATCCTAGAAAAACACAATAAGAGGCTCTAAGAGTAAATTTTGGTCTATTAGGAGCGATATAGGATGTATAGCAAAGACAAGCAAAAACCTCTCTTGATGATGTTCACTAGACTAGATCTAATGTTAGAGACTTTTTGGTAAAGAAAATTAGGTGTACAATATGATCTCTCTGCTTTGAAGGAAAAAATTGGCCTTTGCCCTTTAAAAAAAATAATCCAGCATTTTGCCTAATTTTCCAAACTAATTAGGGAAATGCCCTTCTTTTGAAACTTGATTTTCTCAAAATTGAGTTAATCCCTATAGTGGCGTTTTTAAGGAGTTATAGTGATATTTTAAGGACATATAGTGGCGTTTTGAAACTCGAGCTCCTTGAAATTGAGTTATAGGGAAAAAAAGAAAAAAAAAAAATTGCATGTAACTCAACTTCATGGAGATCGAGTTACAAAACGCTACTATAAGTCTTTAAAATGTCACTATAGGATTCTTAAAACGCTACTATAGGGCTTCAGAAAATTTTTTTTATTTTTATAACTCGATTTTGAGAAAATCGAATTTCAAAAGAGACTCATTTTCCTAATTAGTTTGGAAAATTGGACAAAATGCTGGATTTTTTTTTTGAAATGGACATTTGCCCATTTTCTTCCTGCTTTGAAAGATGTTAGCTTTGGATTAATGGGTTAACCAAGCCAGTGCATAAAATATTCTGGATTAAACAAACTTTCTTTTCTGTCCGAACCTGCAACCCCATAATTATTTGATGCAATAACCTCTCTCTTTTTCTTTTTTTTGGCTGAATTTGATGCAATAACCTTATTCCTAAGTAGTTGTCAGTCGCCCATTAAACACCCAAATGTGGTTTCTTTACAAGCCACTAGAAATTTAGAGCACCATATAAGTTTTAACTAATAAGAAATCAGAAATTTTGGATTCCTTTAAGTTCACGTGAATTTTACCACTTTGTTTGAACATGCGCATGTAGTTTGTTTGAGCTCTAATCGGCATTATTAATTTGAAGACATGAAGTGACAATTCTTGTTTTTCCCAAATCCAACCTACGTAAAAGTCATATCAATAAATTAACTCCAGATCTGTTTGAATTTGGTAAAATTCTCACCTTCTTGATCACATTCATCCAAAAAATGGCATCTTTTTTCTTCTAATCTCAACAAAACTTAGCCAAATTACAAAAATTCCCCCAAAACTTTTTTCAACTTATTAATAGATAAATAACACACTACTTACTTAGTACTTACATGACTTTATTTAATGAGATTAAATTCTATAAAGATGTGGTGTAAAACTCAAGTTTTACCCTCTCTAATCTCAGTATATCACATTATCTTATCACATATTAAAAAATAAGTACAACCACTCCCAATTAATTCTAATACCCATATGAAAATCCAACCAAATTGAGAGTTTGTTAAGATGTTATTAGGTGTGGTAGAATGTATTGAGTTTTAAGTAAAAAATTGATGAGACAATCTTTTATTAGATGGTGTAAAACATGGGTTTACACCCCATCTTTGTCAATTTTGGACTCTTATTTAATACATTTATAAATTATTAAAAAAAAAAAAAAAATGATGTTTGCAAGTTGCAACTCTTTTGTTTAAGAATGCTCTATCATTGAGTTGCTTTAAGCAAAGATTACAATTTCTTCTCCCCTTGTATTAACCAAAATCCTGGTCTTTCTCCACTGAATTCAATGCTGCCTTATATTTATAGCATTAGCATTACCATGGTAACAAATCAATTATGTTCAAGCATACTGTTATAGTGGATACCCAGTAGTGAGACTGTGGGGGGCGTACTATTACAACCTACCAAGGTCCATTCTATAGTCTAGTATTGTCTCCCTCCTTTGAAAAATGGCATTCTTTTTGCTCTGAAATTCCACATTATCCTCCATAATCCCAAAAAGGCTGTCATAAGTGAACCCCACATGTGGTTGAAATCTTCACTTTCTTTAATCTCTTACTCAAAAATCTTCACCCCTGAACCATCAACCTCCATGCAGCACCCACACTTCTTTATTTAAAAGTTCTCACTTTGGCTTTCTTTACACCAAAACACTATCATGGTATCTTGAACTTAGACTTTTGATTTGCTTCCTTCAAATAAGACCATTGGTTTTCATAAGACACATTGTTCAAGCGGACTTTTGCTTATAATTATCATAGAGAATGAGTGAGAAAGAGATAATCAAGTGGCTGTAGCTTTTTTTTTAGGATGTCAAGTAGTTGTGGTCCTTGCGCTGGTGTCACGGTTTTTCACATCACTGTGATGTGCTAAACCTTGTTTTCTCAAACTGCAATTTTGAAGCTTCAACAGCATAAAAGGCTTTCTGGGTCTTTGAAGGAGTGGCCATTGCTTATCTTTTTCAGAAAAGAAAGAATGCAAGTTCTGCGGAGATTGGTTTTTTTCACCGTTCATGCTAGTCTTTTTATTCTTGTTCTACCACTTGTCAGCTCGTCTCAAGAACACTCAAAAACTACTAGTCATGCAAGCAAGAAAGACAACAATGATAAGGTTTTTCTTTTATTCCTTCCATTCTGATCTCTTGGAAATTCTTCTGTCATTTTCTTGTTCTAACATATTGTCTATTTCTTTTGTATACCACTGTTCCTAAGGATTTCCTAATGAAGCCAACTGATTTTTAGTTATGTTAACAGCTGAGTTCGAAACTGATGTTTGAGATTACACTCCATGGATTTCTCCTCTGGGCTTCAATGGGGTTCTTGATGCCTGTAGGAATACTTGTTATCAGAATGTCAAATAGAGTGGAATGTGGAAGAAAGCTCAAAGTTCTTTTCTATACTCATGCAATTTTGCAGGCAAGTTTTTTTCTTTTTCTCCTGTTACTTCACCATGTTTTCCCAAAAATTTAGATTAAACAATGATAGTTTGTTTTAATAATCTTTTTCCTTCCTCTTTCACTTGATAAACAATATCCCTACAGTGTGACAAACAGATAGCAATAAAGCTTTGAACTTTGCTTACTAGGCAGATGCCCTACTCTATGACTTCTAATGATGGTGAAATGTATATTAAAGTAAAAAAGATTCCTGATTTGCAATAATTAATCTAACCCACAGTTTCTTAGCAATCGGATACACAGCTAGTAAACTTCAATTTCCCTCAAGGTCATTAAAGAATATGATGGATACTTTAAGAGCAAGAAAAGGCATAGAATACAATATTCCAGTTGATTATTTATCCATCGTTTCCCAAATCTTATTTGGAATTGAGCATGTGGGTAAAACACAATTATGATGTAAGGTATGGCATTGGCCCAAAACTCAAGTCACAAAGTAGACAAATAACACATACAAGTGAAGATATTGTACCCATCATTAATGTAATTATTTTCCAAATGAATTCTACATTTGCTTTCTTCATAGATTTGATAAGTATTTTATGTTAACAGATACTTGCCGTACTTATTGCCACAGCAGGAGCAGTAATGTCCATCAAAAACTTCAACAACTCCTTCAACAATTATCACCAAAGGATAGGGGTAGCCCTATATGGTATCATATGGTTGCAAGCCCTGGTTGGTTTTATAAGGCCACGGAGGTATAACCATTTAAAATTGTTACATCAACATGGTTATGTATATCAGTTGTGCATGTTCACCACAACTTTTTTGTTCTCTGCAGGGGGTCTAAAGGAAGAAGTGTATGGTTTTTTATACATTGGCTACTTGGAACTGCAGTATGCTTACTAGGAGTTCTAAACATATACACAGGTTTACAAGCCTACCATGAAAAGACATCAAGAGGTATAAGGTTTTGGACTATCATTTTCACTGCTGAGATGTCTTTCCTTGCCTTCTTCTACCTGTTTCAAGATAAATGGCTGCATATACAAAGGCAAGGAGTAGTTTTGGGCAATGAACCAATAATGCCTAATGACCAAGAGATTTCTCCAAGAGACAAGCAAAAGGAATTGAAGATCCTGACTTGTTGAGGATGAAAATCAGCCAATGTTAATTTTACCAATAGTAAATCCTTTTCATCCTTTTCATCTCATTTTCTCTATGGATATTCTCCCATAGAATGGATTGGTGTTTATTAGTAAAGAGCACATACAGCATCGAATGTTGGGATGGAGACTTCCTATAATATAAATTACAGATGTTTATTGTTTTTAATTTTCTGAACATACATGGCTTTTTGGATCTTGCAAATTGGATATGTAGTGACTGTGACTTTTGGGATCCTGTTTGGGCTACAGATAAAATATTTGCAAAATCTGACAGTACGAAGATGCAACCTGAAGTTATATCATTTCATGAAGAGCAGACAACCCATGAGCTTCCAAATAAAATATTTACATTAGCTGCAGTCATAAACTCATAATCCTTGGGATAAACAAACCTTCATATAATCCTGACGTTGTGTTTTGGCAGAAAATGGAATCCTACTCCTGTATTTCTACTTCAAACAAATATATGCCTTAGGCCATGATTGGTTAGATGAAGATACAGTAGAAGAAAAGAAAGCTTAGAATCTTGAACTAGTACTTGATCCAAATAATGTTATGCTTCAAAGTTCTTTCTATTCTCCTCATTCTTTAAAGCACTAAATATCCTGAGTTCCTAACTGCATTTGAAAAAATATATGGTCTAAGTCTCTCTCTTTTCAATGTCACTATGATGCACACTCACTTCCTAGCCTCTGAAATTCAAATGGTTTTAACAATTAAAACAATACTTTGTCAATCACATAAACAGAAGCACTTTGGAAGAACACTTTAAATAAGAAAATCAGAGCAAATTAAAGCATTTAGAGTGGATAGAAAGTGATGGTGAAGTTTGGAAGTATTTCTTATTAACTATTAATACGTTCATATGACATGGAAAACATTGCCGTGATGAATATGATATGTCATATGACATGGAAAACATTGCCGTGATGAATATGATATGTGCTGGCTTCCAAAGCCAAATTGTCAAGATCCCCCCAACCCAAAGAACGGGCACACGGTTTTTGGATATCCCATACGTTAAAGCAGTGCCTTGGGAGAGGAATACGCAATTAAAGGAGGCAGATAAAAGTGAGAACCACTTTTAGTACAAGTTAAAATATTTTTCCACAAATCATCTACAACAAAATCAAGAAAAATATTTCAGCTTTGCATCGTAGGAGGCAGATCCTCAGACCAGGTTCATTAAAGTAGTTATATGACCAAAAAAGTCGTGATGTGAAAATCTAGGGATAAATCTGAACACTGTAATCATCCAAATCAATCCATTTTTGCTTTCCATGGTCTGGAGTTTGAACTATTGTTATGATAACTTGGCAAAATTATGTATCAATTATAGCATTGAATTTGCTAACAAATTGAATTGTTAAATTCACCTAAGCAATGGCTTTGAATAAAATTTAGAAGATAATCAAAGGAAAAAAGCTAAAGTAAGAATGCTACAATGCTTAAAAAATTAAGAAACTAGAACTAGTGCAGGCGAATTTAGCTCAATAATTCCATCTTAATGACAGTCAATGAAAGTAGATGAAGTTGAGGAATGAGAACATTATACATGGGAGATTTAGTCAAAAGTTGGATGTAGTGGAAGGACATTGGATGGTCTGAAAAAGAAGATGAGTTGAGATGTCAATGATGGTATGATAGTCTATGACTTAATAGTTAATAGCATATCTAGCCCCACATGGTGAAATTTAATAGCATATCTAACCCAGAGTAATGGAAGTTTAACAGTACATCTAGACCAAAATGATGAAAAAATTAATGGAAGATCTAGCTCCAAATGAAGAAATTGGTGAGACAGGATTCATGTAACAAAATCTAAAATGTTGGGAAAGCGTCTTTTTTTTCCTGGTTTCATCAAACTTCAAATTGAAATTATTTGAGGACAAAATAGGCAACACATACCACAACAGTATACTATTTTGTTTGGAGTGAACCAAACCCCTTGAATTCAAGCCTATCTCAATATTTCAGTACTCTCACTAAAGTGGATTGTGGGGCTACCGAGAGCCTCCCATTCCTATTAAAATTATCGATATAATCATTTAATGGATAAATAATAATTTGTGTTAAGAATTTTAAGCTCTAAGGAAACTTCTCATATGAAAATTATAAAAACAATGTACTTAAGTCAGCATTTGCTAGTTTGCTCATTATAGCCTCATCAAGCCACTGAATTATTTGGTCAGTCTCAATTCCTGTAGTTTGAATATTTGTGAATAAATATGCAAAATAAAATCCAGTTCTAAGCCTACTTTTGGAGAATATTAAATGAACATTCCAACATCCATGGATATAAAACATTCAATTGTGTTTTATGCAGCATTTGAAAGGAGTTCATCCCTCATTTTATACACAATCATTTAAAATTATTAAACTCATTTTAATTAAATATGTACACATGATTTTCAACTTTTCTTATCTACAGACTATGATGATGATTTTAAATTTCGTTAATAATAAGTTGTTGAAAATAACTCCAATGAGTGCTAGTTTGAATGAAAAAAAATCAAATATCTATTAAATGCAAAATCAACAATTTCATCTTTTTGGATATCTAGTACATGGGGATGGGGTTATGGTTATTGCTGCAAAAGTTGCTTGGCACCTAAAGATGATTTCATTATTTTATATATATATATATATATATATATATATATATATTTAACTTTCTTACAGGAAACCTACAGGAAGAAAAGGAAGACAACTCTTTTTTTATACCTACTTGTGGTAAATGATGCAAATGTCAGTTTAATCTGACCTCAGAGAAAAATGAAATCTTGCTCAAAAACAGTAAAATGAGTATTTCTGTTCAATAGCTACTTACTAAATTATGGGAATAAAGGTCGCTCTTAATTTGCAGAAGTAATACCCTATTTGATCTTGTGCTGTGATTCTGTCAGTATAAATGCTATGTAAGAAAGAAATCATGTCTGAGCTGTTAATAAGGATGCAACAATAATATCTCTTTAATTAACTTGATCGACATCTTTGAAGAATTCCTTTTAAACAACTTAAGCCAATGCCTTGACACCCAGTGCAATGGACTCACTTGACAGATAAAAGCTTAAAAATCTATAATAGATCATCTTTTATTTTTTTTACAAGAAAAGAATTTGAAAGTCGCTGATTAGTTAGAGCATCACAACTCCGAATTTAGTGCAAGAAATTGTAATTTCACTATAGTAATCTAAAGTCATATATGTCATGGAAAAAGCTGTACATAACCAGTTATTATTGCAATACCTAATATTATAAAAGGTGGAAGAATTACAAAAGCTCCAATAGTCGCAAAGAAAACTGAATCATTCCTTTGAGACACTTCATCCAGGTAAGCTTGTCTTCTGATATTTCTCTTCTGTGAAATGGTTAAGAACTTGGCACTAAGCTTCTTTAAATCTTTACCCAATGGAATGCTGAAATCATCATCTCTGTCTCCAACTAATCGTGCTAGCTGGTCACGGATTGTAAGTTTCTGGGAACTGCCATCACTTTCATAACCTGGTGATGACATAAGACCATAAATAAATCTTAAATTGAATTAAAGTACCTTTTCTTAAAAAATTTTACCCAATTTTCTTTATGTTCTTTCTGCTGAGTAAGAAACATCTTGTATGCTTGTTTCTATGTTGGATGAATTCACATACCATCAACTGCTGAGCTAGTGGAAGTGAGTTGTTCTAACAGATCCAGCTGTGTGCGTGCGGAAGACAAGGATCCTTTTAAAATTAAACATCATAAGCACATCAGTATCAAAATCAAATTTTTCTCAATTCGAAATTTAGAGGTGTAAAGGGAGTATCTTGCATAACCAAACATAATAACTTTCAAGCTAGAGTCTACAACCTTCAGAATGGACAGGAATTTTAAAAACTGCGGTTACAGAATGACAAAGAGAACAAGCAATTAATGATCTTACTGTATATGTTAAGAAGTTGCAACCTCTAGTTGAATTCCCAGAATCTCACACAATGATGATTTACATAAAAATATTTAATAAAAAAATACATGATATCTGTTAGTTGAAAATCGTAAAAGCATGTATTCACAGTATACAGCTAGAAGCAGCATTTAGAGTTTCTGAATCAACCAACCAAATAAGAGTCCTTATGCATGTAAATTGCAAGGTAATCATTATGGGATATATTTTTTGGGCGTATTGGAAGTACTTCAATTTCTTTTGAAACAAAAAAATGAGCTTTAATTTCCCTCATAAATCAAGAATAGTCCTTAATAAAATTTGTACAAGCAGTATTTTACTGGTTATTCGATTCAATTGAATTTTCTGATATTTTATGTAAATTGATGGTGGATTAATACTTCGTGAACAACACAAATTAATATAGTATTTATTTAGTTATTTATTTTTAATAATTTGATAGTTATGGGAGAGGGATTTTACCCTGGACATCTCTATTGGAAACACGAAGAAATATAAGTTGAACTACAAGACTCATGGCATAAATAAATAAGACAATATTTATTAATTTCACATTTGTACAATATATATACATAAGTTAAAGCAACTTTTATCTTTTTTTGTCTTGTAATTGTCAAGATAGAATATTATTTCAATGCTTTATAAATTTTAAAAATTTTCTTATCACTCTTACTTTGGCCTCCTTAAAATAATTTTTGCCCAAAATATTAATAAATAAATAAACCCTGGTTTCTCAATAAAACTTCTGCATTTATACAACCCATTATTTTATATTAGTTCCCCAACTCACACACTTTTTCTCCATGTGTACGACCTTTGTCATTTCTCATCTTTATAGGTATTCTTACCTTCTTGACCAGTTCGTATAGAAGTCAAGGGAAGAGTTTTCAAGGAACCAGCTCCTGGGGACCTCTATTTTTCTTTTGGTAAATATTCTTACCCTTTTTTTCCTTACTTTTTTTTTCCCCTTTTCCCTTTTTAATCTCATGGCCACAAATTGTTGCTAGTTGAGGCAAGGAAAAACAAACGAGAAGAGCACAGCATATTTCTTAGCTATAAACTTTATAGCTAGTAGACCAAAGTATCTCTCTCTCTCTATATGTGTGGTGAGATTCTGACAAAACCCACTGAATAAAATGTAAATTCTTATCAAAACCTTCTAGGACACGGAATGTGTTAAAGGAAATATTATTCTACTGAGCTTTTTTTTTTTTGCTAAAATGATTCTACAAAGCAACTTATATGTCTAATATTCTACTGTTATTATAATCACAGTGGTGAAGTATGAGAGTGAAGTTCAATGAGAAGAAGCTGATAAAAACAATTTGTTGAGTTGCATACCAGAGAAAGAAACAGGAGGATCCTCCTCTGTAACTCTTCCTTCAGCTCCCTCTGGCTGACCAAATGTTCTGAAAGAATAAGAAGAGTGGAGCTTGAGAAAGTGCTTGTGTTTTGGGAACAAAGATAGTGGACTAGTAGTAGTAGTAGAAGGCTTTGGGTGAAGAGAAGAAGCAATGAAATTCAAGGCCATGGAATTGGAGTCCTTTGTGAAATTTCTATGCAGTTTAAGTCTAAGGATTTGCTTCCCATTGTCGTTAATTTTAGTTGGTTTCTTTCGGTTTACAAAAAAGGTGTTGTATTAATATTCAATACCCACCTCATTTTTTTTATTTGGGCCAAAAAAAAGCTCGTCCACATATTTATTACACATGACACCGACATTGTCCACGTGTCTAATTCTGATTTTCCTATTGAGATTTTCTTTTTTTGCCTTTTTTATCCGGCTACCTTTTCTAATTTCAAAAGCCAAAATATGGAAAAGACGAAAACAAAAATGTATTAAAAATTGTAAGAAATTGAGGAAAAAAAATAAAACATTCTATTTGCTATCGTTGTTGGGACGAACTTGGCTAATAAATATCGAACTATCCTAGAGGTGTTTTTTTTTTTTTTTTTTTTTTTTTTGGTGAGAATCAACTATCCTAGAGATTCTTATCAAAAAAAAAAAAAAAAAAAAAAAAAAAAAAAAAACTATCCTAGAGATTAAGTAGGAAATAATCCTTTTTATTTTTTATTTTTGCTACTTCATTCTTCATTAGAAAAATTTATGCATCACATGTTGATCTATGGAATTTTTTTTTTTTTTTTAATTATGAATAAAAAATAGCCAAATTACCATGATACTAGTTACGATTCTCTTACTGCTTGGGACCTTATTCCATAAATGAATAAATAAAATTTAATAATTTGTTTGGGACAAGCAAGGCAAAGACTAATGCTTGAGAGACCCAGAAAAAGAAAAAAAAAATTGAAATATATGAAACTGAAAAGGAAGAGCATTGATCCAGTCCTCCATTAATCGCCAGAGAATTATATTATTATCAAATTTTCATTTGCCACCGTCCATAAAAATTAAAATTATCCATATTTTATAAATAAATAAAAAAACACCCCAGAATTAAATATCCCCATCCAATTGGTGAAGCAATGCTAAATAAACAAGAAGTCAATGGGGTTAACATTGACTTGGTCTTTCGACTCACTTAACCTCCCTCTTTTCCCCCCAGCTCCAAGACCTTCTTCAAGGTATTCCGGTGGCCCACTTTGCTAGCCTTATTGACTCCTTTCTATGGCCCCACAATAAGGGCACCTGTTTAGTTAAGTCCGTGTCAAAATTTCTTTTTCACCGCCAGCAGACCCCTTGGAACAAAGCCCTTTGGAACTAGATATGGGCTTCCCCTTGCCCCAAAAAAATCCAAATTTTCCTCTGGAAGGCTCTACGCGACTAACTCCCCACCAAAACATACCTATCATTTGGACGCCCGTCTATGGATTCTCATTGCCCTAGATGCCAGTCACCAGAAACTACTATACACATTCTTCGTGACTGTCCATGGGCGAAAGAGGTCTAGCACCAATCACCAAGTATCCTGCCCCTGTCCTTCTTCCAACTGCTGCTACAAGACTGGCTGCAATATAATGCTACGGTGGTTAGGGCTACCTTACCCCACCACCCCCCATGGCAAGTCTATTTTCCCTTCACCTGTTGGAAGCTTTGGCTAGCATGAAATGAAAGAATATTCAAAAACCAATCCCGCTCCCAACATAGCCTTATCTACTCCTCGGTACAAGCGGCGACAGAATTTCATTTCCTCGCCGATACCACCAGACGACCCTCGGTCCTGGTTCCTCAGCTTATTCGTTGGCAAGCACCCCCCTACCCCTATCTTAAACTTAACACCGATGGTAATGCCTTAGATAACCCAGGTCTGGCTGGAGTAAGGGGAGTGTTGCGCGACCACTAAGGCCGGTGGATCTCAGGATTCTCAATTCATGTGGGCCTCACAACAAACAATATGGCTGAGTTGGCCGCGGTCAGACAGGGTCTGGCGATGGCATGGAATACGGGCGTGAAGCTCCTTCAGCTGGAGCTGGATTCTAAAGTGGTCCTAACCTGGCTGACAAATAAAAATATGAATTATCCCACTAACATGCTGCCTTTGATTTATGATTGTAGGAACCTCTTGGATCAGGAATGGGAGGTGTACGTGCAACACGTGTACCGTGAGGCAAATGGCTGTGCCGATGATCTGGCAAAGTGGGGGACCCGCCAACGGAATCTGATGACTGTGTATAGCGAATGTCCCACTTTTGTTAATGTATCATATGTTAGGGACTTGACTGGCCTGGGGGAACCTCAGCTATGTGCCCCAGGCACAATTGTTGGTGTTGTATGAACTCAATTTGTTATAAATAAATCCTCCCGCTTTCCACCTAAAAAAAAAACATGCCCTAGGTGCAACAAAGTGTCAAAAAATTCAAACATTGTATTAGCAATCATGGAAATTTATAATTTTTGAATAAAAGTTGCATGTGGCATTTCATTAAGTAACATTCACTTACTGTCCCCAACTGGATGAAGAATTGAACCTTGATTCTACTACCTTTGTCAATTGGCAAGCTTATATCCAAACCTAATCTTGACAAGCTTATATCCAAACCTAATCTTGACGCAAGGTAATTAAGAAGACCTTTACTACCATTCGTTTCTTTTTCGATGAATGAGCAATATTACCACAAAGAAGGTTCAGTACAGATCAAAGAATCAGATATAACAAAAATATCATGATGCACAACCAAATTCTTCTAGCAAAAGAGCATTAAAAGAAAAGATGCTCCCTACTTTCAAGCTGTCTCCTACCTAAAACACAAAGCACATCCCCTTGAAACCCCCCCCCCCCCACTTAAGCACTCTATCCTTAATTGGCAGCCTATTCGAAATAGTTAACCACCCTATAAAGGCATGCTTAGGAATGGTTTCAGGGAACCACAACAATTTCCACCAGCTGACCTCTATACTATTCTTTCTAATGTAATTCCAGGTTTCTCAGGTCGTCAACTGAACAGACTTAGATGGAATCCAAAGTAGTCTGTCCTCCTCAACCAATCTTACCAAGCTGAGTTTACTCTGAATTGCCACCAGATCATTGGAACGAGCAAGGTTCCAAACCCAATTGCCATCTCTCAACAGACTAGAAAGCTTGGAATCTGGTTTACTAGCTGCATCATAAATAACCCTATGACCATATTTATTATACAGCGCAGTATCTGGGTGCCAACAATCATGCTGAAGAAAGATATTTCCTGAGTCAACTTCATATCTGATGAGAGGCCTAGTTTAAGAATCTTTTACCAGCTCCAAGTGCATTCTTGAGGGATTTAAAGAACCCAAAAAAATCCTACCCTTTAAGAAATTTTCTACCATTTGTTTCTCCTGTATAATAAAGAAAAAATGGTCAAACCCCATGCACGATGCTCTCATTTCAGTCTAGGAGGTCTTTGATGGGTAGTGTACCCCCAATTTTGAGGAGGTCGAATCTAGAACTTGAACCTGAGACACATCAAGGACACTAAATATTGCACCAAGGTCCAACTTCTCCCATAACGTAAAGAAAAAAAAAACAATAAAAGGTAGCATCATCAAATCTGTAAAGTCAGGTTCTCACATTAATAACAGTGCAAGAGATGAATATTTTCATGACCGGAAAAAACCCAAAAATGTCCTTTAACTTTAAGTCGCAATACAGGCCAAATAACAAGCTTTATATGCTGCAAGTTCCAAGTGGCTCTAAAGTAATTCTTTGTCCACTATAAGAAGCTACTCCACTCCTATACCCCTTTGATGAGTAAAGAAATTCTTACCCAAAGCTCCATAATCTTTTTAGATACGTCTGAGTTTAGGCCTATTACATGTTGCAATATACTTTATAAATGCATGACACAAATTCCAGTGAATAGATTGGAGGGATGACTTGAGGAATTTGTGAGAAACATCCAAACAGCCCTCCCCCACATTAAACTGAATTTGACTGAAAAACTTCTCTGAGCCTTTCTTAATACTCCTCCACATCCCACACCCGTGAGAACCTCTTACCCCTCTAGTGCACCAGCCTCCTCTCCTCTCACCATATTTGGCTGCTATAACCTGACGCCATAATCTGTTACTTTCATTCCCAAAACACCACAACCACTTCCCGAGTAAGGCCTTGTTAAACAACCCAATCCTCCGGATCCCCAAACCACCACTCTTAATAGGCAAACAGACCTTATCCCAAGCAACTAAAGGGTATTTAAAAACATCCTCCGAGGCCCCCTAAAGGAAATTCCTCTGAATTCTTTCTATCCTAGCTGCCACAGCTTGAGGGATAGTAAACAAAGATAAAAAATAGGTGGGAAGGCTTGAGAGAGTACTTTTTAACAAAGTAAGCCTGCCACCTTTTGACAAATAAAGTCTTTTCTAGCCAGATAGCCATTTCTCCATCTTTTCTATAATAGGATTCCATATCGACGCATCCTTATAATGGGCCCCAAGTGGCATGCCCAGATATCTCATAGGTAGTGTGCCCACCTTGCAACATAGGGTACAGGCCAAAGCATTCAGATTCCCAACATCCCCAACAGGAACAATCTCACTCTTACCTACATTAACTTTCAGGCCTGTAATAGCTTCAAAGGAGATCAGCACCATCCGAATGTATAATAACTGGTCCCTAGAAGCATCACAGAACAGAATAGTATCGTCAATAAAAAGAAGATGAGAGATATGCACACCCCCTTGTCTATGTGACCCCACTTGAAATCCACAAAGAAAGCCAGCATTTTCCGTTCTCTTTAGAAGTCTACTCAGCACTTCCATAACTAATAGGAATAAAAGGGGAGATAAAGGATCCCCTTGGCGCAGGCCACGAGAACTACCAAAGAAACCAGCCGGAGACCCATTGACCATAACTAAGAATTTAACCGTAGAAATACACACCTTAATCCAACCTCTCCACCTCGCCCCAAAGCCGATCCTTTCCATAAGGTAGAATAAGGCATTCCAATTCACATGATCATAAGCCTTCTCTATGTCCAATTTAACTATGACACCCGAGATGCCACTCTTCAACCTGCTATCTAAACATTCATTAGCAATTAGAACTGAATCAAGAATCTGTCTACCTCCCACAAAAGAATTCTGAGAGTCGGATATTAGTTTATCCAACACCCCATGAAGTCTATGAGCCAATACCTTAGCCAAAAGCTTGTAAAGGCTGCCCACGAGACTAATCGAGCGAAAATCTTTAATATTGACTACATTAGTCTTCTTAGGGATCAAACATAAAAAGGTAGCATTAAGAGATTTCTTAAAAACACATTGGCTATGAAAATCCTTGAAAAATGTCAGGACATCCTCTTCCAAAACACTCCAGCATTTCTGAAAGAAAGCCATAGAAAACCCATCTGGCCCAAGGGCCTTATCCCCTTCCGCCTCCATGAGAGCCTCAATAATCTCCTCCTTCTCAAAACAGAGGTCGGTTTCTGGTAAATAGGTGTTGTTTATGCTGCTGTGATGGGGAATCAGTGGATCACCTCCTGCTTCATTGTAAGTTTTCTCATGCCTTATGGAGCGAAGCTTTTGCAATGTTTGGGATCCAATGGGTAATGCCAAGGTCAGTCAGCTCTTTTTTCTTTATGTGGAGAAACTGGTTTGGAAGGCATCGTTCGACCATTTGGAATATGGTCCCGGCATGTTTAATGTGGTTAATTTGGCAAGAACGCAATAGCTGCACTTTTGAAGACAAGGAGAGAACATTAGATCATCTAAAATCTCTCCTTTTTGGTACTCTATTTCTTTGGGCTCGCATTTGGGGGTGTACAAATTGTATTTCTTTATCTGAGTTTTTAGCCTCTTGTTCCTTTAGTTCTTGATTATTTTTGTATCTGTTTCTTGTTCAGAGTGTTCACTATCGTGAGCATGATGTTCATTTTTTCAATATAAAGTCTTATTACCTATCAAAAAAAAGGAACATAGCTGAGAATGTTCTCTCAGCTCAGGAGTGTATCAAGAATTATCCCAGGGAAGTGGGTCAAACCAGATGCACTATAAAAGTTGACTTGATGAAGGCCTATGACTCAGTTGACTAGAGTTTTGTATTTCACTGTTCAACTGTTATTGGGATTCCTGATAGGTTTGTTAGTTGGGTTTGGGAATGCATTCTACTCCCAGGTTTTCTATTGCCATAATTGGTAGTCTGGTAGGTTTTTTTTTTTTTTTTTTGGATTGTAGGTAGGTTTTGTTTTAAGGGTGCTAAAGGGGTTAAGACGGTGATCCTATCTCACCTTATTTGTTTGTCATTGCTATGAAGGTGTTCTCTGGGCTTCTAAGAACTTCTATCAGGAATTCCTTGAATGGTTTTGTGTATGCGCAAAAAGTGTCCTTGAACAGTTCAGGCATGTGCCAACAGTATTATTGGAAAAGGCATGTGCAGGTGTCGACATTTCACAGACAGAATTGTTGGAATTCTCAAACTGCTTATCAGAAATCAATTTAAAATACACTCATGGTATTCCCTTAGGATAATTTTTCTTGACAAGCGCCTGTTCAGCAAACATGTAAAAATAGGGCTCTGATTCATTTCCATGGACTATATCTCACTAATGCATGTGAAAGGAAAAATATCAATTCAAAACCAGATTTTCCATAACGGAACTTTGCAATCCTGACTTCAACACCCAAGATGCCACATTGATGACAGGTGATTGAATGGGGCATCAGAGAGAATTTGGTTTGGAAAGAGAAGTTTGGGAGATTATGAGAAAACTTGTCAGGTATCTTAGAGTCAAAAGACTCAATAATTCAGTATACACAAAAAGCAGTCACTTCCAGTTTTGAACACGACAATATTTCACTAATAAGAAATTAAATACTAACCTTGGTGATATTCACTTCAATTGATGCACTGTCTTCTATCTATGCATTGAAAATTTTAAATTTCTGAAGGCATTAGAAGATGATCAAAATAGCTTTGTATCATCAATAGAAATGCATACAAAGTTCCTTATCCAAAATAAAATAAAATTTCACACACAGTAAAATGATCTTTTATTTTCTTTGGAGAGAGAGAGAGAACCATCAATTGTGCCTTAATTGGGAAATAAAAAGGGGGGGGGGGGGTATATATCTAACTAAGATATGCACATGAGAGTGAATAAATAAAAGTATGATAAAGAGACTTACAGAGGGGAGGGAGGTGCATTTGTAGAATGTAGATATGGCTGCTATTGGACCAATGCTTCTGATGTCAAAATGCTTTGAACACAGGAATTAGCCCCAAAGAAGGTTTTGCCTTGGTCAGTTTATATGTCTTTTAGGGTCTCAACAATGTCATGCTTACAGCTGGATGCAATGCAATAACTGCAAATGAAACTAGTGTCAGAGCCATGACAATGAAGGAGACATTGGGATTGCAGTCACGGCCAGAGGGATTGAACCAAATGAACAGAATTCCTGAGAATGTAAATACTGGAAGTAGCATCCAACTGACACAGCAAGTAAAGAAATATACCTAAACATACAATTCATAAGGTTAGTTGTCAAATGAAAGTAAGTACAATTAGATACGAAAAATAGAATTAAGCTCTTCTGTTTATCTTTTTGCACCCATGCATCATCCCATGAGCCTAACTATTGGAATAGACTTCTCTTCTTTATCACATGAAAGGAAACATTACCAGCAAAAGGAAGAAAGCAATTTTTCCCTTGCTTTAGGGAATTCTAATAAACTTAGAGCCAATGCACTATGAGAGATCCCCAAGGATATGGGAAAGGGTGAATTCCAGGCCCCCTGTATCTCACGCATGTTACACAAGCTGAAAAGAAAAAGAAAAAAAGCTTTCATTAGCATAACAAGCTGGCTCCATGCATTCAAGCCATAAAAATCAAGAATGATAAACCCAGTCTTTATTTGTATATTTCATTTAAGACACATTGCCAAGTTCTTAGAAGCATTTATTATAACTCATTCAAATTTCATTTTAAAATTTGTGATAAACAGCCCAGAAAGCCTCTGGAAATAACCTTCCCTATGGCAAATATAAAGTACAAACTTTTTAAAAGACAAGATTTACACATGCCACCATCAACCTGGGTTAAATAAAATGCAGCAGAAGGCAACAATCCCTTTAATATAATATCAAAACTGTGGGGGCAAAACTGACCATAAGGTTTGATAAAAAATCTCTGTCAAAACCAACCAACTGATGATAGCATGGCCTCTGAAGCCTAAGGTGTTGGTGCTAGATAATCGTGGGATACTTCTTGGGGAAATTTAATTGACTATCATCAGTCATCACCAGTAGTCTTTGCAAGAACAAACTCCGCCTTTGAAGTGATGGAACCGAACTCTGTCCCTAACAATTATTTCTCTATTAAATGCTTTCGAAACATATTTTGTAAATGAATGGCAATCTTTACAAACTCTTAAATTCTTAACAATTCGTATAGATGTTCCTTTTGGAGTTCTTGCCAACCCAAAAGCAATTGCCAACTTCTCACTATGATATGATGTGGAAGTTTCTAGGCACTCTTCTGTAATCAATCCAGCCACAGAGAGTAAAGACTCCTCTGGCACATAACCAAGCAAAGCAGCCTTACTGATTACTTCTCTCAGTTTGTGATAAATTTCAATAAAATCAGGATGTAACTTGTCATCCACAACAAATTTATGAATTTGATCACCAACTTCAATCCAGCTCCATCCCGGGGTTGTCTTTATTCCCTGGCTTTTGATCAGTTTTCTCATCTTTGCAATACCATCTGTATCTTTGGCTCCAGCATATATCGCAGCAAGCAGAATATAGTCCCCTGCATTTGATGCCCCAAGCTGAACCAGATTCCTCATGGCAATCTCTCCTATTTTCACATTCTTGTGAATCTTACAAGATCCAAGCAAAGTGCGCCATAGGACTGGATCATCTTGTGAGGGAGAAGTCCCTATCATATCAAGTGCCTTTTCAAGCTTCCCAGCTCGTCCAAACAAATCCACCATGCAGCCATAATGCTTAATTCCAGGCTTCAAATTGAACTCCGTGTTCATCATGTGGAAATACTCAACACCCTCCTCAACCAAGCCTTGGTGACTGCATCCACACAACAAACCAAGGAATGTGATGGAATTTGGTTGAACTCCTGCCATCAACATCTGCCTAAAGAAAGAGATTGCTCCATCCCCATGACCATGCACTCCATACCCAACAATCATCGAGTTCCAAGTAAAAACATCCTGCTTCTGCATACTATCAAAGACACAAAAAGCATCATCCAAGCAACCACATTTTGCATACATATCTATAAGTGCATTTCCAACATAAACATTCTTCACAAACCCCTCTTCACAAGCAATCCTATGCAGATTAACCCCAACATTCAACGCGCCCACGTGAGCGCAAGACGAAAGTAATCCAACAAGAGTAAACCCATCAAGACCCACATTCTCATTCTTCATCTCATCATACACCTTCAACGCCTCGTAGTGAAAACCAGCTTGAGAGTAGCAAGAAATCATTGAATTCCAAGAAACCAAGTCCCTTTCAGACATATCATCAAACACCTTCTTTGCAACCCCAATGAATCCATTTCCCACATAAGACCTTACAAGATTAGTACAAACAACAACATCCCTCTCATACCCACATCGTATTATAGTCCCATGAACCTCTCTACACTTGTTCTCAGCCTTAACTCTCTCGCAGGCCTTGAGCACAAATGAGAAAGTAAAGGTGTCAGGGCGAGAAACCAAAGAAGAAAACATGTCATTGTAATAAAGAATGGATTGGAGAGGAGATGGGCTATTGGCAAAGCCTCTGATAATGGAATTCCAAGCTTGTGTTTGAGGATTATCAATGTGATGGAAGAGAAGCTGTGCGTAGGACAAGGAGCCAGAAACCGAGACAGCGCAGAAGTGGACGAGTTTGGTGGAAATGGCGGGGTGGTGTTGAAGACCGTTGGTGATGACGTGTGCATGGATTTTCTGAAGCCTTTGGAGACTGTTGCAGCCTTGCAACAGTTTAAGGATGGTGTCGGATTTTGACATGTCTCTCGTTTCTTTGATGTGTGTAGAATTCTATATTTAATGAAATCGCCAAAAGATATGTTTTGTATTCATTAAAAAAAGAGGCAAGTTGTGTGGAATGGCCAATATTTAGGCCGTTTGGTACTTGGGTTAAAATACATAATTTCAGTTTTTACACTTTGTTTGCTTCATTGGAAAATCTTTTGTAAAGAAAGTTTTTCACATTTCTCAGTATTTAGTAGCACAAAAAAAAAAAAAAAAACTGGTCACTAACTATGGGAAACATAATTTTAGAAAACAATCTCTCTCACGCGTTGCATCTCCTATAAATATTATTTTCGTCTATAACTATGGGAAACATAATTTTTTAGCATCTTCTCTCTCTCGTGGTAAGCTTTCTCACTTTTTCTCTCCTCACACCCTCACTAGCACTAACTCTAGTCTCTCCTCTTCCCATAAATCTCTCTCTAACAGTCTCTCTTCTCTCCTTTTTCCATGTTTCTCTTTCCCTTTGTAACACAATTCTCTTATTAGATTTTTTTTTCTTCACTGATTGGTCAATAGCTCTAACTTGCAAAGAAAAACAAATTTGCAACAGTAATTATTACATTTCTTTCTACCAAAATCCCAATTCTTTGCTTTGAATTTCAAGCTTAATTTTCATTTTTCTCTAAGAAATTTTCGGTTTGATGGATTCCAAACAGAAGTTACTTCTTTTTTCGTACATAGAGTACAAAAAAAAAAAATAAAATAAAAAATAAAGAAGAAGAAAGAATGAATAAAGTAAAAGATGAAAATTTTAAACATGGTACCTATATTACTCTAAATTGCTTTTACATGGGACAATCTTTAACGTGGACTAATAATATTGTTATATAATGAATGATAATTGTTTAGGAGAGTTGCATTTGTTGGCAGATACTTTATGCAATAATGATGTATTATGTAGATACATTATTGATAATTTAGAGTAATATTGAAGACTTGTAGTTGACCATAGTAAACAATTAGTATACCAACAAAAAGAGTAGACAATTAAAAGTTATTGTTATTTATACTTATTGAAAATGTATTCCCCTGTCAAATTTATATGTGTGTGTGTGTGTACGTACATACGTACGTACGTTACTGTCCATATATATGAGCAAGATGAGTGGTAGAGATCATGAAAATTTGACAACTAATTAATTTTTATTGTATCTATTGTCAAAATTTTAGTATGAAAACCAAATACATTCTTGGTTTATTATTTATAATGAATACATTAGTTGGCTTACATAATTCACATGTTTTAAATTAAACAAGAAATATTTTTTTTTTAAATTGCATACCAAATACCAGAAAACATTCTCAAGTTCTTTTTTAAGGTCGTTACCAAACACTGGAAAATAAGATAATTTTCTAGAAAATACTCTTTGAAATGAACCATTTTTCAGAAAATGTTAATGTTGAAACAAACAGAGCGTTAAACAACATTACACGTATTTTCACACACTTTTTCACCCGCACGTATTTCTAAAAAAACTGAAAACTTTTGTTTAAACACATGTACCAAACAGGCCCTAGTGTTAATAACTTTGGGTTTTTGTTTTTTTTTTTTTTTTTGGCATTTAGGATTATTTTTGGAACATTTTAGTTAATTGTTAAGTTTGCAAAACTATTTAGCAAACTAGGATCTCGAGACTTTAATACTCAAGTTTAAAGATGGAACTCGAGTCTACTTGAGTTGCAAGTGGTGGCAATCTAATGTGGAAAAAAATCTATGTGGAACTCGAGTCTAAAAAGACTCGAGTTCCTGCATTCTCCCGATTAAATGTTCTTCTTCAGATCTACTTCTATAGAACTCAAGTCTAGGAGACTTGAGTTCCACGTGGATAAATTGTTTGAGTTGCAAGTGGTGGCTTTCTAATGCAGAAAAAAATCTACGTGGAACTCAAGTCTTTATAGACTCAAGTTCCTCCGTTCTCTAGATTAAATGTTCTTCTTCTTCGAATTTGCTTCTTCTTCTTCTTCTTTAGATCTACTTCTATGGAACTCGAGTCTAGGAGACTTGAGTTCCACGTGGATAAATTGTTTCATGCCAGTACAAAAACTTAAGTCTTAAAGGCTCGAGTTCATCATCGAAATCAAGTCTCAAAGACTCGAGATACTAGTTTCCTAAATAGTTTTAAAAACATGCTTACTAACGAAGTAGTCTCTAAAATTATGTTAGACATTTTCCCTAACTTTGGTGTAGCACGTGATTCAATTTTTAGGAAAAAAATTTTATTAAAAAAAAATAAAAAAAAGGGAAAAAGTTTGGCTTCAATTTAATTGTGCTTACTGTTTAGAGAAAAAAAATTATTCTTAATTTTTGGTTACAAAATATTAGATCCTTAAACCAAATTTCAAACTAATTTGGAACTTGCAACCTCACCTTGATTGCTCCAGCAATGACCAATCAATTAGACAATTTAAATAATCAAAAAAGCAAAAACTTGTTTTACACCATCCACACAGTGTAATTTATAACTAAATACGTGAATTACGTTTTCAGTTATAAAAACACAATGTAGTTATAAAAAGTATTAAAAATACTATGTGCATAAAACATTCGTGTAAAATAAACACCGATCTTATTAGAAAGTCCATAAATATATTTTACAAAGTCCAATTTTCATTTTTTAGGAGTGGTGGTTACATATAGAAGTGTGCAGTAAACCCGCAAACCCGCTTAAACCGACTCGATCCAACCCAACCTGCGAGGTTGGGTCGGTTTTTAAGAGTTGGTGAGTTGGTTTAAGTTATGAAAATTTTTTTAATAGTGGGCCAAGTTCGGTTTGGGTCATAAGATTCACAAATCTGCATAACCCAATCCGACCCACCTATATTTAATATATATTTCAATTTTAAAAAATATATTATACAATTTTTTTATTTACTTTTTTGCTTCTCTTCCTAAATAAAACCAAATCCTAAGTTCTCCTCATATAGTTTGTGTTTGTTTAGTATTATGTTCATGATTATTTTGTTATAAATTTGCTCTTATTTGTAGTGGTATTGTTCTAATGTTCAATTTAATAATAATAATACAACTACAAAGGTTAGACCCTTTTAGAGTTGTACTTTGGTTAGTAATGTATTATAAATCCGATTTAAAACATTAATATTACTATTTTCGTGTATGTTCTAATAAGTATTATTTACTCCAAAAAAAAGTAATAATAATAATAGTAACTAAAAAACAAAATTGTCCAATCTATGAGTCCAATTCGACCCAACCCAATACATGTGGGTTAAGTTGGACCCCTATAATGGGTTGAGTTGGGTTAGATTTTTTTAAACCCATCATAATATATTGGGTTGGATTAGAAAAACCTCTTAACTCGACCTAACCTGACCCATGCCCACCATTATTTACATATCATATTAATTGAAATCATGTTTTCTATTTTAGTTAAAATGATAAAATTATGTTTCCAAAAAATACAATTTCATGGTTTCGGAGTGTGTGTGGGGTGTGTATGCGACACCAACTGTGTAACAAGATTTAACAGAAAATTAAAATCGTTTAGGGATAGGGGTATGGTCTATGGAGGTGGGTGGGTGCCACTGGCTGTAAGCTGGCAGCACACAAAGGAATATGCTTAAAAAAATTTTGGGTTAAAGAATATGCTTAAAATTTAAATAAAAGATAACGGTCAGCGACTCCATAAAACTGAACGGTTAGAATAATGTCATAATTTAACGTTGTTGACGGTAAAGAAAGAAAGCCAGGCCATACGCTCCCAAATCAAATGTGAAATGCCCAGGTTGGATAAATTATTATTATTATTATTATTATTATTATTCTTTAAAAAAAAAATCGATAATGGAAAGAGAAGGTATTTGATTCTAGATAAGTTTACAAGGTTTTCAGAAAAAATAAAAATGACTAAAGTTATTGGCACCCAAATTGAATAAAGTTGCCCTTCCGTTGACTTATGGCCTGCGACCCACAGAAAATCATAGAATATTATCTAGATTTTTTCCCCAAATTTTTCTATTTGTCCAATAATGATAGAGCAATATTAAATTTACATGAATTCAATAATAAAAAATAAAAATAAAAAATTACGTAAATTCATTATTAATATTACTTTTATTATACATCAATTACAACAAATCCAATTAATCATTCTAAAAAAACTGTGGAAAATTTTGCATATTAAGCTTATTGAAAAAATTTCTTCAATGACCACAACTTATATGTCACAAATTTTGTCATGATTTTGATATAACATATTGCGAGTGGTTAAAAAGAAAAGGAAAATTAGTGTTTAAAATGTCATTTCTATCCATTCCTAATGTCCATTCATTCTATGCCTCTTCTTCTTCATTGATCTCCAATAAAGTTGATGTAAGTGATAAATCGAGTTAAATCGAATCAAGACTCAGTGAGCTTATTCTAAGGATCATTATTCGAGTTTGAAATCAATTTAGAAGACGTGAGCAAGTTGCTAAGGTACAAGCTATTACTGAGCTTGTCATTTGTGTTGTTTTCTTAATTTAGTGAAGTCGCTTTGGGTTAGGAAGCCTTCATCTTTGTCAAATTCGGGTAAGATCATGCTACAAAGTCTTTGTTTTTGTCTAGCCCTCACTTTTCTATCCCTCCTACCAAACACAAATAAGGAAAAATAAAATTTTTTCTTTCTTCAAAATTTTCTATCCTCATATTTTTCATTCTTTTACTTTCTCAACTTCTCAATTTGACATAACCTTAATAGTGAGACAAGCATCTCTTTTCCTTTGAAGTAAGTGAATCCATCTTGTGCATGAAATATATGCATCTTTCCTCTAATAACATGTGACTCGTGTAGGACTATAGATTCTATTCAAAACACTATGAGTGAGAAGAAGTATATACCTCCACAATACTTTCACATTATTTTTATAAACAAATCATATGTAATGAATTGTTATTGGTTCTAATTTGAATCTATAACTTAAATTACTTTTTTACTTATTCATAACAACCTAATACTTAAGATTTTATTTTTTTAAAGTATTATGAAAATGTTTTACATTTCTCTAAAATAATTACTATCGGAGAGGAGAAAGAAAAGATAGGTACGAATATGATACCTTCTATTTAATGGTGACATTGAAGGGTAATTTGGTCAATTGGACTGAGAAATGACAACCTGAAAGAAATATGACCGTTGAGACCTCCGAAACCAAGCCCTTTCAAATCATTATTTTACTCAAAAAAACCATAAGAGAGAGAGAGAAGCAAGCAATTAAATCCCCAAGCACTTTCATCAGTTTCAAGGAATCTGATACTAAAAGCTTTTCACAGAACTAAAGCCACCCTATCCCATTAAGGAAACCACACACTCTCTTTCTCTCTCCCTTACATGCAAAGAAACCCAAAAGGAGAATTGCAAGAACAAGGAAAGAGGTGGGTCAATGGCAAAGCCTGAAGCAGAAGAGATAACAACGGAAGTGGTGCTGGTGAAGGAGCCAGGAGAGGCTCATGATCAGCATCATCACCCCTACGCTTTCCATGTCTCTGGACCTCGCAACGTTGCCTCTCCTAACTGGAGAGACCTCATCAATTCCAGTTGGTCAGTACAGTACTCTTCCCCCCCTTTCGTTTCTCTATATCATTTTTCACCACAAGTTCCTGTTTTGGGTCATGGGTTTACAAATTCTTGACTACCTTAGGCTATGTGACTCACTGATTTACTTGGAATCTGGTGGAAAATGTGAAATTCTCAAATGGGTCATTTTGAAAATTTTAGCAGAATGGGTTTTTGTCACAAATTTTAGAAGTGTAGGCTTTGGAGTTTTATCTTTGATTCATTAATTTGTGGTATTTCGGTAGAAAACGTAGGATTTATTACAAATTTGTATCTGGGTCTTTTGTTTTATGAAAGAAAAAACATCCCTAAATTAGGGAACAGTTTGTTGGGTATCTGGGATCTGAGTGAAAAGGGCTAGTAGAGAAACTATGTTTGGCAAGTTTTGATAGGACTTTCCTCATATATGCATAAGCACACCAATTTTTGCTATGGAAAGGTTGGTTCTTTCATTACATGTCACTCTGTGAGTGAGATTGACTATCCACTATTGATTCCTAGATTTGGATTTGCGGTTTATTTTTGGTAATTTACCCAATCGTTTTTTTTTTTTGGCTAGGTTTTTAATTGGCTTAAATACTAGTTGAATGTCCCAATTTAATCTACTAGTCTGTCTCTAGAAAATAATTTGAATTCTGTTGGCGAAAATTAGAAATTGTTGCATTGGGATTTATTTGAAGTGACTTTTAACAAAAAGAGGGTTCTAATTATGGCAAATACAGTGGAATGATTCAAAATTCTCGTTCCAAACTGCCTATATATTTCTATGAAATTTATATCTGTGTGGCAGGGGAATCAAATTTTAGGAAACACAATCAGAACCTTCATAATAATAGATGCCAGATTTTTAATTAAATAGAATTGGTTTATCATTAGAATCAATTCGGTTCTTCAAAAATGCCATTTTCTCTTTATTTATTTTTTAAAATAAGTTTTGGCCCCAAGGGAAAGGGGGGGAAGTGGAGATTCAAACTATTGACCCCTTGTTTATGAGGCGTGGTTCCCAGGTAATTGTGCTACCCCTACCTTCTGTTAATATAACTGGAATTAGTTTAGGTCACTTTTAAACTTTGATAATGGGGGTAAATATTGGATAGCTTTTTTGATTCTTCAATTAATGGCTATATCTATTAGTAAGTGATGATTTTCTTTCATGACATATGACATTATTATATATTTTAAAATAATATATACAAAAATAAGTACAGACATACATACGTTCTCATTGTTTTTGTTTAGAATTCTAAATGCATTAATCAAGTTTGACATAATAGTTTAATTTATTGGTCTGTCTGGTTGCTTGGAAAATGAGAGGAAATGGTGAAATTTCTGGACCTAAGGAACATTTGCTTTGTGAGTGGTGGTTGTAAAACTTCAATTTTTCCCTATATATCCATCTCCTCAACAACCAAATTAACAAATATATTTTAGAGCGGTTAATGCTTATATTTGGTAGATAACCAGATATGGTCATGTGAAGTCAAATTAGCCAAGTTATAGTTTTATATAAATGATTGGATAACTTTACAACAACTAATAATTATTTTCCATGCAAGCCAAATAATTGAAAATGTTTTCTGGTTCATTTTCAAGGTCATAACCAAACATAGGAAAATGAATCAGTTTTCTAGAACATGTTCATATTATGTTTTCTGTTGAAACAAACTGAGTGTTACTATTAATAATTTTATGAATGTCCATTCTGATGATTGAGTAATGTATACAGGAAGGACACAAATTACAAAAGAACTGTCATTGCCTGTTTCATACAGGCAGTTTACTTGCTTGAACTTGATAGACAAGAGAACAGAACTGAAGAAAATGCTCTTGCTTCAAAATGGTGGGTGCCTTTCAAGTACAAGCTAGCACAAACCTTGATTGACGAAAGAGATGGATCTATATTTGGTGCAATACTAGAATGGGATAGATCTGCAGCAATGGCTGACTTGATACTTATGAGACCTAGCGGTGCTCCAAGGGCTGTCTTAACACTTAGAGGAACGTTGCTCAAAAGCCCAACAGCGCGAAGGGATATTGAAGATGACCTCCGCTTTCTGGCTTGGGAGAGCTTGAAGGGCTCCGTCAGGTTCAAAGTAGCTTTGGAGGCATTGAAATCAGTTGCTGATAGGTATGGAAGCAACAATGTATGTATTGCAGGTCATTCCTTAGGAGCTGGGTTTGCTCTCCAAGTGGGAAAAGCATTAGCCAAGGAAGGAATATATGTGGAGACCCACTTATTCAATCCACCTTCTGTTTCATTAGCAATGAGCTTAAGAAATATGGGAGAAAAGGCTGGATTTGCTTGGAAGAGATTTAAATCAATGCTTCCTATGAGTAGTGAAACTCAGGTAAGCAGTGATGCGGGTGAGAAAACTTTGGGTTTAGGATTGAAGAATTGGGTACCTCAGTTGAAGAATTATGGTGTAGGGTTAGGAAAATGGGTACCTCATTTGTATGTAAACAATAGTGACTACATTTGTTGCTCTTACACTAACCCTGATGGCACAGAAGAAAACAATACTGGCAAGGAGAATGTGGGTCTTACAAATGGGCAAGTGGCAGCAAAGCTGTTTGTGAAGTCCAAGGGGAAACAGAAGTTTCTTGAGGCTCATGGGTTAGAACAATGGTGGTCAGACGACTTGGAACTTCAACAGGCTGTCCATAACAGCAAGCTCATAAACATGCAGTTGAAATCCTTGTATAGCCTCCCAGCTCCACAACAAACACAGGGAAAGGCTCCATAGCAGAGAGTGGTTGCTTTCATTGTGTGCAAATAGCTCATTTTCAATAAGTAAAATTCCATACTACCGTACAGGAGTTTGAAGTGTGAACTTCGAATGACCTGGTTTACTTTTTTATTGGCTTTACTGTTTTCTTATCTTTGTTAATCAGATCTGCAAATGTTTACTATCTCACCTGGATATATAGAACAAGTCATTCTTTAATTTCATTATAGTGGCTCAAAACTATCAAGATATTCAATCTCAATTTGTAGTTAACCTTCTATGTTTTGTTTCATGAATTTTGTACATGTGAGTTTCTGAGGAGTAAGGAATATGGGGATGTGAATTTGAAATGATCCCAATAAACTTTTGTACCAGTGGCCTTATGGGTTCACTGTCTTGGGTGAGTTTCTTATCATAAAGAGTGGTTTAAATGGACCTTGTCCAGTCCAGAATTAATAAGAGAGTTTTGAGATGGGGTCTAAGGAGAACGGCCTTTCTCAAGCAAAATCTCTCTCAATATGGAGAAATTATTTTACCTTCATTGCACACAAATGTGAATTATACCTTTTTTTTTTTTTGATGGGAGAATTATACCTTCATTGCACATAAATGTGAGTTTTATCTGTGGCCTATACGTGAGATCTACCTTTATATAAAAGATATCTACCTTTATGTAAAAGAAATATAGAAAATATCGAATGCATTGAGTAATTTCACATCACTATCACCCCTTGCCCCTAGGTAGACTCATGGTCCCAAGGGTTTTTTATTTTTATTTTTTTACTATTCTAAGATGAACAAAACTTAGATACAATTCCAATTCCTTAAGTGCAATATATTAGGTTTTAAATTAATTTCAAACACAAGATTGTATTGACCAATCAAGTACAAACAATGTTATCTTTTTCAATGACAATTATATTCGCTGTAGTTATATGTTTTTACATAATTGAAGAAACTGATGTAATGTACATAAGGAATTTTACTTAAGTCTTACCCAAATAAATATTGTGTCAATACAATCATGTGTCAAAATTGTACTTTAAAACACTGAACGTTTTTTCTTTTCTTTTTAAATTTTTTTATTACTAAATTTTTTGTTTTGTTTTTTTCTTTTTTGAGAAGGCATTCATAGTTTTTTTTTTTTTTTTTTGAGAAACTGGCATTCATAGTTTTGTTGTAAACAAGATTCAAGGTTAATAACTATTATATGTCTCCAAAGTACATCCAACCTCTTTACTACTTCCTCTGAAGAAGGCTCCCGTAAGAGTGAAACTCTCATAGAATCATAGTTGGTCGAAGGACTTTTATTCGCAACATTGAGCTTGAACTTATTTATTTACTCATTTATTATGAGATTTATTTCCATAAATAGCATGGTATATATATATATCCTTCCCAAATCACTCCAAAATCTAGGAAGCATATCTAAATTCAAGTTGCTATTCTTGTCATACAACTGTTTGCTAAAGGACTTCGAAATTCAAAAGCATATATCAGCAAAAATTTATTCTTTGTTGATGTTTCTTCCGCTCTTGGATTTTGGCAACCTAAAAACCTTACCTTCCATGAAAGAATAATCAATAATGTGATCCATCAATGACTTTGTCTGATGATGTATAAATAAGAATTTTATTGAGCAGTTTTGTGAGGTTTTATTATTTACTAGTTGTAGACCCACACAATGCGTGAGAATAAATAATTTTTTTGTAATTATAATATAATGTATAATTTGCTCTCTAATTTTTTTTTTTTTTTTTGAAGATTATTTGTTCTTCTTAAAAATTAAACAATTTTCTACTCGGTCCAATTAGGTCTACTTTAGTCCTATTCGGTCCACTTGGTCAATTTCAGTCCCCTTTGATCCATTTTGGAATAATTGGGCCTTAATTGATTCTTTTTGTAGGATGCCTTTACAAGTTTAGCTCAAAAAATCATTTTTTTCCTAAATTTTTTAGTTGAAAAGTATAAAATTGTATTATATTTGGACTAAACTCTTTAGTTTTGAGTTAAAAAATACAAAAAAAAAAAAAAAAAAAAAAATCGATATTAGAAAGTAGAAATATGAGCCCTAAAAATGCAACTAAAATTATAAATATTCAAAAGTCTTATTCATTCCACTTCAGTCCATTCTGTTTTCTTCCGTCCACTTTGGTTCGATTCAATCCATTCGGCCTACATTGGTCCTATTCTGTCCACTTTAGTTATATTCGGTCCAAATTGGTCCTATTCAGTCCATTTTATCCACTTTAGTCCACTTCAATCCTATTTGGGTCATTCAGTCCACTTTGGCCCTATTCGGTCCATTCTTTCTACTTTAGTTATATTCGTTCCATATTAATCCTATTCAGTCCATTTGTCTTATTCAGTCCACATTGGCCTTATTCAGTCCACTTCGGTTCTATTTAGTCTAATTTGGTCCTATTTGTTCCTACTCGATCCATTACATCCACTTTGGTCCTAATCTATCTATTCATTCTTATTTGTTTCACATTGGTCTACTCTGTCCTATTCTACCCACTTTAGTCCTATGCAGTCCACTTTGTTCCCATTCATTCCAATTCAATTCATTTTGGTCTACTTCAATCTATTTTTGTGAACTTACATATAAAGAAAAGACATGTTTGGGTTGGGAGCACATATTCTAAATCTTATTATATAAAAAAAAAAAATATATATATATATATATATATATCTCAAACTCGTAATATCTAGAATCTTAAGTACAGCATTTATTATTGTTATACTTATTAAGCCACATTAACATAGCATTTTAGTCTACTTCGGTCTGGCTAAATTTAAGTGAAAGTCTTTCTAAACATAAAGACTATGAATATATAAATCTACTCTTTAAGGCAGTTACTCATTTGTTTTGAATTCATTACTTTTAAACGAATTGCATGAGTTTGATTATACATATTCAATATATATGTATAATTTTTATTTAAAATAATTTATTCAAATTCTTCATTCTCTTAAAAGAAATTATTATGATAATCAAAACTAATAAAAAACTTATACTTAATATATATATATATATATATAGTTTTTCTCCCTAATAATTTGATGGTTTTTATTGATATTATTCTTTTTTGAAATGATCCATATTCTTCTAACTATTGTTATTACGCATTATATTTTCCTAATTTCTTTTGGTACAATTAAAATTTTTAAGTTTCAAAGTTATTATTCAAATTCACATTCTCTTAGGGCATGTTTGGATTGAGGAGGGAGGAAAAATGAGTGAAGGGGAATAGAGTAGAGTTGACTGAAAATAAGCTAATTTTAGGTCAATTCTAATTTACTCTAATCCTCCTCCCTCCTCCTCAATCCAAACAAACCATTAAAGAGCTTATTATGATGACAAAAACTTATCATATAATTACAATTGATATTACTCAAATAATTGATAGTACTCTCAACCCAAACTAGTATTTTCCCATTCTTAAGTAGGTACACCGAATTGGACTAAAGTGATCTAAAATGGACCAATTAAAATGAAGTAGGCTGAATGGACAAAATTGGACCAATTTGAACTAAATAACCAAAGTGGAATGAATG
The DNA here is from genome assembly GCF_001633185.2 of Quercus lobata. NCBI lineage: Eukaryota > Viridiplantae > Streptophyta > Magnoliopsida > Fagales > Fagaceae > Quercus > Quercus lobata. The sequence goes on along the minus strand of NC_044911.1, from coordinate 44,850,116 downwards.
GATCGAATTGAACCAAATTGACCGAAATAAACCAAAGTGAACCAAATGGATCGAACTAGATTGAATTGACCGAAGTAGACCAAATAGACCTAGTTGAACTGAAGTTAACCGAATTGGACTGAAATAGATTGAAGTAAACCGAATTGGACCAAATTTTGATCAATAATTAGCATAGCCAAGATTATATTTTGATATATACTCAAATTCTTACTTCCAAAATAATCAACTATTGACTCAAACAAAAATCAAACTGAAACGAAGAGAGAGAGAGAGACAGAGAGAGAGTACTTGTAATAGGGAACTAAAAAATAGAACACCAAAGCATATGAACCCAAAATTGATTTTCAAAAATCATAATGATTCATCAATATAAAGTGTTGGGTTAAGATAGCTTGACCCTAGTTAATTAATTCAATTACCCAAGTTGATTAATTAGATTCAATTGCATGCAAATCATGAAAGCACCAACAAATCGCCAAAAATACTAAATACGGCGGAAAATAAATTTGACACGGTAATTTGTTGACAAATGGGGAAAATCTCGCAAAATGAAAACCCCACCAGATGATTTTAAGGTCACTACTTCTAAGAATCCACTAATTAACAACTAAGCGGTTACAAGTATAGGGAATCTTACCAACGACCCTACCTTATCTCGAAATACCAACCTACAGTTGAACTTTCGCTCCGATACCCAATTGGACTTGATCTTGTAATAGCCTTCTTTCCTTTGATGTACAAACCTCCAATTTGTGACTAACCCTTTGCGTGATCCCAGTACGTGATTAACTCTAGCAACTTGAACAGATGTTGTTGGCTGCAAGGTTCTTCACTTCATCAACAATGAAGATTAGGGAGCAATTGGTTATAAAATCCTATGGCATACAAACGCAGTAGTTTCTCACAGAGAAAAAGTCTATTGGTCTCTATATCCTTCTGTGACGATTCTTAAAATAAGCCTTATATATGTCTAGATTTATGAGAAAAGAAACCCTAAACAATTACACAAGCTTAGGCCAAATTTCAGATCTGGAAATCTTGAAATAGTAATTCTCGATAGATCAAGCTGCTATTGAGCTATCTGTCAAGTTTTACATTAAGTCTTGATAGCAGGCTTCTGTCGAGACTTAATGAACAACTTTTTTTTCACTTGTTTCTTGGACCAATCTTCATATCTTTAATACTTGACTTAAACAACATGTTTTTTGAAGTACTAAACTCATCTTAGATCTACCTATTGACACGTAAAGTGCATTTTGTCAAAAGATTAGCCAATTAAAATAAAATATGACCCTAACATAAAGTAGAGTTGCAAAAAAGAATAAAAAATTGAGAGAATAACAAGAAATTTATAGAAAATAATATGAGAAAAAAATGTTAAAATAATAGTAATAAACACTAAACGATCCAAGTCGTGTTATATTATGTAATAAAATAAGTACTTTGTGGGCTGTTGGGGGAAGGGCAAGGGGCCAGGGTTCAACTCTTCAGGAAAAAGTTTCACATACGCATACACTTAGATTAGGTTAGAGTAGGACTTCTATCTTATATAAAAAAAATATATATATATATATATATATATATATTATGTAATAAGATAACATTATATTCTTATATACTATCTTTACAATGCAATAGGATAACATCTATGAAATCAAATAGAAGAAAGAAGATAACAAATTAAAAACACAACTTAATCATGTCAACCCAAAGTAGAGTTCCAAATAATACAAAAATTCATCAATATAAAGTAGAGATGTAAGAAAAAATTTTAAAAAAAAATAACTACAAAATGAAAAACAAAATTTTGAGAGAGAAAAAGAGAGAGAAATAACATTTTGTGTATGGGAGAACTATGTATAGAAAGAGAGAGAGAGAGAATTGTGAATTTATAGTAAGACAAAAGGAATAAGAAAAATAAAAAATAAAGGAAGATAAAGGGAAAGAGGAAAAGTGGTATTAAGATAAGTAGTAGTGAGGAGATGAAGAGGTAAAAGGGAGGAGAAAAGTTGGAGAAATTATAACAATAAGTTAGGAAATTGATAAGAAAAAAAAAACTAAAAAAAAGAAAGAATGTTGGAAATGAGTGGATAATGTGACTGTTAATGTGACTCAACAAAATTGTAGTAACAAAAAATGCTACGATTCAGTTTCTAGATATTTCTAGATTAACCGTCTTTACTCACCACCACCACTACACCACCATCTTCTTCCCTTCTTTATACTTACATATATGAATGACTTTACCCATAGTTTTCTTAACTAATTAATGCGAGGACAATAAGCACAAGGCAAGCAGTGTGCTAGTTATGACAACCTAGAACTAATAAACATCAAATTCAAATCTAGGGTATGTTTGGAATGAAGGGAGATGGAGCTAGAACAGAGCAAAAGGTGGCCAGAATATACTAGAAGATGTTCTTGTCACCTTAAATTCTTATTTCCTCTCCTCACCCCTCATCCCCACCATTTAAACGTACGTAGAGCTAGAATGATAGAATTCCTAGTTTCATTCCACTATAAATCCTAATAATTCATTTGTTAAGAAAGCTTCAGATCCTCATCAATAACAACTTAATGGATGGAAAATTAGTATTGTTGTATTCAGACTAATTTTTTAAAAAGTTGTTGACGTGACAAAATCTAAATATATATTTACTTTTTTGGTGAATTGTTACAATTTTATTTTATTTTATTTTATTTTATTTTTGTGAATTGTTACAATTTTAAGAATTCTATGATAGTTACATTAGAAATTCTAAAGAATGTTGATCCTATAAAAAACTTCTCTTTTTGTACTTCGGGCGTAAAAATAGTTTCTCTAGGGCTAGTCTCTTGTTTTACTACCTTAAAAAAAAGGTTGAAAGTAGTAATAGTTATGACATAACTAGTCCTCAGCTCAACCTGAGTTTCTGACTCTTTGTTCCTGGTTTTATTTTCTGTGGTGTGCCCCTTTGTTATGGTTCTTATGTATCTGCAAACGTTGTTATGTACACGAAACCGAAAGAAAGAATGGATCGCAAATTGTATAGAACTTGCATACATTAATGAACACAACAATTACTTGGCTCTCTGCACAAAGAATATACAACAGGTTAACTTAATATTGTGCCATAATTTTCTGTTCTTAGATATTAAAGGAAAAATATACCATGGAGCAAATATCATACATAGGTTTGCTATTTTTTGTCGTTCCAATTCCAGAACGAACAATTTCATGGTAACCCGGAAAACTCATAGTCATAGTCATGTATGCTGACCTCCTGATCAATCTGAGCATGATCATTGTAGAAATGGAATGGCTCCATATCTAAAAGCCATGAGTCAAGATCATTATAAGCTAACAAATCCACCCCATAGTTCACTGTTGAATCTTGAAAAGTAGAGTCATAGTTCACGGCTGAATCTTCATAGGTTGAGTCATCCAAGTATATTGGATTGCTTACTTGATTTAGTTCTTCACTCAAGCTTACTTGGTGACATAATTCGGATGAATATTCAAGAGATACAAAGGATGCTTCTATGCTGTTTTCAGGGTCTTCTTGATCCGTGATATCAATAACTGGAACATTTGCAAGCTGCACATCAGGTTCAATAGTAGGTGGAGAGGTTATAGAGCTTCCATTGCCAGTTAGCTCTTGAACAAGCCTCTTGAAGCTTGAGCTGTCAGTTATGTACACCTTGGGACGCAAAACTTTTATCAAACTTTGGAGTTGCCTCTCATTCTTTGATACTTTCAATGAAGCTTGTCTTACTTTCTTCCCCATAATTTTAGAATGTATACGAAATGGCGCCTTGGAATCACCCCCACCTTACGGTTCAGCGGAGAATTCTAAAGAGCTATAAATATTTGGTGTAATGAAGTAGATATGTTTAAGTTTGTTGGAAAGAAAACAAATTACAAGACATAAAGATGCTGAAAATGATGTTCATCATACAAAAAGAGCTTATCAATTTGGAATCCATATAGACCTACCAATCTACATCATTCTCTCTGTAAAGTTATGACCCATCAGAGAAAATGCTAAGGTTTGTATTTACATGGAGGATGTGGATGTTGGTCAATTCAAGAGGATTGGTTTCAGGTATTAAAATAAGTAAAAATAAATACGATATACCAAATTTGATGTAGAAGGGCATTCAGGGCACGTAGTTGATAACTATTCAAATAACTTACAATAATGTTACGCGATTGCTTGTTTCTGTTCCAAGTGACATCCATGTTGACAATGATAGAAATTTTTAAATAAAAGGGATAAGCTATAATGCACATGCACCCAAATAATGCAATAACCTCTCATTTCATCTATGCAATTCGACCTCCTTACTTCTGTGATACGATAAAGAACTTTTGGGCCTGCCATGATCTCTCTATATTATTCACCTCAAAAGGCCTTATTAATGTACACTCTTCATTAGCAAAATTTACAGGAGGCAAGTATATATAATATAACAACAACAACAACCAAGTTTTAATCCTAAAATTTTGTGATAAGCTTCAAATTCTCAACAGACTGATTCCAGCTATTCTGTTAAAGATCCATAATCAACACCAAAATTTTGATGCTTAAGTGTGGTTTTTATTATTGCATATACTTAACTCTTGTAAATTGATGTATAAAAGTTGATTATAGGCTGCCTCAATCAAATGATACCAATTAGTAAGTCCATATTAATCTACATCATAAGGAGAAATATAGTAAAGCATATGATTGAGCCATCTTTTTATCCTTGCAATTAAACAAAAAGGAAAAGCAGTAGTGACGGTTTGTGTACTTAAATTAGTCTGAAAGGGATATATATTCAGACATTATGTCAGTGCAAGGGACGTCTGAATGCACTAGCCGCCATGTCCACATCTTATTTCACATCAGTATCTTGAGTTTTGGCTCTGGCTGTCGATAATACATGTCAAACGCACCCGACATTATTAGGTTACAGCTATTGCAAATCACAGAATGCCACATTTTATGGGCTACTAGGCATCATTTGTTAAGTGATGGATGGTTTCTTAATCAACTGCTTCACGTTAACCAATAAAATATAAACAACACTAACATTAATTCCTACCTGACAAGAGTCTTAGAGCAGATGTTGTAAAAAAAATGCTATTTTGCCACACCAAACACCTACTTTATTATTTTACCACATCATTTTACAACATCGCATTTATCAGATGTTTTATCATTCAATTCTATACATTAAAATAATATATACTACTCATTAAAATAATATATTATCTCAGCCACCAACAACAAACAAATACCAATCACCAAGCAACAACATCCACCAACCACCACTGTCGCAACAACACCGACCAGCCACCACCGGCACAACCACCACTTCACAACCACACATGCCCAGTAAGGTAGCAACCACCACCACCACCACCACGCCACCATCACACACCCAACAAGGCAGAAACCACCAACAAAACAGGAAAAAAAAAAAAAACACCAGCAAATACCAATCACCAAGCACAGCCACCACCCAAATGCCAAACCACCACCGATTCAGCACCGATTCAAACAAACAAATAGCCATCGATTCAAACAGAGAGGAGAGGGCCATCACCCCCACAGCCCACCACCACTGCCACTGTCACCGCCCATAGCCCACAGCCCACCTCCACCATCAGATCAACCCAAATTGCAGCAAAAAAAAAAAAAAAAAAAAAAAAAAACCACAACCAGAGAGAGGCAGAGTGGCTGGAGCGTGGCTGAGCGTGAGATCGAGTGGCTGGAGCGAGATCGAGCTTGGCGGAGCGCGCAGTCGTCGTCAGAGCTACGCCGTCGTCGCTGACGGTAAACATTTCGGACTGGTCGAAGAGAGAGGGAACCGGAGAGTGAGAGAGGAGAAAAGAAAAAAATGAAGAAGAGAGAGGGAACCGGAGAATGAGAGAGGAGAAAAGAAAGAAAATGAAGAGAGAGAGGAGAGAGAAAACGTAATATAAAATAATAAAAATTTTACAACATCTGTCCGTATCGTTGCAAATTTACAACGGTACTGTTCATATGTGGTATAATTTTTACCATTTGGAACATCTGATAAAGCTCCGTTTTTGTGTTTGGTGTGCTAAATGTGCCAAAAATTTGGCATTTGGCATATTTAGCACATCTGCTATGGGTGCTCTTAAGCCTAAATGGTATTATATCTAGCTCTCCTATGAAAGAACTTGGGTATGAATCTTCCCTCCATCCCTTGTTGTACGAGGAAAAAGACTTATATGATTTTGTAATACATGAAGAATAAATAATAGCTATGTGGTAAATCCTTGTATGATCAAGTGTATTTAGGAAAAGCTCTTTTGCCCCTTTTTTTTTTTTTTTTTTTTTTTTTTTTTTTTGTCTTTAACTCTTTTACAGATCATTTAACTTTTATAATTTTTATTATTATATATAAATAAACTAACTTTGAACTTTTTGTCACATATTTAACATAAACGTTACCAAAAATTATATCTTTTGATAAATATTATGAAAACAAGCTATTTCTAAACGCACTAAAAGAATACCTGGGGCTGGTAAACATAATTTCACCTATAATGTCATTATGGATAATCGTTCCATGTAACCTCCCTTTCACATGAAGCAAGGTAGGTCCTACAATATTTTTAAATGGGAGTTGGCATTATGAGTAATTGTTGCATGCAACATCTCTCTCAATGATTCAATGGGACATATCCCACACTTATGGGGTAATATTGCAAACAATGGTTACACAGAGTAAAATAAAGGCTAAATACATCCCTGAGGTTGGGCTTAGCCAATCATCACCAAACTTTTTTAAAATATCCAATTTGCCTTTTGAGCACAAACTACACTAAATGCATTTGTGCTCCATTTTCCAAAAACTAATGTGTGGTTAGGTTAATTGTCACAATGCAGTCATATAATGATTGTATTGTGGAAACTATATGCATGAGGGAGTGTCTGTGTAGTAAGTAGTAAATAGATAACAGTCAGATGGGGAATGAAACAAAAGAAAACTTGGAGGAGCAAGGATGCCTTCAAACGGTTTTAAGTACAAATTGTGCACAGGGGTTAAATTTTATTTGTTTGAAAAGTTTGGCAATGCCTAGTATTAGCCCAAATCTCAATGGTGGTTTATGTATTTTATCCAATAATAAATTTCATTTGTCACTTTAGTTATTGTTCAACTCAATGAAACCCTATAGCTTAATTGTCACTTTATGATATTTCCAACAACGATGTTCAACTTCAAATCCCCCTCCCAACTATCAAATTATCAAAAACCCGACAAAGCCTTATCCACCGGTCTTCTTCCTCTCTCTTTTTTATTTTTATTTTTTATCTTTTTAAAAAACGGTAGTAAATATGAGGAATTTAATTAAAGGGGAAGGAGAAGCCCAAAGGAATCGGCCCATCTATAACAAGACAGGGGCGCATGGGTATTACAAGAGGTGGCCCAAACTGCGACTGAATCGGTCAATGAGCAACAAAAAGTCCAAAAATCAATCTGGAAAGGCCTAACTATGTATTATTGCAGAAAGCCTAACCACGGTTATTTCCTAACGAACATATAAGAAACTTCGGTAACGCCAAACATGTAACAAGCAGACATCAATGCCTTTAGACTCATGGAAAAGCAAATATTGGAGGGTTGTTGGTGTTTAATTCTGCATTACTTTACTTTGTTAAGAGCTTTGTTACTCAATAACATAAACTAGTTTTCTTTATTATGTGAACCAGGGTTCAAAACTTCAAATCTATGATCTATCCTCCTCTATTATTTTAACTATCGAATTATTCAAAAAAAAAAAAAAAAATGAAAAGAGATTTGAATATTGAATGTCTTTGTTGAAAAGTTAACCAAATTATAGGTCCCTTTTGACAAGCCTATTGTGTAACAAATTATCTAAAAAATCATCCAATAGAACACCTGCCACGTAAAGAGTACAAACTTTGTGACCTTGATGAAATCAAGTATAAGAACTCCTTGGAGCAAACTGAGGCATAACTTATAGCTTATGGGCACCTTCGTCCCTGTCTCAACGTCTAACTATTTCTTGTTACCAACAGCATCTCTCCTTGAAATATCATTTCAGATTCAGATTATTGGGTGTACATAAACTGCAAGGTGCTGATTCCTAATCCCAAACTAAAACCTCGAAGATCACCAGCTGCAAGGCGTACACATTCGACCAGAAGTCCTTTTGACTACAGCAGTTCTAACCTCAACACATCCCCCACATCAGGATTTTAATGCCTCACTTCCTGAATCGTTACAATAAATATGTTTTCAGATTCTATTGCATCCTCTTCTGCTTTCTCAGCAAATTCACAATGTCAAAGACTCGAAGCTCAAATGTCCATTGATAGCAATGCAATGTTCATCGATTTTACTTTATCCCAAAGATACTGTTTGATACTACACACTTTATTATGCTAGTTCGTGGGAGTAAAATCAGGTCCTACCGGCAAACACTCCAAAGCTGGCTAGAACAGAACTGCTACAAGTCCTTCACCAAGTCATCATTTGTTTAAAAGAAACTTTTTTTTTTTTTCCATAGAAAATTCTTATTCACATCATCTTATTTCTCAAGCTTTCTTTAGCTGAATTGTAAACCTAGCAATGGTAATAATCTTTAAAATTTCAATAAACTATGCATGAGCTGTTGCAAAATAGTTATCTTCCAAGAAGGAAAAATTCAATGATAACTGATATTCAAACAAGCCACAATCAGAATATCCAAGATGTATTATTTTTATTGTTTTTTTTCCCCAAATGTTCATATAATGTAACTATTACAAGAAGTCTGGCTCGAAGTTTGAAAAGTCCTACATGATCTACAAAACCGAAGTAAAATAGAAACGAAGATCGACCATTTTCATATGTAAATTTATATCACACGAAAAATATTGGGGAACATTAACACTACATGAAAGGGTGAGAAGAAGGTGAACCAATGAATATAATAATCGAACTTGAATAGTATACAAATGAAGTCGGTGCTGCCATTCTTCAGATTTAATCAGCCACCAAGTACGAAACTACAGGAAGAAAACTTAACCAAAAATTAAAAAGACAAAACAAAGTGTAAGTTCCAGTAAAAAAAAATTTAAAATAATAATAATAGTAAGCTAAAAAATTGTGTACCTCAAAGTTCTCAGCAGAACTAGCACGATCTTTTATGAAGTTTGGGCAACTATTCCCCATCTGCAACATCTACCTAAAAGCAAAAACCTAGCGAACACCATTCTGGTTTGAGAGTGACTATTTTACAAGAGGTATACCAGACATTAAGGCTTTCAGGATGCTGGAGCATTCTTGGTCAAAGAAGATCCTAATTGAAGCATAAGAGGATATACAGGGCTAAACTCCTTGTCTCCTCTGGCCCTAACATTGGCAGCATAATCATCCAGAGTTGCTTTGATGCCTTTCCAGATTTGATCTTCTCCTTGAGAATCTAGCCACAATGAATACTGCACATTTGTAAGTTTGTTCCTTTGCAGTGGTGACTGCAAGTCTTCAGGGCCTCGGGAGTAAAGATGGTGAAGTATGACACTCAGTGGCAAATCGTGAAGAAGAGGAGAAGATACCAGTTGAGATGTTTCCAAGAAAATAAGAGGTCGGAATGCTCTAAGGGCCCGGTATGGTGCACCAAGTTGCTCTACTGGGAACAAATTCTGGCCCACTGCTAACTCCAGTTCAGCCATATCCCTAGCCATCCTAAGCTTGCCTGATTCTGAAAGGGGTCTAACAAGAGAAGCATGCCTGATAAAGAATATTAGAACCCGTGAAGCCATGTTCCTAACAAGCCTACTGCATATGGTTTCTGTCCCTGCAGAGGCTGCATTTGTTGAAGAAGGCAACAGCCTAGATAGGAACTCACTACGGAAGTGAAGAATGCACTTCTGCAACTCCTCCATGTAAGGTGATGCATTGTTGTCCATTGCAGCATCCATGCCATGGACACCAAAGTTTTGGTCATGAATTTGCAAGATACAAGACTCAAGACGCTCAAGCATTGCTTGGAATAAGGATGTCACTGAGTCACAGGCAACCCCATATATTGCACCTAATGAGGGAGACAACACATCTGCAGCAATACTTGGCAGTCCTGTAATCATTGATGATATGCGGGTATGAATTTCTTGTAGATGCTGATATAATGTGAAGTTCTTGAGTTGGGCAGCAGTTGCAGGAGCACTTACTTGACGTGCTTCAGGACCAGTAGATATCTGTCATTGGAACAAACTTTAAGCCATCATGCCAAGTTGACTTAAAAGAAAAACAGTGTTGAATAAGTTTCTGAAATTTATTATATCCAGTAAAATTTACATATATCCTTTATGCAAACAAGGATTAAATTATAATCCCATGGTTTAATCGTCAAAAAAATAGACCCATGGTTTGATAAGATGGTAAGAAATGAGCTCCATCTCAGAACCTACTCCCTAAGATTTAAATATTTAATCAACACCTTAACAGTAGAAAGATTTCAGAAGGGGAAAAAAAAGGATAGACATGAAGATGATTCATTTAAAAGAGTGTGCACAATAAATCTGGACATTTTGCTCACAAATGCAAGTTTCACACCAACCAGTAGGGTGATTAATAAGATGCGTTAAGAATATAAAAGAACACATGCAAGTCAGTTTTCTTTATATATTACTAATACAAATTTGATAGAAGGTGAAATAGGAAAAGGTGTAGAATTTTCAGAAGGCAGGGGTTTTTTAAAAAAAAAAAATTATAATTTAAAAAAATAAAAAAATAAAATAAAAAAAAGAGGCTAAAATCAAAGTTCTCTCAGTTTGGGGTTGCAGGTTTTGCAGTCTGACTGGTAAGGTGTATCAAAGACACAATGCTGAGCAGCTCAAGTAATTCCTACTTACAAGGTAAGCAAATCATTAGATATAAGGATCATACTATTTATGCAAACAACTCAATGTATTCAACCAGCATGATGAAAAAAGGCAACAACTTGAGTTACTGGGCACATTAGGCATTCTAGTCATTAAAAAGGCATCTACATCCATTGGTAAAATCTGGTTTTTCTCATGTAAATAAAATTTACCTGGTACTCAGCACGTTGTGCGAGCAGGATCAAAACCTTGCCAATTTCACGCAAGACAAGAAGAGTCAAATGCCCGTCCAACTGAACAGCTTCAATCTCCTCCTGAATGCGTGATATGATCCTTGAGATGTGCTCTTTGGTGGGAACATTTCCACGGCTGGACACAGAAAATACAGTATTCACAAGATCTGACAGGCGACCCAAGCACAGAGCCAAGAATGCTGTCTGGAATATTTCAACAGCTGCAACCATTTGATCCTTCCCCTCTGAACTGATAGCAGGTAAAACCCCTTTGACATCTGTATCACGTGAAATTCTTTCAAGAAGATTTTCTATCATGGAGAAGAGTTTGGGATATCCCATAGTAAATATCTCTTTAACAAAACTTGATGCAGTGAAAGCTGACTTCATTTGACTTGCAAAAGCCTTCACAAGTGCCTCCCAGACTCGATCTGTTAACATAGAATCACCTTCCTAACCAAGTAGCAGCTAATGTAAGTGAAAGGAATAAAGGAAAAATCCTGGAAAGATAAAAAATTAATAGCAAAAAAGACATGAGGACTGCCAAGCGCATTAACATAATAAGTCAAATAATATTTCTTATGGAAGATCTTAGAGCAAGTCAATAGAGCAAATCAGAAAGGAATCACAACTCAAGCAAGCAGAATATTATAATATATTTCAGAAACAAATCCAAGACAAATATTAACTATTCATTGATAACTGTAGGTATATGGTGCATGTGTATCACTTTGTACAAGGAAAACTGAGCAGAGATTATTAAAAGAAATGAAAACATAAGTGAGAACAACAGACACTTAATGAAAGGTTTGTTGGTACACAAAGCCAAGAACAAGATGAATTTTCTATATAGTAGTCACCTCTGATTGAGTTTCAAAATAATTCTTAATGAGATGTGTTCCTAGTTCAACAATTCAATATTAAAATTAAAATAAATGAAAATTTTTCCCTATTCCACTGCTGGAAACATTTGTTGGATACATATGGCATGTGAGAAACCTATCTAATAACCATATCTTTCCCTTGTCACTTTTGACACAAGAACTTCATGAACCTTGACATTTATGTACCCTTGCGAGACAGCTGATACAGTCTCATATGAGATTGTAACTCTTTAACCAACATAATGCCAGACACAATTGAATAAAGACAAGCCCCAGACACAGAGAATGTAAGCTAACAATGTTTCTCTTAACTAATGCATAGCTATTACACAAGAATGATGAGAGAGATAGGGGTGGAAACAGGGAGGGAATGTGGAAGCAAGATGCAAAAAACAGAATTACAATGTGGAAGCAGAAGCACTTTTCAATAATAGACTTACAAATGTAAAAGAGCAATAAGAAGGAAAGAATAACCACCTACACACTCTTGAAAGCCCTATACTCAAAATACAAAGACGTTGGTAACACCACAGATTCAAAAATGTTGGCAGAAAATCCGCATAAGAAGCAGACAGTGTAACATAAGAGTGGATGCAAAGAGAGTACCAACCTAATTATCTCACACACTTACATGCACTTTTAATGGAAATTTTATCATCAATAATATTTCTTCATAAAATTATAAACTTTGATGCCTCACAACCCCATGATCCAATGTAGTACAAAATTTGAAAAATTGCTCCTATAAGATGTTCCAAAAGACTCCTTGAAAAATAATGAACTGCAACCTATCTATGATACTAATTCCTACAAAACCTTACATATATAGCCAATAGAATAAGACCGTACAAACTGAGATTTGAATATCTCTATAGATAATTCATGTTCTTCAAGCGTCCCCCTATTTCTCTCTCTCCATACAACATGCCACATTAAACAGGGAGCAACATTGCACACCCTATTTCTGATAGTCTTGGAACTTCACCATCTCAGGGAGCAACATTGCACTCCTTTCACCATCTCAGGCATCACCCACCTCGCTCCAAAAGCTACAAATATAGAATTCCATTAATCCATAGCTACTGAACAATAATGCAGTAGCAAATGATCGACATTATCATCACTATTTTTACACACTACACACCACCAATTCACCATCACCATGCCTCTTCTAACTAGATTATCTATAGTGAGAATCTTCTCCCAGGCCATAGACCACAACAAGCTACCTACCTCGGAAGTTTCACTACTCATTAGATAACCATTCCAATCATTGAAAAAATCCTAGTTGCTCAATATTCTAGACACATAGTAGCAAATGATTGACATTTTCATCAAAATTTTCACACATTACACACCAATTTACCATCACTATGCCTCTTCTAACTAGATTTTCTATAGTGAGAATCTTCCCTTCAAGCCATAGACCACAATATTCATTAGATGATCACTCCAATCAATCAAAATCCTAGTTGTTCAAGATTCTAGATATGCAGGACATATATATATATATATATATATATATATATTAAAAGATATAAATTTGGCATAAACTAAAGAAACAAGAACTAAGAACAAGCAAATTGAAGGGTTCATATTATCAGTTACTACCTGAATGATCTCATCAAGCAGCAAAACGTGAGTAAAGGGATCCCTTTTCTTGGACAAGACTCTCTGCAAATGCCACACTACTACCACTATGGAATGCAACTGTTCCATACAACTCCCCATTCTCTGCCACAATGCCTCCCTCGCCTTCGCCCCTCCGCCTATCTGCGGCGTCCCACTTCCTCTCACTCCTCCCGGCCCAAACACCGCCCCAGATCCCGTTATCGCCTTCATATCCAATGCCGCACCTATGCTCTTCACTGCCATTCCCTTATACCTATTCACCAATTGCTCCACTGTAGCTCTCAGTTCCCCTAAATTATAGAAAACCTGCAATCCTGTTCCTACTTCAGCTTGATTCAATCCCTCCATTCCTCTCTCCAACACCTTCATTGCTTCGGATCGGAGTTTCTCCCCGATTTCCTTAACGAATTTGAGCTCTTCTTCGACTACATCGATGCCGGCGAGGTCATACTCGTTGTAAAGCGCGAGGATCTCGGAGTGGAACTGTGCAGCCTTGGCGAGATCGAGTTTTTCGGTGTCGTCGACGGAGGCGAGGTCGCGGAGCTTCTTGGAGAGGCGGAGAGCGCGGAGTGAGTGGCCGAGGAGGTGAGAGGTGGAGTGGAGGTTGGAGAGTTGGATCGTTTGGGAGTTAATGGATCGGAGCGGGTCGGAGAGATCGGATCGGACTTTGCGGATGGAGGATTGGAGGGAGGAAACGGAGGAGCGGAGGGTGGAGAGTGCGACGTTAGCGTGGTGGAGAGAGGAGAGCTGGGAGAGGAGGTCGTCGTGGCGAGAGAGAACCTCGTGGCGGAGCTGAGAGTCGAGGAGTCGGATCGCGGAGTGGAGTTTCTCGGCGGTGGAGGCTGGTGAGCCGGAGGAGAGGGCGGCGGAGGAGAACGAAGTGGTGGAGAAGGATGGGGAGAGGAAGGCGGAGAGAATGGGGTCGGAGGCTATGGAGTCGAGTGCTGACGTGGCGGTGGCGATGTTGGTGGTGGTGGTTGAGAAGGTTGGGTTGGTGAAGGTGGAGAGGCGCTGGAGAGGAGAAGGGTTGGATCTCTGAAGTGGAGATGCCGGTGAGGCCATTTTTTTTTTTTTTTAATTTCTGGTACCGGAAAGGAAATGCGTTTCCTTTCTTTCTCGCTTTATTTGAACACCATATCTGTACTCAACAGCTTACTCAAAGTTTACACCAAAAATAAAAAATAAAAAAACAGCTTACTCAAAGCTATTTCGTTTTGGCAATTCGATCTCGTTTTCTTTTCTTTTTTTCATTTACATTTTTTTAAAATAATAATTTAGATGGTTAATTTTAAAAATTAAATTTATATCTCTCCAATAAATGATTTACACTCTCTTTAATTACTAAATTAATTAATTATACTAAGACTGCATTTGTTTTGGCTAAAAATGATTTCAAGAAATCATTTTATACCAGCCTATATGTTTGGTAAGCACAGAAAATTGGGTCAAACGAAAATCAATTTCCGCATTGACTGTAAAATACTCCTCCTAAGCCAGAAATCAATTTCAGTTTCTATTTTACCTTTAAATGGTTTCCAGCACTCACAGACAAAGAGAGAGAGAGAGAGAGAGAGAGAGAGAGAGAGAGAGAGAGAGAGAGAGAGAGAGAGAGAGAGAGAGAGGGAGAGAGAGCAAGAAGAGAGAGAACACCCCTCCGACCAGCCAAGCTCTGGCCAGCCCAGATCATGCCAGCCCCACCGCCCAGATCACACGCCAGCCAAGCTTTTTTTTTCTCTCTCTTATTCCTCAACGCTTCTTCTCCCTCTTACTCAACATCGTCGACCACCAACCCACTCCTCACAGACATCACACACTTGAAGATCTCAGCCCACCCCTCCCTCATCACCGATCCATAAAACACCTAAGACCCACCTCTCCAACGCACTGGTCGATCTGGCCACCACCACCGATCGTCGATCTAGTCGCCATCAATCACCAGATCACTCCACTCCACCTCCAAACCCACCCGATCTGGCCGCCACTGCCTCCATCCACTCCGATCCTCTCTTTCCCTCAATCTCTCACTCTTTCTTCCTCCTCTCACCGAGTTTGTTAATAAAAGATGTTTTTATTTTAATTTTTGGTTGTGTTAAGTGTATATTTTGAATTTTTCTGTTATAAAATTTGTTTGGGAGCTAAGAAAATGGTTGAAAAAATGTGAAAAATTTATAGGAAAATAGCATTTTCAGAATGTTATCAAACACTGGAAATCATTTTCTGGACTATTTTCCATTGCAGAACCAAACACTCGAATTTCATTTTCTTTACAGGAGTTCACTTTCTCCTGCATTCATTTTACACTTGGAATTCAATTTACATTGAACTAAACGCAGCCTAAGTATATGTTTGAATTGGGCTTATTTCCTGCACGTCTGCGTTTTCAGCGTTTTCCTTTTCTTCTTCTTCTTTTTTTCTTTTTTTTGACGTGCGCATTTCACGTGGAGTGTCTATTAGTGGGTCATGTGCACTATGCACAGGACCCACCACCTCTTTGACTAGCAAGCATTTTATGTGGGAATTGGTCTATTAGTGGGTCTCGTGCACTGTTCATGAGACCCACAAACCTCTTTTTTCAGCAACTTTTTCATTAAAAATGAGTCCCACAACACTATTCACACATTTAAAAATTATTTTGCTATAGTGTTTTCAATTTTCAGCAAAATAAGCGGTATCCAAACGGACCCTAAGTTTTAGGATATATTTCCTTGAATCAAATGATAAGATTTAATGATAGTTTAATTCTTGGTAACACTCTAAAAAATTTGAATTTTTATTTCTTGTCAACTTGGACCACAATGGACTCATTGTGACTTTTTTTTTTTTTTTTTTTGAGAAAATCATTGTGATGAACTTAAAGTTCATTCAAAAGGGTCTAACTCTTGGATACACAGCACAGACTTTAAACCTTCTCCCCTTTCCCCGTGTGTGTGTGTGTGTTAAAATACTTAGTATTCTAAAAATTATAAAAAAAAAAAAAAAAAAAAAAACCTTGAAGTTCATATTTACTGTCAATGTTAATCCTTCTGTATGGACCGAGAATGGTAGATCGGCCCCTGAATTGTCAAACCCACATCCATTGGGACAACCTCGACCCAATTCAGGCTCAAATAGTCAAGCTATTAGGAGTTAACCGAGCAGATAAGGAAGTATCTGAGATATGCTGCGAACAAGAGATAATTCCTTAGGGGAATCTACTCGCTGAGCAATAAAACCCGACATCAGGCACAAGTTACTAGGGAATTATTTCAACAGCAAAAGGTAAGTACCCACTAACAAGTGATACAATATGGAGGGACCCACTGACATGCCAAATTTTCCTTCATCATGACTACCCCACTCAAAGAAGGGTATAAATAAGAGGGGAGGGGTAAGAATAGGGGGTTGGAACAAGAATTGGGGAGAGAGACACAAGAGACGTGAGAAAAACACATTTTGAGAATAAGGAAGTCCTATTCGGATCTCAAAGATGGGGCTTAGCTGCTTGGTAGCCTCCACAGCCAAGCTAAAATTAAGGTCATTTAGCACTAAGGGAAAAACAATAACACCATTAGTGACACCACCAGTCACTTCTTTGGACCTCCCATTGTAGAATAAGTCCAATCTAGAGTACAAGTAAATTGGGAGTCTACGCCTAACAACCCAAAGTTATTGGGAACGAACCACCACACCTTCCATCTAAAAACTAACAATAATTCATAGAATGTTTGATTGTCTCGTTTAATCTCCATGGGTTCTATGTAGATCTTGATCTTAGAAAAGGTTTAAGTTTGTAGCACAACAAGATTTTAGGTGTGAAATGACTATGTGTGGGTGTGTGGTATGGTGTAGTTTGTGCAGTTTTCTTAACATAGACTGCATACCACACTGCACCATACAATTTTTTCACTGCTACTTGCAGTGCATACTGATAACTCTATGGCAATTTTGGTTAGTTTAAGTGCGGTCATGCGGTTTGGTGAACACCCCTAGTTTTATACATTTCCTCTTGAGAAGTGTTAGTCCATAACATTTCTACAATACTTTCATAACAAATCCTAAGTGGTAAGTTGTAATTGGTTCTATTTTGAATCCACTACTGAAATTACTTTTTGGCCCACCATTAACATTCAACACAGTATTTCTCGTAAAATTTAGGAGAGTTTGTTCTACGCACTAATTTAGCTCCTTTAAAAGTTTATGCTAATTATTTAATTAATAATTTTTTGCTAAAGTTCAAACTAAACATCTAATGTTTAGGGGTCTTTGAATTTTACACCATAAGTTTTAGAATTTGGAATTTATCCCTTAAATTATATTCTATTTGCATCAGCAGTCCATCCATCCATATTTTTCATTAAATGCAACATAAGCTTGCCACGCGTATTTAGTTCGTCTAATAAAATGATGTTACGTCATTTTCATTATGCCAACATCATTCTCATTATGGAGTAATTCTTAGGTATTTCCAAAACATGAAGAATAGTGCTCCCTCCACTCACATTTATGGTGAGGTCTACTCATTTAATTCATGGTGGGATCCACCATGAATATGAGAGGAGGGAGCATCATTTCTCTATACTTCAAGAGTACCTAAGAATTTTCCTTCATTATGTCATGTGGCAATATTTTATTGAGTGAACAAAATAAGAATAACAAACTTATGTGGCATTTAACGAAAAATATGAATTGAAGGGGTGCTAATACAAACAGAATTTAACTTTAAGGAGTAAAATTCAAAATTTAAAATTTCAAAATATAAAATTCAAAAATCCCCAAATATTATAGGTGTAGTTTGTGTTTTAGCCATTTTTTTTTTTTTTTTTTAAATCTTAGTTGGCATTTAAATGATATATATGGTTTAATTGTTACACATGGGTGTGAGAGACCGCCAAAATTGGGGTGTCTCTCAAAAAGAGATTTGGGTAATTTTCTAGGGCAGCTCTCTTTTTGGGTAAGTGGTGTGGAGTCACCACTTATTTTTTATACAAAAAAAAAAAAAAAAAACTAAATATAAAAATACATGTCTAAATTGTTTCCTTTCATTGAAAAAAATACATTTGATAAATTGAAAATTACTTGGCTTTGGGTCCTAGTTACAATCTACCAAATAATTACATGGCTTTGGGTCCTAGATACAAACTACCCAAAATAAAAAGTAAAGACAAGACTTAGATCTACTTATCCAAAGACCTAAATTCGAAGGCTAGGTTAAAGAATGAGAAGGTATTAGACACCCATTCCACCTAGACAAAGTCTGGTATTTTAGATTCTTATGACCTATGTACCCCTTTTTATGCATGAAATGAATGATATGTTGTATATGACAAAAACTAAATCACACAAGTTAATTTATGAATGGATCCTCTTCTTTGTTTTTAAAAAATGTAGATCTATTGTTGTGAATAAAAATTGATTTTGATTTATAAAATAATCAGATCTGTTTTTAAGAAAAAAAAAAGTTTTAACTTTGCAAAAGATCAGATCTGTGTTGTAATGATAAAAAAAGTTTGTTGATAACAGAAAAAGTCAGATATGTTTTATATGTTTAAAAATATGGAAAAGATTTTTTTATGAAGAGAATTTCATTCATAAATAAATTTATGCAACCTGGACTAAACAAAACAAACAACCAACATAACAATACATGATCTCTTTCTTTATTTCAAAAATCTGTATGCATTAAAAAAATCAGATTTGTATCTAAGGAAGATACAAATCAGTTTTTTTTTTTTTTTTTTTTTTTTTTAATTTTATAAAAGATGTTAAGATTTGCATCTAATGAAGACACAAGCCAATTTTGGCGAAGGAAAATTCAGATCTACATCTAATGAAGATGCAAATTTGTTTTATTTGGAAGAAAAATTCAGATTTACATCTAAGGAAGATGCTAATCTGTTTTATGTAGCAAAAAATTCAGATCTACATCTAAGGAAAATGTAGATCTATTTTATTTTGTAGAAAAATTCAAATCTACATCTAAGGAAGATGCAGACCTGTTTTATTTTGAAGAAAAATTCAGATCTACATCTAAAGAAGATGCAGATTTTTTTTTATTGTGAAGAAAAATTCAGATTTACACCTAAGGAAGATGCAAATTTGTTTATTTTGAAGAAAAATTTAGATCTACATCTAATGAAGATGCAAACCTGTTTTATTTTGAAGAAAAAAATCAGATCTACATCTAAGGAAGATGCAGATGCAGATCTGTTTTATTTTGAAGAAAAATTCAGATCTACATCTAAGGAAGATACAGATGCAGATCTGTTTTATTTTGAAGAAAAATTCAGATCTATATCTAAGGAAGATGCAGATCTGTTTTATTTTGAAGATAAAGAGTTAATTACATGCAGATCTTTAAAACTAAGAAACTGATTATAGCAAAAATAAAGGAATCAAGAACATATTTTCATAAATTAAATTAACAAGGTAGAATATGAATATTTGAAACAATTAAACATGCATCATCATGATAAGAGAAGCATAAAAACAAAAGGGTTAGAAAGCAACCTCTTGCATGAGCACTCTTCTACTTGAGAGGATGTTTTAGGCTTCAAAGAAATTTATGCAATTATCTTTGAAACCTAAAAACCCTAGCTTCAACGGAAAATCAAAGAGGAGAATAGAAAATATGAGCAATTTGAGAGCCTAAAAGAGTGTACCTCCCAGAGCGTAAAAAGTCTACTGAATTATGAGATCCAATCTCTATTTATAAAGGCTAGAAAACCCTAAAAAATAGGCTCAGACGATTAAAATACGAATCAGGATGCATCCTTAATGTCGAAAAGGGTGTGCCTTATCGGCACCTGAAGGAAATTGGGCCAAAGCCCAAAATTGGGCCATTTAGCACTTTTAAAGTGCCATTTGACACTCCAAAAGTGCCGAATGGTACTCTTGGCCTCCGAACATACTTTCGTGTTCGGGTGCATTTTGGACTTCCTTTTTAGATTTTCTTGAGCCGGTCCTTGCACCTAGACGTGTTTTCACCTGTATTCTAAGATTTTTATCTCTTTTCTAGATAATTCAGGCTTTTTCAGAAATAATTATCTTATAGATAAATACCCTAAAATAAAATCTCGATAAAGTTCAGATTATCCACAATTTTATTGTTATCCAATCATTCATTTTATTCCTATGCAAGCAATCCTATTTAAAACACTAATTATCAACCAATCACAGAATTATTAATTAATTTTAAATGTTTAACAATCAGAATTAATTTAAATTAATCATGCATGGTCGATTTTACCTAGACACAATGTATGTTGACTGTGCAAACTTGATCATGCGATATCTTTCAATCCGATGGTCCAATTTGGAAACCGGACACACCATTGCGACTGCTAGAACCTTAAGATCATTTTTATGATATGCAATGGATGAATTAATGCATGTAATGCAATCGTGATTTTTGGGGTACACGGATGGTCATTCCAGTCATCTTCCTTAATTAAATCATGGGTGCAAAATCGAGTGTCTACAATGGGTCACCACCAAAACGACATTGTTTTGGTGTTGATTTACTTTCCAAAATGGGTCTGGTTAATCATCTATTTTAGAAAACTTTTGATGGAAATTTGAAAAATCTGTTAAAAAAGTTTGATAACTTTTTCAATTTTTACAATTTTTATCACAACTCACCCACATGGCGAATTGTGAGTGATGGAAAAAAAAAATGATGGATCCACAATTCCACCACTCACAACTCATATGCCACACTTCATTATATTTCCAAGGGATCATGTCTTAGCGTATCATATTGGTTCTACTCAATTAAATTCTAATATCATTTTTTTGAAAAGTAGAAAAAAAAAAAAAAGAGCTTGTACGTGTAGTTATTGCCTCACGTTCCACAGTACATTGTCATTTGGGCTTTTTTGGTAATCTTATGGATTCCACAAGTGCACAATAGGGTGTGCCATTACTCGGCCACACTACCATAAATTATGGATAGTAGGACCCAAACCCACGACCTTTTGACACTAGATTTGAAGTGATGGATTTTTTTGGAGAGCTTCTACTACTGCACCACACTCACTGGTGGTTTCCAATATCATCTTGTCCGACATTCTATATTATCTTCATTCTCTTAAGTAGAATATACTATGTATAAACTACAAAATCAACCCTTCACTGAAATTACTATATGCTTAGTTACTTTTTTGTAGGGATATTCCCTTCAAGAAAGTGATTGGTCTGAGAAAAGAATAAGTTAGAACTTTTTTTTCCCTTAACCCAATCATCCATGACAGTTATGACCATGAAGGTAGCAGTGGTGGTAGATATAATCGTGAAGGGTTATTTCTTTTTGGAGTATGACACAAATGAGTGTGTGAGTACAATTTCTTCTTATGAGTGAGAGAGGATTATTAAACATGGCTGATGTGATTCTCAAGGAGCACTGAATAATTTTTCTCATGTATTTTTTTTTAATGCAATTTCCTCATTATTAACATCAGTTATATTAATATCAATCACAACATATCATTTAAAATAGTGCTAAAAAAAATTATGAAAAATGTTAGGTTTAAAAACAGGTCAAACGGTATGAAAACCCTATTGAGTCCTCCTCATTCATTCTTTGTATGAAAAGTTAGGTGCCAATGTGCCATTATATATACCTTTGATCAGCATTTCAAGAACAATGGAATTATAATTTTTTTTTAATAATAATAAAAAAAACCCTTAAACCAAAAGAAAGGTGAAATGCAAAGACATATAAATTTATAAAACTCCAGATACAGATTATAGTTACATTGTACTATGACTACAAAAGCAAGAACTCAAAAAGAAAAAAAAAATTATAATCCCGGCCAAGAAACCAAAATCAGCTAAGAACACAACAAGATCCAAGAAAGAATGAACAATTGAAATGGTGAAAAAATAAAAATAAAAATCAAATGTGACAACCACAGCAGAGGTAGAAGAAGCAGAGGGTGGAGACAAGAACAACAGCTTCTACGACAGAGACAATCTTGAACACGACTCCGTCTACGATGGCCATCTGGAAATCCAAACGCTTCCATTTGAAAGTTGGGAAAAACTTCCCTGGACGTAGCTCCTTGCTCATGACTTTCTTCAATGACCAAAACTTCTTTGCCATTACAAACACAAAAGAACAATATTAACACACACCCCACAAACACACCCAAAAAAAAAACTCTGTTTCTTTCTCTTTGTGTTTGTGTGTTTCTTTGGTTTTTGTTGGTATATAGAGAGAGAGGAAAAGCTGTTAGGTGTGTGGGTATATAAATATGCAGAAATGTATGTGTGTAATGCATTGGATGCTTCAAAAAGAGGGTGTGGGTTGGTACTGGCTGGCCTAAGATGATTATGGGGTATTGAAGGGTATCTTTGTGATTTCAAATGGGTTAGTGGGAGTGGAATATTCTAAAAAGAAAAGGGTATTGTTGTCTTAATCTTACAGCGAAGAAGAATCTGCACCTGTTTTGCAGCGTCTTCGTCGGGTTTTAATTTATTAGAAAATTATGAGGTAATTTGAAATTACTTTGATGATATAATATTTACTTCTCTCATATTTATGGTGGATTTCAAACTCTACCGTGTGTAACATGCATGGCAAGGATTAGACAAATGAGGTTATATATGACAGATGTAAGATGAGATTTTTGATGTTTTTAATGAAAATATTCTATTAAGGGAAAAAAAAAAGAGTTAGTCTAGATTAATTCATATTTTTATGTCATTTAAATATAAATCTTCTTGATTACCTGTGTGTGTAAGTAATTCTTTGTTAAGTAAATAATTGTTGTTGATCATAAGAGTTGGTTTATGGTTTGAAGCCTCCTACAAGGGTTCGGTACTAAATGTTCCCTTTGGAATTGGCTCAACTGAATTGGATTAATGGTTAATAAACTCTTCTTTTTTTCTTTTCTTTTTTTTCAGTTTGTACAGCTAGGTACAATCAGTTTTTTGGCCAATATTGTTAGTTGAAACTTGAAACAGCTATATATTTTCAAGAAGAATTAATGTACTAAAAACAAACTCTGCCTGTTTGTCTGTTTATTTTGATTGAATGAAAATTGCAGGTTATCAAAACAAAAACAAAAAAAACAAAAACTTTTGGAGGTAAAGGTATATTCATTTCATGCATGTGTAAAAAGTTAGGGACCTCTTACCCAAAGCATTGGTCTAACTCATTCTCAATCTCATCTTTATTTCACTTTCTTTACTCTCTTTTCCTGTTTTCAAGAACCGCATCTTTATTTTTCACAAGCCAGTTTGAACCATTTTTAATTTTGTAAGACTGACCCACAAGTCAAAACTGATATCAAATGAAAGTCCTCCATTTACCTCTTCAATCACAATGCCCAAAACATGTTTTTTTTTTTTTTTTTTTTTTCCAATGAGAAAGTTTTTTTCTCTCTATTTGGTGCAAAGCAAAGCAAAGGGCATGTACACTGTACAACCAGCTGGTTTCTTCAACCTCCCAACCACTTTCTAGGTTTTCCCTTGTCCTCTATATATGCATACAATTACGGCTCATTAAGACAGTGTTAATTATTACCCAAAAAAGAGAGACAGTGTAATGACAAAAATGACACTACCGGTTGGTACTGGATGTTGTAAATTTTTACTAATTGCTCTCAAACGGTCAGTGGTCCTCATGTTTGGTAGCTTTTTAGACCTTTTCTAATTTTCTTCTCCTCTTGACATGGTCAAAGTTTTCTAACGGCTAGTCCTTTTAATTTAAAAATCGTTTTTTTATTTTTATTTTTTTGGCTGAATTGTAAAAAAAGATATAATAATCATGTGGAACATATGGTCCAGTTCATTATTCTTCATTTGGTGTGGGGGGTTAGCTTTCCGACACATGGAAAGACAAAGTTGCTACATTCCGCCAGCTTAGTGCTTCATACAATGTGATGGATATGGAATCAATTCGATGATTTGCAAAATCCAAGAAAGCACTTTGTGCACTATTGGAGATGAGTAATCTTGAACCGAAACTGTTGTTAATGCAAGTTATATAATCATTTTATGCTGTGCTTGCTTTGTGTGTGAAATGCACAACATATCTTTCATTCTTTTTGGAGAAAAAGAATAGAATTTTATCAAGAAAAACGGGCTATTTCAGTCTATATTAGAGCACTAACATTAATGGTACTAAATAATTATATAGTTATTTTAGCACCACTAATTTTAAAAAGTAAGTTACAATGGTGGAGTTAAAACTTAAAAATTTTAGCTCCTCATCTACGGTGCATAGCCATTAACTATGGCTGTGCACTATAGTAAGAAGCTAAAACAAAAAAAAAAAAAAAAAAAAAATTTATTAAACTTCTCTCTCTTCTTTCATTAAAAAAATATTTTCTCTTTTTCTTTCTTTCTCTCTCTCTCTCCGGCTTCTCTCATTTTTTCTTTTTTTCCTTTTCATTTTTTTTTCCTCTCTAGCACCTCCCTCATCTCCTCTCTACTTCACCAGCCAGCTTGCCAACCCATCTCACCGATCCACAGACCCATCTCCCCATACTCATCTCGCTGACCCACAGACCCATCTCGCTGAGACCCTATCTCTCTAGACCCATCTCGCAGAGACCCCATCTCCCCAAGCCGCATCACCGCCGAGTTTGTGTTGGATTTGTGTTTGTGTGCTAAGTTTGTGTTTGTGCTGGGTTTTCGCCGAGTCTGTGTTTGTGTTTGTGTGTTGAGTTTGTGCTGATTTGGGGTTGCTGGGTGCTGAGTTTCACACTAGTGGTGGAGGTGGTGTCTGAAGATAGTGATGAAGACGGTGAAGAATAGGGAAAAAATAATAAATAAATAAATGGTTTAATGTAATAGATATATTATTTTATTGTGTTGAAAGTTAAAATAAAATCACTGATGTTGGATATTTTGTAAAGTGAAAAGGTAAAATAGATAAAGTAACTCTTTGTGGTGCCAAATAGCTAAAAAAATAGCTCCATCAATGTAGATGCTCTTATGTATTGAAACCGTGGTGGTATCTACACAAAAAAATGTGAAACCTTTATCATAGTCTAACTAGATTATAAGCAACTTTGTTGCATCTAAATCACCCTTGTTGCATCTAAATCACCCTTCAAACATATTTGGGAAGAAGACCTCGTTAATATAGGACCCATAAAATATGAATGTGTGACACATAATACCTTGAGTGTTGAGACTTGAGACATTAGACAGAAGTCCTAATTGTTGCATGGTTGTTTTGGATTTTCTAGAGGGTTTTAGCCTTTTTTTACGAGCCAAAGAAAGTTAAAATTATTTTAGTGATGGATTTTCATAATTTTTCATACATAGAACCTTCTCTCTGTCCCTCTGTCTCCTTCTACTTTTGTTGCCATTAAAATATTTCTGTGCTACAGGTCCCTCCTAATGTGGGTTGGTGTGGAACCTTTAATTTAACAATAATCTAGGGAAGTTTTCATTAAAGGATGGATTTGCTGGTTAGAGCTGTAAACGAGCCGAGCTTTGTTGAGTAGTGAATGTTCAAACTCGACTCGACAACAAAAGTAGAATGTTCAAGCTCGGTTTGAACTTGATACGAGTCTACAAATAATGTTCAAGCTTGAGCTTGTTATAAAGTATAAAAGCTTGAGCTTGGCTTGGCTTGGCTTGATTCATTGGTCAAGCCAAGCTCAAGTTCGATATCAAGCCCAAACTCAAGCTTAATATCATGTTTTTGAACTTGAGATCCAACTCAAGTATATTATCAAGCTTATATCAAGTTTATTATCTAACCTATTTGGTTTAGATGAGTGGTCTCAACTTATAATTAATTAGATTCTTGGAAGGATATGAGTTTACTTGTCAAGCTCATATCAATTTTATTACCAAACTCATAAATAAGCCTAGGCTTAACTTGTTTTGTTACTTTTGTATTGAGCCTTGGTGTTCACAAGCTTGTTCACGAACGATATTTTGTACTTGGGCTCAGCTCGTTTATTAAACAAGCCTAAAACTAAGGCTTAAGTTTGACTTGTTTATAAACAAACAAACAAACATGAACGAGCTTTTTATCAAGCCAAACCCGAGCTGTTGATGAGCGGCTTGGTTCATTTACAACCCTATTGCTGGTGGATGATAGGAAAATTATCAATAATTGGCAACAAAAAAAAAAAAAAAAAAAGAAAATTATCAATAATTGGCAAAAAAAAAAAAAAAAAAAAAAGGAAAATTATCAATGAAGTATCCACCCACATAAAGGGCTTCATCTTTTTGGGCCATGAAATATTTGGGGTTGGCCACTTTATTAAATCTATAATCTAAAGAGCAAAGGATAAAAAATACAAAATGGAGTTTTTAGAATGTGACATACAAGTCCATTCTGTATATTTTAAACACATACTGGGGGCAGCATGTGCCCTCAAAGCAAGTCTAATGCACCAAATGGAACTTTAGTTGGTTTAATCCCACCAGCTGCATACTCTACTGTATTTTTTAACATCTCAGTGGAAGACCATATGCTCCTCCTTTACCCTGTAACAAAACAACAACATAATTTTGCATTTCTCTTTCTAATAAAGAGCAAAGGATAAAATATACATTTCTCTTTCTAATAAAGAGCAAAAGATAAAATATACATTTCTCTTTCATTGGGATTTTACTTTTTATATGAGTTGCATAATTCCTGGACAACCATATATTTTTGCTCATATAATGATTACATTTTCTCTTTAAAGTTCACAAAATTCATGTAATTTTTCCTAAAACATAAAATCCGCCTAAGGTTTTGCTCCTAACACTTAATCCTTGGTATTGTTTTATGTAGAAGCCATTTGTTGAAAATCAAAGTCTCCAAGCACATGTATTATTATTGATATTTGAGACTTAATAGTGGTGTTTGTTACGAGAATAAAACACATAGTATCCACTATTCACAATCTAAATGTAGTGATGAAATCGTTTTTGTATGTGTTATTCACAATAACACCACACATTAGTGATTTAATTCAATCAGTTGCGCAAATGAGTCCTCACCCATTTTATATAGACAATCAAAGAGTATGAAGCCAAGATATACAGCTCTTTGGTAATGGGCACAACTCTTTAGCAATAAGCTAGACTAGACCCACTAATGGGCATTACTTTATTTGAGTTTGGCTCGACCCAATATTTCTAACATAATTGTGTAACAATTAACTCCATAGGACGGTTTTCCTAATATAATGTAGCCGGTGCCCGTCTACTTTTGTTTAAAATAGTATGTTAGGTGAGTTCTCTTTCTAATTGCTTAAGCTAGCTAGGCCGGGATCAGATTTTATTTACAAAGCTAGAGGCAGTTCATTCATAGTACACACAAAGAAACCTTCTTCTTTTTTTTTTTTTTTTGAAAGATGACTGAAATTTCATTAAAACAGCAAGAACAATACAGCCAGAGAAAGCAGCAACTAGAAACAGGACACAAAGGAAAACAAACCAGCAACAAAATAGACCACAAACAAGACCCTATAGCAACACTTCCTCACGTCTAAGCAAATCTGCAATTATGTCTGGTTCTCTTCCTAACCAGCACATGGCATCCTTCACTCTTTTTTTGCTTGCTGGGCTAATTCATGGGCTATTTTGTTACTCGTCCTTCCAATGTGTTAATTAACGTAACCATCACAAATTAATTCACATGCCCAAGTGGCAGCTAGAAAACCCATAATGATTTCGTGTTAAACCATGCTTCTTACAAAGATGCTTTCCCTTTTCTGAAGGAAAATACTGGGGACGTACACGTGATGAAAGAAAGAACATATATATGTATAGATTACGTAAATTGATCAAGTTCGAGAAACAAACAAGAAGCACCGGATTATTTGGATCTTGTTTCTGGATAAGTCGAAGTCCTGTGTTGTCCAATATTATATGCTCTTTGATTAATCTTGTAAAAAGACACGTAGTGTCCTTACAGTTTTTAGAACTTCATTTTTATTTTTTATTTTATACTTTTTTTTTTTTTTAAGAAAAAATGTACTATAATACACTTTTAGTAAAAAGAATTCAACAAAAAATTAAATAAGTTATTTCCAAATAAATACTTAACAGTCATGGAAGATGTGAAAAAAAAAAAGAAAAAGGCTTGATGAGTATTATGTGTTTGTAGGTGAAATAAATTTTCATCATATCTTTAGGTTTTTTTTTTTTTTTTTTTTTGGTAATTGGAAAATTTAGTAATTCCAAATTATAGTGGATACAAATTATTAATGTAAGGACCAAATTTGAGTCTCTAGCCCAAACGATGGATGGACTCAGGCCCAACAAGCCCAAAACAATGAATTTGTAGAGAGTGGGTTGGAAAACTGGGTTAAAATGAGTTGGACAACAAATAAAATGGACTCAAATGACAAAAACAAGAAGATGGATTGGTTTAAGCTAAAAAAAAACATCATCGGCACAATCCGAGGAGATCAATTCTTATATATTTCTCACAAGTTTGATTACAAATTTGGTTCCTAATTGCTATAGTATTTCTCTATTGATTTCTCCATCACCCTCTCTCATTGCCTCCCTCTTCTTTTATACTATCTTCCCCTTTCATTTCTACCCTCCACGTGTAGTTTAGATGGTTGGTATTGATATTTGTCCCATCAGTACCTTTCTGAAATCTTTGTGTAGTAGCTATAAGACTGAAAACCACTGTTCAGGTATCACCTCCACATTATTGCGGTCAGAAAGTTAGCTGCAGAGCATTTAATGTGGTGATAGCAGCTTTTCCCTTAGATATTTTAGGAATCCCCTCTGTCCTTTGTTTCTGCAATACTTATCTGTATCAATAGAATTTCCTAGAACATTCCTCCGAACGGCAGACCACCTCTACGAACCTCAGCTTTGGTTGGCCGGGGAGGCATTCATCCTCAGCCCAACCTCCTAGGCCATTATGATCAAAACTAACTCCTTTATTTACTAGCACGGTCTCCCTTGACAATGTTTACCCTTCCTCAGATGATCCCTTATCCTCGGCTTGGGCCTCAGGCCCAACATAAACATAGATGATGAGCTCTTGGGCCCAATACCCTTACAATTAACTTTTTCCTAAAAAAATAGAAAAGTCTCTTACGCGCGTGCTTAGAGGCTAGTCTGTTTATGATAGTCCTAAAATGTAGCCACTTATTAGTACACATCCTGACATCCATAACAAAACAAAGTACAAAATTTTAGTAGTTTTTATTTTTATTTTTTACGGTAAAAGGTTGCCAGTTCTTTGTGTTAGGTTTTTTTTTTTTTTTGGTCTTTTATTTTTGTTAAATGAAAAACATCCAAGATCCACGTTTGTCTTTGTTTGGGTGTTGTTGTTGTTTTTTTTAAAAAAATTTAAAATGTAGTGTTTTAATCCTAAAATTTAGCCATGTACTATACATCCATAATGAAAAGTTAAAAAGAGCATAAATTTAAAATTTAGTAACTACCATTTTTTTATCTTTTACGGTAGAAGGCTCAAATTTTTATTGTCTTAGTGTTTTTTTTTTTTTTTTTTTTTTTTTTTTGGGTTAAAAGAAAGGCTCTAGGATGTGGCATCCACATTTTTTTTTTTTCTTTTTGGTGTGTGTTGTTGTTGTTGTTCTTTTTTATAAATTTTATTTATGGCCGTTATCTTTTTTTGTTTAATCCTAAAATTTAGCCACTTACTGCACATCCATTAAAAAAAAAAAAGTAAATAAAAGCTTAAATTTAAAATTTTGCAACTACCTTCTTTTTTTTTTTCTTTTTTTTTTTTTGGTGTTAAAGGAAAGGCTCACAATTATCAATTTTTGTTTAATCCAAAATTTTAGTTTTTTAATCCTAAAAGTTAGCCACTTACTACATATCCATAACAAAAGTGAAAAAGAGCTTAAATTAAAATTTATTAACTACCTTTAAAACCGAGAAAAGGTACGTAACATTTTTTATGAAGTAGTAAATTAATAATTAAAAAAAAAATGTAAATTGAATTTCACATAGAATTATAAAAATGATAAATATAGTTTCTGTTACAAAAGAAATTTTTTTACAACAATTTTTTAGATAACAACCACTTGATGTGAGGTTTGAATCATACAATAATTCTTGTAAATTCTCTCACCCGAACTTATCTAATATTCTATTCCAATGCCTCCTCAATGCAATCCAATAAATTTGTGCATACATCAACCTGAGAGAGATAAAAGATTTAGGGTTAAATATAAGGTTAACATTATTTTGAATAAACCAAGTATTTTAATTTTTTTTTAAAAGATGAAACTTTAATCAACAATGGCTTTGAACGACTCTTTTCGTCCACAAACACTTTGAATGACTTTAAATTAATCAACAATAATGGGAAAGTAGATGAGAGATTAGGTTATTGGGTTAAATAGGGAAACCAATTACTGATACATTTTGAATGAGAAGTTAATTTTTTTTTAGGATATTGGGAAACAAAGTAGCATGTAATGTAGTTTATAAGAATGTTTCAAGTTGTTCCTTCTCAAAAAAAAAAAAAAAAAAAAGTAGTGTAAATTCCTATAAAAAAAAAAAACCAAAAAAAGAGTTTGTGTTAGTTTTAAATTGGGAAACCAATTAAGTAGCGTAATCCCCTAAAAAAATGTAACGTGAATTTCTAAATAAAAAAAAAAAAGGCCAAACCAAGTAGCATAATTCCCTATAAGCAACCATCAAACATCCTTGAATCCCTAATCATATTCACCCACGGGTAAGTACTTGGCAGCCATGGCAGGTAAGAACTCAAAGAAAGTCAATGATAAACAAAAGAAAATAAAAGAAAAGAAAGAGAAACTTGCAAAAGATAGAACCTGAAAAGTTGTTGGAGCCTCTAAGAGTGTCTGTTTAAATTGTTTAGAAACCAAATCCAAAAGTAGAAGAAAAAGAAAGAAGAGGATGTAGAGCTAAATTGAATGTCTTCAATCTAAAGAAAAATGACAGATATAAATTGAGATAGAAACTGGCAAAGTGTACGTGAATTTGTAAATTTTAAAGTATAGGAGTTTTATTTTACATATTTATCCTTGTTAGTTGAAAACTTGCAAGTGAATACAATAAAGGTATTTTAGAATCACAAAAAATGAGGAACCCAAACAGGGGAAACCCCTTTAATAGTAGTATAGATGATACAAACACGACATATTCACTTTTTTTTTTTAAAATAATAAATGAATAAATTAAGATTAGTGTAACATCACTTTCACTAAGACTGCTACTAACAATTAATTTATTGTACACACCAATCATAACATCCCACATTAACACTAATGAAAAATATTGTAAAATTTGTTTTTACTTTTAACTTATTGGTTAATAGCAATGTTCTAGTTGTACAAGGGGCACAATTTTATGCCTCTCCTAACATTTGGGCTCAAGGAATATACTATTCGAAAAGAAGAGGTTACAATGGTGAAAAATGAAAACCTTATCCTAAGTAATAAGGACAAATACTTTGCATTGTAAATTAACCAATCTATTTATGAACAATTTAAACTTAGCTTGGAAAATGCTTATTTATGTTTGTTTATTTAGTAAATAAGTCAAGTTTAAGCCTAACTTTAAATTTGACAATTAAATAAGCTAAGTTGAAATATAATATTGTGTTGGTGAACAAGCTCCTGAACACGAGATTTGATTTAACTATATATAAAATTATATTTTTATATGTATACATGTCTAAAAATATACTTTATATGGACTTAAGATTGAATTGTATAAGTTTGTAAATTGGTTCACATGTTTTCAAATTATTATTTTTAACTAATAAATAATATAAAGTCCATTCATAGTAAAAATTCATATATTTGTAAAAGGATAAACATTTTTAGTCATGATTTTACTATATATGAGAAAAATAATGAATTAATCAAGTAGCACGTGACTAACTTCAAACTTGTTTAACAAAAGAAAAATGAATCAAATTTGAATATGTAATCTTATTTGGTGATGGTGAGGCAAACCAATGTGCAGATATGCTGACAAGATTTGGGGGAAGCTCCATTTCTAATTTTGTTGTTTTTTTGAACCCACCGCCTGTGGTGGTTGATATACTCCTTGCTGATAAGGAGAATTCCTTTTGTAATAGACTTGTTCCTGCTTAGTTGTTTTTAATGTTATCTTGTCTTACCAAAAAAATCTTATTTGGTGATGAGATGAAACTAAGTTTGCGTTGAAAATTAAATCAAACTTTTTATTATTGACCTGTAGTGGCTCGTTTACAACACTCCAAAACACCAATTATGTCAGTCTTCTTATCAATGCCAGCCTAACACATTATTCTTGAAGAATGTGACATCCCAATTAAAGCTTTCAATAGTAATTCTGGTGGGGGTACAAATGAAAAATGGGACAAAACTTATTATTTAATTAGTTTGGAATACATTTGTACACCTAAAGATAATGTGGCTAATTAAGATGCAAATTGTACAAGTATGCAAACTAGGCATCAGTGGCCATCTAACAAAAGATGGCATCTGTACAGATTTTTTTCATATGATGTGTTCATAGCTCTTTAAAGGCTTGACTAACTTTTAGAAAGTATGTACCATGCAATTACTCTGTTCTATATATACCACACAATTACGAGGATAAGATTTTTTTTTTGCCTTTGAAGATTTGATGAAAATGCCATGACAGAAATATGCAACCCATCAATTTTTGACAAGGATACATACAACATTTTGTGGGATCCATGAGTAACTAGTCTGGTCATAGAATAAATAGATGATGGTAGACAAACCGTTAACATCATATACCTATTTTTAATACAAGAAATGTTGTATTTACCTCAATTTCACGCTAAATCTTAAATAGCAAGTTGTTACTTATTGTTATTAGTGGGAAAAAAAAAAGTAATTCCAATGATAAATAGGTTCAAAATAGGTTCAAATTAGAATCAGTAACAACTTAAGATATAAAATTTGGTGCAAAAGTGTTGTGAAAATGTTACATAGGTAACACTTTTTCTTTTTATATTTCTTGCTCTACTGTAAGTTTCTTGACAATTAAGAAATTGACGGATAAGAAAATTTAGTGAATGTTAGAAATGATGAAGGTTCAGAAACATAAATGAGGACCTTGTGGCCCAAACAAAATCGTAACTTTTAGCCCTTTGTGGTTTGTGGTCGTAGTAATTGTAATGGTCTTTGTGGCCCAACAAAACCTTTCTATCATGATCATACATATCTTTGGTATCATTAACACGTTGCTCAAATCAGAAAGTAGTCAAATTACTTGGGCCCTCGTTACTCACAAACGCCGCGTATTGCAGATAATGCCATAATTTTAGTTCCAATTATCTATATGTGGGCTCTCTTAGATATTTCCCTTCAATGAAAAGGAAGTTATCTTATTTTATATATTTATTTATTGTTTTATGATATTTGACGTAAGAATATCTTTTTTAAAAACTATTACTTTAAATTTGTACTAACTGATCTGGTCAAACTATAATTGATATTGGATTAAAATAATATGAATTATTATGAAGTGATAATCTTAGGACATTGTCATAAATGAACTACCAAGTTATTGGGATATTCTCTTT
This sequence comes from Quercus lobata, assembly GCF_001633185.2. Classification (NCBI taxonomy): domain Eukaryota; kingdom Viridiplantae; phylum Streptophyta; class Magnoliopsida; order Fagales; family Fagaceae; genus Quercus; species Quercus lobata. The sequence continues at coordinate 44,816,089 of NC_044911.1, read as the reverse complement.
CCTCTATTGAAAATTGCCTCTCTCATTTTGCAGTATTTGTGTCAAAATAAGAAATTTAAACTGATATAATAATACTTTAGGCTTTATGGAAAAATATTTATATTGATTTTGATGAGAAATTTATATTCAGAGTTTGTATTTTACAAAATTCAATAAACACAAAATATTTAGAACCTACTACAGACTTTTTTGAGAAAGTACTACGGACTTGATCTTATAATATTTCAATTATTCTCTAATTTATTAGAAAATTTGTTTATGGTGTATGGTTTCAACTTTCAACTGAATTTTTTCTTTAGATAAATGATAGTTTTTTTTTTAATAATTATTATTATTGATTTGGAAACCAAATTATGCAATGAGTACATCCTTATCCTTAACCACTTGGCTGAAAATGAGAGATGGAGTTTCTCCATCCATGCAATTCTAAAAATACAAGATTGCCCAAATTAAATGGGTCATGCTAAGGGTACTCGTTAACAATCTATTTTAGGAAAGTTTTGACATCACTTTTATGGAAAATGAAAAAAAGGTCAAAACATTAATTGTTTTTTTTCTTTTCCCATAAAAATTTTCTTTAACTGGATTGTTATCGAGTGTCCTAAGGGCACTCGTTAAGCATTTCCCATTAATGAATAATAGTGGAGATTAAAACACTTTAAAAATACAGGTTATGATTATCATAAATACAATACAATCAAAAGAACAATGAAGATATTAGAGAAATTTCTTTCACTAAAAATAGTTATTGAAGGCATATATGTCGGTTTCTTTTTCTGTATCTCCTGTTGAACTTTTCAAGTAATATTTATTTCCAAAAAAAGAAAATTGCATGTAAAAACTACCGTGTAGAAATTTCTAAAACATGATTTTAAAGAAAGTGTCACACTCCCAATCCCAAATAACTTCAAAATATCATCCATTTAAGTAACTAATAATATTAGAAAGATATTATTTAAGACATTGTTTAATCCCTTTATAAGGCATGTACCTGCCTATATGTCCCCAATTGAGTGAACCTGATTTAGTTATATATAAGACAAAAATTTACTGGTGGAGGAGCAAACCAATCCACCAAAGAGCCAAAAAAAAAAAAAAGCCTCCAAATGGGTCAATAAGCCTATTCTTTTGTTAATTGTTATTAAAGGTGCATGCTTGATTCAATTGCAACAAAGACTCCCAGATTTCACTTCACAAATCAAAACACAAAACAAACTCAGTTTTCCTGTCTTGTCTACCATTACACACTTATAATCACCATCTTCTATTTAGACCAAACACAACAAACTATAAACCAAACCAAACCAAACTAAAACTGTGTCTCTGTCTCTGTCTCTCTGTGCGTGTGTTCCTGAGCTAGGAAGAAGATGATGATGTTGTTGGACTTGGAAGCAGAAGCGCAAACCAGAGATTGTTTTCATGGGAACTTGTTGCTAATCCTCGATATTGTTCTGGCTTCCATCAATGGCATTCTTGCTACTATTGCATTTTCTCAGGTGTCTTTTCTTTTGCACACCCAATTCTCTTTTGTAATCTCTCTTTTCTCTTTGTTTGTTGGCTTTGTTAGGCTCTTGATGTAAAAGTTCTTTCCTTTATTTGTCTCTTGATGAGAAATGTTGTGCATATGTTTGTCCTGGTTTTGAATAGAATTGAATTTAGATGGTTTATATTTGAATTTTGTGCTATGTTTGGTTTTTAAGGAAGAGTATAGTAGAATGAACGGTTCTGGAATTTTACAAGGGCCTGCTCTGACAGTTTGAAGCGTTTTTCTCCCCTCTTTATAGAGAGATACCCAATTCCCATTTCTTTGATTACTATCTTGTGGGCAATTAAATGGAGCATTATACTGTGTGTGTTTTGGTTTTTTAGGAAAGAATTAGTTAGTAGGTTAATGAGAAGAAAAGAGAACCATTTCTTGATTGAGAAACGAGCATCAAACAGCGGGGTAGTGACCTAATGGGAATCTTGGTATATATGGTAGCCGACTTGATTGTAGAAGATTCATGTGAATTAAACCAGAAATTGGACTTCAAAACGTCATGCTTTCCCAAACAATACAGCAAGTAGGCACTTTAAATTTGTCATTTTTTTTTTTTTTTGGCATAGTAAAATAAATTGCGAAGTAAGCTTTCTTTTAGGTGTCTTTAAGTCTTTTTGTTTCTATAATGGCAATCTACCTCGTATCTTAGAGTCTGTCTGTAAGGGGGATTACCCTCTATTAGTTTTTCTCCTTAATTTAAATCGCAGATTATTTAAAAAAAAAAAAAAAAAGGAAAAATAAGTGAGCTAATGGAGGAAGAAATGGCGGAGGGAGGCCCCTCTCTTACAGTTTTCATAATCTTTTATAATTTAAATTGATTTTTTTTTTTTCCTTTTTTAGATATACTTTTTTATGCATGTTCATTTTCAAAACTAATAACTAATTATTTATCATTTGGGATTATAAAATGTCATTATAAATTCATACCATGACAAAAATCAAGGATGCTATGTTTAAGAGAGGGGGACAGCAATATGAAATTCTTTCACGGGATGGCTAATTGTAATAGAAGAAATAACAGTATTGACAATCTCAATATTGATGGAGTGTTGACATCAGATCAAGAAGTTATTGAAGATGATATTGCTCAGTTCTATAAGAGTCTTTACTCGGAAGATAAGCTCCATCGCCCTCATCTGGATGTGCTAAATTTTTCTAGGATTTCTAAGGATAAGGCTGGCTGGTTGGAATGACCTTTTTAGGAAACCGAGATTTTTGGGGTGGTCATGGATTTTAATGGAGATAAAGCTCATAGGCCTAACGGTTTCCCCATGGCTTTTTTTCCAGACTTGTTGGGCCATTATCAAAACGGATCTTCTGGACTCTTTTTTTTTTTTCCTGATAATGCTCAGTTTGATAAAAGTTTGAATGTTTGAATGCCACTTTTATTTCCATAATTCCTAAAAAATCTTATGTAGTGGAGGTAAGAGATTTCCGACCTATTAGTTTGATTGGAGGGTGTACAAAATTATTGCTAAAGTTTTAGCTAACAGGTTGAAAATGGTGCTTGGGGACATTGTTTATGAGTCTCAAAATTCTTTTGTTAAAGAAAGACAGATTTTAGATTCCGTTCTTATTGCCAATGAATGCTTGGATAGTAGGCAAAAATCAGGAGTTCCCATGGTGTTGTGTAAGCTGGATGTAGAGAAGACTTATGATCATGTGAACTGGGATTTCCTCATTTATATGTTAGATTGTTGTGGTTTTCTTGAAAAATGGAGAAGGTGGGTTTCTTTTTGCATCTCTACTGTTAAATTCTCTATTCTTATTAAAGGTTCTCCTTGTGGTTTCTTTGAAAGCTCTAGAGGTATAAGACAAGGTGCTTCGTTATCCCCTTTATTGTTATTGTTATGGATGTTTTTAGTAAAAAGTTGGATAAGGCAGTGAGGGATGATCTCATGTCTGGTGTTAGGGTGGGTCCCACGGGTAACTCTTTCCAGGTGACCCATCTTCTCTTTGTTGATAATACCTTGGTCTTATGTGATGCTGGTCTTGGTCAAATTCTATTTCTTCAGCTAGTGATGTTTTGGTTGAAGTTGTTTATGGGGTGAAAATTAATATGGGAAAGTTTGAATTAGTCCCTGTAGGTGTGGTTCCAAATATAGCAAATATGGTGAATGTGCTAGGGTGCAAGCAAGGCTCCTTTCCGATGAAATATTTAGGTCTTCTGTTAGGTGCAAATGTCAGAGATTTTTCTATTTGGAATCCAATTATTGAGAAGATGGAGAGGAGATTAGCGGGATGGAAATGGTTGTATCTTTCAATAGGAGGTAAAGTTACTTTAATTAAGAGTACTTTTTCCAATCTTCCAACTTATGTTCTCTCTTTTTCCTATCTCGGTGGAAGTTGCAAACTGTATTGAACTAAACTTTCTTTGGAGTGGTATGGGGATGATTAAAAAAAAAAAAAAAAAAAAAATTCGCCTGGTGAAATGGGCTATGGTTTGTGCTCCTCTTCATTTTGGGGGCTTGGCTATTAGAAGTTTGAGAAATTTTAATAAAGTGTTGTTTGGAAAATGGTTAAGGAGATTTGGTAATGAGCAATAGGCCTTGTGGACGAGAGTGATAGGGATAAAGTATGGTTGTGAAGGGGGAGGTTGGTGTTCTCTTCCCATTACTAGCCCTCGTGGAGTGAGTTTGTGGAAGTCTATTAGCCGTGGCTAGCCTTCTTTCGCTTGTCACATCCAATTTGTGGTTGGGGCTGGGTTTTAGTTAGATTCTGGCAGGACATTTGGTTTGGGGACACCCTTATGATATTGAGCTATCCAGAATTATTTGTTGTAAGTCGAAGTAAGGAGACTTGTGTGGCTGATTTGAGGAGGTTCTCAAATGGTGTTCTCTTTTGGGATTTAAATTTTGTAAGAGCCATTCAAGATTGGGAACTAGAGTCCTTATCCAATTTTCTGGATAGTATTTATGGAGTTTCTTTGAGGGGGGTTGGGACGATAAGAATTATTGGAATCCTGATAAAGGAAGAGGTTTTGCAGTTCACTCATATTACCAGATTTGGACAAACAGTACCGATCAGTCCTTCCCATGGAAGACTATTTGGAAGCCCAAGGTCCCTTCTAGAGTTGCTTTTTTTTTTTTGTTTGGACTATAGTTTTGGGGAATATTTTAACTATTGATAACCTTTGGAATCAGAGGATTTTGATTTTAGGTTGGTGTTGTATATGTAAAAGAAATGGGGAATCAGTAGACCACCTCCTTATCCATTGCCCTCTTGCTTTTGATTTGGCAAATCTATGGTGTTTACCTTGTTTTGGTCTATCGGAATAGTGCTATTTGGATGGTTGTCCCTCATTGTTTGATGTAGTGCATTTGGCAGGAGAGGAATAACTAGCATTTTGAGGAAAAAGTTTTAGATCTTAAACTCTTCTTTTTTAAGACTCTTCTGGACTAGGTTGTAGTGTTAGGCCATCATTTTTTTATTTTTTTATTTTATTTTATTTTATTTTTCCAGTTCATGATTTTATGGACTTTTGTACTTTATGCTCTTGATTTGTTCTTTGTCCCTCATGTATATTTACTGTATACTCAAGTGATACCCTTTTTCTTTTTTTAATATATTTTCATTACTTATAAAAATAATAATAAAAAAATTCATATTTCGCCATTATATGTGTCATGTGATTTACATTCTATAAGTGCAGAACTATTTGAAAATGATGTTATTTTCACAAATAAGCATGTTGACAAACCTTTCACAAACTCTATTCTTGACATTTACTTCTAAAGCCAAAATGCATATATCATGAAATGTGGGACACTGTTAAAAATTTTTGTAAAATGTTTTTGACAATGATTTTGCTTATATTTCATGTGAGGTGACATCAATTTCTTCTTAAATTAATTATGCACACTAGGAAAGTATGCATTAATTTACGTTCATGCTTACATACGTAAGGTTAAATTAGTTTGTGACTTTTATCTCCTTTTCATTAGTCTATAAATTGTTGAAATAGACTAGTAGATAAGTAACTAACTCTAGATTTTCTCAAATCAATATAAAAGCTTGTCACCCTTTGAAAAAATTTTCTGCCTTTGCCATTGAATGGAGGTGTCTTTAGCCCTTCACTAAAAAACCACTCATGGTGTTATCCTTTCCTTCAATTAATCTATTTTGCATAATTAATCACATTTGCTACTAGTGTGCAATTGGGATGGATAGCTAGAATGCATTTTAAGTGTGGAGTCTTTGATCATATGGACGATGGATATAAGTAAAGAGTTTCCCTTTAGAAGCAGAACACTATAGTTAACACCCCTCCCAACATACACACGCACTTTTTTTATTGGTAAGAATTGAAGAAGTATATTAATCCCATCCCACCTCTTTTCCACTTGAACCATGCCTAGGATCAAATCTATAGTTTGTTTTGAAGGGGATGCAGAAGAGGTCCGTCAACCATCTCAACATCGACCTACCTATGAGTTCCCATTAATTCTAATTTTACCAGTTTGGCTTATTTTTGTTAGGACAAGGGGCTTTCTATTGGGTGGGAAAAGTGCTAATGTCTTGGTTCTAATGTTCATTCCCTTGTTAGGTATAGATTAGAGTGGCCAATCAATCCATGTTATTAGTGGTAAATTTTGGAAATTTTTGTTTCATATTGTTGTTGTTGATGCTATAGATACCAATTCATCTGCTAATTTAGTCACTAAATGCTTCAAAAGTATTATTTTGTTTTAATTTTATTTGTTTCAAATCTTGTGATGTATTTTGCTCTTTGTTTTTCCAGCTCATCAGAATTCATTTGCGGAGTCAACAAAATGGATGGACACGTCAAAAAGTAAGTGACGTCTTTTGTTACTTCTCAGACTTAATTTGTTTAAAAAGGGAGGGGGGGTGGGGGGGTGGGGAGAATGAAATGTATAATAAAGTAACATTTTTAGTATCACTACATGATATTTGAACTTTTAAAAGCGTAAAGTTGGACTTTTGTTGAGTGCAATTATGAATTTCACTTTCTGGAGTACATAGGAGGAACTCTATGGGCAGGTAGGTGAGGTGACTTGTGGGTGGGGACAGTGGTGTTTGGTTGAAGTGAGGGGACTGCATGTGGTTGGGATGTGTTGAAGGGTATTAGAAGGGGCATGGAGGCACTAATCATCAGATTTGAAATAGGCGATGGTGGTGGAGTTCAATTTTTCCATGACTTGTGGTGTAGGAACGCCCTTTTAAAAGACACGTTCTTAGAAATTTTGTTATTGTAGGGTATAGAGATGCAATGAGTAATAAAATAGGGTGCCAGATACTCTTGGAAAAGAATTTAGCAAGTTAAAGTTTCCCCAAAGGTCTTTTTTTCAATTTGTCAGTGGCCCTGGGTATGTTCCTAATGCTGGATAATCTAAGAAATTGAAAATATATTCTCAGAGTTGTGTTGTTTTTGCAAATGTAGTGGGGGAGATAATGGGCCATCTTTTACTTCATTGCCCCTGGGATTTGTCTCTTGTAGAGGCGGAAAAATATGGAAGATGGCTCTGTTATGTGTTATTTGGTGGCATGAGTGTAATAGCAGAACATTTGAAGGGGTCAAGCATCCTAGCCATGTTGTCAAAAAGTCTAGGCTGGGATGTTTGTATGAATGGATGACTGCCCTTGGTAGTATTCATTTTGTCATTTTTTAAAAATGATTTGTAGACTCCTTAAACACGAGTTTAATTCTCTAGGTGTAGTTTTGTATGCATTTCTCTGTATTCAGACTGCTACCTTTGTCTTAATGAAATTATTTTCACTTCATCAAAAAAGCGGGGCTGGGGAGCTCTTGTCTCTTGTCTTCTCCTTGGTTATGATTCTGTGGGTTATAAAGACTGTGGTAGAGTTTTGGAAAGGTAGCTATGGTAGGTGGTGTTTGTATTCATATTTTTAAGCATTATTTATTGTGCATTTCATGGTGAATCTTGCACAAAAGAAAGCTCAACTTATGACAGCATAGAGCTTTCAATGATTAAGTTGAAGTCTGTATTTCTTAGATTGCTTTACTAAGTCATCTAGTTGCTTCTCCCTCCCTTCTTGCATTTATTGTTTTGTTCTTTGAGTTTTAGGTCCTAATTTACTTTTCTCTTTTAATCTTTCTCATTTTGAGGTTTCTTTTGTAAATTTCCCGTCTACTTGAGTTGTAACCCTTCTTGTACCCTTGAATAAATATGATTTCTTATTAAAGTAAAAAAGTTGGAAGCCCACGGGCTAATAGCAAGGGCTGTGTTTAAGAATTGGGTATAACATTGCTTCTACTCTTCATGATAATTTGTAAAGATCCTTTTTGAGTATTTACTAGTTAATGAGTAATTTGAAGATCTGATTTTCGCTATTCTAGTTGTACATATCTGTAAGCTTAGTGCATGATTCTTATATCTCTCTCTCTTTCTTTTGCATGATTTCATATAGAACAAAAAGGTTAGTCTCTTCTGGATTAAATTGTTGGACTTTTGTTGTTTATTTTTACAAATGAATATATTATAGCACATGGAACTCTAGGTATTTAAGAGACAATTTTATAGATTTTCATTTTTCAATGTCCACTTTTTATCTGGTGACATTTTAGGTTCTATGCCTATTTAGTTTTAAACTAGAATTATATGCTTGCGACTGAGGTGATTTTTTTTGTTCTTGTTTTTTTGGTCTCATTTTTTGGCAATTTATTATTATTATTATTATTATTATTATTTTGATTATAGTTTTTGTTGTTGTTGTAGTAGTATAATTATCATTAGTATTGTTATAGTGATTTTAGTCGTATATCATTTCACTATTTAGAAATACTCTTTTACAGGAATGAATGTTCATTTGCAGGTACTCCATCTCATGATCGGCTCTTCCAACTTGGGTAAGGATGAGGTCATGGCATATATCATGATAATTTTGCTTATGTCACATTTGATTGGAATAAAAAACAAGGTTCTGAACCCTAATTTGGATTGAATTGGGTCATTTTAAAGATATTTTGGAATTTTAGAAATGTTTCAAAACATAGCCTTGCATAGGTTAATCAGATGTTAAGTCTCAGTTTCGAACTGAGCATCAGTCATTTTAGATGTATGATTGAGTTGATGTAATTAAGTAGCAAGCTTAAGTTTTCCACTCAAATATGGAATTAATGTACTAAATGCATTGAGCATGTTAAATCCTCTTCTCGTGGATGCTGCTATATGATAGAATTGGACAATTGTCCTAGTTCTGTTGACATACCCATGACAAAGACTTGGGGATTGATACATGTGTGTGTGTGTGTGACATGAAAGAAAAGTACGACAAAGAAGAGAAGAAAAAGTTATACACACACATATGTACTTTTCTTCAATTCATATTATTATTATTATTATTTTTTTATTGATAAGTTACACACACAATAAGTCAGGCCCTTGCATTGATAAGTCACACACACAAGAGGTTAGGCATTGGTGCAATGGCAAGTGCCTTCCATTGAAACTGTCTTGTCACGGATTCAAGTCTGAGAATTAGCCTCTCCAAAAAATATGGGGCTAAGACTACCTACCAATCACCTCTCCTAGACCCCACAAAAAAAGTAGGAGTTTTATGCAGTAGGTACGACCTTTTAAATTAAACACAATGAATGGGTCTTGCATTGACAACCTTACCAAAAGAGAAGTGTTAGTTTAGCTATAGCTCATTGGCAACAATATGTAGTGTGTTGAAAACATATCCCATGAAGATAACCTTCATGACCAGCCATAGCTTCCCTTTGAAATCTTCTTTCTACTGATTCTTAGACACACTTAACCAGTTTATAGAAATGTAAACCTTGTAATAATGGCAGAATACTTTTGAATAAGAGCCCATAAAAGATTATCTGACATGTCATGCTTGTATTTTTTTTTTTTTTTTTGTCCTAAATATTGTAGGCATAGTTTAGTCATGGGATCTGGTTTATCTTTTGGCAGGTTATTTTGTATACTTTATATCTGCACTTGTTGCTACCAGCGAAGGGTGGATTTGCTGGTCTAATGTGTGCGGGTTTTTGCTCTTGGGTATGTGTCCCTTAGTCATTTGAAATTATTATGTGGGCATAAATATCTTCTTTTGAAGTCCTTTAATTAAGGGTTTACTGGTGGTTCTGAATGATGAAAATATTGCTGCAGCTTTTCCCAAAATTCTATTTCTTGCAACATTTCTCCTCGTCCTATCCTTCTGGTAAGTTTTATTGTATTTTAAATTACAATTTTATTTTCGGATAATGGAAGCTATATATTTTTGTAATATTAATTTTGACATTACTTGATATTTTTTGCATTTTCTGTTGGATTAAAAACTGTATGTGTTAGTTATGTGAGCAGAATTTCATGAAGTTTATTATCATATGATGTCAGTACAATTAGGACATCATAGAAATTCTGTCATTCAATATTGTGAATTAGCAATAATCTCTGTCTTTATCAATATTGTGTTTCTGATTTTTTTTCCTTAATTATGTGCTTCCATCAACATATATCATTGCTTGTACATTTGGCAACAGACTGGCATAATGCTTATGCTCTGCATTCAAGCATCTTGCCCATTGTACTTCTTGAATCCTATATCTTTCATCATGGTAAAATCATATATCAGAATTTCCAGACAAATGAACATTCAAGGATGAATCACACATTTATTGTTAATATTGCAAATTCCCTGTATTAAGGATTTAGTAATTATATAATTGATGGACTGGTAATCATATAAGAAACTAATTGGTATCGTTCATGGTTCTAACTATATACTTATACTTTTCATAATTAATACTGGAACTGAAGTAAAATTAAGTTTTGCAGACAAGAGGACTTGATATGTTATGAGTTTACCATTCTAAAGGATTAACAAACTTTACCTTTTCATTAGTAAATAGTGTTTGAATGATATCAGGTTTTATCATTTTAGATTTCTCTTGTTTGTACATGTTGTAAATTTTGATCTTATTGTATCTTAGCATTAGAAGCTTATCATGAGTGTTATACTGCTTTTGGATATTTTTTTATTGATAAATCACCAATTGTTCCAAAAGCTTTAATCGTTAGGAAATGGTAATTTAATTTTTTAACCATAATTTCAACAATCCCCTTCACATGTGGGTCCAAACTCCCCCTTAATAAATGAGCTCCAAGACGTGGAACTTTTAAATAGGAGGTAAAACAAAGACAAGGTTCAAACTCAGGACCACCCGCTCTGATAACTTGATAAATCACCGTCCCAAAAGCTTAAGCTATTAGAAAATGTAAATTTAATCATTTAACCATAATTTTAACGTCTATATTGTATGATGTTGCCTTCAACATTTCAAATTCATCATTGGCAGTATTTAGCATAGAAAGAAAATTGGTTTTTGAAGTCTATATTTGATCTCATGTTCATATTGCATCAATAAAATAGAAAATTAAATATGTAGTGGTGCATATTTATGAATCATATTGATACAATCTGCAAAGTCTATATGAACTTTATCCCTCTCGGGCTAGTAGGTTCAAATTTTTATACTTGACACAATGCAATGAAATTATGTTTCTATGCATAATGATTTTATAGGGTTGACCTCTGCCATCAGGCAAATGATGAAGAGGATGATGATGATGAGACTAGCATTCAGCAGACCTTGTTAGAAAAGTTGAGTAAACCTAGATCATCAAACACAGATAGTCATTGGAGATGTTGCTCATTTCATGGCATTCATATTGGAACCAGGCAAAAATTTGTGATCACGGTAATGGAATAGAAATTTTCGGTTGTTTTTCTCTCCTTTTCTTGGGTTATATTAGTCGCTTGCTGTGGAATATTTTTGTCACCTTTTTTGCGTTCACCTAATTTTGGGGCTTCTTCTCCCTCTAGGTTGTTGTGCTTGTTTTTGTCTTAATGATGACATTTGCTGTCATAATCTGGATTGGTGCGGGAAAGAATCCTATTGACTCCTCTGTGGTTGCTCGGGTATGTATATTTTTCTGTTTATCATGTGTGAAATTGCCTTAACATGCAATTACTAAGTCCATTGAATCTATATATATTTTTACCTAAATTTGAACAATTTAAACCATGAAGCTTGCTTATGACATATAATCAAGCAATAAGGGTTTAATGAATTTAAGTAAATATGGTTCAGTTGAAGCCAGGTCCTTTTACTTAGTTGGAGAGAGACTTATACCAATAAAGCTTGCCAGATTTTGTTACACATTACACATAATGTTGGGATTTGAAGATTTAGTTATGTTAATATCAGCTTTGCAGATAAGTTATTTGGCATCATTTAATTGAAGTTCGACTTCATTGGGTTACCGACTAATGTTAATGGGTCAGGCACTGCTTGTCTTATAGTCATTGTTAGAATTATGGTTAACTAATTAATGAATTATGGTTAAGTGATTAAATTCACAATTTCCTAACAGTCTAAACTTTTGGGATATTCAGTAATTTATCATGATGTAAGAGCAGTAGGTCTTGAGTTTGATCCTTGTTTCCTTCTACCTCCCATTTAAAATGTTCCCATGTGTTGGGCCCTAGTTATTAAGTTGGAGTTTAGGCCCACACGTGAGGGGATTGTTAGAATTATGGTTAAGTGATTAAATTCACCATTTTCTAACAGCTTACATTTTTTGGACAATTGGTAATTCATCAATCATGAAATTAAATATTTATCTTGTACTTTATTAATAAAGGAACCTAAATCTGGTGTCAAAGTACTGCTATACAGCTATAAGCTATACAATTTAGTAGCTTTTGATATTCTGTGATCAGTGATAACAACATATAAAATGTTTAGCATGATTAGAGTAGCACAGTTCTCATGCACAATCTTCTAAGAAAAATTCATCACAGTTTTCTTGTTTCAGTGAATTATATATAAAAAGAAAAACTAAAAGCTTCTCTCCTTTATTACCAGCGTTTTTATGTGGACAGCTTTTTGTCATTTGATTATTTCTTAACATCAGCATATGAGAGAAACTAATTTTTATGAAGGTGATTCTTTGTCTTCTCACGGTGTAGCATCATTTCTTTTTGGAAGTTAATAGAATTTTTTTGTACATACAAACCCTCAGGCTTTGCTGTGCTATTTTGGTATATGTTTTCATCAGTCTATGTTTCAGTTATGAATCAACAAGTGCATATAGATATTGGTGATTCAGTGATACCTCTTATGATTCATTTAGTTAATAACCCTTACTCGAGCTAAGTGTCTAGTACATTCTTGATTTTTGTGTTTGACTATATATTCTTCCCTGTTCTTGCTTGTGCTAAAACATATTGAGCAGTGCATAATTTTTGTTAAAAGTATGTGGTTAAATGATTAAATTTACCATATTTTAATAGTTTAGGCTTTTGGGACAATTGGTAATTTAATAGTTTTATTTGCATAATGGGTGATTCTTAACATTGATGCTGGCTGGCACAAGGAGACGTTTTTGTTTTTTTTTTTGAGTTGTTATTTCAATAAAATCTTTATTAAATCTTTGGATTTCGTCTTTTATGTATTCTTTTGGTATGACTGGTTATTATTGGACAATAACTGCAATTGTTGTGCAGGTATTTGAGGATTTTCTTGCTGTAACTTCCCTATCTCTGGGAGGAGCATTAGGTTGTTATGGTGAGTAAATTTCACCTGAGTCTTGTGTTTTTAGTACATTGTGCATTTGTTTTGATAGGAAGTTCATACTTTTATATCCTTAAATTCCTTGCAAGCATCCGCTTTTTTTATAAGCACATTTCTTTATGTGGGCTTGTTGATTCAATGACTTGCTGTTTCAGAGCATTCTGGCAGACTGGTTAAATTTTTTAATCTAGGCATTAATATATTCTGTAATGGTCATGACTTTTGCAATGTCTAAATGTCAGTTTCAACTTGTAATTTTTATTTTATTTTTCTCTCTTTTAAGCAACACAACAGCAATCTTGGTAATCACAATGCTCAAATCATGCACCTTATAGTGCCCAAAATTTTTTATATGTTAATCTATCTTTGTGTTGATTCTGGTTTAGTTCTTGTTTATTAATCCTACTTTCTATTATGGCAAAATATGTCATGGTTTTCGGGATGCAAAAATAGCTATTTCAGGTGAAAGTTTATTGGACTGCATGGGAAGCTATGGTGGCTTATATGATTCACTTGAAAATTTTGACAGGTCAAATAGTTCTGTTTATTATAAGATATCTGGGGTGACAGAATGTTGATATCGTATTTATCTGCATTTTAAATTGGATGGTCTCTACATAAGTACCCTTGAAATTTTGAATGCCAATTTCAGCGCTCCTAGTACTTTATTATATTTTTCTTTTGTTTCTCCAATTTGTAGAATTTGGATTTGTAAATGGTGATATTTTGTTCCTGTTGATAATAAGAACTTGAGTGCTGTCAGTGATTTAACTTCATTCCTTTTTCTTGATTCGTTATAATATTTCAGGTCTTATGCTATTCCTTAAATTGAAGAAAGTACGGTCTGAGAAAGGTTCGTCAGAGGTGTGGAAGGTATTCTACTTTAAACTATTTATTATTATTTTCAGCCAAATTTTTATTATTATTATTAATATTATGTTTTTCAATTAGTTTAATAGAATTTCTTGTCAAAAACTTAATATTGTGCTTACTTTATTGGACTTTGCAATACTCATTTGCCTGAAAATAAATTTTAGCCTTGCATAAAATGGCAGACCTATTGAATAAATTAGTGGATGTCCCGCGCGATGCGTGTGTTTGTTATTAGTTATTTTATAATACTCATATGTGTTATACTATTTGGAAAATTAATTTTGATTATGTATTATACGCCACTAAAATAATGAATGAAAAAAAATTGTAACACAATATATCCACAAGTAACCATAATTAATTACTCTAAAAATGCCACTATATGCCCTTTTTTGTTTGATCAGGAATACATGTATATTTAGTTCTTACATTTGACCGTTTCCAATGCAAAATTTTTTATTATTTCCTTTTCTCTTTTTTAGAAGTTTTTTTTTTTTAGAAGTTTTTTTTTAAAAAAAAAAAAAAGGAAAACAAGTGAACTTTTGAAGGCTAAACATCTAAGATTTAAGGTTTATAATTTCTAATTCACAAAACTAAATATACATGCCAAGAGATTAAAAATAAATCAATAATTGAACAGGGAAATATAAACTTATACTATCATATCTTATGTTTAATTTTACTTAAATCTAAGTACCTTAATCACTTAAAAAGATTAAACACTTTCCAAAAATATAAATAAAGACAAAAAACACATACCTTTTAGAAACCCCATATGTTTGTATCAAGCTTTGATAGTGTAGTTAAGAAGTTTAGATCATATGCGCTTGAAATCAAAGCCAATTTCATACTCTTTTTGACACTAATTTCTCACTCTTTGTCTCTCTCTCTCTAGTCTTATTTTTCTTTTGGCCTTTTGATATTTTGTGAAACTGGAATATATAAAAGAACATGAAAACTAACATTAAATGAAGAAAGCCTTTCAATTTTTAAATTAATGAAATTAAAAGTGGAAGTGTTCAAGAAGTTGGAAAAGGGAGTAAAACTAAATCTTTTAATTTTCTACATTTATGGCTTAAACTAATCATTGATAAGAAGATGGGAGGTGAAAGGCTAAACAAAAAAGTACTCATACAAAGCGCCACATGGCAGAACCTTATGCACTTCCGCGTGAGGTCTTTGCTTTTATATATATATATATATATATATATTGATTTGAAGTCTTGGAAAATTTGATACGACATGCAGGTTGCTGGTTTAGCAATTGTCTCTGTTGTATGCTTTACATCAAGTGCGTCAGTTGCTCTTCTGACAGATATTCCTGTAAGACTGTTGGGCCATAGACCTTCTACAATTCCCTTGATTGCATTCCTGATTTTAGCATGCATACTACCTTTCTGACATCACTCTAAACTTATTGCAGCTTTTTTACCACTGGCATCTGAAGAAAATAAATAGAGTAAAAGAAGTTGTTCTTCTGATTCTATACTACTTTATAGGTACTTTCATCTACCTTTTGTGGATCAAGCTGGCTAATAAATATTTGAACATTATAAAAAATTGAATATTATGGTTTTGTGAAAGCTTGGTTCACATTAGTATCCATAATACACATTACCTTAGCCTGTGCTTTGTAAGTTTTTTGACATTAATATCGTTGCCAAACTGAATTGGAGCTTATGAACCTGTATATCAACGTTATCAGCTAAGTTTCTTTTCTATTTGTTCATATGTCATTTCATTTGTACATTCATTGTTTCCCTTGGATCATTTTGGAACCAAGAGAATAGTTGAAGTTAGAGATAGTGTCATGATTACTCATTTCTTTTATGTCACTGGATTAGTAAAATATTTTTGCACTTAACCGTCATTATTTGGTTATGTTTTACTTAGAATCTTCCTTTTGTTATAGTTCAAAAAAGCTGTATTACATACATAAATACATATATAGACACACACACACACACATACTGTTTCCCTTGAACATTTTGGAACTGTGAGAATAGTGGAGTTAGAGATAGTGCCATGATTATTTGTTTCATTTATATGTTACTGAAATTGTAAAAATATTCTCACTCTTAATCCTCATTATTTGGTTTTTTTTTTTTTTTTTTTAAAATTTTTACTTGTTATAGCTCAAAAAAGCTATTTTACAGACAAACATCCAATTTATATGCATATATGTATATGTAAATGTACATTATTTGTGGTGGAGAGTATCAACTCTGTTGAGAAAAAAAAATTGATAATTACACGGATTGTGTAGGAAGTTCCCCTGAAGTTTGTGGAAAGATGGTTATCATGCCTTTCTTGCTTATAATGTCATTTGTTAAGCCTTTCAGAAAATGTGAGTGAGAATTTTATCCAGTTGAAGCTTGATATTTCAAAATGAAGGTGATATAAAATCAGTTTATATCAATCATCATTACCCATAGCCAGCTCATTAATTGTAAGTAGAAACTCCAGCTTATCAAGGTCATAATCGATACTGTCACTATCATCAATTCCACCACTATCACTATTTAAAAACCTTTAAGATTGTCACTAGGGAATTTGTTCAGAAATGCTGCAACCAAAGGAGCACCAGAGTTTTTTCAATAGTTGCTTGGCCAAATAGTTTCCTACAGACAATATCACTAAGCAGAGCAAAAGTTTTTCCATGAGATGGAAATGAAACCTATTGTTTGTGAATTAGTGATTGTCGGATAGTGAGCTGATCAAACACATTTCATTGATGCACATATAGTGTACTCATATGAAGTGAGGATATGCTTCTATGAGCTTGTAAAACAACTTGGTGGAACTTTGGTTTTCAACATATCTAATGAAGAAGGCTATTGAAATTCTTTTCAATTTAGTTTAAGCTTTATCCCAATAGGAACTTTTAAGGGAACTTTCATTTCTTACTGTGCATATATGGTGCATGTGTGTGTGTATCTTCTGTGTATAGTACAATAGTTTTTATTTTTTGATAAATACAATAGTTTTTATTTATTGCTGTTGGGACACAATTCTGTGTTTATTGCTTGCATTTCTAAATTTGCCATTCTCAATAAAGAGTTAGCATTTATGTCATTTTAATTAAGTTATGAGGTTATCCTTGTTAGGTTGTTCGGTGCCTTCAGCTGTTGTATTATGGAATATGAGAGAACTGCCACCACCAATCAAAATTCATAAACAAGAACAATCAAGAGCAATCGCTTTTATCAGCCATGGAGCAGTGGCCACTCATCCTCCTCAGCGTTGGACCAATGCAACGAGTTCAAAAAATCAGGTTTATCCATTACCCACTGTTTCTTTTGGAATATAATTATTTATTTGAGTTAAGGTGAGGCGAGTCCAAAGGACTCTTCTTTAGCAGGGTTCCCTATGTTATAAATAAATAAATAAATATATATGTATAAATATTTATTTATTTATTTGAGTTGTTCCAAAACATGACCTTTAGGCTGTGTTTTTGTGATTGAGAATGTATTGAATTCTGGGGCATTTTTTCTCCTTTTTTTTCCTGTTTTATTTTTCTGTAGGTAAATATCTGAGCAAGTCTTATTTCCCTTCCACAATGTATTTTAACATTATCCTCTGTATATTGCTTGACTGATCAATAATAATAATAATAATATATAACTTTTCATTTTTGATATGAAATTTAAGTTTATAGACTTAAATTTGTACTTAGTTCTTTTTTTTATTGGTAAAATATACACACCCAATGCTATTGAATTCATGACCTACCCTCCATCTTGCTCCTAAAAATTTCAAGGGGGAGATGGCATTTCAGCTTGAGTTCATTGGAAATATTCATACTTAATCTTGCCACCTCAGGTTGATTATCGAAGTCTAGTGTCTTATTCACAATAAATTTTGAGCTCATGGGCATGTGTTGTTCCCTCATCCAATACTCAACAGACAACTATGGTGATAAATCCCTAGGCTGGACACCCAAGGATTTTCCAGTAGGATTCAAATTCGATTTGAAGCTTTCCTGCTTTCTTATTCATAGGGACTTTGCTTCCATTCAACTCTCTATGGTGATTGCTACACATGTCATTTTAGCCCTGTGAATCTTTAAAACTGAAGCAAATATACGATGAAGCTTTTGAATAAATTGAAATTTAAAATCCAGAGATGCTTTTTTCTATCCAGAATTAGTTTTTATTTTATTTATTTTAAATATGTTTTCATGTTTATGGTAAAATGAACCTTCACCACTACTAACCTCTCCTTTAGATGCCAATAGGAGGCAAAAAAAAATGACTTTTTCATACCTAGTACATATTCTTGTGTGACATTATTGCCCCACTACTCTGAAGAAATTCTTTGGTTATTGTGCAATTAACTGAACACAACACATTATCTTATACTGTCTGAAATCCTTTTATCCCATTAGTCACATATCTAGATTGATATAATTTTCCTCCAACCCCCCCTACATGGCAACTCAAATGAGTATCCATGTGTACTTACAATCACATAACCTGTTTGATAGTCATGGGACTTGTTTAGAAAACTTAATGAGTTATGTGATTAAAATACATGTGGATAGTCTACTGAATCTTCTTTTTTTTTATAAGTAAATGGATAGTCTACTGAATCTTCATGTAATGGGTTCAAGAAAACTTTATTCTTTGAGAGTTGCTTAGCAAAAAAAGAAGTCACATAGATTAGATTTGAAAGGATGGCATCCTGCTTCACTGTTCAAATTTCGAATTGCAGTTTCCTTTTGTTGACCCGGTAGTAGAGATAGAGACTGAGTAGCAATATTTTGTTCCATGCATATGTTACTTAGAGCTATGATATCCTGGTCGAAGTAGGAACAGAGCTATGTCCTCAACTTCTCAGTATGTTTTGTTTATTATCACCATAATGTGTATTACATGATGATAAAAGTGGAGAAGACATTATCAAAGTCGTTTTGCTTTACATTGCAGGCATCAAGAGCAAGTCCCATATAAGGAAATCTAATGGAGTTGGAAAACATTGTGCCATGCTTTTGCCAGGCCTAGAAAAGAAATGTTGGACACACAAACCTAGTGTTCAAAATGAGTTGGAACTTCGACGGTGCGTTCCAAATATCTAAAGAAGCTGGTGGCTCAATGTTCTTTACAAGCAGTGAAACACAATCCTATGTTTTTTCCAGCTTCAGTTCATGTACATAGTTGCTAGTGCAGGTTGATGTAGGGGAAAAAGAAGTCCACTTTTCCCAATGGAAGCTCTAGATTTTACCCATCATGTTGTAGATCATCCTCTGATAATGGTTGGATACATCCACTTTATGTATGGATACAACACAAAGTAAATGTTTTGTATAACATGATAGTGAAGGAAATAGAAGGTAAATTGGTATTGTATAGAAGCCGGAAACAAATAAGACTTGCAAACTTCTTGTGATGTATCCTTCTCTATCAGTTTATTGACATTGCAAGAAATCTCTCTCTCTCTCATACATCAAGGGTGGGAATACTTTGTCCAAGCTAATTGTTGAACTCTATTTGACCCAAAATTTTCATACAAATTTAAGTTTCTGTTGGTTACAGATTGAAGATTCTAAGTAATCATATGCTGATAATTTTTTTATTATTTTTTTATTTTCTTTTTTGTAAGTCTTGGTTTATATGTTAAAAAATTAGTTTGAATTTAATAATTTTTTTCTAGATCAGATAATTTAGTCATAAATTATATCAAGCTTGGATAGAGGATTTTCATCATTCTATTGGTTCCATGGTGGACTCAAACATGAATACTTCTGTAATTACTTATTTTCTTCAATCAAGATACCTTTTCCTCAAAAAAAAATTATATAAATTTGGTCTAGATTTAACCAACCATTAGTATGTATTTTACTTTTGTCGCATTAGCATAGTGGGGCTCTTGATATGGTGACTTATATCAAGAGCCAAAGTTGTCCAATTTAATTGACCTTTGGATCCCCTAAACGCTTGAACATAGCTCTTTCTTTTTTCTTTTCTTCTTTTGGAAAAAAAAAAAAAAAAAAAAAAAAAAAAACGGAGATCTTTCTAAACGCTTGAAAGAAAGCTCTTAGTCAATATGTAGTGGGTTCACTCTTCAGTTGCTTTTGAGTGGTGGTGCAATATTATCGCATAAGAAAGTCTATAGACAAAAACCTTAACATTTGTTAATGTGACTGATCGTTAATAGTAAGTAAAAAAGTAATTTTAAATATAAGTTTTCCAATTAAACTATTGTCAAATTTTTCATGCGTAACATTGCTCTTATCACATGCTCCCATTGACATTTGGATTTCGTAATTGTGCCAAATTTTTTATTTTAAATTCTTTGAGGAAGGAGGCAAAAACAAAAATTATGATTTCAAGTATAAGCTTACCAACTCAACTATTGTCAAATTTTTCATGTGTATGTATCATTGCTCTTATCACATGCTCTCATTGACATTTAGACTTTGTAATTGCACCAATTTTTTGCTTTTTTATTCGTTGAGATGGGAGGCAAAAAAAAAAAAAAAAATTATTTGGTTTTTTTTGTTGAGAAACAAACACACACATATACACAAAAAAGAGAGGAATATATGTTCTAACACAAAAGCACACCACAAACTCCACTCAAAAAACATAAAAGCTTTTAAGGTGAGAGAAGGCAAGTTATACTTCACATAACACAATACACTCTTAAGTAATGTGAGATTTTTGGGAAACACACACAATGTGTTAAATCCCTTTTTTCCTCTCCCTTGAGTGTTTGAGTTTGTTTCTCAAAAATAATTAAAAAATAATAATAATAATAATAATAATAATTGTCCCACTTTGCTTAAGAAAGTATGAGAGTATGTTGCATGTAATATAACTTATCCTACACTCCCTTAATGACTTGTTTGGAATGAGGGAGAGTAATTGGAAGCCCTCAATCCAAACATGTCATAAAAGTTACCATGATTTTTTAGTGTAGTTTGTGGTATGCCATCCCTTTATCTATTTGGTTCAATTTGACTTCTCAGATTGTCGCCAAAATTAATCTGTCAATACACAAGACGATATATATATTTTTTTAATGTACTTTATTGATTTGTATTCTCCATGTTTAGCATCAACTTGAAAACACATTTCTCCCACTGCAGCCCGTCATAACAAGGATAAAGGTGACACATCTTCATTAGCAGCTAGATATGTAACGTGGCTTGCAGAATGAAACACATATATCATACCAAATACACAACAATAATTGAAATCTGTACAAACTAAAGATTTTCGTGTTTGTTGCAGATATTTAAAAAATAGCAGCCTCTAAACACAAACATTATCTATAAAAAGTATGTACACGCAAATTGCAAACCCAACATATATTGCGTGTTGAACATATTTACACTTTTTTTGTCCAAAGAAACTCCTGATATCAGAAATTATTGGTCTTTTCCTACACCAAGGATCCACTGTGCAAGATGAGTCAAGTATGGCTCTGCTTGAGAACTACTGCTCAATATTGGTCCCAAGCTCAGAAGCTCAGCATTAAATTCCTTCTCAAATTTACTGCAATAAATGTGAATGAGAAAGAGACAGACAGCTATGAACACACACACACAGCGAGAGAAAAAAGAAAGGTCTGCATGTGTCACTTACAGAATAGAATCAGCAACTGAAGGATTTCTTGTAGTTAATTTAAGTGCCCTTGATGGACTTCTTGAATTCCCAACTGAACCATCAGACAATTCACCTAGCTTAGGAATGTCAATGGAAGATGATATCAACCACTGAGTTGCTGCTGCATACTGTAGGCACAGTGATTTCAGCTTTTCCACTTTCTGCATTTCAAAATCTAGCTTAATTAGAATAAACCTAAAAGATGGCCCATGAAAGCTGGAAATCAAGTTCTGAACATTGGCATAACAAATTAATTTTTTATTCCTCCTTTCAACAGTGTTCTTCAATGGTGGTGCCCAGTTATCATCAGATTACTTTTCTAAATGAACATTTCAGATTCTGATTAGAAGCTTGTCTTTATCAAGGTGCATTGACATCTCAAGTCAAAGCCAGTAGTAATTTATAATAAGCATGCAAACAAAACCTTTAAATGGCTTGAATTTTGAGACACTGTGATTTCTCTTCTCTCCACAATTCTTTTACTTAGATATGTGGTATTTGGGGTATTTGTACCAAATAGGGAGCCACTTTTTGCAAGTTTTCTTGGGCTTAACACGCTGATTAGGAGTTTTATCACATTTTCACTTTTACATCACAAGATTTTTTTTCCCCAACATTTTTCCTCTTCCTTTACCTTTTAAGATTATAGATATGTAATATTTAATAACCATCCTCGGAATTAATCCAAAAGGTAACTGGACTAGCACTGGAGGATCACCAATAAAAACAAGACTAACCTTCAGCACTTCAGGCAAAAGAAGCAAACATTCTCTGAGACACTTATCAAGGAAAAAATCATGATGCTGTACAACCTGTTTCAAAAAGAGTATTATCAGATATACACACATGAAGCCCTTACTCAAAACAGCAACGCACAAAATAATTGATGATACACAGCTCTCTGTCTAAAAGAACTATGCACATGCAACTTTTACTTAAGAAATTGTACATCTGGAGGACATTCAAGTCCTATAGAATCTTCCTTTGGCTGTGGGAAATAAACATATTAGTAAATGAAGACCATACCTCATCTATACTTTTTGCAGTCTGAAGTCTGCTATGCATTATGTGCCAATTGGGCTCAAGAACCTGACACACATAAGTACATTTAGCTTTTAAAAAAATTATGTGAAAAAAAAATTTTGAACTTAGAAAGTAATATAGAAACCAAAAGGAATTCACATTAGGGTCGGAACATATGTTCTCCCTCCCCCCTTTCCCGGTGCAGGGCACATACTGGCCCCACCCCAATCAACAGGAAAACATTTGAACCTCAGACCACCTCAACTGACCAGAAACCTTCTGAAGCATGACAAGACAGTTTTAGCAGGTCAGAGATGATTATGTAGATTTCCATTTTATTACCTGCTAAGAGAACTTGCAAGAGCATGCAACATTCAAGGTCTAAAGGCAGGGGGGGCAGGGGGAAAACACGCAGGGGAACTTTTTTAAAGAAAAAAAAAAAGGCCTAACCACATTATAGGAAAGAAAGGGAAAATTATCTTTATCTCCCCTGGGGTTTGTCCCTTAAAACATGGAGCTCCATTAGTGGTTTATTTTGTGACAATTAAACATCTTGCAGTTATCTCCATTACACTTTAGGGTTAACATAAAAGGAAATATAGGATGCGATATGCACATGGTGGATATGATCAGAAATGTGAGAGAAAATGATACAAAATTCCTTCATCACCTCACTAGACAGCTAAAATGGGAGAGAGAGAGAGAGAGAGAGAAACGTCTCAAATAGAGGGATCATTCCTTTATTCAGATAAAAATAGGAAATTTGAAGGAGAACATAGTTGTAATTCCAAACATTTTATTAATGGTGTTAGCCATTTATCCCATTTCTCCAACCATGGGTGAAACGTAAGTGTCGCAAGGTAGATTAAGGGAAAACCAAAGGGGAGGTAAAAGTTATGTATCCAAAAAGAGAAAGAACAAAAGTACAATTAAACCTATGTAACTATGTTACAAACAGTACTAGGTCCAAACATCAGATTCAACTGTTTCCCAAAAACTTCACTATTTTGAAAGGTCCAATAACACACCACCTGATGTAATGTTGTTTAACACACCACCTGACGTAATGTTATTTCAACTTTCAAACAAAGACCTTGGAATGAGATAAAAAAATCCAATAACAAGAAACAGACTAATAAACACAAAAGGCATATATGAAGCAGTATTAATGATGTCTTCAGCATTTAAAACAAAATTTGCTGTAGAGGTTAAGGTAAGACTGACCTCAAATGTTAGATAATGCAGAAGGCTATTAATAAATTTGAGCATGCTACGACACAGCAATGATGATCTGGAGATTGCAGTTCCTCGCATCTTAAGGGCACGAACACCCTGGAAAAATTATATTGCAATTGAATTAGAAAAGCACAAAGAGGCATGTAATGTCTCAAGATAAATTAAAGGAAATTTATTTGTACCTGATGCACTTGCCACGCCCCGCAGAGTTGGCGATCAACGTGTTTACAGCGAAAAAGAAACCGAAAAATCAACTGATACTTGGTTAGGGCTTTTCTTGATATAACTATAGACAATGGCCATTGTACCTGAAAATAAAGCAAATATATATATTGGAAACTAGCAGTGATACCATTGGCTAGATTAGTATAGAGTAGCATCATCTAGAGACATGAACCTCTGATTGAGAAGAATGACACCAACGAGAACATTTGGCCAAAAATACAGTGATCAAGAAACTACAAGGATCCATCTACTACATCACATCAGAAAAGAGGGCCTGACGCAGTTAAAAAAACAATAAGGATGGAACTTGTTCTAAGCATATCTTCTTTGAGAGTTTCAGGTTCACCAAATGGTAGGTCAACTTGTGTGTATGTTAACTACATAAACATTTGACGGCCCATCTAAGACCATCATTGACATATATTACAAACTTAGAAATGGAAAGTAAAACTAAAAATAAAAGTTAAAAATAAAAAATAAAAAATCCCGAAAGAATATACCTTGTAGCTCAAAGAAAATGTTTCAAGGCCAGTAACGCTCACTGGCTCCTCTAAATCATTACCATCAGAGAAAGTCCTGCTAGCTTCAAGATCTTTGAGTGCACCCAATCTTTTAAGCAGTGATGATCTTTCCTGAAATCAAAAAGGCAAAATGAGAAATAAGGCAAACTCAACTCCACAAATTTAAACTCACAGAAGCTGCCAGTGGCTTACCACACAACATGTTAAGTCCTCATTACAGGGATCTGCAGCAGCTGCTGTGGTACGTAAAGCAAGATCTAGTAGGGACTATTTAGGGGGGAAAAAAGAAAGAGATTTAAGTTTAACATAGCTCTTATAATTAAAGGTTCTTCAAGTTGCTAATATAATTATAGAAAAGTTATGAGCCTCAAGGCGCTTAATGATAAAAAAGAAAAGAGAAAAAGGACAACCTGCAGCTTCTCCACAGAAATCTCGTCAATCTTTTTTGTTAGTTCATCTCGAGATATATCCATAAAATGAACCAAGAAATCACCCTGTAATATAATCACATAATTACTTTGTATTAGAAAAAGAAGTATCTCCCATGTGTTGAAACTACATGCTGTTCCCACATTAAAATATTTAACAAAAAAGGCCTAGTTAAATCAAGTGCGTCGAAAAGAAAGCATAGTATAGCACATCACAAATCATAAATAATTGCTTTGCATTCATATTTGAGTTCCATTTCCCAAAGCAATATATGTACAAATATAGGCATATGAACAATAAAAGTAAAAGACCAAATGGATTATAAATTTATAAGATACAAATACCTGATCAAGAAGAAGATAATGTTTGATTGAACGCAGCTTTCCAATTAGATCATACTACAATGATAAAAACATAATTTGTCAACAGAAGATTAAGCAATAATGTAGACCAATTGCCATAAATGACAAGCAAATGAGCAGAACCATAAACAACTGAGTCTATAGGCAAGAAAATTATTTAGTGATACTGACCAAACCTCACCTTTTCTTTAATAAGATTTAAGAGCTCACTGCTTGCAAAATCATATGCAGCTTTTATACACTCAAGATAATGATGGTTTGAGCCAAAAATCATTAATTTTGAATTTTCTGATACGGGGACCTACAAATAAGAACAGATCAAAGGCATGTACTAACGCAACCACATAGAAGACCAGAAGGTTTATTTTATTATTGTTGTTTTTTAAAAAACATTAATAGTCTATATTGCAAGGGTCTATTCATAACGAAACCTGAACATGATGCCCACATTCTCTCATGACATTTAGATATTTTCCAGTGGTCAAAATTTTTCCAGCTATATTTGCAAGGAAACTAGGAATCCCATCCTTGAGACTGTATCGTTGCCTCCAAAACTTAGCATCATAATCCAGAGTGAGGCTCTCCTATAAAAATTGAATGGTTGTAAGCATCCAAAGAAAGATTTTGTTGAACTCTGCAAATAAAGGCAAAATACCTTTTGAAGAGATTTGTTCTCCGCAATGAAAAATTCACCATAAGGATCATCAATCACTCCTTCATAGACCCACCTAAAATTGTTTGTTTTCCATTTGAGCAAGAAAATGAATTAGACTGAATCATAAAACCACAATGCAGAAAACAGAAGTAGAGAGAGCTGCAAGTTACTGAAGAATTTTTTTTTTTTTTAAAATGTCTAAAATGCCCTGGTCATTGAGTACGTGGTAAGTAAACTCAACTTAAACAAAACACAATCCAAGTTAACTTTTGACCTCATATCTTAAGCTTTAACTTTGAACTTTGAATTTATGAAGTATGGACAAGAACAAGAGAAATCGATATGACACCACAGAGACACACTAACAGGGAAATTCATGGGAAAATAGTACACAATAGTAACATATTGTTGTCCATGTTTACGTGTTTCTGTATGAACTACACCTATTGATTATTTTACAAGTGGAGACAAACAATAAAAAGAATACTAGTGACTTATCCCAAAAATTTTAATTTAAAAAAGAAAAAGAAAAAGGAAAAGAATACAGGTAGAGCCTGGATAACAGGAAAATTGTAATATAATATTTAAGGCCTTTTTTACCTCAAGAATAAAGGGTGAGCTGACATTGGAATTATCCTAGATTCAAAACTGTGGAAGAGAGGAATCCAAGGAGCAAAGGTACGAAGCATTAGGACATCCCAAAGAGACAGTTGGGCCTCACTCTTCATCGGATTGGGCTCAGCCAGACGAAGCAGCCAAATGCCAAAAACTGAATAAAATGTTCAGTCTGAGGAGCGAGCTTACCCCAAGGAACCGAGGTCCCAGTCCAAAACCAACGTGATAGGTGATTGCGGAAGAGAGTAGAGACATGCATGTAGGAGAAGTCGGAAGCTTTCTAATAAAGCACCCATCACCTCCGCATTAAATGCACTGTAACAACTCAGCCTACCTCATTTAATGGCAAAATGACCCCTAAACAGTGTTCTTAGAGCTTGCAACCTACTTTACCACCACCAGCAAGGCATTGATGGGACAAGTATCCAAGCAAGGATCCATAGCAGCCCAGGTGGAGGGCTGGGATGAGGCCCCAACTACTATAAAAAGGAAAGAGGCTCCCTTAAGAAAGGGGAAAGAAAATTGGAAAGGAGAAGGTAAAGTGTAATGAGAAGCTTTGTAACCGAGAATTGAATGTTATATAAAAAGTGATCCTCGGACTAATCTAAGGAAGAGTTAATACAAAATTTTTTGCCTTTCTTACTAGTAATCTTTCGTGTTTCTAATGACTTAAGAATTGGACTTCTTTTTAAATTCCCTAACGAAACTATTGAGGCCTGAAAAGGTTGACCTTGAAAACCTACCTCTACAAATTAATTGTATTGAGCCTTAAAATAGTAATTACCCACTTAACTTGGGTTGGGCTATGGATTTCCGTCCCCTACAAAAACTTATAATGAAAAGGGAATAAAAAAATGTGTGGCATTTTTCCCTTTATATGAATATTTATGCAAAAGGATAAGAAATAAACCATCAATTTATAAAAAGACAGTCCATGGGTTTAAACAATATTAACAAGGTACCTATGCTAAAAACAAACAGCATATATAGATAAGTATCTGTGCAATTTTGGTCAAATAAGCTAATGTTTAGAGTTCATTATAGTACGGAAGCAGAGGCTGTCAAAAGCACAAACAGGGATGCTGCAAATTATACCTTTCCAATATGCCAAGATATGCATTGCTTGCACATTGTGTCATCTTTTCAAGCAATGATCTCACTGCATTATCACCAGCCATGGCCTTAGCCTGAATATAGGAAAAGCAATGTAAAGAACTAAGAAAACATATAACCCCCATGCCATGATAATGGTCAACATTTCCATTTCTGGATGACCCATTATATTTGTTCCTTTTTAAAGTCAGAGTATTTCTGTGCACAAGTAACTGAGATAACATTTAATGCAACTTTCCGAACTGTGTTTTTCTAAAGTGGAAAACATTTATAGAGGAGAGAGTTAATGTTAAACAAGTTGCGAAGTTTAACTGCTGAGAAGAAAAGCCATCTAAGAGCAGTTTTACTACTTAAACAAAAACAAAGGTAACTCAGATATAAGGTCTAACCTGGCTTTGCAACAGGTTAAGAACTGCAGAACCTGCAAAATTATTAGTTGAAGCCTTTTGTATTACAGTGGATAATGCCTGCATAGACCCCATCATAGGCTGCAACAAATGGTGAAAACTCCTTCAGTGAGCATCCTAGGAATGGCTGAGCACATTTAAGACAAAATCAAACCTGACAGTAAAACCACAATCCTTGCATGGAAAGTCTTCCCAGTTGAAACTGGTGCTCAAGCTGTGCCACCATGGCCTGGTAATCCTGATAAGAAATTTTTGAAGAAGCTTTTAATAAAGGAGATTCATTGTAAATAGCATAAATAGAAAAGGACATTTAACTGAAACAGCATGGTGCCCTAAAATGAAATGGAATTGAAAGAACTGGTTAAGTAAATGACTAAGTCAAGGAAGGTGCAAATATTAACATGCAAAACCAAGATTAAATATATATATATATATATATATATTTTTTTGATAAGTACCAAGATTAAATATACTTGGTGTTTTAACTTAAATATTGGTTACAAAGGACAGTTAAAGATGTACGTATTGCTCTTACAGGATATAAAAGAATTACTATTTTGCTTGTAAACATTCTATACTTAATTTCTCTAGTAGACATTTTAATACTGAAATAAAACTTTTCATGAATATGATTTGTAATTTTTTTTTAAACAAAAAATTATTTTCCTCAACATTATATTTATTAAAGAATATGAATAAATGAAAGTGAAATTAGTAAGAACGGCCACAGAACCTTAGAAAATTAATATAATCAAACTGAACTCTCAATGTTTGAATCAACTTCATTCAATAAAGTTTAAATTTAACTACTTGGGAAATTGGTGGTAAATCCTATCATTTATTTAAAAAGATAATCAAAGTGGGGTGAGAAATGAAATGGATGTCCATGGCATCTAAATTGCACCCAAAGAAACTGAATAAGTTGGTGAATCTACAAGACATCCAGAATACATTACCTAATCCTTCAATGGGATTAAACAAATGACAAAGCCTTAGTCCCAAATTTTCAGGTCGACTATGGATCCTCAACAAATTAGTCAAGGCCAGCCACATGTATTCATTTCCTCTATTTTATTCTATTTGAAGTCATAGTCTCCGTTACTTTCTTAATTGACATGTCCTTTTTAACTACCTCTACTCTTTCTTTCTTTTTTTGGATAGGTAAGAAGAGTTATATAAATAGAAGACTACTCCATCAAAAAAATGAAGTAGGCAAAGAAAATATTTACAAGCAACATCAAAAAACAGAAACAGAAAATTATGTACAAGAGGAAAGGGAATCTAAGAACAGCTGAATGGATTCCCTAGCTATGAAGCATGGGTGTGTTTCTGGATTCGGGTGCAGGTGCAGGTGTAGGACTCGGCAATTTTTGAAAAAGTAGGGTGCGGGTGCGGCGGGGTGCGGTGATTAAAAAATTATTAAAAATATTTTTATTTATATTTTCTATATATTGCCTAGCATACTTTTTCACATTATATAAACATATACCAAATTTAAGAGCAATAGCAAATAATAACTAAAACATGATGTTCATAAATTAAATACAACCCACAAGTTTGAAAACTAAAACATTCCATGATGTTCGAAAATTAGAATACAGGGAGGGAGGCAGAGAGCCAAGAGGCAAGGAGGCAGTGAGAAGAGAATGAGAGATTTTAGAGGTTTGTTTTGGTTTAAAGATGTTCAAGTTCAAACGGTGCGTTTTGCACTCTCTTTTTTTTTTTTTTTTTAATATATAATTTTTACTTGAATTTCGGCTTGATTCAAAGCCAGTTTCGGCCTGAATTGGTTGGTTTCATCTAGTTGATACGATCCGATTCAACCCGAATCGGCACGATTTGGCACGAATCAGCCCGAGTCGGCGAGTATCTGGAAATGAAAAAAAAAATTCCAACGCGGCACCAACGTGCAGGCAGCAGCGTTGTCCACTGCACCCCGCGTCCGAGGCGGGGTGCGGCACCCCTATAGCCGCATCAGTGCTTTCTAGTTCCCTAGAGCTAAGAGGAAAGGGAATCCTCATGCACGTGACCAATCAAACAAGGTTCTAGCAAATAAAGCTAAGAGCTTGTCTCTAGGAAGCACCAAATTTTCAAAAATGCGAATATTTTGCTCCCTCCAAATAATCCACATCGCACAATTTGATACCAAATTCCAAATATATGATGAGTGCTTGCCAAACCAATTCCTCCAACCGGCCAATAAATTATTAAACCTCTTAGGTAAAACCCAAGTAACAACAAATGATCTAAAAGCAAAACTCCATTACCTAGATACCACTCCACAATGCAACTAGAGATGATCAACACTCTCCCCACTACCTCGGCAAAGGCAACACCAATCCATAATAGTGAAGCCCCTTTTCCTCAAATGATCATCTGTGAGAATCTTCGCCCATGCAACTTGTCCAAACAAAAGGACCACCTCATAAAAGGACTTGGTGTCAAACTCCCCCTTCAACCCTAAGCACCACCTCATCCTAACCCCATCCACACTTGGAGGACTTTGTGACTCCAAGGTGTGAAAAAAGGCCCCCGCCAATTCTATCTCCCAATCATTAAAATCACGCTGAAACCATATATCCCAACTCCACCCTTCATCCCTTCCTCCATATTATGGCTCACCAACATTTCTGCCACAGATGTCTCCGTATAAGCAGCAATCTCAAATGAAGCTAGGAAAGTTACTTTCAACGGGTGATCTCCACACTAGCAGTCATGCCAAAACCAGACCCTACCTCCCATCCCAATCTCAAAGTAAACAAACTTACTAAAACTCTCCCAACCCCAACCTTTTTGTATACCCACCATAAACCACACCAATGTGACCTGCTACGCAACTTAGAGAACCACCGCCCCATTCCTCCCTGAATTTTAAAGCAATCACACTCTCCTTAACTACCTCTACTATTGTTCAATGGGATTAAAACGATTGTTCAAAATTGAATATATAATAAACAAAAGTTTTGAAATTTACAAAGATCCATTTGAACATCTTCCAAACAAAGGCATCCATACCGTAAAAAGAATGATGAACATTTGAATTTAATTGCACCATATATCAAGTTCATCCAGATGAAAAACAAACCAGAGGGTTCTAAAGAAGAAAAAGATCGTTCTTAGGCAAAAAAACACAAATTTTGAGGGTAAAAGAGTTCCATCAGCAGCTACAATTGCTAGCACAACAATCATAAAGTTGTGGCCATGCCATCCTCATTAATTCAAGAATTCCAAATTAATAGAAAAAAAAAAACAACGAGTTAACACATCTGCTTTTATTGAAGACCTCTCCAACCAAACAAGTAAGAACTATATTCTTCCATAGATCCAAACCAAAGGACTTTGGAAAGCCCAGCAGCTGATTTTTCACCAGCATATCTCAAATGACCAGCTAACTTAATAAAGTATTATGGGCTTGAAAGGTACAAACCAAAAAATCCAAAGACATAGTAACAGCAAAGTTAGAGTGATGGACATTTTCCTATTCTATAGTTCAAATACCAACACATACTTTTTTTTTTTTTTGACATTCATTCAGAACCAAATTATCCAACTTCTCAGTAGCTAGATGCAAAATTGTATTGAGAGGATGGTATACACACCCATGACCATTTTGAACCTTGGATAGAAAACAGTAGGTGCAATGAAGAATATACACTTCTTGGTTTCATTAATTGTTTCTCTCGCCTTCAATTTATACTGTCTCTTCCCAATATTCATACATGTTGAGGGACTCCCTTTCATTCTTCCTCTTGTCTTTCTTCTTTTACCAAGTAGATCTTATTTTTTATAAGTTTGGCCCAAGGGGAAGGGAAATGAGAGATTCAAATTAGTGGCCTCCGCTTCATGAGGTGTGTTCCCCAATTGATTGTGCTACCTTTTAGAGTTCTTTTCCAAGTAGAATGTTGATTGAAAACTGATACCATTAAAGTTGCATTTTAGATGCTGTTAACTTCTGATTGGAATATATAGATTTTTTTATAAGTATTTGGACTATGTAATAAAAGGCAGTATTCAGATCAGGGAAAAAAAATGGCTATTCAAATCTATAATAATTAATAAGTCAACAGAAAACAAATAAATGGCAAAAAAAGTTGATATTTCACTCACATATTGAACTAAACAAACATTGTTCAAAAGCAAAGCAACATAGAATAATCACATGATTTGAAAGAAACTACCAGAAGGAGTGCCCTGAGTGCAGCAGCAAAGGCATGATTCACTAGGCCATTCTTGAACTGGGACCTCGACTCAACAAACTGGTTAATCATCATAAAGCTCTCACACAAAGGGAAAATCTTCTTGGCCAATTCCTGCAATAATATGTGTTGGTATTCAAACTTCAAACAGTTTTGAAAGGCTAATGCTCAAATCTGATAACACCATAATATGCATGATCAAATTCTCTACTTTTTAAAATACCCATAAAACTATTATAGTCATAGGGACCAGCGACAGCAAACCCTTTTAGGTTACAAATACTATATCAGCTATGTCATTTCTTCTCTCAAGCACCTTGCCAATTTTATAAAATTCTATAAACTTTCATGCGCAAAATGGTCAAATCCATTTCCAAAGACACCAAGTATACTCCAATTCTATTTTAGAACATAATTTGATTATCATTAATCTGTGGAAAAGAAATTTAGTATACTTCTGCAAGCTATGATATATTCCACTACTACAGAGGCAGAAATCTAAATCCAAGTCATAGAACAAACCCCTTTTGTTCAAATCATTTCACACAGCAACTCAGTTCAGTTCAAGCCCTCCAGTTTTTTTCAACCACCACCCCAATACAACAATCAGAATTAACAAAGCCACATTTCTTTTCACAGTAAAAGCTACAGCATAGCATGCCCAAGTGATGAAAAAAGAATCAACCAGAACACTATAACAGAGAAGTCTTACAAGAAAAAACGGTTGTTGAAACAAATTAGAGGCCTCACTAATTCATACCTGTAATGCTAAATCCATAGATGGATCAACCTGGAAGGTAACATTATCCTCCTTTCCACGAACTCTTTTGATTAAGATGTATCGTCCTTCAATTCCGACCATAGCAGAGAGGAGATCATCAATAACAATAAGCTCCTACATGTCGGAACAGACTAATAACTGAAATCCATATATAATTTCAAACAATATTAACAGCTTATGAAACTTAGAATATCTCTATACTATCAGTGGCTGTTTAAAAGAGAAAGTATTCAAAGTGGAGTGGTGTGCTTGTGTGTGCATGAATCTATATGAAGTTAATACTATTTCCAAGAAATTCAACCACCAACTCCTTCTACCCTTGTCAAACTCCAATATTTCTATCCAATCTTAGAGCATTTGCATCAGCTTTTGCAAAAGTTTTTGTCTATTTTAACATAAGAACCTATTTTTTCTATTTTACATGACCACTTTTCAAAAACACTCACATTAGATTATCTATTCTATTGTCTATTTTATTAAAATATCAAATTTTCTTGATTTTTTAATTGTTTCTCTCTTCACACATCACAACCACCATTCACTCTCTTCCTTCATCCTTGGCAAACGCAAAGAATGAATAAGTGGGTGATTTTTAACATTGATTGGCCAAAATTTTACATTTAGGCCATTTGGCATGGACCAATGCAAGAGCTTTTATGCAACAGAGGGTAATATAAATAATTTCCAGAAAACATCTCTTTATACTCTTCACCATTTTTTGACATTGATTTTAGTTTTTATTTCATACTTGTGACACTATATTTTTTTAAAGAAGAAAATTTAGAAAATAAGCACAAAAAAAGGCATGCAACACCATTCACATTATCTTAGGATGTGTAAAACATACCTGCACTGCAGCATCAAAACAGCCAATGGCCTTGTCCGGTCCAGCACTGCTTATGTACATGCAAAATCACAAACGTATAATCAAATATTGTTTTTATGTTTCTGAAATGATTATAGTTTCCTTACCTAACTTATTCAATAAAAACTTATAGTAAAAATTTAACTGGTATGAAGAGAGTAATAATGGTAATATAACCAACTAAAGCCTAATTAAGCCAATGAACTCTAGTTCAAATGGCACCTCAAACCCACCAGGTACTTGAAACTTACCAACCCTTATATAAAATTTAAAACAAATGAACAAAAAGCACAACATCCATACCTAAAGGAATCCATTGAAAAACCCTTTGCTTCTGTAAACCGAGACGTCGCCTTTGCTTCCTACAAAACCCAAAATCAGATCTTCAGTGCTCGAAATTCACCATTTGGTAACCAATTAAAACAGGGGAAAGGAAATTATCTACTCTTTATTACATGGATCAAATGTAGCCAGGATTGCATCACTAAAAATAGCTATGAAAGACAACCCATTACACATTAACTCCAAGATCAAATAGGTCCACTTATCAACAAAACCACAATTAAAAAAAAAAAAAAATTTGTCTTTTCTTCTTGGTGATGTAAGAGATCATTCATTCACGAAATGTAAAATGCTACAAAAAGCCTAAGAATTCAGTTTCTTCAGAAAATTAACACACTATGAGTATGTACAAAATCTAGCATACAAGTTCGGCCACATTACTTTATTTTTGATAATTCAATAGATCATCCTCCGTTGGAAACCAGGAGATACCAATTGAACTATAAAGCTCTTGGCAGTTCGGCAACATTACTAGTTGGCAATCTCCGCAAATATCGAGAGAGCCTAAAATTTGTGCTTGCTTGCACAACTAAAAACGCAAATTACGGACCACACCACTAAGGTTGTTTAATTCAACATCAAAATTCATACATTCACAAACCCTAACTCTTCACAAACACACATTATCAATTTTTTTCCATGGCATTTCACTCAGACTAGCAGTGCCTATTCTAAAAAAAACCCCTGCATTGTACAACTAGAGTTGCAAATTCATGAAAAACTTTCCGCGAATCATTAACATCAAAGAAAATAACTTTCCCTCTCCACAAATATATAACAAGCATTGAATTCAATTTGAAAGAGAGTGGTGGCGGTGGTGAGGTGAACCTGGTGGAATCGGCCGGTGAGGAAGGGGCGATCGATGTTCCAGCGAGGAGTGGAGGGGAAAGACGACGTCGTCGTCGTCGTCGTCATTGGTTCCATTTCCAACCAAAACAAAACCCTTAACTGATACAAAACACTGTTCGTATCCTCATCAGTGTGTGATCTCAAACAAAAAAGAAAAGATTTTGAAGCAAAATTTGATTCATTTGACTATAAAATAAACTTGCCTTGATAATGTGTGTTGGTCGCCGGTGAAGGAGCTTCTGCCGGAGATTCAGCCGGCCGGTGAGTGGGTGCTTGTGAGAGAGAGTGTGTGTAGAAAAGGAAATGAAAGGGGAGGGGAGCAACTTCAAAATTTTTAAATCCTTAAGAAAAAGGAAAGTATGAAATCGCTATTTGAAATCACGAGGTTAGAATGAAATCCGTCAGATCAGTAATGATGAGTAAACAAGGCAGCACTTGAAATTGTGATTTCAAATTACGATTTTAGAAAAAAAATTACAATCCTTCGAAACGTGTTATAAAACTATGATTTCAACAGCATCATTGTTCAATAATTAATTGTGTTAGAATATGGTGTTTTTATTAATTTATTTTGTTGTTTCACTCAATTTCCAGCCAAATGCCTCAAACATAAATAAATAAATAAGATAAAGAAAAAATGTGGTCAAGTGATTTTTGAAAGTATAGAATTGTATATAATCTTTAAAAAATTGTGTACAACCTCTGAAAAATTGTATTCAAAGAATTTACAAAATTGAAAAATTAAATACATTAAACATACATAATTGTTTACATTCTTCAAAATTTTGTGTACTTTGAATGCTAAGAATTGTGAACACCTTCAAAAAATGGTGTACGAAATTATGTACATATTTAAAAAAATTGTGTGTATGAAATATACAGAATCGTGTACATTGAATATACAAAATTTTTTACATTATATAAAAATTGTGTACGTTGAATGTATCGAATTATGTATGTTGATTGAAAATTTGTGTACATCAAATGTAAAAAAATTGAGAAAGTTTGTATATTAAATATACAAAATTTTGTACATTAAATATACAAAATTTTGTACATTAATATACATAATGTTATACATTATTTTAAAAATTGAGTATGTTGAATATACATTATTATGTATATTATTTGAAAAATTGTGTACATCAAATGTATAGAACTGAAAATGTGTGTATATTAAATATATGAAATTGTGTATGTTAAATATACAGGATTCTGTACATTATTTTAAAAAAAATTGTATGTTGAACATACAAAATTGTGTATATTGTTTAAAAATTTGTGTACATTAAATATATAAAATTGTGTACATTCTTTGAAAACTTGTGTATATTAAATATGCAAAATTGTGTATATTTCTTGAAATTTTGTGCACTTTAAATATACATAATTGTGTCCATTCTTTGAAAAATCATGTAAATTGAATGTACAAAATTATGTACTATAAATACTTCATTTTTCAACCATAATTTAATCTTGAAAGAGTGCAAAATGGTCATTTTATGTACCCAAAAATCATGGTTGCCTTTTATTCACTAACTTATTCATCACTTATCATGAAAATGATCTTGAGGTTTCAACGATTACAACAATACGTTCGGTTTCCAAATCGAACAATTGGATCGAAATATATTGCAAGATCAAGTTTTAATGGTATGTATGTATTCATTTGAGTGAAACCTGTCACGTAAGATTAATTGAAATCAATTTTGATTGGTTGTTAATAAAAATGAATTAAATGAATTATTGTGATTGATTAAGTATTTTTCTCTTAAAAAATAATTTGTTGCATGAGATTAAAACAAGCTAGATGATAAGATTTAAAGATTGCCAGGTAATACGATTTTAAAGTAATTATCTTCAAGATAATTATTATAAAGATCCTAATTACCACTTAGGAATTTGCTTTGTCATGAAAATACATTAAAAACTCATCCAAATACAGTTTCAGACTTGAAAAACACTTAAAAACATGCTAATCAAGTAGCAGTTTTCAAACTCACATTGTAAAACGATTTTGACATAATAAACATCAAAATTCGGACCAGGCGATTTTTGGCAAAATTGTAGAGAATTGAAGTTTACTTTAGCTGTTAAAATTTTAGCTTATTTTTTAAGCCATTCACACCTCTATAATTAGAGGGAAACACCCATCATTAAGTACCCTTAACCTTTTAACATTAGCGAGACTTTTGAAGCTTTACCATTATTATGATCTTCACTAGACCATGATTTCTGTAGAAAGTTTCCTTCAAACTTTTTTCTATTGTTATCGCTCCATTTTTAGAGATTAGAGAAATCCTTTCTCTCCAGTTTCTAAAGAGATCATTTTGTTTTCTCTAATTCATGCAACTATAGATTTTATTTTTAATAACATGCATGTTAATACGTAGATACTAGTCTTTTGCATGATTTTTTTTTTTTTTTTTTTTTTTTAAGATTTTGATTCCCATGATTAGAATATATTTTTTTTTTTTTTTTTTTTTTTGATGTGAGAATATGATGTTTTGTTGATTCATATATTCAAATATGTAGATCTAGGGTTGTTCATAAATGTTAATCTTAGATCTATGATTATTATTTGTTATTAAAGGTTATAGATCTACAATTTTTCTCATTAAAAACTCATTGTTTTACATTAAAAACTAGATCTACAATTTTTCTCATTAGAACTCATTGTTTTGCATTAAAAACCATATATGTATTTTCTCATTAAAACTCATTGTTTTACATTAAGAACCATATCTGTATTTTTTTTAATATTCAAAACTCATTGTTTTTCACATTAAAAACCAAATTTATACTTTGTCATCAAAATTCATTGTTTTTCACGTAATAAATTCTAAGATTTTATTATTTTTCACTTAAAGCATAGTTTTCTTCATAATAAATATCATATATGAATATTCTTCGTTCAAAACATTGTTTTTTACATTAAACATCAGATTTGATTATTTTTGTGCTTTGTATTTAAAAAAAAAAAAAACAAATTTAAACGTTTTTCATAAAATAGTCATCTTTTTATAAATTAAACATTTTTTTCTAAAATCTTTTGCATGGAGTAAGATGTAGATCTAAGATCTCTAAATTCTAAGATTTTATTATTTTTCACTTAAAGCATAGTTTTCTTCATAATAAATATCATATATGAATATTCTTCGTTCAAAACATTGTTTTTTACATTAAACATCAGATTTGATTATTTTTGTCAAAAATATCATGCTTTGTATTAAAAAAAAAAAAAAACAAATTTAAACGTTTTTCATAAAATAGTCATCTTTTTATAAATTAAACATTTTTTTCTAAAATCTTTTGCATGGAGTAAGATGTAGATCTAAGATCTCTAAATAAATTTCAACCATAGATCTAGGGAAACTAACAAATTTCATGTTGCATCTCATGGTTGTATGTATCATATGTCGTTAATTGCGGGTACATAAATGGTCATCCATCGTCTAGAAGACCGAACTCTGTTTTGGCAACATAAGTGCTTAATACCTTCTCATTCTATAACCTAGCCCTCAAACCTAAGATTTTTGGTTCAAGATTAGTGTTTTATTGTTTTCTTTGGTAGATTGTATTTAGGATCAAAGTTTTGTATCTTTTTACTTAGATTGTAATTAAGACCAAAGCGATGTAAATTATTTATTAATTGTAAATTTGATACATTCAATAAAATTCAAATTTAATTATGTTTTTCTTATTTTTTGTAAATAAAAATAAGTGGTGATTCCACAATTAAACCCAAAGAGGTACCACGTCTCTTTTCAAAGCCCAACCAAATCCCAATCTCTCATATGTACGTTCTTTGAAATTTTTTATTTTTTGAATGTACAAAATTGTTTATATTCTTTAACAAATTGTGTACATTGAATGTATAAAATTGTGTACAATCTTTGAAACATTGAGTTCAAAGAATGTACAAAATTGAAGAATTTTGAACATTGAATATATAAAAATATTTGACATTATTTGAAAATTTGTGTACACTAAATGCTAAAAACTGTATACATCATTTGAAAAATGGTATACATTGAATATTTAGAATTATGTACATTCATCAAAATATTGTATAACAACGAATATACAAAATTGAAAATTGTGTAAATTGAAGGCACAAAATTGAAAATTTGTGTACATTGATGTACAAAATTGAAAAAGTATGTATATTGTATATACATGATTGTATACATTGAGTATATATAGGGTCTGTTTGAATACCGCTTATTACTGAAAATTAAAAATATTATAGCAAAATAATTTTTAAATGTGTGAATAGTGTTATGGGACTTAGTTTTAAAGTTGTTTTTGCTGAAAAAAGTACTTGCGGGTCCCATGAACAGTACACGGGACCCACCATTTTTCAACAAAACGCTGAAACGCACATAAAATGTGCGTTCCAAATGCATACATAATTTTGTACATTATTTAAAAAAATTATGTACATTAAATGTACAAAATTGTGTATATTGTTTGAAAAATTGGGTACATTGAATATACAAAATTATATACGCTTTTTGAAAATTTTCTTACATTGAATATACAAAATGGTGTATATTACTTGAAAATTGTGTACTTTGAATATACAATTGGTCGTGTATTAGCAGATGATATATATATTTATATATATATGGGCCCACGATGCATTTCCATTAGAAATCAAGATATTGGGATTGAACTTGCCAATTGATTTATAACCTTTCAAACACAACCATCGTGTACATTCTTTGAAAATTTGTGTTGATTTAATGTTCAAAATTACGTACATTCTTTGAAAAAAAATTTAGTCTTTGAATCTA
This sequence comes from Quercus lobata, assembly GCF_001633185.2. Classification (NCBI taxonomy): domain Eukaryota; kingdom Viridiplantae; phylum Streptophyta; class Magnoliopsida; order Fagales; family Fagaceae; genus Quercus; species Quercus lobata. Next base: position 44,776,073 of record NC_044911.1, on the reverse strand, counting down.
CATAATTTTTTATATATTCTTTAACAAAATGTGTACATTGAATGTATAGAATTGTGTACAATATTTGAAAAAATGTATTTAAGGTATGTAATAAATTGAAATTTTGTGTATATTAAATATACAAAATTGTTTATATTTTTTTGAAAATTTGGGTAATTTGAATACTTATAATTGTGTACATTCTTTGAAATGGTATACGTTGAATATACGAAATTGTATACATGCTTCAAAAATTGTGTACATTGAATGTACAAAATTTGAAAATTTGTGTATAATGATATTACAAAATTGAAAAAATGTATACATTGAATAAACAGAATCTTTACCTTTATAAACAAAATTGTACATATTGAAGGTACAAAATTGTGTATATTGTTTGGAAAATTGTGTACAATGAGTATACAAAATTGTGTACGTTCTTTAAAAATTTGTGTAGGATAAAAATACATAATTGGATACATTTCTTGAAAATAACATTCTTTGAAAAATTGTGTACATTGAACGTATAGAATTGTGTACAATCTCTTAAAAATTATGTTCCAAGATTGTAAAAAATTGAAATATTGTATACAATGAATATACAATATTGTTTACATTCTTTGAAAATTTATGTATGTCGAATGCTTTGAATTGTGTAGATCTTTTTAATATGGTGTATGTTGATTATACGAAATTGTGTACATTCTTCTAAACATTGGATTCATTGAATGTACAAAATTGAAAAATTGTGTACATTGAATATACAGAATTGGAAATTTGTGTATATTGAATATATGCAATTTTTTACACAATTTAAAATTTGTGTATTTTAACTCTATTTGTTTCGACATAAATATTTGTAGAGGTAAAATATTTTATATGTAAAATATTTGCAGGAAAATATTTTCATTTTACAGTGTTTGGCTGTGTACATGAAAATGTTGTGTAAAATATATTTCGATATTTGACGCAATGTAAAATGAAAAAAAAAAAATTATTAAAAAATTAAAATATTTTTTTATTAACTTCCAAAAAATACATAGAGACGAATGAGGGAGCATCAATGTCTACAAGGACTACAAAGAGGACTATCTTAAAACCATTGTGATTGAAGACAAAACACTTTTGTTCTACAAGGACTACAAAGAGGACTATCTTGATTCTTGAAAATCAAGTGCTACACTAGGGAAAAAAATTAAATAATAAAATAAAATAAAAATATGCTAGAAATTCCTAAAATCTCTAACAAATTGAAACATAAAGCCCCCACTCAATCACTATCCTAGTAATTGCATATATGTACATGTAAAATTTCAACAGATTCTCAATTGAGCCTCTCTTGAATTCTACATATGATTCCAAATTATGAAAGCTTAACTAGACATAAAGAGGAAAAAACAAACCAGACATACATATTCTACATATGACAATTATTCACTATATACATAAACACACACACGATTGACACTCAGCACTTATTTGGGCAAAACTCATAAGAAATATGATATTAAGAAATTCTAAGCAGATGTGGGAGTACCTAGAAGCTAAATCAAACAAACAATCATCAAATGGTGACAACATCAATACCGCAAAAATCCAATCATACATTAATAACCTAAAGAATACCCTAGTACCACTAACATTAACACATAACCTTCCAAAGTATAGCTAACATTAACACATAACCTTCCAAAATATGGAATTGTTCCACAATTATTAATAACCTAAAGAATACCATAGTACCACTAACATGGATCACAAAACATATCCAACAACTTCAAGTTAGAAGGTTTTGTTGACAAATTTCTCCAACCAATATGATAATAACAATCTAAAATATTATTACAAAAGCTATAGGACAAAAAATTCATCATCCAAAAACAATGCAAAGCCATGTTGACTAGAACTTGAGGAACCAAATAACAATATTAACTATTTGCCCACAAAAATAATCAAGTATTGCATTTTAAAAACCGTACAAGATATCTACTTATACTCTGTTAGCAACCGGATACAAAGCCAAATAAACTTGACAGTAGATAATCATAGATAGGTGTAATTCATCATCAACAAATAACTCTAAACAACATAAATGAACAAATTTACACGTCTCCTATTAATGTAGTTAGCCCACATTGCTTAACATATCTTATCCCCCTTATGATTCCATTCTCTACTTTCCTCTATAGCTTCAAGTCGGCTTGGTTGGACTCGATCACTAGACTTTGTCTCACATGTTTCATCTTGCATAATTAGGTCATTAGGATCAACCCCTGTGATGTGATTGTGAATAACACCACGTGCTAAAACTACATCCACTTGTGTATTAATTGAGATGTGTATGATCATGCATGTTGCATATTTGTAGTGGTAAGTGTAGTGTACTTACCTGTCTTGATTGTATCGCCATTTAGTCTGGGCTTATTATGCTTATGCGGATGTGATCTAGGTTTTTGTCCCTTACAAAAGTCTCCAAGATTGTGGGTCCAGGGTCTTTGTCCTATTGAAAAGTCTTGTCACTCATACGTTTCTCATCACTTAATTTGCCTCATCTATGAAGATAGAAAAGTCTATGAATAAATTATATATCAAACAGTCTAAACAAACGGTCTAAATAAAAAGTCATATGCACCAATCAGTTTTACTTGCTCTCGAAAAAGACTCCATACTCTCGGTCTGTGTGAGGAACTCACTTATTTTTTTAGTCGACTGCTTGAAATGGAGATGAGATATAAGGAGCACCAATATACAGTTAGTTGTTTGAGACTCAAATCCAAGTCATGAGACTTGTTGGCCCGATATTTTACTAACTAGGCCACCCAAATGTTGGTTTATTATACATATTTGAATCATTTACTTGATTGTTGTTTTAATAATTTATTTATTTTAAAATTTTAGTAAATAAATGTAGATGTCTTTTTTTTTTTTTTTTTTCTTTTTCACTAAAGCAAACCATTAGGCAAGTCCGACATACGTTTAAAAAAGAAAAATCCAACATATGTCCTTTGTTTGTGCGGCTTTATGGCTTATCTTTATTATTTGTTTCTCTGCAGAATTATTTATTTGTTGAAAATATCATTTGGTGTTAAATTTCCTTTAACCGGGTATCATGCTTCTGTAAGATTATCGTTTAAAATAGAGTCCGAATTTGGTAAGGATAGGGTGTAAAACTCATGTTTTACACTATCCAATAAGAGATTGCAACATCAACATTATACTTAAAATTCAATACATCCTACTACACCTAATGACATTTCAATAAATTCCTAATTTGTTTGGATTTATATATGGATATTAGATTTTTATTTTTATTTTTATTTTTTATACAAAATAGAATTTTTACTCTAACCTAATCTAAGTATATATGTATGTAAAGCTCCCTCCTAGAGATTTGAACCCCTGGCCCTTGCCCCCCACACTCCACAAGCATTTATACTTGCTTGTGGAGTGACCACTGCACTAAGGATGTGCGATGGTTATGGGTATTAGAATTGATTAAGTGTGGTTGTGCTTATTTTTAAATATGTGATAAGATGATGTAGCATGTTAAGATTGGAAGGGTAAAATATGAGTTTTACACCATGTCTTTACATAATTTAATTTCTTTAAAATATGATTTAGAACATAAATAATTATATTACGTTGGTGCATTATAATATTAATTGACAAATGAACTGAAATATTTCTATACAATTTATTTATATTGATTTTTGTGGTAATTGAAAAGGTGCATGAGTTTCAAATATAATGGAAAGTTATTGTAAAGAAATAACTTCAATCTTTAATTTTAGAAACTTCTACCATTAAAATAATAAGTATTATATTTGTGAAAATAAATATGGTGATAACGCTCATATTCTTGAGTAATGAACTTATATATATAGACCTATGTACACCATTCTTCATATGTTGATAACAATACTATATGTATAACAATATGTAAGAAGTTATTTATAATTATACATATTTTGAGAATATTTTGACAAAGAAGGATGTTTTTCTAGTGGAGCTTTTGTTTAATGAAGTAGTGCATATTCAAGGAGCCTACAATGTACGTGGTTGGGCTGCTATATCCTAGGGGCATTGTGCTAGTGAACCCGTTGCATTGGTTGAGATGTCTTTTTAATATCCTCCCACAGTGGTGCTAAATGCCTTAAAGAGAGTGAGTGTCACCCCTTCTCCAAGCCATGTATCACGATAGTATCTATCTTACTATTCACATTATTTCAAGTTTATTTGCACATTATATGTGATTATTTATTTGAGTGATTAGTATAACTAGTGTGTAACCCATGCATATGCACGGGTACAATTAAAAACAATCACTATTACATGGTTCAAATTATATATTTTTTTGAGAAAAAGTTAAAATTATACATGGTATTAACTTACATATTTTTTAAACCATAAATTTCTAAAATATGTAATGATTTCTTATTATTTATTTATTTATATATTGGATTTAGACTTTTTGATTTTTGCACCCAATAATTCACTTGTCACAAAAATTAAAAAATTAGATTAAGACGTGGCACAAAATTGAAATCTAATTTAGAATCTAATTGGATTTTGACACTTCGATTTTTACACTCAATAATTTACTTGGCACAAAAATTAAAAATTATATGGAACAAATGACGCCTAATTGGACTCCATTTGAAATTCAATTTGGAATTTAATTTAATTTTCTCAGAGGTTTGAATTTTAATATACATACATATATATATATATATATATATAAAAAAGTGAAAGTTTATATAATTTGTTGTGAGCTTATTATGTAATTGTGAAGTATAATTTATTTTATTATTTATAAATTGATCCAACATATTATTATTTTAATATCAACAACAATAGTAATTTTTTTTCCTAAGTACATTAATATGTTAACATTGGTCATTAAAATCAATGTTCATGGTGTATGTAAGGGTTTGTTTGGATTGAGGAGGGAGGGTAAGGGAGTAGAGTAGAGTTGGCTGAAAACAGACTAATTTTGGGCCAATTTTTATTTACTCTACTATATTCTCCCTCAATCGAAACAAACCATTAATTTTTTTATCTTAGAAAATTCAAATAGATTGGATGAGAACGGAATCATCATGAGAGAAAAAGTGTCATGCCGCAAGGAATATGCATTAATTGAAAGCATAATCATATTTGAAGCTCATAATTATTTATTTACGCAATTCAGAATATCATCACAAAATTTCCTCACTGAAATTTTAGGAAAAACTCCTACCAGATATGCATTTATGGATTTACCTCGAAAAGATTAGTATGTTAGTAACAATATGAGTTCCTTAGAATAAGTTATATAGTTTAAATCGAATTAACTAGTAAAGGTTTGAAATCAGATTCAACAAATACGTGCAAAACACGCACTCATAAAAAAGATAGTTTTTATGAGTCGATGGAAAACTTTGTGTAAAGATAGTTTTCTGTGTTTTCCAGTGTTTGGTAGCATAAAAAAGATGAGTCAAAGGAAAACTATCTTTGGCCAACATAAAAAGTATGGCTTATTTTTAGACATTGTTTTCCACTAAATTTTTTTGGAAAACAACTCTATCTCATAGCAAGCTAAATAAGGGAAGTTAGGAAATTGTTTTTCAACTCATTTAAAGTTGCTACCAAACATTGGAAAATGAGATAGTTTTATAGAAAATGATTTTTGAAAAATGACTCATTTTCTAGAAAACATAATTTCTGAAACAAACAGAGCGTGAAGGATAAGTTAAATCATCCAAAGCAATGGTAGCAACTAGCAATGGTAGCCTTTATCTTTGTTGTATATGTGCTAACCGAGAAGTTTCTCCATCTTTTATTTATTTATTTATTTGATTGAAAGAATTTTCTCCATCTTAAACAATTAAGAATAAGATATAGATATTTTCCTCAAGAAAACCAAAAAAAAAGAAGAAGTTTATATTAATATGAGGAACTTTTATTTTAATTAAAAACAACATTTCATTTAGTTCAAATCTCATGTACCGCTTACCAAAAAAAAAAAAAAAAAATGTCATGTACCGTAATAAACAGGTCAATTAATTGTCTCCCAATATTAATTTTAACTTATTAGACAAAAATCCGAAAAATGGGAAATTTTTTTGACTTCATAGTATTTTTTTTCTTCTAATGTTTCTTTTTTCTAGAACAATATGTCAATAACATTCACACCATATCATAAGTATTCCCGACTTTAGAAAGACAACAATACTAAAATATTAAAATAAAAAAAAGCTTAAAAACAGTAAAAGAGCTTAAGAACTACTGTTTTTAGTGGCCGAGGACAAATCTTGATTTGTGATACTAATAGTAGTGACAGAATCAAGACTAGGGTAACTTAATCCACTACTAATTGTACTTAACTCAGTTCCACTAGTCGACTCCAACCAAGGAGCTCCATTGGTAGTCGCAACACGGAATAATGATACCTCTTCTGAATCAGTATCCTTGGTTGCTTCTACTCTTGTTTCTGCATTCTCCTGGAGTTCAAATGCAAACTCTAGCTTTTCCATCACATCATTCATCGTGGGCCGTTGGATTCCCTGATCACGTACACAACTTTCTGCAAGTTCCATGTATACCTTTAAACACTCTGGTGCTATCTTGTTCGTTAGATACGGATCAATGATTTGGCTGATGGTTCCTCTATCAATGCATTTCTGAGCCCAGCTTGCCAAATTTCGCTGCTCTTCTTGGAGTTTCGGATTCAATGCTTTTCTGGCACATACCACTTCAAACATCACTACACCAAATGAGTACACATTGGATTTCTCAGTCAATCGTTGGCGCCTAGCATAATCTGGATCCAAATACCCCAATGTCCCCTTTACTAGTGTACTAACCGCAGTGTTATCTAAACCAATTTTGGATAATCCGAAATCGGAAACCTTGGATACCCATTTCTCGTCCAATAGAATATTTGTTGTCTTCACGTCACGGTGGATAATAGGGTGCTTTGAACATGTGTGGAGGTAATGCAAACCACGTGCTGCTCCTATGCATATCTGGAGCCTTTGTTTCCAGGTGAGGGGATCATTAAGGGTGTCATAGAGGTGGTGGCGGAGGGTACCATTTGCCATGTACTCGTAAACAAGTATCATCTCACCCTCCTCATTGCAGTATCCGATGAGAGACACAAGGTGCACATGACGAAGTTGAGAAAGCATCTCAATCTCTGTCAAAAACTCACAAACACCTTGTTGAGATTCCTGTTTCATGCGCTTGATTGCCACCATCATATTACCTGAAGGATGGAATATTGTATCATTATGTTTCTAAAACCCAATAAATATTGCCATGAATGCAATCGGTAGATCTTAATACCTATGGGAGCAAATCAGCTTATAAATTTTATGTAATAAAATTAAAATTTTTATTATCTCTAGCACCACTCTTGTATTATTGTGTGTAAACAATGGGTATGACTTATGTCTAGTTTCTATGTATTTAGAAACTAGAAGATGTGAAGACATGTCCTAAAATAGGACATGTTAATTACATTTTATTGCTCATATATATGGGCAATGATACTGCCACATCCACTTTCATGTTTAAATATTGTCATTTTTCTTTATTTTCTAAAATGTGTATATCAGCACATCGATCTTGGATATTATTTAAAATAGTTTATGTAAAATGAGTTTAAAAGAATATTTTCCCTTCATATATGGCCATGTCCAATACGTATAGGAACTGGACACAGCACAAATCGGATTTTATCAAATTATTAAACATCTCTATAAAATATAGTATCACTAATCTTGATTATATGTAAATAGACTGCAATTAGGACAAATTCAGGAAAAAAAAAGCTATAAATAAAAGATAATCATGGCATTATACATTACCCTGCTCAATCAGACCCTTATAAACATTGCCAAAGCCACCTACACCGATAATTAGATCTTCGTCGAAGTTGTTGCATGCTGTTTTGATTTCATCTAGTCTGAAGTAGCGGCACAGTTCTCCAGGCAGTGATGAAGCTGCTCTCCTTGAGAACTCTCTTTTGTAAGGATCTAGCCTAGACCGACACCACCACTTTGCTAGAGGATGGCAAGAACCAAAACGCCTAGTCTTCTTCAGTTTACAGAGAACCATGCAACACACTAGAGTGAGCACGACTAAGATGCCCAAACCACTTCCAATGGCAATGAATATTGTTTTCTTTGTCTTGGATTCGTTGGCTGCTGGAGCAGGTTCTTGATCCAGCAGTGGAGGCACCATTTTGGGTTCGGCAAGATTTCCATATTGATCACTCAACTTGAACACTTCCACACCGTTTAAAATGGCATCCCACAAAATAGAGTCTGATCTAGGTTGTAGATCAATGGAAAGAAGATGCTTGTCCTCACCCTTGTTTCTGATCATTACTACGTAGTCCTTGAAGTAAGGCCTATAGTTACTGTCAGTCCACAATACTACATCTGCCGCTTCTTCAGCTTGCTGACAGTCTATATAGATGTTGAATCTTCTTACCCCGGGGATGGATATGTTAGGCTCTATTTCGCAGAAATGGAGCCTCACCAGATAATTGAATCCCGTATCAACAAGTAATCCCCATGTCAAATTAGACATCAAGTTCCTAGTGCTGTTTGGGCCCATTGAAATTGCAGACAGATAGACAGCATCAGGTGCAGTGTAATTTGGTACATATAAGTAATGGAGTGTCATAGATACTAAACGAGGGTTTACACCTTCACTCAACCGATAAATAGTGCCGTCGGACCATTGTCTAAACATGCCAGTGTCTTCCTTTGGTGATATCGAGCCCCCACCAAAATTTAATCGATAAACCATCTCGAGTGCCATGCTGTCGTTTATGTAGAACTGAAGAGCTTGGCCGACATAAACAGGGATGAGTTCTTCACCATTAGCAACATTATGTGGCCTATAGTACAAGTCTTCAGGCATGGAAACTATCTCAATTCCATTAATGAAAGCATAGTAATTACTAGAGAAAGGGATGAAGGTCAAATTCAGTTTTTGACTCTTATCGACATTGATGCAAAACTCTTTATAAATATCACTGTGGCGCGATGAATTAGCAAGAATGGAAGCACTGAAGTTTGCAAGTAAGGTGAAGGAACCCACTTTGACAGTGAAAAAGTCCTTAGACCTTTCAAAACCTGTGTAAGAAGCCGAGTAAAAGTACAACCGAACAAATTTCGGGCCAGGGGTGACCGGAAACACGTATGTAAATTGCCAGTTAGATAAACGGGCAGTCATGTAGGGGACAGCAACAGAGGTGCCTTGGATTTCGGCTGTAGAGGTATTAGATTTGTGATTGGGTTCTTCTGTGGGAGCGAACTTGGAGCCTGTCTCCGATCCATTCACGCTCATCATCCGCCTTTGAGTTGCCAGAGAAGCCACAGTTGATGGTAATATTTTCTTCAGCAATGTAACGAGGTGTGGAGGTTACGGTTAAGATATGACAAAGAATGACAAATGAGCAGAAGATTTGGTGGGTCTTCATGGTAGAAAGAGGTTACTGACTCCAACAAATTGAGAGAAAAATTAGAGGAAAAGCTACTTTCTTCCAACAATAGAAAGATAATAGCATCAAAATTATTGAATTATTCGATCAAGCTATCTCCCCCAATATTTTGTAGCTAGGTTTGTAGAGACTGGTATATGCCGGAAAAATAAAGGGTGGGGTGAAGAGTGAGGACTGCGAAGTTGTTTGTGCCTTGTGTGATACAGAATTTAAAAAACTAAAAATAAATAGTTGTGCTTCCTTCCAGTCCTTGCCTTTTGGACTCGGTCAAACATTTGGAGGTTTTCTTGTTGTCCTAATCAGAAAGTTATATATGTTTCTGCGAAACTGGGATATTTTAGAACGTGAAAACAAAGTGAGGACTTTTACAAATTTTACCTTTTAATTTTGATGTTAACATCAATTTGGTATTTGGACCTACCATTTGAACAGTTAACTTGGAAATTAGGTTTGGGACAACTTATTGGTACTTGTAGAGAGTTCAAAAATATCTCAAATACAATGAATTTATTATTTGCTATTTGTGAAAAAACACAATTGAAACTCAGTGATTACAATTTCACAAAATATACAACGAATGCTCGATTTTGAATCCATTTTCTCAATATCCACGGTTAGCAAAAATGTCTTCTATTTATATAGAGTATTTGCCATTTGCCTCTCTCCCACACGGTGACCAATCACAAAAATAATAATAAATAAATAAATGGTAAAATACAATAACCTACCTGAGAATTGAGATAATGCCAAAAATATCCAAAATTTATTTAAGATGTCTGATTTGGTCCTTTAAACATTAACGGCGTGTAAGGCTATTCGTGCATTTTCTCCCCGTGCACAAATGACTTGTCTTCAAGGACCAAATTGGTTATTTTAAAGAAGTTTTAGATTTGCTTGGCATTGTTCCAAACCACGTGGTAAGTGAGTGTATTTTAACTTAAAAATAAATAAATTAATAAGGCAAGATCCATCTACACCTTCTCGACTGTGGATGGGTTCTAGAGGTTTTCTTTCTTCCTTTTGCTTATTTCTATCCGAGTTTTTTGTTTTGCTTGGCTGTTGATAAACTCATAAAGTTTGGATCTTTTTATGTATTTGTTGCTTAAAGAAATAAGGAAAATGAAAAGAAAAAAAAATGTGTTGAATGCCTGTAAATTATGCTTTTGATGCTTGTGTTTTTGTTTGGTTGCTAAGAAAATCAAGGAAAATGAAAAAAAAAAAAATGCTGGGTTTCTAATTTATTTAATTTTTCATTTTAGAAAATTTACTTTAAGTATTTTTAAGATTTATTTAATTACATTTAATTCTAAAATCCATATGTCACAATTTAATTGGATCAACGAAACACACATGACAACTTGGCATGGCATTTAACGGGCACATTAGCAAAAAAATGAATGGACGGGTAATGATCTAAGCAACATATCCTAATAATTCTGAAGTTTCAAAGAGTAAAATTTAAAAGACTCCTAACCTTTAAGAGTATAGTTTATCATTCGACCTAAATATTATTATTCTTAATGTACTCTTGGTTGAGCAGCAAACATGCTGTTAATTGAAGGAAAAAAAAAAAAAAAGAATCAACCGAGCTCCTCCGCAACCATTTTTTCATTAAACTACTATTACTTCAATCTACCTTAATCATCATTATGCTAGTCAGGAATTGTTTCCGACAAACGATACATTCACTAACGCGCATATACACGGATTCACCATCCTTATTGGATCTAAAATACAGTATATATATATATATATATATATAAATAGTAATAAAAACCAAGAAGAATGGGTTATAAAGAGAAGAACAAGTGCACAGCTGAAAGTAAACACATTGCCAAGTTTCAACGACCCTTTGAGCGATCGTACACACTTCTCGGTATTTTACGGGAAGAATCGACGCAATAACGACCGTCGTTATATTGCCCACAAGGAGGTGCTGGTTTTCTGGGATTCAGTGGAGCATTGGGAGAGCCAGCAAGCATCCGACTTATGTAGGAATGCACCGGGAACTCCGAGTCGTCGTCAGTCAGGAATTCACCAAGGACGTCATTGCCCAGGAAATTAGTGGTGTTGCTCTCAACAATGACAGGAGAACCACAACAACAATATGCGTTCAGAATCAGTATCGCAAACAATGCCAGAGGATAATATATAATAATCCCTCCCTTAATATTATAAGCTTCCATTTTTCATTTGTGTTTTCCTTCAACTCTCGCAAGTGATCTCCCTCCGTATACACTGTCCTCCCTGACCTTGAGTGATTACATTTATAGTTAATAAAAAGGTGAGTGTAACAGAAAGAAAGGAATAGCAGGATAAGACCACAAAAGTGAGCGATCAGTGATCTCCCTTCACCAGATAATCACATTCATTGGTACCGGACTTGAAAAGCATATTTATTGTCTGTTGTGGACCACGCGTTCATGCATATTGCATTGCGTGATTAGACCTTGGGGTAGAGCAATCTGTCCTTGCCCTTCAACTTTTCATTCAATTAGTATTTGAAACAGACTAGAGGGTCCTGTCATATTACTTCACAAAGATGAATTAATGCTGGGGCCTCTCGACCTAATTCTAGGGAAAAAAATAGGTTCACAATTAATTCTGACAAGGAATACTTCACATAGATGGAATGCTGGGGCCTCCTGGACCTAATACTACGGAAAAAGTAGGTTTACAATTAATTGTGAGCACGGACAATATTTGAGCTAGCGTAGGGATGTGTATGGCTCAAGCTGGATTAGATTGGGGGAATTTTTTGACCCAATCCATTATGGTGGGTAAAAAAAAAAATTCAATTTAACTCAACCCATCACATAAGTCTAATCCAACTCAACCCAACCCACATGAGTTGAATTGGATCGGATTGAACCTATAGATTAAACAATTTTTTTTAATTACTATTATTATTAAATTAAGAAAAAAAATATATCACACTTATCATCTGAGTTGATAAATCAAATATACATTAATCTATAAACTAATATTCCAACTTAGTTGTAAACAAAATATGTTTAAGTATCCAACTGAGTTGATAAATATCTTAATTCACTTATAAACAAAATATACATGAGTTCCTAACTTAGTTATAAATAAAATATATCTAAAATTTTTAATTTTTTTTATGAATTATATAATATATTTAAATATATATTAAAAGAACTAATAGGATTTTATATTATATATTATAGTAGGAACCGAGGAAGTGCTCTACAGCTGGTTTTTTTTTTTTTTTTTTTTTTATTTTATTAAATATATAATATATTTTAAACATATATTAAAATATGGGTGGGTCGAGTCGGGTTTGACGGATTTGTAATTTTATGACCAAAACCCAACCCGACTCGCTATTAAAAAAAAAAAATTTGTAATCCAACCCAACCCACCAAGCCTTAAAAACCAACCCAACCCGACGGGTTGGGTTGGGTCGAGTTGGGTTTGGTGGGTTGTCGGGTTTTCTACACACCCCTATTTAAGCTGTAAAGGAAGCGAGAATGATATTTCTAACAAGGAATACTTCACATAGATGAAATGCTGGGGCCTCCTGGACCTAATTATACGAAAAAAGTAGGTTCACAATTAATTGTGGGCTCGGACAATATTTGAGCGGTAAAGGAAGCGAGAATTATATTTTTGACAAGGAATACATCACATAGATGAAATGCTGGGGCCTCCTGGACCTAATTCAACTTAAAAAAGCAGGTTCATAATTAATTGTAGGCTCGGACAATATTTGAGCGGTAAAGGAAGCGAGAATGATATTTCTGACAAGGAACTATTCAATCGCAAGCACAATTTATTCAGACCAGACGACGTTTGGCTTAATGGTAGGAGTTTTTGTTCTGTATTCAAAGAGGAGCGATTTAAGTGACAGCCCCAGTAAGGCCCGTGTAGTACATGTGGTATTACTCATTACCGTCACGTGTCTACGGAAACCCCCCTTTTTATTTAGCCAAAAAAAAAAAAAAAAAAGCACAATTTATTCAGTAACAAATATGACTTATTTATGGTCTGTTTGGGATCCGCTTATTTTGTTGAAACTAAAAACTTTTCAACGAAAGTACTATAGATAAAGATAAAAGTTAACTGAAATAGTACAGTGAAACTCATAAATAGTACCAAAAAGTATAGTGGGACCTATAAATAATAGCAAAAATAAGTTGAATAGTAAAATAAGTTCGCAAAAATAATTTTTGCCAAACACGCATTTAGGATGTGTTTGAATACCGCTTATTTTGCTAAAATTGAAAAATTATTGTTAAAAGTACTATAGATAAGTAAAAGCAAGTTGAAATAGTACAGTGAAACTCATGAATAGTACCAAACGCACACACTAGTATGTGTTTAGCAAAAATTATTTTTGCCAATTTATTTTACTATTCAGCTTATTTTTGCTACTATTCATGGCCCTACTGCACTTTTTTGGTACTATTCATGGGTCCCATTGTACTATTTCAACAAATATTTACCTTTATTTACAGTACTTTTAGCAAAAAATTTTTAATTTTAGCAAAATAAATGGATTCCAAATAGACCATTAGTGGTGAGCAAACGCCAACATTTAGTTGGTTTTAGAGCACTAGCATAAGTTCTTTGTGTAATAGGAAAGTGTTTACATTTTAGTCAGTTAAGCTTAAAATTCACCCACATCAAGTTATGGAAATTATATAAAACAACAATAATGCTACAATAACAATGTATATTTACACCAGTACTATTCATTTTGCATTTACTTTTTTTTTTTATTTTTTATTTTTTTTTTTTACATACCTCAAAGATGAAGGAAAAAAGCGTGGATAGTAGTCGTGTGTGAAGAAAGAGATAATTTGATTTTTTTTTTCTTTCTTTCTTTATTGATATTTTAATAAATTGTAGTGTAAAATAGATAATTTGATGTAGGTTGTTTTGAAAAGTAAGAATGCAAAAAATAGAAAAAGTATTAGTTGTGATAATTTGTAACATTTTTATAGCAATATTTTCAACATATTCTATATATACCTATTTGTAAATAATCATGCAAGCTTGATATGTATTTAGTTCCAATAAGATAATATCTCACATGGCTAATTATAAAGAAATAAATAAATGAGTTACCTCGAGAGAAGACCTTAAATCTCAATAATATTTTGTACATACCTCGATCTTTTCATTCTTGTAGTCTTCTTGGCGGGCTCTCCCTCCTTTAAGATATCTTCCATGTTAGGCCTAACATGATATTTCATGTTTGTGGCCAAGATCTACTTTACTTCATTCTTTTGTAAGTGCAGGAACTAGATTTTTCATTGCTGGGATCTTATTGATGAGCATTGCTCTTTTAATATTTTTAAGCTTAACATGATATTTCATGTCTAAGGTCTAGATCTCTTTTGTTTCAGTCTTTTGAAGAAGTAAAAACTAGTCCACATTGTTGCCCTATTCAAACATGAAAGGTGAAGTTCTCATTTATTGATGATTAGAGGAATGACCTATCATGGTTTGAGCCTATCTTACTTGAAAATTGAACATCTTGAGGCCAACTTTGCAAAGATCTTAGAACAAGCATGCTTGGCTTAGAACCACTTTGCTCACATGGCAAGTGATTTAGATGTGTGTGTGTGGTAATTCTAGTACCCTTCTAAGCTAATTTCTTTTCAACGATCTCTTTTTTGTTTGGTTGATATTGGCTTCAAAGCTATTGGGGCTTGACTCGCCATTTGTGATATCAATGGAATTTTCACAACTTTTGGCTATATTCCCCTTTGCCACTTAAGAGTTTTTTTTTTTTTTTTAATCTCTTTCTTGGCTGGTTCTTCTTGACAAGTTCTTATTCTAAAGCTTAGAGACTCGAAAATATAGGTATTGTCAAGCTAGTCTAGTGTCCAGGGCGTTTTTTGTCACCCAAACGATGTTAGGAGAGTTAAGACCGAGACTTGACTTTGGGCTTGGAATATGGCCTAAAGGCTATTGGTGAAGTGTGAAAGACTCATTTTGCTCAAGGTACGAGTTGCATCCAACAAATATCATAATAAAACCCCAAAAATATCTCCTATAAAGGTAAGCTAGCACAAAAGATGACCCACCGCAATAAGTGCTTAAATAATAATCTACCAGTAAACAAGATAAACATCTAGCGGTAGATGTTTGCAAAATTAATAAATGTATTTGCATAGTAAAAATTATGCATTTCCTCCATAGTTGGTTAATATAAAAGTGGGCCTGTTATAACAAGTACACAAGAGGAAAAATGGTCCAGCAGTGAATATGAAAAACCTCCCATAGTAACGTTTGATTAGTCAATAAATGTGATTACATGATAAAAAAAATCATATAGTTTCTTTATTATTATCAAGTCAACATGAGGGAGCTGGTTAGGTCTACTTCGACTCTGACCCTGATGAATTTCTTCCAAACACCGCCAAAGTCTTCGATCAAGTCCACATCCACTACTGAGTTGATTTTAGAGCCTATTCTCTTTAGGTTGTCCTCTGTTCTCCAGAGGTTTGGAAGTCCATGAATTTGGATCCAGATTATGGATGTCGAAAAATCTACCTCTTGCCATGTTAAATCGGAGCTCCACTTCTTTAGCACAAGATGTCCACCACTGATGGACCAAGATTGCTTATGATAGACTTTATGGAGGTCAACCTCATGACTGAAGGAAAACATGAAGATGTTTTGGCTAAGCCTCTTGACCTCCATTGGATATGCTGGCTTCCAAGCTTTTTGAATGACTTCTTTAACCATATTGAGGCTGATGTTTTTAGTGGTGAAAAGTTTGGCTAGGAGTATGAGTTCCGGTGCTGGGTTCATTTTTTGGTTTGGAGGGAGCTCAAGTCTGATGTCCTAGCAAGATATTTTTTCTATGCGAGATATTAGGTTAGACACCTCCATTGTGGAGGTTGGTGCTAGCATGAGTCAAGTCGACAAACATCAGCCTCAATGTGGTTAAAGAAGTCACTCAAAAAGCATGGAAGCCAGCGTATCCAATGGAGATCAAGAGGCTTAGCTCATGTTTTCCTTTGGTCACGAGGTAGACCTCTACAACGTCTATCATAAGCGACCTTGGTCCATCAGAGGTGGACATCTTGTGCTGAAGAAGTGGAGCTCCGATTTAACATGGCAAGAGGTAGATTTTTCGACATCCATAATCTAGATCCAGAGTCATGGACTTCCAAACCTCTAGAGAATAGAGGATAACCCAAAGAAAATAGGCTCTAAAATCGGCTTTAGTAGTGGATGTGGACCTAATCGGAGACTTTGGTGGCGCTTGGAAGAAATTCATTGGGGTTAGAGTCGAAGTAGACATAACCAGCCCACTTCTTCCAGGCATACTTCTTCCTTGCCCAGGAAGAAGTGATTTATGGATAAGCCTAAAGTATGAAAAAATCGCTGACCTCTGCTACAAATGTGAAGTTGTTGGTCATGATTTGAACCACTGCATTGCCGAGCCTTTCCTTCTTTACAACTCCTCAGGTAAGCCTTTTAAAGCAGCGAGGCCCTGGTTATGTATAGACAATGAGGATATCCTGCCGGGGGCCTTTGAAGATTGCTTTGGCATATCCCGTGCTTCAGTAACCCTAAATGCTCAGCAAAATTCCATCGTGAAGGAGGATTCCCTGGCGATCCCTACCACTCTAACACAATTAGGCCTCCACAACTACCACACATACAACCCTCACACCACGTGGCAGCTTACTGGCCTACAACCTGTCCATAGCAACATTGAGACAACAGTAAAGGGCAGCACAAAGAATGTTGACAAAGAGGTAGACTTAGATTCTGTACATGCAGCACCTGATGCATACATTGCTCCCACCCACGTGCCAAGCTCAACACCTAACGCTATTAGACGCAATCTTATCCTCTTAACCCCTATAATAATTGGCCTCTCTCCTTTAACCCATGTTGGACCAAGCAGAACCCACATATCCCACCCAATTGTGAATTCAGACCCATTTCCCTAGCCCACATCCACCCTAGCAAGCCCAATTCCTAACAACATCCCATTCGTTAGCTCATCTTCACCCACCCTTTCAACAGATAACCTACCTTATGACTAGCATGTCTCAGTTCCACCACATCCAGACACGCCAAATCCCCAAAGCAAACATAATCCTCAAAATATCCTCCCATCCCTAAATCAATAGTTACCATCATCTCCCCATTGTAACCAAAAAAGAAAGATTGGCACCCTAGACCTAGAGATTTTCTCCAAAAGACTAAGGAAAGCTATGGAGCGTCTCGAGTCAGTGTATTTCTACCCCATTGTTGTCACCTTCATCCCACAATCAAGGCTTGACACCTTCATCCTCAATGAAAAGGAAAAGTCATCCCACCATGATGAGTCCCTCTCCACCCTACCTAGCATTTCTGCTTCTGTTAGCACTCTCTATACTGATTCTACGACTAAAAAGGCGGGCCTTATCATGCCCCCAACCTTCCCATGAAGATCCTTGGTTGGAACTGCTGAGGCATATGCAACACCTCGACAGTTCAAGCCCTTGGGGCTCAAATAAAAGGCAGTAGGCCGAATTTTATTTTTCTGTTTGAAACAAAAGTTGATGTTAGTCATATGGAATATGTTAGAAGTTATTTAGAGTTTGATAATAAGCTAGTGGTTGAGTCTAAAGGAAGTGCAGGTGGCTTATGCATTCTTTAGAAGAATGGCATGTCCATAAAGGAAGTTGAGTTTGACAAGAATCTCATAGCTGTCAAAATAGCCAATTCTGCCCTTGATTGTCTTCTAGTCCTGTTTTTATGGACCCCCTTATCATTCCAAAAAGAAGAAGGCATGGGGAAATTTGTTTGCTCTCTTGGAAGCCTACCATGGCCCTTGGGCTTGTATTGGAGATTTTAATTTCATCATCAATGATGAGGAGAAATCAGGAAGCAAAAAGGGAGGCACCTCAGCCATAAACTTCCTCAAAGAATTACTGTTTGAATTTAATGTTGTAGACTTGGGATACTCAGGGAATAAATTCACTTGGGCCAAAGGAAAATGGGGCAGTGCTGTAATAAAAAAGAGGCTTGATAAGGGTATCGCAAGTATTTCTTGGAGATTGGCTTACCCAAAAGCTTCCATTACCCAACTCAGTGCCATTAAGTCTAACCACACCCCCATTCTCCTCGACACTAATCCAATAGATAGCTTCGCTCACAGACCATTTCGATTTGAAGCAACCTGGTTAAGAGATGAGAACTACTCTTCAGTAATTAGCAAGTCATAGGATATTGAAGCATCCGGTTCAGAGTTTATTAAGCTCTACAAAAAACAAGCTTCAACTAGAGATGCTCTCCAAAAATGGAATAAAGAAGTTCTTGGCCGCTATCAAGATAGAATTAACAAGCTCATCCAAAAAATCAAGCACATTCAAGGTTTGCCTCCATCTCATACCAATGAACTCATAGAGCAGGCACTATAGTTCGAGCTCACAAAATGGCTCTTTAAAAGCAAAATTCTTTGGTGCCAAAAATCCAGGGAGCTTTGGCTTAAGCTTGGGGACAAAAACTCTAATTTCTTCCACCTGTCCACTATCATTCGAAGGAGTAATAGCATAGATGCAATTAAGGCAGAAGATGGCTCTTGGTTACATGACCCAAAACAAATTCGTGATTTGTTTTGCACCAACTTTACCAACCTCTTTAGAGAGGAAGCCACATATTTTCCTGACCACCTGGAGCATTTGATCCTCCCTTGCATCACAAAGGATGAAAACGACATTCTAATGCAAATCCCATCCTATGAGGAGATCAAATCCACTTTATTCTAGATGCATGACTTGAAAGCTACTGGCCCCAACGAATTCTCGGCTTTATTTTACAAAAAACTTTGGTCTACCGTGGGCAACGACGTAATCAGGGTAATGACCTCTTTCTTCCTAAGAGGCTCTATGCCGAGGGAAGTAAACTATTCCCTAGTTATACTGATTCCTAAGGTCTTTAACCCCACATCTGCTAACCATTTCAAGCCTATGAGTTTGTGCAATGTTGTGTACAAGATCATTTCCAAGCTGCTCGTCTCCAAGCTCAGACCTCTCCTCGACAAACTCATCTCTCCTACGCAATCTGCCTTCATCCCTAACAGATGGTTAGCCGAGAACCAGATCATTGTCCAAGAAATTATGCATAGCTTTAAATCTCGGAAAACAAACTCGGGACTTATGGCCATCAAGCTAGATCTTCAAAAGGCGTATGACAAGGTGAATTGGAAGTTTATTCAAGCCATTCTTCTCCATTTCGGCTTCAATGACACTTTCACAAACTGAATCATCTCTTGCATCTCATCAGTCTCCTTCGAGGTCCTTGTTAACGGAGGTAAAATAGCAAGCTTCAAGCCTAGTCATGGCGTTAGGTAAGGCAATCCTTTATCGCCACACCTCTTCATATTGGGACAAGAGGTCTTATCCAGGTTGCTTGACTATGAGCTAAGATCGAAAAACATAAGTGGCATTAGAATGAGCATTTCCAGCCCAACCATCACCCACGTCATGTACGCGGATGATGTTATTCTGTTCACCAAGGCAACCAGGAGAGATGCTTCAAATCTGGTTTGGGTCTTAGGAAAATACTGCAGTTGGTCAAGGTAAGCCATTAACAGGAACAAATCCGGTGTGTTCTTCTCTAAGCACACCCAAAGCCACACTCGTAGGGCTGTCAAAAGCATTCTACAAGTAAGGAGTTTGAAAAAAGATGCAATCTACCTTGGTGCCCCAGTGTTCCTATCAAAGCACCTTCCAAAGACTTCACTTTCTCCAAGACAAACTTGAAGCAAAGCTTATGGGGTGGAGAAGTAAAAGCCTATCTTAGGCTGGTAGAAAGGTCCTGATTAACTTAGTGGCACAAACCTTACTAAATTACACAATGTCCACCTTTAACATCCCTAACAAGGTATGTGACAAGCTTGACTCCCTCACAAGAAGGTTTTGGTAGAAACCAAAACAACAAGACAACAAGTTTATCACCTAGAAAGCTTGGAATCACCTTTGTTGCCCAATTAAAGAGGGTGGAGTCGGGTTTAAAAAGGTCAAAAATATCAACAAAGCCCTCCTAGCAAAGCTGGCTTGGATGGTTGCATCTAATAGAGACAACCTGCGCATGAGGATCCTAAGATCAAAATACAAAGTCAAGAAGGATTGGCTTCGAGCGGATGCTTTAAAAAAGGCATCTCCCATTTGGAAAGCTATTGAAAGCACAAAGAGCATCATCAAAAAAGGAGCTTGTTACATGATTAGGGATGGCAAATCTGTCGATGTTTGGCTTGACCCATGGGTGCCATGGATTCAGGACTTTATCCCATCCCCTAGGATCGGTTCACCATCCATAACACCTCTACTAGTCTTCCAACTTATAAATCATGAATTTCATTATTGGAAAGCTCCTTTAATTCATGAGCTGCTCACCCCACAAGATGTTCAGGCTATCCTGTCCATACCTATCCCATCAGACCAAGACCTGACAAGCTTGTATGAAAGGGTGTTTCCTTGTTAAAGAAGCTTACAAACAGATAGTCACCCAAGATACCACTTTGCCCTCTACGAATATAGAGTGGAAAAAGCTCTGGAAGCTCAAAGCCTCGAAAAGAATTAAGATGCTACTATGGAGAATTGGAGCCAACGCCTTACCCACAAGAGATAACCTCATGGTCAAAATGGACTTGGACAATCCAGGATGTTTACTTTGTAATCATGATCTCGATCACCCATCCACCTTTTCTTCAAATGCTCTGCTGCCCAAGCCCTGTGGTTTGCTACTTGTTAGGGATTTAAATCTGACCAGGTAACTTTGAACTCCAAACTTAATATGGTTAATCTGATCCTTAGCCCCCCTGCCTCTCTATGCCAAGCCCAGGATCAATGGATTGTATCACTTTATATGGCTCTCACCATCGAGGAGATTTGGCATAACCGAAATGCTATTCTACAACAAGAGGGCAAGGTACACTTACACCATTCTATCCATAGCATCTAGTCAAGGGCTTATGAATTTTTCATCATCATTAATCAGCCTAAGCATCCCAACCCCATGCCAACTGTCCCAAGGTGATTACCCCCCCCCCCCCCAACTAAATTTTATCAAGGTCAACACGGATGCTACCTTTTCAAGCTCCAAATTAGTACTAGCAATCATAGCCAGGGACCCTCAGGGAGCTGTTGTAAAAGTATGGGCAAGGATAGCCCCTAAGTTCATGCCATTCCAAGCTGAAGCCATGGTGTTGCTCTGGGCAGTCCAACTTAAGCTATGAAAAATGGCCCACATCCAATTTGAAGAGGACTCTAAAGTTTGTTATGAAGCTGTTATTGCCAATGATCCATGCTCTGCATGGTCCATTTCCCATTTCGTCGTGAACATCCAAGACTTAGTTGTTAATTTTGTAGCTTGTGATTTTATTTGGGTTTGTAGAAGTTGCAACTTTGCTGCTCATACTATAGCCAAGTTTGCTCTGGCTTCAAATTCGTCTTATTTTTTCAATTCGGCCAACCTTCCACATTGTCTAGTTGATGTTTGTAAGGAAGAGGCCTTCCTTGTGTCTTCTCTGTTTTGATTAATACATGGCAACTTATCAAAAAAAAAAAAAAGCCAACAAGAGGGAACACTTTCATAGCATTCAAGACATTATGGCTTTCATCATAATAATAATAAACAAGGATTAAAGGCTTCATAATTACGAGTAAAAGAGGAAAAATAGGATGGAATGAAGGGAGAGAGAGATTCCAGCTTAGTGCAACATATATTGAACTAAGATTTTTGGGGAATATATATAATTGTGTGTTTGTGGGGGGGAATGTAGGCTATTTTTGAGTGAGTGGATATTTAAGCTTGTGGTGGTGTGATGGAGTTAACGTTGAAGTTAAGGCTTTAATGGGTAAAGGGTTGTTTGCGACTGATTAGGAAGCATTTATGGGCTTGGAATATGTAGAAAAGTAAAAGGAATGTCTAAGGCTAAGTGAGTGTGGACTAACGGGAATGATTTATGAGCTTAGGGAGAGTTGAACCACAAGCAAAGTGACAAGAAAATCAGAAATTTTAGAGGGGTTGGTCTGTGTTTTGTGGGCTGGTATGCTTACCCTTTTATAGTGGTGAGGAATGTATTAATTAACAAAAGTCCAAAAACATAGGACTGAACAGGGGGCAAAATAATAGACTTAATTATCCTAGGATTTGGCCATAAATGGGAGATTTGCTTTTAGGGCTGCTTTGCTACTTTGGGTAATATGACACATGGTGAGTATTTGGGGTAATCTTGCATTAAATGCTACAATTTATGAGGTTGTGTTTAGCCAATGGGATTAAGGTAGATATTAAGGAGGAATCCTAGTGCTGCAACTGAGATTTGAACCCTAGGAAGTAGGATTTAACACCCCAAGCCAAATGTCAAAGTTTAAGCCCACTTCAGAGGGTTTTGCTGAAGATCTCTTTATGCCCTCCAAACCACATGTTCCCAAATTTTCCCCTTTAGGATTCATGGGCTTGGTTCATGAATCAATTACATACATTTTTAGTAATGAAATAAACTATTTAGTTGAAGATTTCATGAGCTT
Organism: Quercus lobata; assembly: GCF_001633185.2. Taxonomy (NCBI): domain Eukaryota; kingdom Viridiplantae; phylum Streptophyta; class Magnoliopsida; order Fagales; family Fagaceae; genus Quercus; species Quercus lobata. The sequence continues at coordinate 44,753,081 of NC_044911.1, read as the reverse complement.
GGAGACCTTGGTTATGGTTTCCTTGAGTTGTGACCAAAACTTGGAGAGGAAGGGTATTTATTGCCCATTAGCTTTTAGGTGATATCCCAGCCTTTAGTGTTGTTCAAATCATAATTGGCAGTGGTAGAAAGGCTGCTAGGACAAGTGGCTAGCTCCTAATCTAGTTTGTGAGCTTAGTTGTTCATAAGGTGACCTCTAGCGGAAGGCAAAATTGAATGGAGTTCTCCAGTTGGGTTAGTTTGCACACATGAGCTGTTTTGGTTGACACTTCATGTTGGGCTTGGCCATGAGGGCTGAGCACTTTGGTGGGCCTCTGATTTGGTAGTTCTCTCCACTTGGACCTATCCTTTTGCTTTCTCTTTGTGAGCCCTACAAAATGGACAAAGCTACCACATATTGCCATGAAGTTTTATTCCACATGGGCTTTAGTTGTTAGTAAAAATGAAATGTATTCATGAACGTTAATAAATATTTATGATAGGTTTTGGGTATTGATTTACATGGGCTTCAAATAACAATTTGAATGGTTTCTCATAATTTTTGCAATGGATTATTTTGTAAATGATATTTTCTTTGGGGTTTTTAAATAATGACCTCCAATATTTCTTGAGAATAATATTTACCATGGATTTTAAATAGAGGCAATATCCATGAGTTTCAAATAAAATATGGTAACAACCACTATAGTAGAGTAATGTGATATTCTCATGGTTTTTTTATTTTTATTTTTATTATATATATATATTTATAGATAATCATAATAAGGTGAATAATTATCATGAGTTTTGGAAATAGATATTAAGAATGTATAAGATAAATAGTGACCATGGGTTCTTATATAAATTCCATGAGTTTATAATACAATATAAATAAACAAATGTCTTGGGTTTAAGATAATCATAACTTTCCATGGACTTTTATAAGATGATTGCCATGGGTTGAGAATAGATAATTGCCATAAATTCCATGAGCTTATAATATTATAGTAATAGGTTTAAGAACTTAAAGTATTGTTCATTATTAGACTTTTAAGTGAAATAATTATGATATAGTATTTTGCCAAGTATTAATATCTTTGGGCTTTTGATAAAATAGTGCCAAGTAGTTAGTTTCGGCTTTTAATAGTGTCAATATAAATTGGGCTTTTAATATTGCCAATGAGAATTGGGTTTTTATATTGCCAATGAGAATTGGGTTTTATATATTGTTAATGAAAATTGGGCTTTTGATGTTGCCAATGAGAATTGGGTTTTTGATGATGTTGCCAATGTGAATTGAGTTTTTGATAAATAAATTGTAATGGGTTTAAACCATGGGCTTTGAATTCCATTGATAAAATTGCATGGGTTTAAATCATGGGTTTTGATTATAGATTTGAATTCTATTGATAAAATTGTTTTGTCATAGAATTGAATCATGGGCTTTTTTGCCAAGCATAAGTATTCTTGGGCTTTAAATAGAATGGGATATGTGTATTGGGCTCATAGGGCTGGTTTTGGGCTTAAACAAAATAAGAATAATAAAATTTGATAAGATATGAGTTTTTGTGATAGTTTATATCATGACCCAATTTAGATGATAAGATATGAAATATTTGTGGTTAACATAATAATAGGGCAAAAAATATTTGGGAAAGCCCAATAACTTATGAGTGGTGTCTGAAAATAAATAGGTGGTATTTAAATAAAATTAGGTGTAGAAAAAAAATGTACCCTAACATCTAGTTACACTAGTGAAAAGTCTAGTACTTTTACTGCGCAAAGTGTTAGACTTGGAGCAACATTGTCAAGTAAGAAATCATATCATATTATATATATAATAAAAGTTGGGCTTATACGCCATGGTTATGCCACCTGGCTTCATCAAATTGCAGAAATTTTGTTAAATTTTTAGATTTTTAAAGAACTAAAAAGGAATAGTATACTATCAGGACTTTAATTCTTTCTTATCATCAAATAAAATTATTATTTTTTATTTGTTAGGATATATTTCTTAAATTAAGGGTTAATATTTAACATACAAAAATTTAATTTAGATAATATTTCTCATCTAAATTTTGAAAATTTTAATTCTACTCTAATTAAAAGTCTATTTTAAAAAATTTCTAAATTTAAATCTCATCCCACAGTTATATAATAAAAGTTGAGCTTAAACGCTATGGTTACGCCAAGTGGTTTGACCAAATTGCCGAAATTTTTTTAGATTTAAAAAAAAAAAAATATATATATATATATATATATATAAATATATATATATATATATTTGTCCTTATTTTCTTCTCCTAGAATTTCTAAATTGATTATCATTAAATAAAATTAATAGTTTTAAGTTATATTTTAATTTTACTATTAACTTTTAATTAATAGTTTACTCATATAGGAATCTTTATTTGTTTATATCATGTTAGCTTCATTTAAAGTATTGATATCTATTACTTGGCAATGTCTATCACAACAGATTGTCAATGCTAATCATTCCATCTAAATACTACGATTAATCATAACATTATACATACAGATTCTTTATTAATACAGTGGCTCTCTCTTCCCATGTGGTGATTAAAAAAAAATTCTCAATCTCATATTGCTCTCTTTTTTTTAGAATCGTTCTCAAATCGTTCTTATTTTTTTTAATGCTCTCAGATTGTTCATAATACTGAGAAGTCTTTTCCATTGCACACCTTCAGTGGTAGGCAAGGAAGCAAAGCTCTTTCTTTAGCCCATCACATCACGAATTACATTCTGTTCATGTTCATTGCATCAAAAGGGAGTGTTCAAGTCCCCCTTTTCTTAACTCAACAACCTTTTTTATTGTTAAGAATTTTATATTGTTTATTATTTGCAATTGAAGCTTTTACTTAATCATGTTTTAAATTATTTTATGGATTTTATTTTATTTGTTCAATCTAGGGCTTTTTCATATGTTTGTGTGTATTGTGGTGCTTTATGTTTTCAATTTTAATTATTATCAGAATTGAAAAATTTTAATTAACAACTTAAGCATATGTATTTGTATTTGATAGTTTTGATCTAATATGTATAGCTATATTATAGCTTTGATCTAATAAATTAATCTTACTTTCTTTTTCTTTTTCTTTTTCTTTTTTTCCAGAAGTTGCATGCATGGATCTTATGTCAAAGGAAGTTTAATATAAAGAAGGAAAACATGGGACACCCAAAATCCCTTTACTAATTTATTTTTTTCAATTAGTTCCTGTGGGGGTCGGCCCAGAATAATAGGTTGGCTGGGCCCTGGGCCCGTCCGAGGACAAGTCCTTCTGAAGAGACGTCGTGGCCCAGAATCCTTATTTAGGCCCACTGAGGCAAAGAGAACATGTTTGAGGAGAAATTCCTCCTCGGACCTTGCAAAATCCGGATCAAAGGTGCGTCCCAACCATTGTAGTCCACCCACCAAATACGTAAAAAGGAAGGAAATCCAAAATATCTTAGCAAAGGCTGCCACCATCACATTAAATGCACCACAGCTACTCTCCTGGCCGCATTAATGAAGAGAAGACCCATAAACAGTGCTACTTTGGCCATTGCAACTCACAAAGAACTGATAAGGGTGTCTGATGAGACAGGTGTTCAAGTAGGAGTTTGGATGATCAACAAGTATAAAGCCCAGATGATAGAAGAGGGCCTATATAATATGTAAAAGTCCCCCAAGAGAAGGGGACAGAGAAAAAATAGAGGGAAGGAACATGGAAGAGAAATTTTACTGTGTATGCCTATGAATGAAGTTTCGAGCCTAATTACTTAAGAGGGGTCTTTCTTCACGTCCATCTTTTTCGTTTTTCTTTCTGTCTTTCCTTAACCTATGCAACAAACCGTTTAAGCTAACTGAAACCAAGTTCTTTAGCCCATACTCTACAAAAATTCATTGTATGGGATTTCTTGGGCCAAGCCTTGGTCGACAAGGATTGGGCCGCTGAAATTGTGCCCCTACAGTTCCTTTTACTAATTGATTGTTAAACTCTATCAATGTTAATCTATTTTATATTCTAAAATTATATTTTCCTCAAGTTGCAACTTAAATTTTAATAATTATTATTGTTATTATTAAATTAATATTATTTTATCAGAATATCAAGTTACAAATCAAAATATCTCCATTAATTTTTTGAATTAATTATTTTTTTAGTTTATTTGTTATTAAATTTAATTATATTATCAAAATATTTTATTCTCTTTCTCTTTTATTTTTTATTTTTTATTTTATTAGCATTACATTGATTCTTCATCTCAAAGATGAGGCTTCCATTGCTACTATGAATAGGTACGTATCTCATGCAAGCATAGATGAACTTAAATTGCCTTTCAATATTTTGAATGCTTTATTATTTTGCTAGATGTGATTAGGCTCAAAAGTATATGATTCATTATTTTTCTAGATCATTTAAATACACTAAAACTAAGTTAATAGAATTTATTTTATATAATTTATCAAACAAAATGAAATAAATTTTTCCAAGTATGATTTATTCATGTTGTTTCCTTTTTACTTTTTATTTTGAATATTAGCATTTATTTATGTAAAGTGTGCATAGAATTATGTATCCATTTGCAACATTAATTAATATTTTTTTTTGCTAATTATTAGTATAATTTTCTATTCCCAACAAATTCTTCATTAATCTTTTTATATTTTTGGTTTTAAATTGCAAAATTTTGGACCATCATTATATAAAATAGGTTTTTTTTTTCCTTGCTATTATGGAACTTATTTGACTAAAGTAGTAAAATCAAAGTGGAAATGATAGCTCTTTATAGAAAAAGATTTATTTTAAAGCCTGGTATTAAATGGTCATAGACTCATGCAATTTTACAATCTATATGGTTCAATTTTTTTTTTTTTTTTTTAACTCGGTTTAATTTTTTCCTTGATTTTGTTTTCCAGGTTTGTCATAAAAGATTCCAAGGATCCTAAGAAAGATGTGTAATCTATATGTAGAGCTCTGCAATTTTTTTTTTTTCATTTACACATAGTGTCTCTCTTATAATTCAAACTATTCATTTGCTTTTTGTTTCTCAAATAAATTTTGTATTATATGAATTTATGTATAAAATCGTGCAACATAGAGGAAGCAAAAATTATGATAGGTTCTATAATTAGAACAAATTAAAGGTTATTATTCTTCGAATAGTTCTATCTCTTAAAAGTGGCCAATTTTTATAATACTATGTCTTGAAATTTTAAAAAAGAACAATGACAAAGAAGAACAAGGATACTCTAAAAACATAGTGTACAAATAAGTATTTAAAGATTTTCCAAAGGAAAAAAATACTTCTAACATTTTTTAATCATCGATATTATTTTTTAACAATACTTCAAGTCACTAACAAATTAGTTCTTATTTTGTTATAATAATTATTAAAATATATAATTATTTATACGTATATTTTATAAGTTTTTTCATAAAAGCTTGCAAAACATTGTCAAGTTTTTAATCTTTTGTTTTTGTATTTTGTTTTTATTTAATTGATTAGGTTTTGTGTATTGGTTGCCTTTTGCTTAAACTAATTTTCTTAGCTTTGATCTAATTTATATGCTTAGGGTTAGGGTCTTAGAATTAATGATTAAATATAGTTAGAATTAATAGATTAATTTTAACAATTTTCTTATTTGATTTTTATGTTACATCAAATTATCAAGATGTTCTACACATGTATTCTAGAATTATTAACTTTAATTTTAATTTATAATATTATCAAGATTATATTAATTTTAGATTTATCAATTTTTTAGTATTTTTTTAAATAATTATCAATTTAAAATTCAATTTGGAAATCAATTTAATTTAGTTTTAGGAAGAAATCTTACCCCTTATTTTAGTGAGATAATTATTTATTGAATCTATTAAAATATATAATTATTTATATATTTATTTTATAAATTTTTTGATAAAACCGTACCACGTACGGGCCTATAACTAGTTCACAAATATTATTAACCACAAATGTATAAAATTTGTTGTGGCTTATAGACGGTATATGTGGATGCATCCATGACATAGTCTTTAGCATAGTATCCCTTAGCGTGATAACGCAACACAAATAAATGTGTATGATACAAAGAAAGTGTAATTTAATTCATACTGAGTACTAAAATAATGGTTCAATTTATTAAAGTATGATGCTCAAGTATATAGAGACCACTAAAATTTTAATGAGACTGTGTGGTGGGATTTGTGTATAATAGAAAAAATTTTATTCTTCATTCTTAAAGTCTAAGCAACATATATTTATACATGAAAAATTTTGAACAGTAAACTATGTTTGTTCTCTATGGTAGAATAAGAAACTTGGCGTAATTGCAAGGGAAAATCATTTTAGTACTTTCAAATCTCCTAGTCGAACTAATGTCGACCTATATTTAATAACCTAAACTAACATCACTAGCACCATTATAATTTATCACTAGCCGCAAACCCACGCGTTGTGCGTGATATTCATTTTTATGGTGGTTTTATTAAATTTTTTTTTACAATTTAAACTAATTTAATAAAGAATAATGTATTTCATAATCATATTTTTATTTATTATAAGAACCATCAAAAAATGTAATATTAGAATAATCATAAATCATAAATATAAATTTTGTGGTACCAAAATGAAAACAATATAATTTTTTTTAGAAATTCAAAAGGCAAGTTAACAAAATTATTCATTTTTTAATAAAATTTATTTATAAAATTTTGTGAATCATTAAAAAGAATATAAAATTTGAAAATTATTCTTTTAGTTTTAAACAAATTTTCTCAAACCTTATTTTTTCTGCTTACAATCCAATAGACTGATTAACATAACTAAGAAAACTAGTTAGTTGCCTATGATGTACGGATAATTTTGTAATATTTTATATAAAACGGTTTTAGATAGTGTTGTACATATATTATAAAAAAAAGTAAACTAAATTAGAGTAAAGAAACATATACATTTTGAGATATTAAAAATTAATTTAGTAGTATCACTACATATTTATAGCCTTTTCAAGGTAAGATTAATTTTTTTTTTTTAAATCATGAAACCAAAAATAAATGCAAAAGAGTAACGAGACCATGAAAATCAACTAATTTGTGTTGTGTTCACATATTTAATACTATGAAATAAAAGTATCTCCAACTCTCTCACGGTCTTCGACTCATCGATAGTGCAACATTAAAATATGGTGTGGGCAAGTGTGTATGCATGTGTCTTATAGATGATTTAAAACCATTGTGGAATATGGCTTTACATTGCGTACCAAGTATTTTCTCTACTAATATAACCCAAAACAAAAACTATCCAACCAAATGACCCAAACCTAAATTAGATTTAATCCTGTAATTCAAAAAGAAAAAGAAAGTAAAAAAAAAAAAACCCATTGGGGTTTTGACGTCTTGATGGAGGTGGGAGACCAATATGATGGAGGCAGTGGCCCCTCAAATTTCTCTTTCTCTCTCTTTCAAATGTTTTGTCAATCCTAGGTCTTTTATTTTGGTAATATGTATTGAAACAATGTGTTTTATTTAACAATCCACAACATTTTTTTGTCTCTCTATCTCTCTTCAAGGTCTCACCTAGTTAGTTATTACTATTAGTTCTTAATTATCATTTTTTTTGCTTTTTAAAAAATATATTAAAATGGTGGGTATGCTAAAAGATATGAAAAAGAGAGAAATGTATGATGTAAGCTTAGGCAATTAATGAGAGATTAATGAGATAATAGTAAAATAAGTTAATGTAGACTTTTGAGTAATAGTAAAAAAAAACTTAATGAAAGAGGTAAAAAAAAATGTTAAATGCAAAATTAGAGTGTTACTTGGCAAGACCCCATGCACTCTCGCATGAGATCTCTGCTTATATATATATATATATATATATATATATATTGATGATTATTCCTTTATAACCCCTAATCACTAATCAGCAAGAGTCTAAAAAAACTTTGTGATAGGACTTTATCATACGTACAAAATAAGCACATATATATATATATTTTTTTTTATCTTTATTATTATTATTTTTTTGAAAAAAAAGATATTGCTATTGTGTTCATCCTTATAATAATTTAACCATAGATTAAATTTTCATTATTTTTGACAATTTTTCTTTGACTCCTTTATAACTTATATATTGTGTTGGTTTAAATGAATTTTTTCTCAAGCTTTCAGAGGATGGACTTTAGATAAGATGTTCAACTTTTATACACCAAGCATTGAGTACATGGAACAAATTGAGATAAGAAATTAAGAATACGGTCCATTTCGGTCAGCCTTAGCTTGATTTGTCTAGACATCAATTTTCTCTCTTGCCAAAAGTTCAACTTATTTAGGCGGAAGTTTCCTTGATTATTACTTCTATACAAAATTTCAGGATCATTAAATTGGAATAGGTCCCTTACTGACCTAACCAATTGGAATAGGATGAAATTTCCTCCCATCCACACTAAATGTTGTGTACACTCCAAATTTTTTCTGCATCTCATAATGATACGTTGTGGAAATGTGTCATCCAAGTCTAACATGATTAAGAGTTGTAGTTGAGACTATGGCCCAAAAGCTTTACTATTCAATACTTGAAAAATTAAACACTCATTTGATGTATCAAGAAACTATGGAGTTTGAAACTGTATACACTAGGGTTTGTTCTTGATGTTGTGAAATTGCTGTAGGTACTAAAAACTCTAGTTTGATTAGTTGGCAAGTCATGTTCTTTAAGTGTGAATAGTCTACAATGGAAAACTTTTATGTTCCTACAATAAATGTTTTGGAGAGAAAATTGTTAGCCCCCTCATCCCATTAGGACCCCCCCTATTTATACAAAGGAAAAAGGGTCCAATATTCCTAAGTGTGACTTAGTTACATGGAATTTTTGTGCAATTGTGCCTAGATTTCTTTTAAAAATTTAATTATAATTTTAAACTCTAATTTGGTGATTTTTCTATGATTTTTGTGGTTTGATTTTGATTTAGTAAAGCAATATTAGCCAAAAGAAACAAAGGTAGAGCTATTAAAGAAATCTTTACTTTCAGATTAGCAATTACCGATGACCAATGTTGCATTGTCATTTGTGATTGTGGTATGAATAAATGGTATGTTGTTTGGGTGACTAAATAAGGCAAAGAAATTAACCATATTGAAAAGGATTAGCAACTTTTTCTTTCTCCTTTACTATTTGTGATATGTATATGCCTTTTTCACATATGCTCAAGTGAAGTACCCATTAGGATTTTCCTTAATTATGATAAACATATTAATTTATTTTTAAGGAAGCTCTATATTTATTTAATGATATATATATATATATATATATGTCGAGGGCCATGTAATTGAATTGGCACATCCCAATACACAAAGTGATGGTCTTTAGACCCCTTAAAACAATTGATTTAACTTAGGTAATTAGCAAGTTGTTACTTAGCCCAATTTAACAAATCTAGGTTATCACAATAACAAATATCATATCATGCAAAGCAGTGGAAAGATAAATAACACAAGATATGATCACCAGGAAACCAAACCGGTAAAAACCTGGGGAGGATTTAACCTATCTATCCTCAAGGTAAACTTGAATCCACTATCTTGAAAGAATCGAAATTCATACAATAAAACTTACAAGCCCCCATGCTTGACTTCTTATTGCTACCAACCAGTAGAACTTACTGACACGACCACATGCAAGTTCTGAATCCACGGACTCCTTCTTTCTTGGATTCACCACCAGATACAAGCACACCCGCTTCTGTTTTCTTTAAGTTTCAATGGCAGCGACCAAGTTAATCATCAAGGTATAGATAAATTTTTTCCTTGAAAACCCTAAGTTTGTGTAAAAGAAAGCTCCTCTAGATCTCACAAAAGATTTACACAAACCGCAATATGAGCAACACTAAAACATGGCTAGGGTTTGCCTTTTATACTTAGGACAAATTAGAAAATTCTAAAACGTTTTAAAACAAATATGAGTTGGAAAATCTGTAGAAAAAAAATTCTGCCCGAGCTTCGATCGATCGATCGAGCCAGGCTGAAATGCATAAAATAATTCAGCATTAGCTCGATTCTAACTTTACATAAATGCACAACTTTGAGCAAGACTAAAACACTTCTATACACATTGTTTTGATCATGGTTTGCCAACAATACATATTAGAGTCCTAAATACATAAATACCTAAGTCTTTAGAACCTAACAAACTCCCCCTTTGGCAATCCATGACAAAACACAACTAGAAGCTCAAAGTTTACAAAATAAAAGCCCTTTACACAAATAATGCTCATAAAACAAATTCAATCCTAACTACTATCCATCAGTTGCAAGAGTAGACAACAGCTCAATTGAATCAACCTGTATATTTCCTGAAATACTAAACAAAATGCATAACCGCATGTGTGGAAAAAATACAAGTAAACAAATTAAATTCTTGATTTCAAATAACACACAATAAAGACATATATCAATGAATAACTCATAAATATAAATCAATAAAAGTTTGAAACAAGAAACATATAAGGAACCAAAAAAAAACACTCCCCCTAACATGAATACCCCATCAAAAACATGGCAAGAGCTAAAAAGGTAAAATACAGTGTGAAGCACCTAAATACAATCTAAACTCCACAAGCTCCAACCAAAGAAATACTCTCCCCCTGAAAAAAAAAAAAAAAAAAAAAAAAAAAAAACTCTACAAATACTCCCCCTTTTTGTGATGGAATGCCAAAGGGCAAACAAACTCAATCATCAAAAGGGAGGTGGTCTAAACTGTGCCAACTCCGCACGCAAGGCACGGATCTCATCAAGCATGTCCACCAAAATCTGTCCATGAGCCACCTGAATGGTCAAGACATGATCCAACGTACGTCGAACGTCTGAATCATCTGAAGTAGTCGGTGGAGGAACATCAGTACCAGCAGCAGCACCACCAGACGTCTCAGCATCATCAGCACATGTAGAAGAGGGAGGAGGGGGAACATCACTAGATGACGCACCCCTAGGACGCAAAGGAACAGCTCGCATGTGAGCAGCCCTCTGTTTAAGAAAAGTGGCACTTATGGGAGCAACGACATCAACAGGCTCACCAGACGGGAAACCATCTAGACCTAAAAAAAGTAAAATCCTATGAATGAAAATAGGATGAATAAGCGCATGCCCTATGGCAAAACTTCTATGAACCTCGTTCAAAGAACGAAGGAACAGATGAGAGAAACTAATCGATGCACCAGAAACAAAAGCATACAAAAACACACATCGCTCTAGAGAGATGGTGTGGAAATGAGAAATAGGCCACAACGAATGACACACTATCCTAAAGAAAAGATAGGCAATCTCAGTAAGCTCAGCGGACGTGACCCAAGGATCAGAACCCCACTAGATAGATGACCCAGTGATGTATAACATAACAACATCTAAGGAGGGCGACTCATTATAGGGATAGTCAGACTTCCGAACAACTGGAACCCCAAGAGCCTCAGCCACTACCCGAGGGGTAATGGTGAGCTCAACACCTCGTATCCAACTCCTAACAAGGGTGTTGGAATCATAGATGTGGCAAGAGAGGTTTGAGAAGAACTCTCTAATCAGGGCAGTCGAGGGTGGATGATCTATCTCTAAGAGAGGCAACCAACCTCTACACTCAAAGTTAGCCCTAATGACCGGATTAATCTCATCTAAAATCACAGCACGCTCAATCTAAATCTTACGCTTACTATTCAAAGTCTCAAAGGCCTCTCTGCTCTTATCATTCCTAAACACCTCACTCCTAGAGGGAGACTCAGAGGAAGTGAAAGGGGTCATATGGGCTCTAGTTTTCCTAGGCATGGTGCTAGGCTAAGGACCAAAACGCAAAGTAAAGGAACAAAAAAAAAAAAAAAAAAAAAATACCAAGGGCAGACTGCAAGTTAGTACATAAAAAAATATAGAACAAAATCTATAAGATGCATGAAAAATTTAAATGGCATGATGCATGTCCTAATGTAGTGCAATTAAGTCCAAGTAAGTTCAAATTCACAAAATTGGCTTGAACATAGAGGTATCAACACAAAAACCCCAAAATTTGGAAAACCACTTGATCAATTTGAAAGATATTGACTAATTGATCATCTTACAAGATAGATTTTAGAAAATAATGACCAATTACATCAATTGAACAAGCCAATTTCATCAATTTAACCCAATTTGAACAAAATCCCCAATTCGGATCAATTACAAACCCTAGAATTTTCAATTTTTCACAAATCCCCTAATTGATCAAATTAACCAACATATATCATGAATATAACAATATACAAGCAAAACCCAATGATCAATTTCAGAAAAAGAGGATTGATTCAACAAAAATCCCAAAAATGAATAGTTCCGAAAATTCCCTTAAAATGCATGAGTTTATGCTTGAAAACAAGAAAATAAATGCAAAAGAAGGGTATAAGGGTCTTACCGGCCTTGGGAGACAAAAACCTTGCAAAAATATTGGAGGAAACGACAAAAAATCCTTAGTGGAGCCTAGCCAAGTCGAAGAGAGAGAGAGAGAGAGAGAGGAAAGATTGAAAAGTTTGAAAAAATAAGTTTGAAACAATCCAATTTGACTTTTTAAAACAACATTATTCACGAGTTTCAATTGATCGAAAAACATCTTCAATCGATCGAAACAGACAGAGACTTTAAGAAAACACAGTTTTTTTTTGAAAACACAGTTTTTTTTTAAAAAAAATTCAGAATCAACTCAAAGCATTGAAATTTAAGAACAAAATGCATGAGTATGTGATGATGTGATTTTCAAAAACAAGAATTTTAAGCCCAAATTTCCCAAAAATAAAATTTCTTGCATTCTCCATAAATTTTCAAGCAACAAATTAAATTTTGCACAAAATTCATAGTATTTGGAAAACTTGGTTGGTTAGACCATAAAAACACACAATAACATGTACAATGTTTAGCAAAGAGTAACTTGTGTAGTGTGTACAACTAGCAAAAACTTGAGGTACATGTGAGGTGATATGTGAATAGCAATCAATCACAAAGTCTACAAAATTCATCACAAAGAATTTAAAAGAGACTAACACATTAAGAGTTACATCATATAACTCCCACATCTCCTAGAACATAAGTTTGCAATCATGTAAGTTTCTTGAATTTTTGTCTCATAATATACACACCAATTTTAAGTCATGTGATTTTGGCATCAAGCCTAATAGTACATACCAATTTTAAGTATTAAGCAATTTAAACCGAGGCTTTACCTTATGTTCTTTTTGTGCATGTGCTACACTTTCTCGAGCACGAAATCTTATGATATGCACTAAGGTGTTCATGATTGGTTATTAAACAGTGGTGAGATGGTTATTTATGCATTTCTCTAAAAGTTCAAGTCCGACAATCAAACACATGTGACTTCAAGGTCAAGACAGAGTAATCAAAAACCATTAACATCTTTCACACACAACATACACTACAAAGCTTCAACTAGTAAAGTGCAAAAAGTAAGCTCATCAAAGCTAAACAAGGTACAAACAACATGTTATGTGAAAATAAATTGACCAATCTTGTTCTTCAAAAACCAAGAAGAATAGTACAAAACACAATTTGCTTAATTTTTCTTCTCTTTTTTATTTATTTATTTATTATTATTATTATTAAAAAAACACCTAGAATGAAATGTATGAATGTTATGCAATACAAATCCTAGAAAACAAAAAACAAAACCAAAGAACAAATGTCACAAATGGTAGAGCAATGAAGCACAAGGACCATGTCAGAAAGACTCAGTTAGTTCGAGTCTTTTGCATCCAAAACCTTTTAGATGCATCATAAGCATTGGAGTTCTTATTCACATGGGAATGGTTACCAACTCCAAGATTGGAATAAAAGTTTAAAACCTTTACCAATTCACTAATAAGTACCATAAGATCTTGTGCTTGAAGCACAGGTACTTTTGATTTGTTTGCTCTCTTTGCAGCTTGCAGCTTGTAACAGTTAGGACGTATGTGTCCAGACTTTCCACAAAAGTGACAAACCCCCGCAGGCTTATCATGTATCTTGTCCTTAGATAGGGTAGGCTTCTTAGACATAGACTCTTTCAGATCAACCCTAATCTTCCTAGATGATGAAACTTCTATGGGCTTGACAACCTTACTCACAGGGGGTTTGACAGTTTCACTCACTATCTCACTCACAGAAGGTTCAGAAGAAGATGAAGGGACAAAGTTTGTGGAATGGGGAGCAGACACAGAGATGATTTCAACATAACCTAAACCGAATTTGTCAAAAGGAGACTTTTGAACACTCAACATTTGATCAAATTTAGAATTAGCAGATCTAGCAACTGATAAATCAAGTTCCAAAGGTTTAACTTTATCAAGCAAAAACATATTCTCAGTTTTCACATTGTTCAAAAGTTCAGTAGTATCAAACAGTTTTACAATTTTCTTATCAAGCTCAAGAAATTCAATTTTCTTCAGGCCAAGTTCAACATTCATAACATCTTTTGCAGCAACTTTGCAAAATTTATTATAGGCCTCTTGAACATCTGCATTCTCAGAGAGTTCTCCATCAGAAGGGTTCTCTTCAACAGATATGCTCTCATTGATTACAGCAGTAGCAGTGAAAGCAATGAAGTTTCCATCCTCGTCACAATCAGACTCATTATATGAAACTTCACCATCACTAAGGGTTACAGCCATAGCCTTACCCTTAGACTTCAAATAGGTAGGACATTTAGATTTCATGTGACCATATCCTTGACATCCAAAACACTGAGAACCCAAAGAATTATTAGAAGATTGACCTACTTTTTCTCTATGTTAATCATTATTGTTAACCTTAGTGGGATCCTAAAGTTTCTAGGTTCAGCAGTGTTTGTGCCTCTTGCCTTTCTGTTACTATTCCTAAGAAAGTTTCTAAAATTCTTGGTAAGGTAAGCAATCTCTATAGCAGAGAGCTTATCATTAAATCTACCACCTTTAACATCATCAACTGACTTAAGAGCCATTGATTTGTATTTGGTAGTTTTGGGTAGATCCAATTCATAAAATTGAAGAGATCCTACAAGTTCATCAACAGGGATGGAGTCCATATCCTTGCTTTCAGTAATGGCAGTCACCTTGGGTCTAAAATCTTCAGTTAAAGATCTAAGAATCTTCCTAATAATTTTAGGTTGATCATAGATTTCACCCAAGTTAAAAGCAGAATTAACAATGTCATTCAATTTAGCATAGAATTTATCAAAAGATTTATCATCATACATCCTAATGCTTTCAAATTTAGAAGTTAATTGCAGCAATTTATTGATTTTGACAGCCTTTGTTTCTTCATGCACAGTTTGGAAGATATTCCAAGCAATATGAGCAACCTCAACATGAGAGATTCTCTTAAATTCCTCCAAGAAACAGCATTAAAGATAGCATTCATAGCCTTTCTATTAAACGTAGCTGCTTCTTTTTTAGAAGTTTCCCACTCACTAACAAGAGTAGTGGGCTTCTCTCATCTGTATTCAATGGAGTTCCACACTCTCTCATCAATAGATTTCAGGAATGCTTTCATCCTTACTTTCCAATAAGTATAATTATTTCTATCAAAGTGAGGAGGAATAACTAGAGAGTGTCCGTATTCTATGACAATAGGGGTCAAGGATCAGCTTAGTGATCAAAAGATCAACAACAGAAGAGCAACCCGCTCTGATGCCACTTGATGGTTTTTAGACCCCTTAAAACAATTGATTTAACCTAGGTAATTAGTCAAGTTGTTACTTAGCCCAATTTAATAAATCTAGGTTATCATAATAACAAAGATCATATCATGCAAAGCAGCGGAAAGATAAATAACACAAGATATGATCACCCAGGAAATCAAACTGGTAAAAACTTGGGGAGGATTTGACCTAACTATCCTCAAGGTAAACTTGAATCCATTATCTTGAAAGAATCGAAGTTCATACAATAAGACAAGCCCCCATGCTCGATTTCTTATTGCTACCAACCAGTAGAATTTACTGACACGACCTCGTGCAAACTCCGAATCCACGGACTTTTTCTTTCTTGGATTCACCACCAGATACAAGCACACCCGCTTGTGTTTTCTTTAAACTTCAATGGTAGCAATCGAGTTGATCATCAAGGTGTAGATAAATCTTCTCCTTGAAAACTCTAAGTTTGTGTAAAGGAAAGCTCCTCTAGATCTCACAAGAGATTTACACAAACCGCAATATAAGCAACACTAAAACGTGGCTAGGGTTTGCCTTTTATACTTAGGACAAATTAGAAAACCCTAAAACATTTTAAAATAACTAGGGCTGAGTTGGAAAATCTGTAATAAAAAACATTCTGTCCGAGCTTCGATCGATCGATCGAGTCAGGCTGAAATGCATAAAACTTTTCTGCATTAGCTCGATTCCAACTTTACATAAATGCACAACTTTGAGCAAGACTAAAACACTTCTAAACACATTGTTTTGATCATGGTTTGCCAACAATACATATTAGAGTTCTAAATACATAAATACCTAAGTCTTTAGAACCAAACACAAAGTGTCTAGGGTTTAAAGGAGAAAATGTTCAAATTGTGGGAATTAGGGAGAAAAGATTTAAGTTGCAGGGATAGTATACATATTGTAATTATTTCTTAAAAAAAAGGATATATATATATATTGTTTTGCTTGAGCTAAAGCAGTTGCGATGGAAGTGTAGAGTGGATGGTTTTTTTTATTTTTTTATTTGTTTTTTTTTTAGTCCTTGAGTATTTTGGGTTGTTTAAAACGAGCAATGTCTCCTCTTAGGCTCCTAAAATTTTTGGTTTATTGATTTTGCTGTCTATAACTTGTTTCTTCTTTACCTAATAAAGTTTGGAATTTTTCGTAAGTACATTTTTTCTTCAAGAAAATGAATAGAAATCTCCCTTCATGTTCATCCTCATGTTAATGTTCATATTTGTATCTTTTGCAATACTCAATAAGTTGTTTACTCATTTTATGAATTATCAATTGTAGTTTAAAAAAAGTATAAACACAATACTATTCAATTGTACCACACGTCTCATCTAATTTTTAAATTTATGTGTCAAGTGAATTTTTAGATGCAAAAATCAAAGAGTCTAAATTTAAATTGAATTTTAATTGGAGTTCAATTTTGCGCCATGTATCCCGTCTAATTTTTAATTTTGGTAGCAAGTGAATTATTTGGTACAAAAATCGAAGAGTCTAGATCCAATTAGATTCTAAATCATATATATATATATATATATATATATAATTATGATTGTTTTTAAATGTACATATGCATATGCACGGAGTTACACACTACTTTTATTTAATGGATGTATCAATTTTTAAACACAAAATATAAAAATAATTAGTAAATTGATTTATTACCTTGTTGACATGACACTAATTATATTCATTACCATTTTAGTTTACAATATTTTTATAATATAATTGGTAATAACTCTAACTTCTTAAAAAAATGATAATATAAAAAATTGACATTTGACTTTTTGTTTTTTTTAAATTTTCATTTTAAAATTAGGTAAATAGTATGTTTCTTAGATGATCTTCATGAGCACTTTAACTTAAAAGTCAAGACTTAAACCCCATTTGATTGCTGAGAAACCAGAGAAAAAGAAAAGAAAAGAAAATTTCAATTTCGGCTAATAAAATGACATCTCATTTACTTATGGAGATGCAATTAATATATTTTCAAATATTTTATCTTATTTTCTAATTAAGGACACATGATAATTCAAAGGATAGCTTAGATGGCATAAAAATATTATTTTGATATTAATATTAGATAAATCAATTCTTTTCATGTACCGCTTAATAATAAGGATTACTTTGACACAATACTAGAAGTTTAGAAACAAAATTGACACGTGTAAGATGTTAAAAACCATTTTGATACATAGTAATCAAACATGTTTTTTACATATTTTTATTAAAGATTAAATTCTATAAGGATGTGGTTTAAAACCCAAGTTTTACACCCTCCAATCTCAACATACTACATCATCTTATCATGTATTAAAGAATAAGCACAATCACACTCAATTAATTATAATACTCATCTGATAAATTCAACCATATTGGGAGTTTATTAAGATGTTATCAATTGTGGTATGATGTATTAAGTTTTAAGTAAAAAGCTGAGGTAACATCTCTTATTGGATTTTACACCCTATTCTTACCAAATTCAGACTCTTTTTATTAATATCCTCAAAACACTTTTTTTTTTATTAGTTGAATTTGGAAACTAATATCCTGTTTGGTTGTAAGGGAGATGAAAGGGAAAGAAGGAAGGAAAAAGTAAGGAAGGGAAAAGGAAGAAGAGAGAGTTGTACATAGAAGGATTTCATTAATACAATTTCTTCGAAAGAAAGGTCTTCTTTGAAAAAAAATAATGGGACCGTTTGAAGGATTATGCTAAGAAAATTTCTATAACACAAAATTTTCTCAAAATTATGGGTTGTGAGAAAAGTATGAAACTTCATCAAAAAAGAAAAAAAAAAGTATCAAATATTGGTGAATTGGTCAAATTGTGTATTCTTACTTTTTAATAGAAAACTGAAAAGTGAAAATGCTTGGAACCATCATAGCACATATTGAAATAGAAAAGCTTAATGAAAAAGGTAAAAAAATGCTAAATGCAAAATTAGAGTGCCTCTTGGCAAGACCTCATACACTCCCGTATGAGGCCTCTGCTTATATATATATATATATATATATATTGATTAATAAACTTAACAATGATTAATTGGATCAATTAGGAAAAATAATATGTTGTTGATAATCTATTAAGGTTATTTTCTTTGGGAAATTGTAATTTCATCCACCCAAAGCATATTATCAAATAAACAATTATTAGTAAAATCTAAGAATTAAATTTCTATATATGCATTGTTATAAAATAAAAATAAAAATTAAAGTAAAATTGCAAAAGCTAAAATTTGTCACCCATTTGATTATTTTCGTTGGGCTAATCTTTGCTTTTCTCTAAATAAAGGGCATTATAGAGTACTTCTAATACAATTATTAAGAGTACGTTATCCACCACAAAGGATAAAAAAGAAACAAAAATTAGTAAAGTCTAATAGTTTAATATCTAAATTGAGCACCATAAAAAATTATGATGTGTAATAGAATAAATACCAAATTAATATAAACACCAAATTATTCAAATCATGCTATGTAATAGAATAATATTATATTTTTATATACTATATTTAATTCTTTATAACGCAATAGGATAAAATTTAATAGTCAAAGAGAACCCAAAAAAAAAAAAAAAAAAACAAAACTAAATTGCATTAACCTAAGTTAGAGTTTTAAAGAATATAAAAAATTATCAATCTAAAGCAGAGATATAAGAAAAAAAAATCCATCAAAAAATTGTGAGAGAGAGAGAGAGAGAGAGAATCTTTTTTGTGAGGGAAAACTATGCATAAAATCGAAGAAATAGCGATGAATTTATAGTAAAAGGGTGTGAATAAGAAAAGACAAAAATAAAGAAAGATGAAGGGAAAGATGAAGAATGATATTAATGTAGAGGGTAGTGAGGAGATGAAAAGATAAGGGAGGGAGAAAGGTTGGAGAGGTAGTTAGGAGATGAAAAAGTAAGGGAGGGAGAAAGGTTGGAGAAGTGTAAACATTAAAAAAATAAAAGTTAAAAACAATTATAGGAAAATTGAAAAGAAAAAAGAAAATGACATGGATGCCGATGTTGCCCAACTGAAGTGTAGCAATAATAAATATTATGTTTCAGTTTTTAGAGATATAGATATAGATTCCTATGTGTAAGCACAGGTTATATACTAGTTTTTATTTAAAAAATAAAAATAAAAGAATATGTTTAAACTTTTTTTTAAATTGAAAAAAAAAAAAATAGGTAAATCCAATTTGTGAAAGATCGAATAACTATTATTAAAGCCCATTTAGGCTTAGCTCATTTATGCTCTAAACCCAATTAAATCAAACTTGAATTTGCTTGACCCAAACCATTTACTAGGTCTAACTCTATCCATTGACTATAGATAGGGTGGCCCAATCATTAATGTACCCTTTATACAGGTTACCCTCCAGCCTAATAACTATGATGTAAACATCGTCAAAATTATTTGGAAACTTTGATTTCAACAAGTGGAAAAGTAATGACATAAGTTGGAGGTAGATGCTTAGAAAGGGAATCTCCTAAACCCCTCCATAATATTGTGCCCTACTTTAATGGGAAATGATTTTGAACCCATCCTCATCTCTTTTTCGATTTTAAGCTCTGAAAGCCATCCCTGTCAAATGAGGACAATGACCATTCATAAAACACACACACACACACATAGTGCATGCATAAGAAATAGGGCAAGGGATGACTTATTAAAGGCTAGTCTAGCCCTTGGTGGCCAAAGAAAAGAATATCTATAATGAAAGCCTAAAAGTGTTCTTGGTGTTATTTGAGTGAAAAGATCTATGCATATAGAATGCAATGGACACAACACAAAAAGTTACAACAATTTTACAATATTCCCAAACTAACATGCCACATAATTTAAATTAGAAATTGTGGAGAGTTCATGTGTGAGTTGGCATCTTAATTTAAGAATATTGTGAAATTGTTGAAACTTCTTGTTATATCTATAATACTACTCATATCATAGCAAGAATCAACAAAAAAAAGATACATTTCAAAAGATGAATACCATCTTAAAATATGCAATAAAAATTTGAGGATTACTCTTGCATTTGGGATCAGTTTACTTAGCTTTTTTTTTTTTAAAAAAAAAATTTATATATTTTACTAAGGGTCTATTTGGGATCCACTTATTTTGCTGAAACTAAAAACTTTTTACTAAAAGTACTGTATATAAATGTAAAATTTAGCTAAAATAGTACAATGGGACTCATAAATAATACTAAAAAGTGTAGTATGACTCATAAATAGTTGCAAAAATAAGTTGAATAGTAAAATAAATTGGCAAAAAATAAGCTATCCAAATGCACTTTAAATGTGTGCCAAAGTATGCTTCTATTTTGGAAAAAAGTTACAAAAAGTGAGGTTTCAAAAATTTGTACATAAAAGCTAAAAACTAGCCAAAAAGCGGAAAATACTTTAGTACTCTTGGAGCATAGTGAAATGGTGGTCACTCCTCTTACATTCATGGTGGACCCTACTATGAATTTAATGAGTGGACCCATCTTATGTGTGAGAGGAAGGAGCACTACTCACCATGCTTCGGGGGTACCTAAAAATTAATCTCAACAAGTTGGACCCAAACAAAGCTAAATGCATAATTAAACTAAATTTTATTATCTTACAGTTTTTTTTTTTTTGTTGTGAGAGAGTTTCAATTTCCTTTCAACCTATGACGTCCGCTCTTAATGATAGATATTTTATCATCAAACCAAAACATCAATTGATTTTTAGTGTAGGCAGGGATTGAACTTCAGGTTTTATTCAATCATCAGAGATTTTACCAGTTGAACTAACTGGGACCCACTTATTATATTATATGTTAGGTTCTAAAGTCTTAGGATTTTATGTATTTAGAACTCTAATTTGTATTGTTGGCAAACCATGATCAAAACAATGTGTTTAGAAGTGTTTTAGACTAGCTTAAAGTTGTGCATTTATGTAAAGTTGGAATCGAGTTAAAGCAGGAAAGCATTGTGCCTTTCGGCCTGGCTCGATCGATCGAAAGACAAGCTTGATCGATCAAAGCTCAGGCAGAATGATTTTCTGCAAACATTTCCAACTCAGCCCTAAGTGTTTTAAAACGTTTTTAGGGTTTTTTATTTGTCCTAAGTATAGAAGGCAAACCCTAACCACATTTTAGTGTTGCTCATTATTGCGGTTTGTGTAAATCTCTTGTGAGATCTAGAGGAGTTTTCCTTTACACAAACTTAGGGTTTTCAAGGAGAAGATTATCTACACCCTGATGATCAACTCAATTGCTGCCATTGAAGTTTAAAGAAAACACAAGTGGGTGTGCTTGTATCTGGTGGTGAATCCAAGAAAGAAGGAGTCCGTGGATTCGAAGATTGCACGTGGTCATGTCAGTAAGTTTTACTGGTTAGTAGCAATAAGAAGTCGAGTGTGGGAGCTTATAAGTCTTATTGTATGAATTTCGATTCTTTCAAGATAGTGGATTTAAGTTTACCTTGAGGATAGCTAGGTTAAATCCTCTCTAAGTTTTTACCGGTTTGGTTTCCTGGGTGATCATATCTTGTGTTATTTATTTTCCGCTGCTTTGTATGATATGATTATTTGATTGTGATAACCTAGATTTGGAATTTGGACTAAGTAACAACTTGACTAATTATCTAGGTTAATTCAATTGTGTTTTAAGGGGTTTAAAAACTATCAAGTGATATCAGAGTGGGTAGCTCTTTTGTTGTTGATCCTTTGATCATTGAGCTAATCCTTGACTCCTGTTGTCATGGAACACGGACACTCTCTAGTTATTCCTCCTCACTTTGATGGGAATAATTATGCTTATTGGAAAGTAAGGATGAAAGTATTCCTGAAATCCATTGATGAGAGAGTGTGGAACTCCATTGAATACGGATGGGAGAAGCCCACTACTCCTGTTAGTGAGTGGGAAACTTCTCAAAAAGAAGCAGCTGCATTTAATAGCAAGGCTATGAATGCGATCTTTAACGCTATTTCTATGGAGGAATTTAAGAGAATCTCTAATGTTGAGGTTGCTCATACTACTTGGAATATCCTCCAGACTGTGCATGAAGGCACAAAGACTGTCAAAATCAATAAATTGCAGCAATTGACTTCTAAATTTGAAAGTATTAGGATGTTTGATGATGAATCTTTTGATGAATTCTATGCTAAATTGAATGATATTGTTAATTCTGCTTTTAACTTGAGTGAAATCTATGATTAACCTAAAATTGTTAGGAAGATTCTTAGATCTTTAACTGAAAACTTTAGACTCAAGGTGACTGCCATTACTGAAAGCAAGGATGTGGACTCCATCCCTATTGATGAACTTGTAGGATCTCTTCAATTTTATGAGTTGGATCTACCCAAAACTATCAAATCCAAATCAATGGCTTTTAAGTCAGTTGATGATGTTGAAGGTGGTGGATTTGATGATGAGCTTTCTGCTACAGAGATTACCTACCTTGCCAAAAACTTTAGAAATTTTCTTAAGAATAGTGATAGAAAGGCAAGAGGCATAAACACTGCTGAACCTAGAAACTTTAGGAAGTATGATCCCACTAAGGTTAACAATAATGATAAACCTAGAGAAAAAGTAGGTCAATCTTCCAATAATTCTTTGGGCTCTCAGTGTTTTGGATGTCAAGGGTATGGACACATGAAATCTGAATGTCCTTCCTATTTGAAGTCAAAGGGTAAGACTATGGCTGTAACCTTTAGTGATGGTGAAGTTTCTAATAATGAGTCTAATTGTAATGAGGATGGAAACTTCATTACTTTCACCGCTACTGCTGTAGTCGATGAGAGCATATCTGTTGAAGAGAACCTTTCTGATGGGAAACTCTCTGAAGATGCAGATCTTCAAGAGACCTATAATAAACTTTACAAAGTTGCTGCAAAGGATGCTATGAATGTTGAACTTGTCCTGAAAAAATTGAATCTCTTGAGCTTGAAAAGAAGAGTTTTCTTGTTAAACTGTTTGATGCTAATGAACTTTTAAACAATATGAAAACTGAGAATATGCTTTTGCTTGATAAAGTTAAATATTTGGAACTTGATTTATCTGTTGCTAGATCTGCTAGTTCCAAACTTGATCAAATGCTGAGTGTTCAAAAGTCTTCTTCTGACAAAACTGGATTAGGTTATGTTGAAAGCATCTCTGTGTCTGCTTCCCATTCCACAAAGTTCATTCCTTCATCTTTTTCTAAACCTTCTGTGAGTGAGATAGTGAGTGAAACTGTCAAGCCCTTATGAGTGAGGTTGTTAAACCCATAGAAGGTTCATTATCTAGGAAGATTATGGTTGATCTGAAAGAGTATAAGTCTAAAAAGTCTACCCTATCTAAGGACAAGACACATGATAAGCCTGCAAAGGTTTGTCACTTTTGTGGAAAGTCTGGACACATTCGTCCAAACTGTTACAAGCTGCAAGCTGCAAAGAGAGTAAATAAACCAAAAGTATCTGTGCCTCAAGCATAAGATCCTATGGTACTTATTAGTGAATTGGTAAAGGCTTTAAACCTTTATTCCAATCCTGGAGTTGGTAATCATTCTCATGTGAATAAGAACTCCAATGCTCATAGTGCATCTAAAAGGTTTTGGATGCAAAAGACTTGAACTAATTGAGTCTTTCTGACATGGTCCTTATGCTTAATTACTCTACCCTTTGTGACTATTGTTCTTTGGTTTTGTTGTGTTTCTGTTTTCTAGGATTTGCATTGCATAACATTCATGCATTTCATTCTAGGTGTTTTTTTTTATTCAAAAAAAAAAAAAAAAAGGAAGAAAAAGGAAGCAAATTTTGTTTTGTACTATTCTTCTTGGTTTTTGAGAACAAGGTTGGTCAATTTATTTTCACATAACATGTCTTTTTTACCTTGTTTAGTTTTGATGAGCTTACTTATTGTACTTTACTAGTTGAAACTTTGTAGTGCATGTTGTGTGGGAAAGATGTTTATGGTTTTTTGATTGCACTGTCTTAATCTTAAAGTCACATGTTTTTGAATGTTAGACTTGAACTTTTAGAGAAAGGCATAAATAACCATCTCATCACTGTTCACTAGCCAATCATGAACACCTTAGTGCATATCATAAGATTTTGTGATCGAGAAAGTGTAGCACATGCACAAAAAGAATATAAGGTGAAGCCTCGGTTTAAATTGCTTAATTCTGAAAATCAAAATTGGTGTGTAATATTAGGCTTGATACCAAACTTGCATGACTTAAAATTGATATGTATATTATGAGGCATAAATTCAAGAAACTTACATGATTGCAAGCTTATGATCTAGGAGATGTGGGAATTATATGATGTAACTCTTTAGGTGATAGTCTCTTTTAAATTCTTTGTAATGAATTTTGTAGACTTTGTGATGAATTTTGTAAACTTTGTGATTGATTGCTATTCACATATCACCTCACATGTATCTCAAGTTTTTGCTAGTTGCACACACTACACGAGTTACTCTTTGCTAAACTTTGTACATGTTATTGTGTGTGTTTATGGTCTGACCAACCAAGTTTTGCAAATACTTTGAATATTGTGCAAAATTAATTTGTTGCTTGAAATTTTGTGGAGAATACAAGAAATTTTATTCTTTGGGAATTTAGGCATAAAATTCTTGTTTTTGAAAATCATATCATCTCATACTCATGCATTTTGTTCTTAAATTTCAATGTTTTGAGTTGATTCTAAATTTTAAAAAAAAAATATGTTTTTTCCTTAAATTTGGTGAGCCTCTGCTCATTTTGATCAATCCATTCTGTTTTTCGATCGATCGAAAATTTTTAAATATGTTTGAGAGAGACTTTGTCGGTTTCGATCGATCGAAACTAATTTTCGATTGTTAGGTTCTAAAGTCTTAGGATTTTATGTATTTAGAACTCTAATTTGTATTGTTGGCAAACCATGATCAAAACAATATGTTTAGAAGTGTTTTAGTCTAGCTCAAAGTTGTGCTTTTATATAAAGTTGGAATCGAGTTAAAGCAGGAAAGCATTGTGCCTTTCGGTCTGGCTCGATCGATCGAAAGACAAGCTCGATCGATCGAAGTTCGGGCAGAATGATTTTCTGTAAATTTGTCCAACTCAGTCCTAAGTGTTTTAAAACGTTTTTAGGGTTTTTTATTTATCCTAAGTATAAAAGACAAACCCTAGCCACGTTTTAGTGTTGCTCATAATTGCGGTTTGTGTAAATCTCTTGTGAGATCTAGAGGAGTTTTCCTTTACACAGACTTAGGGTTTTCAAGAAGAAGATTTATCTACGCCTTGATGATCAATTCAGTTGCTGCCATTGAAGCTTAAAAAAAACACAAGTGGGTGTGCTTGTATTTGGTGGTGAATCCAAGAAAGAAGGAGTCCGTGGATTCGGAGCTTGCACGTGGTCGTGTCAATAAGTTCTACTGGTTGGTAGCAATAAGAAGTCGAGCGTGGGGGCTTGTAATTTTTATTGTATGAACTTCGATTCTTTCAAGATAGTGGATTCAAGTTTACCTTGAGGATAGCTAGGTCAAATCCTCCCTAGGTTTTTACCGGTTTGGTTTCCTGGGTGATCATATCTTGTGTTATTTATTTTCCTTGCTTTGCATGATTTGATCTTTGATATTGTGATAACCTAGACTTGTTTAATTGGACTAAGTAACAACTTGGCTAATTACCTAGGTTAATCCAATTGTATTTTTAAGGGGTCTAAAAACTATCAAGTGGTATCAGAGTGGGTAGCTCTTTTGTTGTTGATCCTTTTATCACTGAGCTGATCCTTGACCCCTTTGTTATGGACTCTTCGAAATTCTTTTTGCTTATTCATCAACTTGTTTACTTTGTGTATTTGTCTCTTGTTGAGTTTGTTAAATCTTTTCTTGAACGTCTTGGTCTTATCATATGTGGTAATAATTATTTGTGTTATACTGCCTTAAACCACCTTAAAGACACGTGATTCTTGTCTTTGGTATTTGGATAGTGGTTGTTCTAGGCATATGACAAAAAACAAAGGATTATTCAAGACCCTCTTTGAAGGAAAGATTGGGACAATCACTTTTGGAGATGGAAGCAAATCTATCATCAAAGGCATTGGAACTGTGGACATCCCAGGATTACCGATCTTTGAAGATGTTTGGTATGTTGAAGGATTGAAGGCAAATTTACTCAACATCAGTCAGATTTGTGACAATGGACTAAATGTTCTCTTCACTAAGTATGAATGTGAGATACTTAATGGAGGAGGTGACTGTATGTGTGTTGGTGTAAGGACAGCGGACAACTGTTATGGATTGACACCAAGCATAAGCAACAAGTGTTTTAGTACAAAGATTGATCAAGTTGATTTGTGGCATTAATGGTTGGGGCATGCAAGTCATAAGCAGTTAGAAAAGATTTCCAAATGTGATGCTGTTGTTGGTTTACCTAAGTTTGAGAAGATAAATAAGTGCATATGTAGACCATGTCAGATAGGTAAACAGATAAAATCTAAACATCCGTCTATGGCTAGTGTTCAAACTTCAAGACCTTTGGAGTTACTGCACATTGATCTTATGGGTCCTGCTCAAGTTCAGAGTTTCGGAGAAAAGAAGTATATTCTAGTGGTTGTGGATGACTTTACCAGATATACTTAGGTTGTGCTTTTGAAAGATAAAGCTGAGGCTCCTGAGAAGATGATACATTTGTGTAAGAAATTGCATGTTGAAAAAGATATTGTGGTAGCCAGAATCAGAAGTGACCATGGAAGAGAATTTGAGAATACCAAGCTAGCTACTTTCTGCAATGAACATGGCACATATCAAGAATTCTCATCACCCAAGACACCGCAACAAAATGGAATAGTTGAACGGAAAAATAGGGTCATTCAAGAGATGACACATGTCATGTTACACAATAAAAAATTGCCAAAATCTTTCTGGGGAGAAGCAGTTAACAATGCTTGCCATACACTTAACCGGGTGTATTTCAGACCTGATTCTAAGAAGACTCCTTATGAACTTTGGAGAGGAAAGAAGCCAGTCGTTAAGTATTTCAAGATATTTGGCAGTGATTGTTATATTCTACGTGATAGAGAGCATCTAGAGAAATTTGATGCAAAGAGTGACAAGGGTAATTTCCTAGGGTACTCCTTTACTAGTAGAGCATATAGAGTGTATAATCTGAGAACCAAAACTGTCATGGAATTGTCAAATGTTGTGATCAATGATGAAGTATGTCTAGAAGCACATTCAGAAAGTACTACTCAGGTTCAAGATAAGCCTATGGAGGTTAATGACTCTCTTCCTGTTGATTATGTTGGGAAACATAGGGATGAGGAGCTAATGGTGTTAAATGATGCAATTTCTGTGCCATCTAGTCCTGAACCATCCATTCCAATTCATGAGACTTAACAGGTTCAATATGAGTTTAGTCCTTCATCAGAACAGAAAGGTACATCCACATCTCTAGTTAAAGGTCCTTCCTCTAGAGTAAGGCTTAATCATCCCTCCTCAAATATATTGGGAAGTCTGAATGACAACATGAGATTAAGGTCAAAAGCCTTAAGTGTAACTACACACTCATGCTATTTGTCCCAATTCGAACCGAAAAAGGTAGATGAGGCACTTCAAGATGCTGATTGGGTAAACTCTATGCATGAAGAACTTCAACAATTTGTTCGGAATGATGTATGGGAATTAATTCCTACACCAAAGGGTGTAAATGTAATTGGAATTAAATGGATCTTTAGGAACAAGTCAGATGAACATGGCACTGTCATCAGAAATAAATCAAAACTTATTGCTCAAGGCTACACACAAGTGGAAGGGATTGACTTTTATGAGACCTTTGCTCCGGTAGCAAGATTGGAATCCATCAAGATATTGTTGCCTATAGCTAGTCATATGAACTTCAAGCTATATCAAATGGATGTCAAAAGTGCTTTCTTGAATGGAATGCTGCAAGAAGAAGTATATGTTGAACAACCTAAAGGATTTGTTGACCTTCACATATCGAATGATGTGTATAAGTTGAAGAGAGCACTATATGGTTTGAAACAAGCTCTATAGGATTGGTATGATAGATTGACTGCATATCTCACTGAGCATGGCTTCAAAAGGGGATTTACAAACACTACTTTCTTCATAAGAACAGTTTTGTTGTAGCTCAAATTTATGTAGATGATATTGTTTTTGGTAATACTAATGACTCTCTTACTCATTCTTTTGCAGATGAAATGAAGGCGATGTTTGAAATGAGTATGGTTAGTGAACTAAATTATTTCTTAGGATTACAGGTGAAGCAAACGGATTCAGGGATCTACATCAACCAAGCAAAATATGCAAAGAATCTAGTTAAGAGATTTGGACTGGACAATGCTGCCCATGCCAGAACACCAATGGTCGCCAATACAAAATTAACAAATAATCCATCAGGTAAGTCTGTTGACGTTACATTATACAGAAGTATGATTGGTTGTCTTTTATATTTGACGGCTAGTCGGCCTGATATTGCATTTAGTGTTGGTGTTTGCTCTAGATTTCAATCTAATCCTAAAATTTCACACTTAAATGCTGTCAAAAGAATAATTAAATATGTTGCTGGAACTTGTGATTATGGATTATTTTATAGTAAAGAGTCTAATCTGTCTCCTGTTGGTTTTTCTGATTCTGATTAGGCTGGTAATGCTGATGATAGAAAAAGCACCACTGATGGGTGTTTTTATGTTAGTGCTAATCTTGTTGCTTGGATGAGTAAAAAAACAAAATTCTCTGTCCTTGTCTACTGCCGAGGCAGAATATATTGCTGTTGGAAGTTGTTGCTCACAGCTTCTTTGGATGAAAAAGATTTTAACTGATTATGGGATATCCTAAGATACCATGGTGGTTTACTGTGATAATTCTAATGCTATTGACATATTTAAGAACCTTGTTCAACATTCTAAGACTAAGCACATAGAGATTAGGTATCACTTCATTAGGGATCTTGTTGAAAGAAAGATTGTGTGTCTCGAGTATATTCCTACTGAACGTCAGAATACCGACATTTTCACCAAACCTCTTGATAGAAGTAAGTTTGAGACTCTTCGTCAAGTGATTGGTGTGATTCTGTGTCCCTGATCTATCTTTGTCTTCTTGGTCCTTGTGCTTCATTGCTCTATCCTTTGTGACCATTATTCTTTGGTTTTATTGTGTTTCTGTTTTCTAGGATTTGCATTGCATAACATTCATGCATTTCATTCTAGGTGTTTTTTTTAGTAAAAAAAAAAGGAAGCAAATTTTGTTTTGTACCATTCTTCTTGGTTTTTGAAAACAAGGTTGGTCAATTTATTTTCACATAACATGTCTTTTGTACCTTGTTTAGCTTTGATGAGTTTACTTATTGCACTTTACTAGTTAAAGCTTTGTAGTGCATGTTGTGGTGGAAAGATGTTTATAGTTTTTGATTATACTGTCTTAATCTTGAAGTCACATGTTTTTGAATATTGAACTTGAACTTTTAGAGAAAGGCATAAATAACCATCTCACCACTGTTCACTAGCCAATCATGAACACCTTAGTGCATATCTTAAGATTTTGTGCTTAAGAAAGTGTAGCACATGCCCAAAAAGAACATAAGGTGAAGCCTCGGTTTAAACTACTTAATACTTAAAATTGGTGTGTACTATTAGGCTTGATGCCATACTCACATGACTTAAAATTGGTATGTATATTATGAGGTATAAATACAAGAAACTTACATGACTACAAGCTTATGATCTAGGAGATGTAGGAGTTATATGATGTAACTCTTTATGTGATAGTCTCTTTAATTCTTTGTGATGAATTTTGTAGACTTTGTTGAAAGTTCAATAACGTGTAAAAAAAAAACACCTTTGAACGTTTAGACCCCCAAAATAAAACTTAATCAATTCAAACAATATGTCAAACAACAAGTGTGCGGAAACTTAACATATGCTAACATACGAAATTGATTAAATACTATCTAAGCCATAACAAATTAAAATCCACAGCAGATAATTTAAAGGCAGAGATAGAGGAAGGAAGATGCAAACACAAAGACAACACGCGATGTGTTATCGAAGAGGAAACCGAAGTCCTCGGCGAAAAACCTCTCCGCCGCCCTCCAAGCGGTAATCAATCCACTAGAAAATATAGTTGGGATACAAGGACAGCAATAGACCCTCCAAGCCTAATCTACCCAGTGCACCTAAGCCCTCCAAGCTTCTTGCTCCAACGAGGTTGCGCCGAACCTTTTTCTTTTCTAGCTTCCCGGATTCCGCTACTAGACCGTAGCATCAACCAATGAAGATTGGCTCCTTCCTAACTGCTTCCCAGAAATCCAAACAACTGTCTCACAGTGATGATGATGGTGAGAACCAGGTTTGGTATAATACCTCTCAAGGATTTGACAATGGAGAGGAAGAGAGATGAGGAATTTGAAGAGATTCTAAGGTAGAGATTGTGGGTGAAACAATCTGGCTTTTCTTTAGGGTTTCTTTCTCAAAATTCTCTCTGGAAGCTCTCTTTCAATCGTGGGTAATAGGGGTATTTATACTGGAGTGGAGAGGAATGTGAAACGTCAGAATTCTATAAAACAGGGGTGGCTCGCGGCTTGACCTCGCGGCTTGACTGAGTCGCGAGATCCAGTCGCGAGATAACCGTATGGCCAGTTGTCCTGTTTTGTCCTGTAGTGCTCCAGCTAGCAGACTGTTCACCTTCCAGCATGCTTGGCACGTGAGGTTGCTTCTGGCGGCTTGAAGCCGCGAGTCACCCGCGAGACCCAGCCGCGAGACTCTGTTTTCTTGCACACTCTTGAGCAAACTTCACTCTATCTCACTCACTACCCTTACATCAAACCCACCTAAATACAGGGTTACTAAATGCTGAATTACAAGCAAATTTGGCACGGAATAAAGCCAATTAGATGGTTGAATAAATTCAACCTTACATTTGTGATTGATTGTTATTCACATATCACCTTACATGTATCTCAAACTTTTGCTAGTTACACACACTACACGAGTTACTCTTTGCTAAACTTTGTACATATTATTGTGTGTGTTTATGGTCTAACCAACCAAGTTTGGCAAATACCTTGAATTTTGTGTAAAATTAATTTGTTACTTGAAAATTTGTAGAGAATGCAAAAAATTTTGTTTTTGGGGAATTTGGGCTTAAAATTCTTGTTTTTGAAAATCATATCATCTTATACTCATGCATTATTGTTCTTAAATTTCAATACTTTGAGTTGATTCCAAATGTCTTTTCCAAAAACTGTGTTTTTTCCTCAAATTTGGTGAGCCTCTGCCATTTCGATTGATCCATTCTGTTTTTTGATCGATCGAAAATTTTTAAATTTGATAGAGAGAGCCTCTGTCTGTTTCGATCGATCGAAACTGATTTTCGATCAATCGAACTTGTTTCAAATTGTTTAAATAGAGTCTCTGTCTATATCGATCGATTGGAACTTGTGAAACATGTTTTTTAAAAAGGTCAGATTGTCTCTTTCAAAAGGACTTTTTCAAAACGTTTTTCAACTTTTCTCTCTCTTCGACTTGGCTAAGGCTCCAACATCGATTTTTTGTCGTTTTCCTCCAAGTTTTTTGCAAGATTTTTGTCCTTAAAGGCCGGTAAGTCTCTTTTGCCCTCCCTTTTGCATTTTATTTCATATTTTCATGCATTTTTCATGCATTGTTGAGGATATTTTCGGCACTTCCTATATATTGGGGTTTTTGATGATTCAAACCTATTTTGGTAAAATTGATCAATGGGTTTTTGTACTAGGATGCTATAATGATGATTTTTGTAGTTTAATTTGATCAATTTTTTCGTTTTTGAAAAATTGGAAACTCTAGGGTTTGAAATTGATCTGAATTGGGGATTTTGTCTAATTGGGTTAAATTGATAAAATTGAGTTGTCAAATTGATGTATTTGGTCATTATTTTTTGAATTCTATCATGTGTGATGATCAATTCGTCAATATTTTTCAAAATGATCAAGTGGTTTTCCAAATTTTGGGGGTTTTTGTCTTAATATCTCTATGTTCAAGTCAATTTTATGAATTTGAACTTTTTGGACTTAATTCACTACATTAGAACATGCATCATACCATTTAAATTTGTCATCCATCATATAGATTTTAATTCTATATTTTTTTTGTGCTAACTTGCAGTCTGCCCTTGGTTTTGTGTTTTGTTTTTTTGCTCTGTGTTTTGGTCCTTATCTTAGCACCATGCCTAGGAAAACTAGAGCCAATAGGACCCCTTCCACTTCCTCTATATCTCCCTCTAGGGTTAAGGAGTTTAGGAATGATAAGTGCAGAGAGGCCTATGAGACTTTAAACCGTAAGCGTAAGATTTGGACTGAACGAGTTGTTGTCTTAAATGGGCTTGATCCGTCCATTAGGGCCAATTTTGAGTCTAGAGGTTGGCTGCCTCTCTTAGGGATAGATTATCCACCCCCGACCGCCCTGATTAGATAGTTCTTCTCGAACCTCTCTTGCCACGTCTATGATTCCAACACCCTTGTTAGGAGTTGGATACGAGGTGTTGAGTTCACCATTACCCCTAAGGTAGTGTCTGAGGCTCTTGGGGTGCCGGTTATTCGGGAGCCTATCTATCCCTATGATAAGTCACCCTTATTAGATGTAGTCATGTCATACATCACTGGGTCATCTATCCAATGGGGTTTTGATCCTCGGATCACGTCCGCTGAATTTATCGAGACTGCTTATCTTTTCTTTAGGATAGTGTGTCATTCATTCTGGCCTATTTCTCACTTCCACACCATCCCTTTCGAGCGATGTGTGTTTTTGTATGCATTTGTTTCTGGAGCATCTATCAGCTTTCCTCATTTGTTCATTCGTTCTTTGAATGAGGTTCATAAGAGTTTTGCCGTAGGGCATTCGCTGATTCATCCTATTTTAATTCATAGGATTTTGCTCTTTTTAGGTCTAGATGGTTTTCCATTTGGTGAGCCTGTTCATGTTGTTGCTCCCATAGGTGCCACCTTTCTTCGTCAGAGGGCTGCTCACTTGTAAGTTGCTCTTTCTCGTCCTTGAGGTGCGTCATCTAGTGGTGTTCCCCTTCTTCCCTCTTCTACAGGTACTGATGCTGCTAAGACATCCAGTGTTGTTGCTGATAATGATGTTCCTCCACCGACTGCTTCAGATGATTCAGACATTCGTAACATGTTGGATCATGTCTTGACTGTTCAGACGGCTTATGGATAGATTTTGGTGGACATGCTCGATGAGATCCGTGCCTTGCGTGCGGAGTTGGTGTAGTTTAGACCACCTCCCTTTTGATGATAGATTCTGTTTGCTCTTTGGCATTCCGTCACAAAAAGGGAGAGTACTTTGTAGAGTTTTTGCTTTCAGGGGGAGTATATGTTTTTGGTTGGAGCTTGTGGAGTTTAGATTGTATCTAGGTGCTTCACTTTGTACTTTACATTTTTAGCTCTTGCCATGTTTTTGATGAGATATTCATGTTAGGGGGAGTTTTATGTTTTGTTGGTACTTTATATGTTTATTGTTTCAAACTGCTTATTGATTTATATTTATGAGTTATTCATTGATATATGTCTTTATTTATGTGTTGTTTGAAATCAAGAAGTTAATTTGTTTACTTGTATTGTTTCCACACATGCGTTTATGCATTTTGTTTAGTATTTCAGGAAATATACAGGTTGATTCAATTGAGCTGCTGTTTACACTTGCAACTGATGGATAGTAGTTGGGATTGAATTTGTTTTATGAGCATTATTTTGTAAAGGGCTTTTTATTTTGTAAACTTTGAGCTTCTCGTTGTGTTTTGTCACAGATTGCCAAAGGGGGAGTTTGTTAGGTTCTAAAGTCTTAGGATTTTATGTATTTAGAACTCTAATTTGTATTGTTGGCAAACCATGATCAAAACAATGTGTTTAGAAGTGTTTTAGTCTAGCTCAAAGTTGTGCTTTTATGTAAAGTTGGAATCGAGTTAAAGCTAGAAAGTAATGTGCCTTTCGGCCTGGCTCGATCGATCGAAAGACAGACTCGATCGATTAAAGCTCGGGCAGAATGATTTTTTGCAGATTTGTCCAACTCAGTCCTAGGTGTTTTAAAATGTTTTTAGGGTTTTTTATTTGTCCTAAGTATAAAAGGCAAACCCTAACCACGTTTTAGTGTTGCTCATAATTGCGGTTTGTGTAAATCTCTTGTGAGATCTAGAGGAACTTTCCTTTACACAAACTTAGAGTTTTCAAGGAGAAGATTTATCTACGCGTTGATGATCAATTCAGTTTCTTCCATTGAAGTTTAAAGAAAACACAAGCGGGTGTGATTGTATCTGGTGGTGAATCCAAGAAAGAAGGAGTCTGTGGATTCGGAGCTTGCACGTGGTCGTGTAAATAAGTTCTACTGATTGGCAGCAATAAGAAGTTGAGCATGGGGACTTGTAAGTTTTATTATATAAATTTCGATTCTTTCAAGATAGTGGATTCAAGTTTACCTTAAGGATATCTAGGTCAAATCCTCCCTAGGTTTTTACCGGTTTGGTTTCCTGGGTGATCATATCTTGTGTTTTTTTTTTCTACTGCTTTGCATGATTTGATCTTTGATATTGTGATAACCTAGACTTGTTTAATTGGACTAAGTAACAACTTGGCTAATTACCTAGGTTTATCCAATTGTGTTTTTAAGGAGTCTAAAAACTATCATCGATCGATCGAACTTGTTTCAAATTGTTTAGATAAAGTTTCTGTCTGTTTCGATCGATCGTGGTTGTTTTTTGATCGATCGAAACTCGTGAAACATGTTTTTTAAAAAGTCAGATTGGACTTTTCAAAGGCATTTTTCAAAAAGATTTTCAAACTTTCCTCTCTCTCCGACTTGGCTAAGGCTCCACCAATGATTTTTTGTCGTTTTCCTCCAAGATTTTTGCAAGGTTTTTGTCCTTGAAGGCCGGTAAGTCTCTTTTGTCCTTCCTTTTGCATTTTATTTATTGTTTTCATGCATTTTTCATGCATTGTTGTGGGTATTTTCGGCACTTTCTATATATTGGGGTTTTTGATGATTCAAACCTGTTTTGGTGAAATTGATCAATGGTTTTTTGCTCTAGGATGCTATAATGATGATTCTTGTAGTTTAATTTGATCAATTTTGTGGTTTTTGAAAAATTGAAAATTCTAGGGTTTGAAATTGTTCCGAATTGGGGATTTTGTCTAATTAGGTTAAATTGATGAAATTGGCTTGTCAAATTAATGTATTTGGTCATTAATTTTTGAATTCTATCATGTGTGATGATCAATTCGTCAATATTTTTTCAAATTGATCAAGTGGTTTTCCAAATTTTGGGGTTTTTGTGTTAATACCTCTATGTTTAAGCCAATTTTGTGAATTTGAACTTTTTGGACTTAATTCACTGCATTAGAACATGCATCATACCATTTAAATTTGTCATGCATCATATAGATTTTAATTCTATATTTTTTTTGTGCTAACTTGCAGTTTGCCCTTGGTTTCGTGTTTTGTTCTTTTGCTCTGTGTTTTGGTCCTTATCCTAGCACCATGCTTAGAAAAACTAGAGCCCATAGGACCCCTTCCACTTCCTCTGAGTCTCCCTCTAGGAGTGAGGTGCTTAGGAATGACAGAAGCCGAGAAGCCTTTGACACCTTGATCAGTAAGCGTAAGATTTGGGCTGAGCGAGCTGTAGTCTTAGATGAGCTTGATCCGGCCATTAGGGCCAATTTTGAGTCTAGAGGTTGGTTGCCTCTCTTAGAGATAGATCATCTACCCCCGACCGCCCTGATTAGAGAGTTCTTCTCGAACCTCTCTTGCCATGTCTATGATTCCAACACCCTTGTTAGGAGTTGGATATGCGGTGTTGAGTTCACCATTACCCCTAGGGTAGTGGCTGAGGCTCTTGGGGTGCCGGTTGTTCAGGAGTCTGTCTATCCCTATGATGAGTCACCCTCATTAGATGTAGTCATGTCATACATCACTGGGTCATCTATCCAATGGGGTTTTGATCCTCGGATCACATCCGCTGAGCTTACCGACACTGCTTATCTTTTCTTTAGGATAGCGTGTCATTCGTTGTGACCTATTTCTCACTTCCGCACCATCCCTCTAGAGCGATGTGTGTTTTTGTATGCCTTTGTTTCTAGAGCGTCTATCAGTTTTCCTCATTTGTTCTTTCGTTCTTTGAACGAGGTTCATAGGAGTTCTGTCATAGGGCATGCGCTTATTCATCCTATTTTCATTCATAAGATTTTGCTTTTTTTAGGTCTAGATGGTTTCCCGTCTGGTGAGCCTGTGCATGTTGTTGCTCCTATAGGTGCCACCTTTCTTAGACAGAGGGCTGCTCACTTGCGAGTTGCTTCTTCCCGTCCTAGAGGTGCGTCACCTACTGTTGTTCCCCCTCCTCCCTCTTCTACAGGTGTTAATGCTGCTGAGACATCAGGTGTTGCTGCTGATGATGATGTTCCTCCATCGACTGCTTCGGATGATTCAGACATTTTTCGCACGTTGGATCATGTCTTGACCATTCAGGCGGCTCATGGACAGATTTTGGTGGACATGCTCGATGAGATCCATGCCTTGCGTGCAGAGTTGGTGCAGTTTAGACCACCTCCCTTTTGATGATAGATTCTGTTTGCCCTTTGGCATTCCGTTACAAAAAAGGGGAGTACTTTGTAGAGTTTTTGCTTTCAAGGGGAGTATATGTTTTTGGTTGGAGCTTGTGGAGTTTAGATTGTATCTAGGCGCTTCACTTTGTACTTTACATTTTTAGCTCTTGCCATGTTTTTGATGGGATATTCATGTTAAGGGGAGTATTATGTTTTGTTGGTACTTTATATGTTTCTTGTTTCAAACTGTTTATTGATTTATATTTATGAGTTATTCATTGATATATATCTTTATGTGTGTTGTTTGAAATCAAGAAGTTAATTAGTTTACTTGTATTGTTTCCACACATGCGGTTATGCGTTTTGTTTAGTGTTTCAGGAAATATATAAGTTGATTCAATTGAGTTGCTATTTACACTTGCAACTAATGGATAGTAGTTAGGATTGAATTTGTTTTATGAGCATTATTTTGTAAAGGGTTTTTTATTTTGTAAACTTTGAGCTTCTAGTTGTGTTTTGTCACGGATTGCCAAAGGGGGAGTTTGTTAGGTTCTAAAGTCTTAGGATTTTATGTATTTAGAACTCTAATTTGTATTGTTGGAAAACCATGATCAAAACAATGTGTTTAGAAGTGTTTTAGGCTAGCTCAAAGTTGTGCATTTAAGTAAAGTTGGAATCGAGTTAAAGCAGGAAAACATTGTGCCTTTCGGCTTGGCTCGATCGATCGAAGCTCGGGTAGAATGATTTTCTGCAGACTTTTCCAACTCAGCCCTAAGTGTTTTAAAACGTTTTTAGGGTTTCTTATTTGTTCTAAGTATAAAAGGCAAACCCTAGCCATGTTTTAGTGTTGCTCATTATTGCGGTTTGTGTAAATCTCTTGTGAGATCTAGAGAAACTTTCCTTTACACAAACTTAGGGTTTTCAAGGAGAAGATTTATCCACACCTTGATGATTAACTCAGTTGCTGCCATTGAAACTTAAAGAAAACACAAACGGGTGTGCTTGTATCTGGTGGTGAATCCAAGAAAGAAGGAGTCAGTGGATTCGGAGCTTGCACGTGGTTGTGTAAGTAAGTTCTACTAGTTGGTAACAATAAGAAGTCGAGCGTGGGGGCTTGTAAGTCTTATTGTATGAACTTCGATTCTTTCAAGATAGTGGATTCAAGTTTACCTTGAGGATAGTTAGGTCAAATCCTCCCTAGGTTTTTACCGGTTTGGTTTCCTGGGTGATCATATCTTGTGTTATTTATTTTCCGCTGCTTTGCATGATATGATTGTTTGATTATGATAACCTAGATTTAGAATTTGGACTAAGTAACAACTTGGCTAATTACCTAGGTTAATCCAATTGTGTTTTAAGGGGTCTAAAAACTATCATTATATATTGATACATCATTTTTAAATGTAATGTAAAGAGTTCTACTATTATAATAAAAATATGAAAATATTTTTTCAACAAGTTGAGATGTCAATTTACCATAATGTAAAATAAAATAAAATTATACCCAAACCCACAATAGTTCAAAATAAGATTATTATAAAGATATTGTGAGATTTTTTTTTTTTT
Source organism: Quercus lobata (assembly GCF_001633185.2). NCBI lineage: Eukaryota > Viridiplantae > Streptophyta > Magnoliopsida > Fagales > Fagaceae > Quercus > Quercus lobata. The sequence continues at coordinate 44,714,334 of NC_044911.1, read as the reverse complement.
TTTTTTTTTGTACATGAAATTTCTCTAATAAAAATAGTAAGTAACTATTTATTTATTATATTATTGATTTGACATTAATAATATTTATTGATATTTTGATTTAGGATCTGATCATTTCATATTTAACAGCCTCCATATTATTCACATTGATAATATGAATAGTGATATTTATTATACACACCGTGTCATACACAATTTTACCTACACTCATAAAATACACTAAAATTGTAACTCACGATTTCAATACATATTATAGATCTGTATAAAGTTATGTGTGAAACGTTTGTGTAATAGTAATTACGCTAAAATATATGATTACCTAATATATAAGTGTCATGTGAAACATTTCACATCAAGAAATGGGAGACAAAATAGATGACAGATTCATCTATGAATTTGTGACCACACACCACATGACAAGATGGAATAAAATTAGGCTACGGCCCATTGGAAACGTGTTGAGAGCTTCTTCTTGGAACTAGCAAAGAACTTTATTATGCGCTGTCTGTGATTGTGGATGCGGTCCAGGTTCTTGTCTCCTACAAAAGTCTCCAAGATTGTGGATCCAGGTTCTTTGTCCGATTGAAAAGTCTTGCCACTCATATGTTTCTCATCATTTAATTTGCTCATCTATGAAATATGGCCACTTATTGTGGTCACGATTTGGGTTTTTCTAGTAGAAAAGCCTGAACAAATTATATCTCACTCGGTCTAAACAAATGGTATAAACAAAAAGTCATGCACGGGCAGTGCCGATTGTAGGAAATTTTTTTAAGGTAGTCACTAAAAATTTAAATTATATAAAATCTAATAATGTGATAATTTGAATATTTGCTACAATTGTGAATCAAGTTATTAAGGAGAGCAAAATTGTTGCGATTGCAAAGCCAAAAAGAGTATAACTATCATCACCATCAAAGAGAACTCACAACCACAATATTTTTCTTAGTACCATTTTTTAAGAAAAAAAATAAAATTAGAGATTATTTTATTGAATAGGTTGAATGATCTACAAATTTAAATGATTAGCGATTTTTATCTTTTTGTTTTATAATAGGTTTTTTGTTGAACAATTTGTTCACTTGTTGTTTGGTCTTGTCTTTTTTTGTTTGGTTTATGTTTGTTGTTATTTGGGATAATATTTATTGTTGTTATTTAAGAATTTTTTTTTTAATTTATAAAAGGGATTAAGGATTATGTTTGGGGGGGTAGAATTAATTTTGGTGTAATGCTAAATCCACAACATTTTTCAAGATATGCAGAGAACATCACGTAACTTCTAGCCATAAGAACTAGTGAGAGAGATTGGACTTAGCATCACATGTCCTCGTTTGTGTATCAGAATAAAGCTTTTCATTCCATTTTTTCCCCTTTCCTTTTTCTCTTTTATCCTTAATTTTCTCTACTTTTTTTCTACTGCCGTTTTTTCCCAATAGAGATCTACTAGTGTATACACATAAGGGCACATAATGATGGAGGAAAAAAAATGGTGAAAATGAAAGATGTTTTAGAAAGCTAAGTTGCTTAGAGAAAAGAAAAAAATGAAGTAGTTCTTCAAGAGACACACTCTTGGAATAATACCTCATAGGCAAATATTTCTTGGATTCAAATTCAACTAGTTACAATGAGGGCAGCCTTGATTATTTATAGTTACATAAGCAAGCTACTGAGTTAGTTACAAGAACCCACCATGTGGCTGCCATGTGATTGGCCAAAGCCTAAAAATCTTCTCTAACTAACTAATAGGCTATTGTACTTATCACTAACAACCTATTAGCTAACTTTCTGTTACAAGTGGTAAAGGCTATTAAAGGTAAAAATGAACTACTTATCATACAACATAAGCACCAGTAACAACCAGCTTTAGAAGTGAATTACATCACATAATGAATTACATGTTAAATTTTTGTTATTGGTTTTAATTTGTGCTCCTTTGCATAAAGTAGTTTTTTTTATACATACTGGTCCTTATTTATCCAAAAAAATATTTGTTACTGCTTAAAAAATGACTTTAAGTAAAAATGTGTGGTTTCTGCAAATTCATATGAAACATGTGTTAATGATAGAAGACTAAACAACACTTTTGACCCTTAAAGTTTGGGGTTGTTTTTACTTTGGTCATTTTTACATTTCAGAATTTTTCATATTGCCCTCATGTTTGATTTCGTTTACATATTGGCCCTACCATTCATTTATGTTGGTAATCTAACTATTAGTGCTAGATAAGGGTTATCCATTAATAAACATCACTCATATAATGCCAAGCGTCACTAGATTACAAATGGAAATGGATGGCAAGGAAAAGATGAAAACATAATCAAACTTGAAGGGCCAAAATGATAATTTTTAAGCATAAAGTACCAAAATGAAAACAACCCCAAACTATAAGTGACAAAAGTGTACTTTAGTCTTTTTTTTTTCAATATTTTAAAATAAAAGAGAAGATTCTGAAGATGTACATTTAATATACAATTAAACTTCCTTTACTTCCTATTGACTACTGGATGCTGAAATGATGAACTAACGCAGCTAATTCTACACAAATCATGGTGTATTGTTGTGTTTCAGGAGTATTATGTTCATATGATTCAAGTGCTTCACAGATTCTAGAGTTAGGTGTGAGTGAGTTTTGTTCAACTGTTCCCAACTCACGTGTTAAGTCTAGAGTCTGTTTTAGGGTTTTGTCACGGAATAGCCAAAGGGGGAGATTGTAAGGTTGAATTTATTCAACCATCTAATTGGCTTTATTCCGTGCCAAATTTGCTTGTAATTCAGCATTTAGTAACCCTGTATTTAGGTGGGGTTTGATGTAAGGGTAGTGAGTGAGATAGAGTGAAGATTGCTCAAGGGTGTGCAAGAAAACAGAGACTCGCGGCTGGGACTCGCGGGTGACTCGCGGCTGCAAGCCGCCAGACGCAGCACACGTGCCAAGCATGCTGGAAGATGAACAGTCATGCAAGCTGGAGCACTACGACAAAACAGGACAACTGGCCATACGGTTATCTCGCGACTGGATCTCACGACTTAGTCAAGCCGCGAGGTCAAGCCGCGAGCCACCCCTGTTTTGTAAAACCTGACGTTTCACATTCCTCTCCCACTCCAGTATAAATACCCCTTTTACCCACGATTGATAGAGAGCTTCCAGAGAGAATTTTGAGAGAGAAACCCTAAAGAAAAACAAGATTGATTCACCCACAATCTATACCTTAGAGTCTCTTCAAATTCCTCAACTCTCTTCCTCTCCATTGTCAAATCCTTGAGAGGCATTATACCAAACCTGGTTCTCACCATCATCATCACTGTGAGACAGCTGTTTGGATTTCTGGGAAGCAGTTAGGAAGGAACCAATCTTCATTGGTTGATGCTACGGTCTAGTAGCGGAATCCGGGAAGCTAGAAAAGAAAAAGGTTCGGCGCAACCTCGTTGGAGCAAGAAGCTTGGAGGGCTTAGGTGCACTGGGTAGATTAGGCTTGGAGGGTCTATTGCTGTCCATGTATCCCAACTGTATTTTCTAGTAGATTGTTTACCGCTTGGAGGGCGGCGGAGAGATTTTACGCCGAGGGCTTCGGTTTCCTCTTCGATAACACATCGCGTGTTGTCTTTGTGTTTGCATCTTCCTTCCTCTCTATCTTTGCCTTTTTATTATCTGCTGTGGATTTTATTTTGTGTTGGCTTAGATAGTTTTTAACCAATGTCATATTATAGCATATGTTAAGTTTCCGCACATTAGTTGTTTGACATATTGCTTGAATTGGTTAAGTTGAAATTTGGGGGTCTAAACGTTCAAAGGTGTTTATATACGTTTTTGAACTTTCAAAACTAATTAGAATGTGTCATACCAATAATCCAATTGAAATGAAGCAAATTAAAGTCTATGTTCCTTGAATCTCAGTTTAATTGGGTACTGTTATTGTAGCACATGATCTAGTTAGTAAATTCCTTGTGTATATGATTGTTTGGCTGATTTGTTTGTCATTCATTCCTTATCAATGGCTTGTGTTATTCTTATTTGTCTCTTATTTAGGGATAGAGTTGTTTGTAAGGCCCTGTTATATTTTATAAGCTCCAACTTCATGCCTTTGCACAAGGTTGTTAAAATCAGGATTCTACATAGGTTCAGTGTAAGGACTTTATAGATCTAATCGTAGAATCGAATTGAGGATTGTACAATCCTAGTTTTCTTCAAAACTAAAGACAAAGAACATTAGTAATGATTATGTATGTTAAATAATCATTAAAATTGTCCTTCATAAATGTCAAAATTTAATATAGTGTAATTTTTTATTCTATATAGGACTACATTTCTATTAACTAGAGTAATATTATAGCATGCATTTCTATTAACTAGAGTAATATTCTCTTCTTTTTTTAAAAAAAAAAAAAAGAAAAGAAAAACAAAACAGAAAAAAAATTTCTCCAATTTTTTTTTTAGTTAGGAACTAAGTGCCAAACTACAAATAGATAAGTAAAGGAAAATGCTTTCCAAGATCCAAGTTGCAACTCCAAAATAAGCCAAGATATAAAAGAATTAAAGTTAACTACACTCTTTATGTTTCCAAAAAAAATTTACCAGAAAATTTTGATTGAAATAGCATTTAAATTTATAAAAAAAAAATATGGACTAAGATTTGTATGCCGGTGCAGAATGGTGGTATTGATGCTCCTAAGGTTCCTCTGGTGGAATGGGCTAAGGTTTGTATGCCGGTGCAGAATGGTGGTTTAGGGATTCGACAACTGAGAAGATTTAATTCTACTTTGTTAGGCAAACGGTTGTGGTGATATGGAACGGAGAGAGATGCCCTTTGGAGGAAGGTCATTGAGGCTAAATATGGGGATGAAGGGGGTAGTTGGTGTACCAAACCGGTGTTAGGGACCTATGGTGTTAGTGTGTGGAAATCCATTAGAAATGGTTGGCTGGACTTTTCTAAACTTCTTTGGTTTGATGTGGGTGATGGTATTAGTATAAAGTTTTGGGAGGATTTATGGTGTAGGGATTGTTCCCTTAAGGAAGCATTTCCAGAATTGTATAATATTAGTTAGGCAAGGGAGTTTTTTGTGTTAGAGGTGATGCGTTTCTCTAATGGGAGGCTTCATTGGGACATTCGGTTCTGATGTCCACCACAAGATTGGGAGTCAGAATCATTTGATCTTTTTTGGGTTGTGCTTTATTCCACGAATGTGCAAGGTGCTGGCGATGACAAACTTTGCTGGAAGGCAGCAATGAGAAGAGGTTTTAAGGTTCGAGGCTTCTATCACTCTTTATCTTCTTCTTCTGTCATTGATTTTCCTTGGAAAATGGTGTGGCAATCCAAGGTTCCTCCTAGAGTAGCATTCTTTTCTTAACTACAAATAATCTTTGGAAGAGGCATATTGCAATGTTAAAGTGGTGCTTTATGTGTAAATGGTGTGGAGAATCAGAGGATCATCTTCTTCTTTATTGTCCTATAGCATATGAGTTGTGGTCTATGGTGTTTGTTTGTTTGGTATACATTGGGTTATGCCGTATAAAGTTAGTGAGGTATTAGTTTCTTGGCAGGGGAAGTATGGTAGACATCGAAATATAGGTTTATGGAGGTTTGTGCCACATTGTTTGTTTTGGTTCTTATGGCGAGAGTGGAATGCTAGATGCTTTGAGGATTGTGAACGGTCTATTCTTGACATTAAGTTTTTTTTTTTTCCGTACTCTCCTTGAGTGGGGTTTAGTTTTGCCTTCCTATTCTTGTTTTTCTCTCCCCAATATTATAGATCATTGTAATCTGGGTTTTTGATTTGTGCCACCGTAGTACAATCCCAGTGTACTTGGTTGGTTTTCTTAATAAAATTTCTTACGTTACTTATCAAAAAAAGAAGTTGTTACAATAATATTCTAAATCTGATGTTGACGTGAGTCACTGTTACAATTCATTGAACAATAGTATTTCTCCAAAGAGATCCAAGATGTGAGTAGCATCTTAATAATATTTAAAATCTATATAGGTATCCTTCTCTACGCGTTGCTTACATAGATGAAAGGGAGGAGATAGAAAATGGAAAATCTCAAAAGTTATATTACTCTGTTCTTGTCAAGGGAGGGGAGATGTTAGATGAGGTATGAAACAATAGCATATAGTTTTTTGATCTATTTTGAAAGCTCGGATTTGTGCTAATACACAAGAGATTGTTCAGACCCCAATTAAAAATTATGGCTAGATTGTTTTTAATCTAATTTAGACTAAGTGTGGAACAAGAGTAAATAAGCGCAATGAACTAATAACTCTATCCTAAGCCATATTCTTTCATCATCATCAATAAAATGAAAGTTTAAAGAGTAGGGAAGAGAGATGCAAACACAAGATAACACCGAAACGTGTTATCGAAGAGGAAATCGAAGAACTTGGCGAAAAACCTTTTCGCGACCCTCTAAGTCGAAATCAATCCACTAGAAAATAAAGTTGGAGTACACGAATAATAAAAGACCCTCCAAGCCTAGTTTACCCATGTACTTGAGCCCTCCAAGCTCCTGCTGGCAATGGACTTCTTGGAGTTATGTATTCTCTAGCTTTTTGGATCCCGTAATATGCCCGATTGTATCTATCAAGCCTCACTGGCTTCTTTTAGCAAATTCTCAAAACTTCTTAAGCTCCAAAACACTTTCTACACTCTGAATAGGTGTGGGTTGTGTTTGAGTATAAATCTCCTCTCAAGGTATGATAATGGGAGAGGGAAGGAGAAGAAGTTAAAATGATTTCTCACTAAGGATGAGTAGTTCTCTCTTTAAAAGATGAGTGTGTTGTGTTGTAAAAAACCTATTTAGGGTTTTTCTCTCTGAATGGCCTTGTTTACTTTTGTGAGTAATGAGGGTATATATAGTATGGGTGAAGGGTAAAAAAGTCACATTTAAAATCCTCCAGACAGAGAGTTTCGCGGGTACCTCACGAGATGGCCTGTCTCGCAAAGCACTTGCGAAATGCAATCTAGCACTTGACTCTTCAGCTTCCAGCACGTGCTTCTCACGTGCCCTTTTTGCGAAAACCTTTCCTTGCAAACTTCTTGCGAGCTAGTCACGAAACTATACTAATCTTCGTTTCATACTCAATTCTTCACTAACTTAATGATAAACCCAATACAATAAAATCCCACAAAATACAAGGAAAAAAATTAATGCAATTACAACACTTTTTGTCATGAAATAAAGCCAACATAAAACATAGTTGTAAATCGCAACTTCACATATTTATATTCTATTTATTGGCTGAATCCATAAAGTTTAAGCTGTTACTCCTACTAGGCATATAATTTGTTAAAATTGCATGCGATATTGGGCACAATTCCATGAAATCTCTTCAAAAAAATACCGAATTAGAATGTGCTAGAATATCAATCTAATTGAAATGAAGCAAATTATAGATTATGTTCCTTGAATCTCAGTTTAATTGGGTGTTGACATTGTAGTACATGGTCTAGTTAGTGATTTGATTGTGTATATAGCTAAGTTGGGTCTTTTATTTCTTATGCGTGGCATGTATCCTTTGTCTCTTATTTAAGGATATAAGTGTAGTATGTAAAGCTCTAATTTATATCTATATATATATATATATATATATATGTAAATGCTAAAACATAGTATTTATTGTTACTATGCTCCTGTTGCGCCACCTTATTTGCCACGTTATTAGCCACATAGTCATTATTTTTCTTATTTATTTTTTATTCCTAATTTCTTTTACAAAAAATTTATAAATAGATTATTGACTTTACAAATTCATCTTGGACGGTTTTAACTTTACATATAACTTTGCATTTCCATATTATTTGCTTTAATTTAGATGTTTGTTTGTTACAGGGGGCAGAAGTCAATGCACCTATGCATTGTTATTGATTCCGTTCCGTTTCGGCCGGAGTGGCCGAAATTTTTGGTACCGGAATACCTCACGTTCCACCTCGGGTCAAATTTCGGGCCGTTTCGGTCCATTCAGGAAAATTCTGGCCAAATTCCGGCCAATTCCAGCCGAGATGTAAATTTCGGCCGGTATTGGATTTGGCCTGTTATTAAAAAAAAAAAAAAAAGGTTATATTTGGGAGTTCTTTTGATGATGAATTTGATCCTTCTCTCATGGATGATGATGAGGAGGAGGAGTAAATCTTGTATTATTTGATATTTAGTTATTTATTTATTAGAATTGACAATTTTATGTTCTACAAGAATATATATAAATTATTTTTTAAGAACCCCGAAACACCCTGAAACGGTACGCCGAAATCGGCTGGTACCGAAATATTCCATTCCACTAGACAAATCGAAATGGGGTCCGAAACGGTATTAACAACAATGCACCTATGTAATACTAATAAATTTCTTTGTTTTTACCTTAATAGGAAATATACCGCATCAAGCTTCCAGGTTGTCCAGTAGATGTTGGTGAAGGGAAACCTGAAAATCAAAATCATGCCATCATCTTTACTCGAGGAGAAGCCCTGCAAACAATAGACATGAATCAGGTAGTTTCCCTTCTCCTTTATCTGATAATACATTATAAAGTTGACCTACTGTGTTTTCTTACCTTTTCTTTTCTTTTTTTAAGGATAATTACTTTGAAGAAGCTTTCAAAATGAGAAATGTACTGGAAGAATTCCTAAAACCTTAGCATAGCCAACAGAAACCCACGATATTGGGTTTGAGGGAGCATATATTCACTGGAAGGTCAGCCTGATTTATATCTTTAATTATAAATTGGATGTGAATAAGTTTTTGACTTTCTTATTTGTTTATTTACTGAAAGTTAACAAAATTACCGTTGCACTTATAAAAAGTGAGGCTTTAAAAAAATTTATATAAGCAAATAATTGAAAAAGTTAAAAGAAAAAAGAAGCTATCCAAAGATTCCAAACTCACCATTAAAACTCCGATACCGCAGTATGGTGCTCCCCTACATGCAAAGGCCAAGACAGGCTACCTATGCCCTTTTGTGTGTGTCCATATATATATATATATATATATTTTTTTTTTTTTTTTAAATTTTACAGAGACTTGTTTGGCTGTTTAAACTTCTTTTCTTTTTTCTTTTTTTAGCAGGATTTTGCAAAATAATATTATTTAAATACTTATTTTCCATAATAATGTTTTTTTTATTTAAATATTTGACAACTAAGCATTTTCTTACAGTTGTGTTTTGAAGGAAAATGTGTCTCTTGTAACTTTTATACAAGACATCCATGTAACAACCTAATGAATGAATATCATGTGGGAAATTAGTGAGACCAAATGTGACAAAGGAGTAGAAAACTAAATCACATGGAATTCACTTATTACGTTATTACTTGAGTGACTTAGTATAGTTGTTACAAGAGATACTTTCTCGTTTTGAAGACACCATTTGGTAGGGAGCACATCATCTGCAATTTCTCAACCTATAATCCCCTGCAATATACATGATTCAATTATAAACTGCCAACTAATTAACAAAAAATACATCAGTGCCAATTCAGGAATATGATATGTCAAACTCACTAGCCAAACCCCCCCAACATAGCTCACCTTCTTTCTTGTATCCAAACAATACCAAACCTCCATTACTCTTCCACCATCCGTGAGTCACTTTTGTCCACCAGTTATACTCTTTCTCTCTTTTTTCATTACTCCTTCCTCCCTCCTCACTGATCTCCTCTTTTCTCTCCTCACTTCATTTCACCTTCACCTGTCATTGCTGTGGGTTTTGCAAGATTGAAAGATAGGTTTAGAAATGATGGCAACTCCAAGCCAAACCCACATTTCTTTTATGCTTCAATTGTACTGGTGCCTGGTGGTGGGTGGGGGCTTTGGACCAGTTGATTTGTCAAGGCATATGCAAAGAATTCTGACCTTTAGAAATAAGATCCCCCAAGCTTTTAAGTTTTTTTTTTTTTTCTTTTTTTTCTTTTATTCTTAGCTAATTGCCCTCACATTTGAGAAAGAGCAATGTGAGGAACACAACTACTTTCACAACTTATTAGGGTGACAAGTTTGGGTTGAAGCAAAAATATCTCGTTCACATGGGTCTTCTACTAAAACCACTTTTATTATGTTCCAATCACAAACCGTAAAATTTTTGTCTCCATACTTATTGTTTATAAATAAATAATAAATAAATAAAGGTGAGCAAAATGACAAATGGCATGTCCTAAGGCTTATGGAAATGAAGATTTTCATCTCTTAACAAAATGAGTGATAATGGAAATGAAGCAATTCACACTATAGAAAACATCACACTGATTTTATTAGTATATCTTATTTTTCCCCCTTGTATTTTGCAGTTTTTCATCACTTGCACAGTTTGTGTCCAATCAGGAGACTAGTTTTGTAACTATCGGGCAACGAATTTTGGCAAATCCTCTCAGGTGAGCATAAAGTTTTAATCCACATGGAATTAGTGCTTATGTGATTCTATATATATTTTATTGTCAACATTCACATGGCAATCTTTAAGTCACTCTTTGACTGTGTTTTGTTTTATGTCTTTTTCTGCTTCCATCAGCAAATAGGGAGTTTTATTTTTATTTTCAGGGTGTGTGTGTGGGGGGGGGGGGGGGGGGGGGGCACCATTCTTAGTCACAAAAGCTATTTTTGCTTATATATATTTCTTCTAGCCCTAAAGGAATCAAAATAACATTTGTAGCACTTAACTTTAAGGTCAAATACCCAACTTAAAGCAACCCTCAGGAACAATCATGTTACAACTAAGTATGTGGCAAGTTTAGATGAATCTACATCTATAGATTTCATGAATATTCACACATTGTGCTTCACTCAAGTTGGCAAGTTTATATGAACCAATGTCTGCAAAAGCTTCCTAAGGACTTGCCATTGTTCTAAACTCTTGATGGAAAATAAAATAGAGATACCTCTTAGATGTTTGTGATAATATTTTTTGTGTATATGCCTATAAGTTGTATTTCGAATAGCTTCCTTCCATTAAAAGAATAAGTCCGTCCTAGAGAGTGAGATCATTGAGTTTCAAAACCCATTAAATGTGAGTGTAACTTATCTATTAGAAATTATGAAAGAGTATATTGTATTTCTCAAGTATTAAACTATTCAAGAGTGCTTTTATATAGGAGGCATATAAGTGCATTACAAGACATATAAGTGCAATACAAGTATGTGTGCTACGCAATAATGTGTGTGCTATGCAATTATGTGTTAGGTGCAAAGGAAAGTGGGCCTAAAGCTGAATGGATCTATACACATCAACAATCCCCCTCTAAGCCAAGGAGGGTGAGAACCAACTTGAGTACAAGTATTTGTGCTACAATTATGTGTGAGGTCCAAGACAAGGAAAGTGGGCCTAAAGCCGAATGACTATACACATTAACAACCCCCTCAAACTCAAGGAGGGTGAGAGACCAACTTGAGTTTTTCAATCAAAGCATGAAGGTGGCTCGTAGGGTGTGACTTGATGAAGGTCTCTGCAAGTTGATCTTGAGAGGATTCATATAGTAACTTGAGAAAGCCCTAGAGCAAATGATGACAGACAAAATGGCAATCAATCTCGATGTGTTTGGATCGTTCATGGAAGACATCATTATGAGCAATTTGAATGCCACTCCAGTTATCACACAATAAAGAGGAGTGGCAGATGATGGGACAAACCTGAATCCTTGAGGAGCCATTGAAGCCAAATGAGTTCAAATGGGGTGTCAACAAGGGCACGATATTTAGCTTCAGTGCTGGAGCGGGCCACAACAATTTGTTCCTTGCTTCGCTAAGAGATCAAGGATGAGCCAAGAAGGAAGGAGTAACTAATGGTGAACAATCGATCAGTGGGGTATCTTGCCCAATTAGGATTAGAGTATGCACGGAGAACAAGACGAGACTAACCAAAGAAGTGAAGGCCATGAAAGAGAGTACCCTAAAGATATCGAAAAATGCACAAGACAACAATATAGTGAGTTGATCGTAGAGCAAATATAAACTGGCTCATCTAGTGAACAAAATAAGATAGGTTTGGATGAGTGAATCACAGGATCCAAAGCAATTTGAATCGCTGCATGATTGTCACAATACATAGCCAAAGTTAATTGCACATTACCTTGATTCCTCAAGTAGATGTTTAATCCACATAAGCTAATATGATGTATGATCCATGGCTCTATACTCAGCTTCTACATTAGAATGGGATAGAAGTTTCTGCTTCTTACTTCTCTAAGTAGACAAGTTGCTCCCTAAAAGGGTACAGTATCCAATAGTTGATATTCCATCTGAGGTGGATCCTGCCCATTCCGAACATGTAAATGCCTATTCTCATAAATGACCATTAGCCTTGTAAAGACATCCACAGCCAAGTAGACTTGGTGATGGGTCAGGTTGATCGAGTTCAATCTGGTCGAGTTCAGGTCAAAAACTTATTGGACTAAAATTGGTTGCTATTCCTCTGACTGTTACCCAGCCTTTGATGAGCAAGATCAACCAGGAATAATCAGTATTTTTCTAACATACCAAAAAAAAAAAAAAAGTAAAAAAAACTCGAAGATAAAAGTTGAATAATACATAATCCTTAAGTTTGTAGTCTGACAATTAATTCTAAATAGTCCATTAGTCTAATTAATTCTTTGTGTTAGGTATTTACAATGAATTTTTTTTCTGAATCTTTTTGGGTTGGCTCTATTGTGGCTTCCAACTTTCTGATAAAACTTTTAAATTCAATTGAGATGGACTCTTAATATTTTCAATATGCTACTTGTTGAATTTGGATTCAGATGCCGAGAATGGTGCTTAACTTTTGAAACTTTTCCAGTATTTCTCAAACTCAAGCTTTTTACTAAATTTGAACAGATTTTGGAGCAACCAAGACTCCAGTAACTTTTCTCAAAAAAAAAAAAAAGACTCCAGTAACTCCTCATTTGGATTGACTGTACGTTGATGATAGTTACAATAAGCTATGGAGGTCCAAATCCCCAAAACCTGTCTGTCAATAGAACTTTCTTAACGAATGATGGAAGTCTTTCAAATTTATTATTTCCAATTTAAAGTATTGGGTGTTACTTTGACAACCTTGCTTTGTTACCACAGCCTTTTGGATGGTGAATAATCTTCTGCCAGGCATCTATTTATAACATATGTAGTACTTAACTTTAAGTTCAAAATACACAATTTAAAGGAGAATTCATGTTAAAACAAGTATGGGCAAGTTGAGATGAATCCGCGTCTATAGATTTTATGTGGACTGATGTCTGCAAAAGATTCATTAGTACTCCCTCCGTCCCACTTTGTTTGTCCTGTTTGAAAAGTCAAATTTTTTAAGGGAACATCATTTATTGTCTTGTCTACCTTTTAAAAATGTATAAGTTTCCAAAATTACCCTTAAATAAATTTATCAAAAAATTGAATTATTAATAAAATAAGGGTATAATAGGAACATTAGTAAATTAATGACTTTTATTTTTAGAAATAGAACAATATTTTGGGACATCCCAAAATGGAATAAAGGACAAACAAAGTGGGACGGAGGGAGTATTTGCTATTGTTCTAAACTCTGGATGAATACTAAAATAGGGATTCCTCTCAGACTATATTGTGATAATATTCTTTGTATATTTGCTTATTAGTTGTAATTCAACTAGCTTCCTTCCATCAAAAGAATAAGGGAGAGGTAGAGAGTGGGGTCATTGAGTTTCAAAACCCATTAAATGCGAGTAATTTATCAAAGACAAAAAGGGTAAATTATATTTCTAGTTCCTAAGTTTTGAGATACGCTCGATTTTAGGCAATCGAATTTTAAAATTTTCAGTATTGGTCTCTTAAATATTTTTGTTCTCTCTTTCTATTCTCATCCATTTTTTACTTTTGAAGAAGTCTGTGATAATCTGAAGGAGAAAAGAGAAGAGACAAGATATGAGAGTTTATATGATTAATTTTGTCCTACATCCACGGGACAAAAGGTCAAAGGGTTACATTTTCACATTCACATTTCTTGATACATTACAATGGAATTAATATTTATAATGGGGATTACACAAAAAATCAATGATAATTTGAATTTGGATTGCTTATCTATTGCTTCAATCCTACGATTTTTTCTACCAGTCAATCCTGTGATTTATTAACCAATATTATGATTTTCTCTAACAATCAATATCTTGATTCGGTATTCGTTGACATGGAAAGTGCTGTTAGCTCTTCCTTTTGATTTGTTTGTATTCGCTTCAAGTGCAGTGAATTTACTGTCGTAAACACATTGTACATTTTTTATCAACAAAACTTTTAGGCAAAAATGTAAAACTGACCCTCTAACTTTCATTGTTTTTCATTTCAGTCCTCTAACTTTCAATTTTGTCAATTCAATCCTCTAACTTTCAATTTTTATCAATCAAAGGCTCCGTTACAACTCAATTTGCCGTTAGATATGCTTGAAACGACGCCGTTTTGCTTCTTTTTTTTTTTTAATAAATTCGGAATTAATGGTTATTGGCATTCTTTAGATTTTTCTTATTTTATTTTAATTCCGAATTTATAAAATAAAATAAAAAAAAAAGAGCAAAACGGCATCGTTTCAAGCATATTTAACAGCAGTTAGTTGTAATGGAGTCTTGAATTGACAAAAATTGAAAGTTAAAGGACTGAATTGACAAAACTGAAAGTTAGATGATTGAAATGAAAAACAGTGAAAGTTAAAGGGTCAGTTTTGCATTTTTGCCAAACTTTTATTACCTATCAAAAAAAAAAAGAGACATGGAAAGTGAATGATATTTTCCAACACTCCACCTCAAGTTATGCATTAATCTTCAATGAAATGCACAAATTGAATGCAATGATTGAACTGTTTTCCAAAGTTTTTATTTTTAGTTTTTTGGAGTGTCAGAATTTTTTTTTTTTTTTTTTTTTGAGAATATTTTTAACACACACAAAGAAATTTACAGTGGTATATATCCAAAAGGGCCTAACTTTTGGATACACACAACACAGGCTTTAAACCTATTTAACTCACACTCATTTTCCAATGTAAGATTAACTCACTGTTTTTTCTTTTGAGAATATTTTTAACACACACACGGGTAGAGGGGGAGAAGGTTTTTTAAAGAAACTTATAGTGGTGTATATCCAAAAGGGCATAACTCTTGGATACATGGAGTGCAAGGAAATTAGTCAACAAAGGTGAAACTTGGTATGAACCAATGTAGGTGCTTAAGAACACATAAAATTAACACCACCATTAAAATGGTGACTCCACCTCAATGATAAAATTGCAAAATATCCTCCTATTAAGATGGCACTATAATTTAACGTGACAAAATCCATTGCTATGGAGCAAGATACTAGGAGCGAGAATAGCATAAGTAAAATTACCATTATGCATAAAGAAGTAATAATATTTATTATTATAAATACGAAGAGAAAAAGGAGGTAGATAAGAAAAGATGAGTTTTAGGAAGTGTGCTTTGGGTTAATTAATTTATCCTAACACATTATTTATATTTATACTAAAGACTTGAGTACGTAAATCAAATTTTCCCAAAACATGTAAATAGTAGTCGTTACACTTCCCCTTAAGCTAGGTTACATAATAAATCCAATCTAGTTTTACATAAGGATTTAGTAAACATATCCGCAATTTAATCTCTTGTACAAAAATACGGAGTGGCAATAACTTTACACTTTTTTTTTTAAGATGGCAATGCGCTTCAATATGTTTAGTTCACTTATAAAACACAGGATTTGAAGCAATATGAATTACTGTTTGATTGTCACAATACATAGTCAAAAGTAATTGCACATTGTTAGAACCATGGTTAAATGATTAATTATAATTTCCTAACAGTTTTAAGTTTTTGGGAGAATGTAATAGCTTAAGTTTTTACATTACCTAATAATTTAAATTTTTGGGAGAATCGTATGATCCAATGGCTCGATACTCAACTTTCGTACTAGAACAAGACACAACATTATGTTTCTTACTCCCAAGTAATCAAGTTTCCTCTTTAAAAGGTGCAATATCCAATAGATGATCTTCTATTTGAGAGGATTTTTTCTGATCTGAATCTGTATACATGTATACTCATAAATGACCATTAGCCTTGTAAAGAAGTCCACGGCCAAGTAGACCTAGTACATAGGTTGGGTCAGGGTTAGGTTAGAAACTTATTGAACTAAAATAGGTTGCTATTCTTATGACCCTTACCCCGTCTTTGGTGGGTCGGATCAACCCAAAATAATCCATGTCCATACTAATGCATGGATATTACCTCTATCGTCCATATCCATAATTACTATAACTCAACAATACCCCTAATTTTTTGAGAAGGTCAAGTTCACAATTCCACTGTCTAGATTTGTTATATATATGAAAAAAAATTATTAAAAATGTCATATTGTAGGTATGCATACACTTTCTTATTATTGTCAACCTATTGGCAATGTCATAATAGATTTATTAAGGAGGCCAACACTCAATGCGCATGAATCTTATTATGGAATGATAGCTAAGATTATTATGCACTAACTATCGAATGATTGGCCCTTATTGTCTTTCATAGTATAAGTAATTTTAACTTGCACCTACTTTCCATCATGTTCTAACAATATGAAACTATAAGAATAGGCTACATCATAATGGATATGGCCAAGTCATTGACTATAATTAATGCATTCATAATCTTTTTCTACTAAATCAAGTAGACCTTCTTTTTTCTTTTTCTTTTTTTAAATTGTAGACCTATTTTAATATACCAATTTTTTACATCATAAAAAATTGCATAGTGTCAAAATAAATTTGAATGATTATTTATTGATAATAAAGGCATCATAGTTTCACTTTAGTTTGCTATATTTTGACTATGGTTGCCTCCATTTTTTATTTTAGGAGAAGAATTAGTTACAACGATTGGGGAGTGGGGATTTGAACCCTAAATGTTCATATTGGAAACATTTGAAAGTGTTAATTCAGTTACAAAACTCTTTGCTTGGTTGCCTCCACTTTGGTTTTTTAGGAAATATCGGGACATTTAAAAAAATAAAACATTGAATCTTACATAAATTTACAGTTTTCCTCATTTAATGTAAAATACTTGCAATTTCTAAATTTGGACTAATATTATAAAATTATGGTTGCACAATATCACGCCCCAAACCCAACTATAAAGATAAGCATGTGACAATGGCCGCACACTTATAAAGTAAGTACCCTACAAGTGTGCAAGGCCTTTTTAGTAACTAAAATTTATCTTCAAAAATTATATTAAATAAATCCAACATACCTCAACAATTTCTTTATGAATAAATCTCCAATAATTCAAAAGGAACAAAATCCAAACCTCATGTACATAATGCCAATTGGCCAAAAGATATAAGAGTATTACAAGAGCATCTAATCTCAAAATTACTAAGCTTCTTTCATGCTCGCAACACAACAGCAAAACTCTCAAAACTTGCTATTCTTCACAATTTGAAACTGGAGAGGAAAAAGGGGGATGAGTTGACATCTCAATAAGTAACCAAAATCCTAATAAGTTTATCAAGCAAATAGATCTGTAAAATAATAAGTTGTACATAGATCAAATATTTTAATCTTACAAATATATCATAAATGGATTAGAAAATAATCAGTTTTCCATATATCAAAACTGTAATTTACAATAGGTTCCAAAAACACATAAGCAATTTCAAGGATTTAAAATAGTTCAAATATTTAAACATAAGTCATATTCTAAACAATCTTTATGACTATGGTCACACTATATCCCCATGATGGGGCATCGGATTCAGATGAAATTAGTTTCGTGCTAATGTATATCCCTTATTAGCTGGGTCCAGAAATACGATAAGCTCGTAATGCCCCAGATAGAACTAGCTTTAGTACCAATGAATAACCCACATTAGCTGGGTATCAGAGTACCAATGAATAAACCCTATTGGCTGGGTATCAGCGTACCAATGAATAAACCCCATTGACTGGGTATCAGAGTCAAAATATAATCAAATTGTCCAAAATCATATATATCAAATCATAGTTAAAACTAAAATATATCTCATTAAAATACATATATATATATATATATTCATATATAATATTATATATTCAGTAATCAAATATATTTGTGATAATTCTTTATTCTTTACTTTAAATCAATGTAGCTAAAACAATTAAAATAAAATTGTAACAATTGTAAACAATTTTCAGTAATTAAAATACGCAAAATAAAACCATTTAGGATAAAATTACTTACTTCCAAAAGTCATACCAAGAGGAACTCTTCTCTAACATTTCCTCTAAAATTTTTAAATATCATCTAAAACAATTTTAGAGGCACCATTTACTCAATAGTCAAATAATTTAAAAAAAAAACTTATAATGATACCCAACAGAAGAGAAATAGCTAAAAATATCTATTAATTTTCCACTATTATCTCACACTAAAAATCCACATATCCATAATATATATTTCATTTACTTCCTACCACTAATAGTTTCCTGGGAAAAAAGCCTATATATTAAGCTGTACACACAGCCATATAAGGTCAAAAGTCAATCTATAAAGGACACCACCTAGACCCATCCTCTATATCTTGTGCTGTTTTTTTTATTTTAATTGTCAGAGACTTCAATCCCACACCATGACTTTTCCTATTCACCAAATCCACAATTCGGTACAACTTCTTAAGGCAAAAACGTGTGCAGAACCGGACTAACCATGCCTCACCTTCTGCAACTACCATCTACGCTTACACGCATGAGACACAACAGCGGGCATAGGAAAAAAATCACAATATTGAGACAGAAAAATCTGCAGGTACCTAGCGTCCAAATTACCAAAAATATAAATCTAAACCCTTCTTTGTTTACATCATAAAACTCATTAAAAAAATACTCTAATTCCAAATAAAGCTTAGATTTGACAAAGAATGAGATTCTTAGGCTCTTACCTCAAGTTACTTGAGTATTTTGAGTAGTCTCCTCTCTCAAAATATCTGTCATTATACGGCTGACTTAATTAGCTTATATAGGTCAAAGTTCTTATAGCTAAATTGGCACCTCCCCATGCACAAAGTGCTTGGGGGTTTAGGGGAAAAGGGTTCGAGTTGCAAAATTAGCAGCATGATGTAATTATTTCTCAAAAAAAAATTAGCTTATATATAGCTAGGGTTTCAACCTTTTTTTTTTTTTTTTTTTTTTTCAAGTATTACAGCCTACCCCAACTTACGGTTTCAATTAATTATATATATATATATATATATTATATTTATTTATCCAATCCTAATAGGAGGATAGTGATAAATAAATAACAATATTAGGCACTCACGACTTTGATAATTGAAATTGGTACAATCTAAATTCCTTAACAGTGGTCTATTGGAGGGCAATTTTGGTGACAATAGCCATGGTAATTCAAGTTCCAATAGTGTATGGACTATGAAGGAGTGAAAAGTGAAAAACAAAAAACAAAAAACAAAAAAAAAAACCAAAAACCAAAAAAAAAAAAAAACAAAACACTTAGATATATAGTCTGATACAAATATCCCCCTTCTCATTTTTCACTTTATTGGGGAGGGGTGGGGGAATTATATAAAACAACACAGAGCTTCTATTATATTTCAATTTAGGTCATATGATTTTTGATACTTAAAAGTCCCAAATTTATTAAATCGTTTTAATTTGAAACTTTTATCTATCTCTAATTTGTTAATTTTTTACATTAACAAAATAGATAGAAGCAAGATATCATTAATTAAACTTGTATTTTTCATTTGTTCATAAATCCATTTGGCAACCATAGAACATAATCAACAAAGATTAAAGAGAGACATCTTTATTTAGAGATAAAAATTCGATAAAGAGTAAGAAAAAAAAATTTTTTTTTTTTTTGAGAAGAAATATAAGAGTAAGAAAGTGAATGCCAAAAAATTGAAAATAGTTTGCTATTTTTCATTATTTGTTATAGAGAAATGTATATCCACAATATTTTCATAACAAATTCTAAATTGTAGGTTGTTATATATCAATTGTTATGGGTGGGCAAAAAAGTCATTTAAGTTGTAAATTCAAATTAAAACTAATAATAACTTATCACTTATGATTTGTTGTGAAAATATTGTGAACATAACACTCCTCTTTATTATATGTCAAAATATAAGAAATGAATGACAAAAAAAAAAAAAAAATTAAAGTTGAAACGGTTTGATAAGTTTGGACCTTTAATTGACGTAAATCAAATCCCTAAAGGCTTCCTATGTAATTTCCAACATTTTTATATACTATTAAAAGCCATCGCACCACAGTTCCCGCCACTTTATACCTTCCTTCCTATCAGAGAATAAAGAAATGAAAAGCTTCACGGCTATCACCACTTGGTCACTTACAGTCAATTGTTTTATCAAACTTTTCCTTCTCTGCGCTTTAAAAAAACAGAAAAAAGCAACGGAAAACAAAGAAAAACAAAACAAAAAGAGAGAAAGCAGAAATCCCAACAAATGTGTTTACTTTAATTCGTTTCTTCCATCCGGAGAAATCCCTTGCCCCACTCTTCTCCCAAAGTATCTCTCTTTAATTAGTTTAATACACCAATATGATCAGCACACTTAGCTTTAAATTACAACTCTCTATCACTTCCTTTTTTTTCTCTCAACTCGAGGAAGAAGAAGAAGATCGAAATTGGAGAAAAGAACAAATTGATTGGATTGAGAGATGGCGAGTACGAGCAGCGGTTTGAAGCCGTCGCAATCTCGGAGGGTCACACGGGCGCCGACGCGTATGGTGGATCTCCAAAACAACGATGAGAAAGTGATCGACAGCGAGCTCGTCCCCTCCTCCCTAGCCCCTATCATCCCTATTCTCCGCGTCGCCAATGAGATCCAGCCCCTAAATCCCAGAGTCGCTTATCTCTGTAACTAACAGCCATTCCTTCCTTCTTTCTTTGCCTTTAATTTCTTCAAAATATATTCTGATTTTTTTTTTGTTTGTTCAATTAGGCCGCTTCCATGCGTTTGAGAAGGCGCATTACATGGATCAAAATTCAACTGGACGCGGTGTTCGCCAGTTCAAGACATATCTCTTGCACAGACTTGAAACGGTACTTCTCTATAATTCTATTTCATTCCGATTTCCGCGTTTCATGACATATATTTTGAGAGTGTTATTAGTTGTTGCTGTAATACGGTACTGTGATTTCTACTACTACAGACATATAAAATTGAATTCTCTGTAATACCTTTTTTTAATTTAATAATAGCTACAGGATGTTCATGATAGTTAATTGGCAGTTACTTTTTTAGTCGCGTTGTTGTTATTATTGTTAATCTCAACATCTTATTGCATAATTGTCCATATCTCTCTTATTGCATATAGTTTATAATGTAAGAGGTTGCAACTCTTTGTGTTTGTTTTGTTCATGCCTTAAGCTAGCTTGAATACCATATCTGATGTGATTTACACCGTTGACTTTTATGAAAAGTGTTAAGCGTGCAATTTTTAAGATGAAAATTGACTTCAATTGAAATTTGAAAAATAATTTTAGCCTTTTCACAACTTTTAAAAGATAAAACTTTATGACTGTGAAGACTAAACTCCATATTTTATTTCACAGGTTCTAACTGTGAATGAAAATTATTTTTAATCTTTCAAAATCTCCTTTGCAGGAAGAAGAGGAAACGGTGTGTATCCTTGCAAACAACGATCCAAAAGAAATTCAGTTGTTTTACCAGAAATTCTATGAGGAAAATATCGTAGGCAGCGAACATACAAAAAAACCGTGAGGCTTGATTTTGAAGTTTGAACTGTTAACATGCCTAAATTTTTGTTAAGCACATTATTCAAATATTATTATTATTTTTTATAATTTTATTTTTTCAACTGATGAAGGGAGGAGATGGCTAAGATTTTTCAGATTGCATCAGTATTGTATGAGGTGCTGAAGACAGTTGTACCTCATGGAAGAACTGATGAAAAGGTTTTGTTTATCTAATTTTGGTTTCCTGACAGGAATTCTTTTAGTACCCATTTGGTGTGGAAAATACTGAAAATATTGATTTTGTCATCACAGACAGAAAGATATGCCAGAGATGTTGACAAGAAGAAGGAACAGTATGAACACTATAACATTCTTCCACTGTATGCAGTTGGGATTAAACCACCAATCATGGAATTTCCGGAGGTAATTAAAATGCAGCTTATGTAATCTTGGTTATTTTTGTGTTCATTAGACCAGTTCTAACTAATCCTTCAATTTCACCTTAGTTATCTTTCTTCCTTCTTATTTTTAAATAATGATATAGATCAAAGCAGCACTTAATGCACTACGTAATGTGGACAATCTTCCAATGCCTAGAATCCGTGTGTCTCACGGTGGCCCTGATGACAGTCCAGTAATGTCGGCAGAGAGGGTTAAATCTATCAATGACATACTTGATTGGCTTTCATCAATCTTTGGATTTCAGGTAAGACGTGTCTTGAATGTCTCCTTTTAAATTTTATTTCATATCTACTTTTTAGTTGCCATAGGCTGGTAAGCCTACCCTAAGCATGGCCCATTGTGCAGGCTTCCACTGCACCAGATTTAAGTTGCTAAAAAGAATTTGTAATCCTGGTTTTTGGATTTCCCTCAATGGAGGTGCAGCTTATACCACTGGACCACAACTTCTTCATTAATACATACACACACACACACACATATATATATATATGTATATATATATTATTGTTATTATTTTAAACTAATAAAGAAGCTATTAGAGAGGCTGAATAACAGGGAACTTGTGTGGTGGAGAAATTGAACTTTTTGCTTGTCCTCTTGACCCTCTTGTAGGATTATGTTAAGGTCTCTTAAAAGAAACTTAGTTATCTTGGCAAACGATGTATATCATTACATGTTGTGAAAAGTACGAGAGAACAATGAAAAAAGCAAAAGAATCTTGATTTAATGTCTGCTGTCACCTCTTCAAAAAAAAAAATGTCTGCTGTCACAGATTACAGCACACACAAAGATAGACTTAAGAAGGGTCTAGATTTAACACTAAAACATGACCTGCCTCTCAATTGTCCCTTCCAACCTTTTATAGAATTTAATGCATTCTGTTAACTAAATCCAGAAACTAACCAAGCAATTCAAGGGTTTCTTTTTGCATTTTTCAAGGATTTTGACTCGAAGTCCCACAAGTGTTTTTAAATTTGTTTCCACTAAAATGATATTTCTTCTGAAGGAA
Source organism: Quercus lobata (assembly GCF_001633185.2). Classification (NCBI taxonomy): domain Eukaryota; kingdom Viridiplantae; phylum Streptophyta; class Magnoliopsida; order Fagales; family Fagaceae; genus Quercus; species Quercus lobata. The sequence continues at coordinate 44,691,191 of NC_044911.1, read as the reverse complement.
ATATGAAATACAACTAGTAAATTGTTGTTTTCTTCAAATCCTTGGAATGTGAAGGGTTTTCTCTCAAGAGTGTAGGAGTGTGGACACACACACACACATTGACACAAATGAAGTTTTAATGTTTTCCTTTGCTAAGGACTTATATCTGAGGAACCTATACCACTTACTTTAATTCCTTCTTTGTGTAAAATCTGGGATCTTATACCTTTGAGGGTGACTTTAGCAATGATCCTTCATTCTATTGTGCTACTAGTTATATTATTCAATCATATGAAATATTTATGCGGGAAATATCAGTACAGCTGACTAGTTTTTTGTTTTTTTGGATCTTTTTGGGGCATGAAGAAAGGGAATGTAGCAAACCAGAGGGAACATCTAATATTGCTCCTTGCCAATATGCTCATACGGAAGAAGGAAAGTGATCATACAGAGGTAAAATCATAATCACTATTTGCTGTGGAATGCCTTTTATTTGATTTTCATTTCTCTCTATTTGTCAGTAACTTCCTTAAGTTTCATCTTTATGTGATTATATATTAAAGATTGATAAGAAGCTTATTGCAGCTGGATAGTGCCACTGTACAGAAGTTGAAGATGAAGATTTTCAAGAATTATACTTCATGGTGTAATTATTTGCGCGTTGAAAAAAAGAATAAGTAAGTGATTTTTTTGCTGTCCAGATCATAAGCCTAAAAAGTTACAATTCTATTAGACTTGGTACCAAACCATATTTACCACATTAGCACTTACATATTTTTTTTCCTGTGTGCACTTTACAGGACTCCTCGAAATTGTGACACAATGCAGGTAGACCTTATTTATATTGGACTTTATCTTCTCATATGGGGTGAAGCTTCAAATGTCAGATTCATGCCTGAATGCCTTTGCTTCATCTTCCATAATGTATGTTTCTTATTCAAGTATACATTTTCCATTATGCTATCATATTGTTTCTTTAATTGCACTAGCTGACTAACAAAGCTTCTATTATTACTATCTTTAATGTTATCGTGAATCCTTAGATTTTTTTAATTATTTATTCTTTTAATTGTGAGATTTATCTTTGTTCTTGCCATTGCTTAGCTCTACATAAATCAACTTATTATATTATCTTTATCCTTATGCATTCAATTCATTAGAGATTGACATAGAACTTAGAACATATCCTCTGATACCAATCTGTTGCATGAGCTTTTTTTAATTTCAGCACTAAACTACCAGGTAGATAGTTTCCCTAGCTAATTGAGGATTCCAGGTTAGGAAACTTTCACAGGTGACTAAAATTAGGATTTTGGTTGTATTTGTGACGGGAATACTTATTGGAGGCTAAAACACAGCATGTAGAAAGTATGGAGAGATATTAGATGGAAAGGAACCTGGTTTTGCACCAAGGTCCGTACATCCAACATAGCTGCAGCACAAATCAAGCATTTACGCTTGTCCCAAACACCTTTTTTATGGATAATTCAAAAGTTGGGAGAGGGTGGATTTGAACCCTGGACGTTTTTGTTGAAAATACTAAGAAATGCCAGTTAAGCTACGGGGTTCTTGTCTTGTCCCAATCACTTAGAACAATTTTTGTCTTATTTATTTATTTATTTAAAATTTATAATTAACACTTAGAACTTTAAAACTATTAGGAAGGAAAGAATTGAATCATTTAACTGTTATTCTAACACTCCCCTTAACATATGGGATCGCATTCCCCTTTAATAGGTTGGGTTCGACATGTGGGATTTATAACATTTTTTTAATATATGGGAGATAGAGTGGAGACAAGGTTTGAATTCAACACCACCTTGTCTAATACCATGATAAATTACTCTTCTTCTTTTTTTGGGACAATTGTATTTATTATAGCATCAAAGTAGGTGGTCTTAAGTTCAAAATCTTTGTTTGCTCTACCTCCCATTTACAACAACAAAAAAACCTTAATCCCAAAATTTGGGGTCAGTTATGGATCATCTATAGATTAGATTAGGTTAGCCACATGAATTCTTTTCCTTTATTCTATCCTACCTAAAATCATGCTCTACCTCCCATTTAAAAAGTTAAAAATCTTACACGTTGAGCCTCACTTATCAAGGGGGAGTGCTCACTCATGAGGGGAAGTGTTAGAGTAATAGTCAAATTGGTGAATTCACCCTTTCCTAACAGCTTCACTTATTATGGGGGAGTTCTTACTCCTGGGTGGAAGTGTTAGAATAATAGTCAAATGGGTGAATTCACCCTTTCCTAACAACTTAAGTTTTTGGACATGTGGTAGTTTATCAGTTCTAAACAAGAAATGCCAATTAATTGAAGGAGTCTAGAATCTCACTAACAACTTGGACCCCAGAAGGAGGCTCTCTTTACCCTCCACCTAAGTTGTGCAAGAAGGTCCCAAAGCCAATCCCAGGGAATAGTGAAGTTCATAGGGTCTTTTTGTTGTGCTAAGTTTTGAGTTTAGGCCCTGTTTTTTGTTCTTAAATTCAAAATGCAAAAATCAAATCTAACCAACTCAAATTACACTTAAATTGAACTGACAAGCGAAAATTATTTTTTCTGAAAGATTTGATTCATTGTGCATGTTTTGTTAGATTCAAATTTGTTAATGTGACTGTGAGACTAGGGATTTCAATTTTTGGTTTTCATTTATGACTAGTTTGGCCACTGAGTAAAGATAAGAAAAATGGATGTTACGGAAGTTAATAAATGAATGTAGATTGTAGAGTACTCTACTCTAACGCCACTCTACTGTAGGGCCTAGAATTTGAAGTCCTTTATTTTCCTCTATTTTCTAGGCAGACAAATAGATTTGCCACAAAAAAATAGATACGATAAAAAAGAAAAGAAAAATAAAGAGAATCAAAATTTGGAATTCCATTAATATCCAATTTTGTCGCTTAAGTAAGTAAAAACCCAACACAACAAAATTCAGTTGGGGGTAGAGATTTTGGTTTGTAGGATGGGACTTTGCCTATGACTTATCTTGGTATGCCGTTGGGGGCTTCTCATAAATCACCTTCAATTTGGAATCCTATTCTAGAAAAAACTGAGCGGAAGTTGGCTGGGTGAAAGAACTTGTATTTATCAAAGGGTGGTAGATTGATGTTACTTAAAAGTATGTTATCTAGTTTGCCTACAAAATTCCGTACTGATTTACAAATTGACATTGTTAGTATCAACAATATAATAAATAAAATTTTAATTATTTTTTTGTTTTGAATTTGAAAGTAAAGATATCAATTTGTAAAGCTATATGATGATATTTGTAACAGCATCACTCATTCACTCTTTTTCATTTTCTTTCTCTAATTGGATTTTCCTTTTTTGTTTTTTATGGTGCTAATTGTTGATAATTTATTTTTATTGATTTATTACTTAACTTAAGAAATAAATTAAACGAAACTATAACTGCATCAAAAAAATATAAATTTATTTATATCACAAACATGTCTACATCACCAAGTCTCCTTCTGCGACAATGCCCATATTGTTACACCTTTCATGCAGGATGGAACTTATGTGACAAGGAATTTCGCTACCTTAGGATAGTTATTGAAAAAACTGCGATCTCTTTTATAGGTAAAACCTTCTAAGACTTAACATAGTCCTTAAACCAAATGGGTTCTAACCACGCATTAAAACCCTAGTAAATGAACCTCAAAAGAACAAAAACATGGACTAGCTAAGTGCGAAAGGAAGATAATGGGTGAGAAAATTTTGGTTAATGATATTGTACAAAATACATTAAGTTTACAAGAAATTGCTAAAGTAAGTATTAACAAAACTTGTTTCTTATCATTCAATAAAGGAAGTACTAACTAAAACTCTTTCTCCAATAAATTACTAATATGAACTTCATATAAATTAAGACTTCCAACTAGCAACTTTGAGTGCTGGAAATCTTTCACCATATAACATTGATGATCGTGTTTAACATTGATGATTATGTTCTTCACATTAAGAGAGAGAGAGAGAGAGAGAGAGAGGTATCGATTAGGATTTTGTGTGTGAGGCCATTGCATGGGTGTATGTGGAGTCCTATATCAGGCACATGCTAAGTTGATTAGAGTTATATAAATGGGTATGGGGAGCCCTATTTGTGAATATTTTCTTTTGGTGTATCGAAAAATGTGGCTAGTATGTCCTTAGATTAATACAAATGGCATCAGAGTCAACCTAAGAATATCATACAACTTGTAGTTACTGCAACACAAGGCAAGTTCCCTTGATAAGGGCATTAAGGATTTGAGTGGAGGAAATTGTGATACCATATCAAGATTGTGTGGATTTGAATTGCATGAGATCATTGTTCCCTTTTGAGGTATTGTGCAAATGTGATTAGTATGACTTTTGAGAGAGAGAGAGAGAAAGAGATTATGGTGCACATAACCTAAAAAATTCAATATGTTTATTCAAATTCTCACATATTTGACAATTGAAATTGCAAATCTACAATTAGATGATGTTACAGCAAAAATAGAGCAAATTTTTTTGCTTTTGATTTGGTTGGATATTGTAAATAGCATCATAATTTTATTTACAATCTCCCGACAAATATGTTTTAATAAACCACATACTTAGTAAAAACAATTACATTACTCTTCTTTTCTAGATACCGATTTATTTTCTGGGTTGTGTATATAAATTGTCCACTAATCTTTCTTCTTTTAAGAATATAGACAACTTTATGTAATATAAAGTAATAATCTTATACCTATCATTTTATCATAATTTTATTTGATTCAAAAAAAATTCGTATGGGAAAATAACTCTTGTTTTATAATTGCATAAGATGGCACACGAGGTACATGGGGTATTATTTAGCAATCTCCACCCTGTTAGTGGAGAAACATATCAAGAAGCAGCTCGTGATGAAGAATCTTTTTTGAGGGACGTTATAGCCCCTATCTACCAAGTCTTGCTCAGGGTAATTATGATCTTGTACTGCCTGCATTAGTTTTTGCAACATGTTTCAGTCTGAAATTTGACTTCCATTCAATGCAAAAGGAAGTTAAGAGAAACAAAGGAGGCAAGGCAAGCCATTCAGGATGGAGAAATTATGATGATCTAAATGAGTACTTCTGGTGAGTTTCTTGAATTTTTTATTCTGTTTCATACTTCTGACAGATACTAAATAGCTGAAAAAAAACATATTCCTTTTCTCTAGGTCTGATAGGTGTTTAAAGCTAGGGTGGCCAATGAACCCCAAAGCAGATTTTTTCATTCATTCAGATGCAGTGCAACCTGCAAATGAGGTACTTATCTTTTTTATTTTAATTATTTTAAATTAGTTAATAACTTGTAATTAAGTCATGTTTTTGTATATTTTATGGTATTTTATGAAATAATTATTTTCATTCTTGTCCTATTTTAATGAGTTGGACATTATTGTGTGCATGCAAGTCCTTACACATACAACATAGATTTGCATATGTGTGTGCAGCGTAGGCTTTTTCTAAAAGAAAATTGTCAAAGTTCATTTGTATTTGGCAGAGAGTTAATCAAGCTGCTGCTGGAAAGAGAAAGCCTAAAACAAATTTCGTAGAAGTCCGCACATTTTTGCACCTTTACAGAAGTTTTAATCGAATGTGGATATTTTTTATATTGGCTTTCCAGGTAGCTTATTATTTAAAAAGTTTTTCTTACTTTTTGACTCTTCTCTGGTTGGAATATACTTATCTGAATTAGTTCTGATTTTCAGGCAATGTTAATTGTTGCATGGAGTCCGTCTGGATCTCTTGCTGCTTTTTTCGATGCAGCTGTCTTTAGAAGTGTTTTGAGCATCTTCATTACTTCTGCTTTTCTTAATCTTTTCCAAGGTACTGGTGTTATTTCTCCATGTAGCTAATTCTTTGGTAGCACTTTGGGTGGACGTTTACAAAATAGAGGTCTTATATTTTTATAACTATTTGAAACTGTTGTATTGGTTATTAGTGCAGCAGTTAGTTTTAAAATAGCATCTATATCCTGTTTGAATGTCATTCTAGGGGGCTGACTGGGGTTTCATGATGCTCTCTCATCTTCTCTATATCTGCTCTGCAGCCACTCTGGATATAGTTCTTAGTTGGAATGCCTGGAAGAGTTTGAAATTCAGCCAAATACTACGATACCTTCTGAAGTTTGCAGTAGCAGCTGCGTGGGCTGTGATTCTGCCAATTGGTTATTCCAGTTCTGTGCAGAACCCAACAGGATTGGTGAAATTTTTCAGTAGCTGGGCTGGGGATTGGAGGAATCATTCATTTTATGATTATGCTGTTGCACTTTATTTGATACCCAATATCCTCTCTGCTTTACTGTTTTTCCTTCCACCTTTACGGAGACACATGGAGCGTTCAAACTGGCGGATTATCACTCTTGTTATGTGGTGGGCTCAGGCAAGCACGTCTGACATTGTCACTTTTGACTTATGTTTTCTGCTTCTTGTTGTTTTTGTTGCTGTCTCCTTTTTTCCCCCCTTTCAATCTCTCTTTTGAGTGTTCTTTGCCTATTTTGATTTTTTTTTTTTTTTTGCAGCCAAAACTTTATATAGGAAGGGGCATGCATGAGGATATGTTCTCTCTGCTGAAGTAAGAAAAAAGATTTTTTTTTCTTTTTTCTTTTTTCTTATCTCCATGGATTAGTTCAAAGGAGCTTTTCTATCCCTATTTCGTGCTATTCCTTTAAAATCTGGTCTATTATTTCTGCTTTGATTTGGAGATGGATTTTTCAATTAACAGAATTCCATCTTCTTATACTTAGGTATACACTGTTTTGGATTATGCTGTTAATCAGCAAGCTTGCATTTAGCTACTATGTGGAGGTGAATATTCCTTAAATATTTGTTGTTTGATTCAATGTCCTTAGGGATTCTATCTTGTTTTTAATCTTAGTTCAAATGCATTTATATGAACACAAATACTCATATGTATACATGCTTGCATGTAGAATACACACATGCAAACTTAAATGTACATTTGTGTATACACATACGTCTGTGCATGTATTAACATAGGCCATATAGGCATAACCCTAGCAGTATTCTTGGATTCTAGACATGCTGGCTGAGTTTTCAAGATGTTAATTGTATACCTTCTGCTTAGGTAGAAGATGATTAAAATTTCAATTTTTACAAACTTTGTAAAACTTTGTACTTAAGACATATAAAGTGCCCTTGGTTTCATGCTACATGGATGTCTAAAATTGGGAATTTAGGGTTTTAGGATGTTTGGAAGCTTAAGCTGCAGATGCTACCGAGATGGCTAAGATGATGAATCAAGTGCTTTAGGACGTTTGACAGCTTAAGCTGCAGTAAATAGAAAATCCAACTTGACTTTGAGCCGATGCTAACAAGGAGATGCTGAAGCAGACGGCAGTTGATTAGGCAATTGATTTATGCATTTGGGCCTCATATTGCTGATACCATGTCCTCAATCCCACCAACTCTAACCCCCCACCCCCTTTAACTTTTCCTGTGGGGCGCAAAAAGAAAGAAATGATTCTGCCCTGAGAGTCTTGTGACGAATTCCACCTTATTCAACTTGTCTAACAAATTTCCAAGTCACTTCAAAAGCCTCATAATCCTGTCATCTGTGTCGAAATTCTAACATTAATATCATCATCCTTAGCCTACCATGTAATCAATTGTAGACAGCATTGAACTACCTTCCCAGGTGTCCCACATCAATTATAATTTTAATATGCAATGAATATCATATAGCCCTAACTTAAAGACTGAGTATGCAAACATGGCAAAGAATGTCATATAATATGCTCCATTTGTTTCAGAAGAGAACATTTTCTGGAAAATAGTTTTCGTATTTTCTAGTATTTGGTGTGAGAGATGTGTTGGTCAATGAAAAACAACCAAAAACAGGCAGAAATTTTTTTTTTTTTTTTCTTTTAAGAAGCCGAACACCTTTTTTTGCCATTCCCTTGTGCCCTCATCTTCTCCATTCCTTTGTGCCGCCAACACCAGCACTACTTTGACCACCATCATACTAAATATTAACGATTTTCCATTTGAGTTAAACTAATGGCGCAACCATATCATGGTTAGAAAATAATATCTTCTTTGGGAGTCTAAGGCTAAGGCAAAGCCCAAGGATGAGTGTTCGTGGTAGTTAATAAGCTATGTAGCAAGGATATGGACACGATACGTAGTACAACGACACGACATTTCTTGAAAAACTAGGATACGACACGTTTAGAATACGACAATTAATTAATTAGTATTTATTTTTAGGTATATATATTTTATATTTGGACATAATTTATGTTTATTTTAGATTTAAAAAGTAACAAATGATAAGGTCTTTTTTTTTTTTTTTTTCTTTTTTAATTCTAGAGTCAAGGGTATTTTAGTATATGTGTCCATAGTAGTTAATTAGGTTTTTTATATTTTGTTTGTTTATTCTACATTCAAGGGTATTTTAGTAATTTCACACTTGTTGGGTATGGGCCATGGGTTTCCTTTTATTAATGAGTTTTAATATATGGGCTTTGGTTTAATTCAAATGGGTTTTGGTTTACTAGTCAAAGTAGAAGTCCTAGTTCTACCATGAGAAGTTAAAAGTAGGTTCTATGTAATTGTTTTATTGTACACAAAAAAGTTAGAGTTGATTAATAAAGTTATTGAGTGTTAAGAGCAGAGAGGCACTTTGGCCTTTTGGGTTCTTCTATCTCTTTCTTAAGGTAGTGTTCATACAGCCAAACACCATAACAATCTCTCTTTTTCTTCTTCCTCACAACCCAAATCAATCCCTTTCTTTTACCTATCAAAACCCTAAATTCCACCATACTTTCTTCTACTAAATTGCCATCAAATAACTCATCAAACCACCTTTTTTAACCCTTTCTTCAAAAACACTAAATTTGTTTCTAAAAAATCTCCTAAACCTTAACCCACCACAGGTCCACAACCATACATAGACAAATTCCTCAAGCCCTTTCTTTTACTTGTCAAAACCCAAATTTCCTACATCCTTTATTCTACCAAATAGCCATCAAATAACTTATCAAACCACCTTGAACCCTCTCTTTAAAATTAACCTTTATTCACCACAAACACACCTAGACAAATTCCCAATTTGTCCTACGTCACAAACAACATAAAAATGTTTTCAAGATCATTTTAAAAGCTGCAACCAAATAGAGGACAACAATCTTTTTTCCAGAAAATGTTTTCGTCCTTAGGAAACTATTATTATTTTTTTGCCAAACAAATGGAGAATTAGAATGAGAATAAACTGGTTTACCTACTTTTTTTTCATAACTTTCAATAGAAACAGATAGTATAATGGGAAAAAACAAGGGGCAAGATATGCAGAGAACATCACGTAACTTCTAGCCATAAGAACTAGTGAGAGAGAATGGACTCAGCGTCACATGTCCTCATTTGTGTATCAGAATAAAGCTTTTCATTCCATTTTTTCCCCTTTCCTTTTTCTCTTATATCCTTCATTTGCTCTACTTTTTTTCTACTGCCGTTTTTTCCCAATAGAGATCTACTAGTGTATACACATAAGGGCAATTAATGATGGAGGAAAAAAAATGGTGAAAACGAAAGATGTTTTAGAAAGCTAAGTTGCTTAGAGAAAAGAAAAAATGATGTAGTTCTTCAAGAGACACACTCTTGGAATAATACCTCATAGGCAAATATTTCTTGGATTCAAATTCAACTAGTTACAATGAGGGCAGCCTTGATTATTTATAGTTACATAAGCAAGCTACTGAGTTAGTTACAAGAACCCACCATGTGGCTGCCATGTGATTGGCCAAAGCCTAAAAAACTTCTCTAACTAACTAATAGGCTATTGCACTTATCACTAACAACTTATCAGCTAACTTTCTGTTACAAGTGGTAAAGGCTATTAAAGGTAAAAATGAACTACTTATCATACAACATAAGCACCAGTAACAGCCAGCTTTAGAAGTGAACTACATCACATAATGAATTACATGTTAAATTTTGTTATTGGTTTTAATTTGTGCTCCTTTGCATAAAGTAGTTTTTTTTTATACATACTGGTCCTTATTTATCCAAAAAAATATTTGTTACCGCTTAAAAAATGACTTTAAGTAAAAATGTGTGGTTTTTGCAAATTCATATGAAACATGTGTTAATGATAGAAGACTAAACAACACTTTTGACCCTTAAAGTTTGGGGTTGTTTTTACTTTAGTCATTTTTACATTTCAAAATTTTTCATATTGCCCTCATGTTTGATTTCGTTTACATATTGGCCCTACCATTCATTTATGTTGGTAATCTAACTATTAGTGCCAGATAAGGGTTATCCATTAATAAACATCACTCATATAATGCCAAGCGTCACTAGATTACAAATGGAAATGGATGGCAAGGAAAATATGAAAACATAATCAAACTTGAAGAGCCAAAATGATAATTTTTAAGCATAAAGTACCAAAATGAAAACAACCCCAAACTATAAGTGCCAAAAGTGTACTTTAGTCTCTTTTTTTCTCTTTTTTTCAATATTTTAAAATAAAAGAGAAGATTCTAAAGATTGACTTCCACTTGGAGGCTAATAATATTATAACAAGAAATTAGTTCTTTTAATCATGAAATGGGAGAAGTTGTACATGTACATTTAATATACAATTAAACTTCCTTTACTTCCTATTGACTACTGGATGCTGAAATGATGAACTAATGCAGCTAATTCTACACAAATCAGGGTTTAATAATCAGATTCCCTTCAGACCAAGAAAAAAAAAAGGAATCTTTTTTTTACTGTTAATTTTTTAAAATGCTGTTCCATTATATGGAAACTAGTTTGTTTCTTTGAGAATATGTGGAATTCAGGTTGTTTAAGATCCCTTTATATGCTCTGTCAATAGATACTGCCACTAGTTGGACCAACAAAGTTGATAATGGACATTCCAATCGATAACTATCAGTGGCATGAGTTCTTTCCAAATGGTAACATAATAACCTTCTTATTGCACTTCCTAGTTTCTTTATATTTGAAGTTGTAGACTGTGCTAAGTCACAATCTGAAACTGTGCTGTAGTTACACATAATATGGGCATTGTTATTGCAATATGGGCTCCAATTGTCCTGGTAGGTGGATCCAAGACAAACTCTCCTTGAAATAAATTTTAAGTCAGTATGCTGTATCTTTGTTCTTTACATTATAATACTGTATACGCCATTATTTTAAGTTGTTTTGCCATATAGGTCTATTTTATGGATGCACAAATATGGTATGCCATATATTCTACTCTGTTTGGTGGAATTCATGGAGCCTTCAGCCATTTGGGTGAGGTCAGTGGAATTTTTTTTTTTCCCTTTTCTCTGATAAATAAATATAAAAAAAGAAAAAAGAAAGGGAACAGAACTCAAGATGTTTGTGTCCTATGGTCCTGAAAGCCAAAGGGAACGGAATTCAGCCCTTTTCTATGATTAATCAATGCTCTGATGCCCACCGAATGAGAACCTTGCCATTTGGCTTCACTTTGGTATTAATGGTTCTCTTCCTGAATATTACTTTATATCATTGGATGTTTGTTAGATACGGACACTTGGGATGTTGCGATCCAGATTTGAAGCTGTGCCTTCAGCTTTCAAAAATCGTCTTGCACCACCAGCCAAAGATGAATCCGAAAGGGAAAACAAGGTAATTTCAACTTTAATCAATCTTGTAATGTTTGCTCAAAGTTCTTTAGTATTTGAAACTTCAGTAAATTATGTTTGAAATATAAATTTGTTTTTTACCTAATACAAATAAAGCTTCACACCTATGTGATCTGAAAATTTATGCAGGTGTGTTGATCAATCTTTATATGTTTGACCTGTTGTCTTTCATCTTCATTGTCTTTTGCTACATTCTAAACTTTGTCATGGCAGGAGAACCTCTTTCCCCGGAAGGCCATTGCCAAGTTTTCTCAAGTGTGGAATGAATTCATATATTCAATGCGAATGGAAGACCTTATAAGCAATAGGTTCTGATTGCTGCTTTCCCAGTAATTCATTTTATATCAAATGAATCATATTATATCTCTAATTGTTTTATTTGACTTTTAATCATTCAGGGACAGAGACTTGTTGCTTGTTCCATATTCTTCAAGTGAGGTATCTGTTGTGCAGTGGCCTCCTTTTTTGCTTGCTAGTAAGGTATATTCTTTTCATGTTACTTGTGTTAATTTTAATATTGAACACAACATTTTTGTTATTTACGCACTTTTTTTCTCACATGTGGTAGATTCCAATAGCATTAGACATGGCAAAAGATTTTAAAGGGAAGGATGATGCTGATTTGTTTCGGAAGATTACAAGTGATGATTATATGCATTCAGCAGTTATTGAATGCTATGAGACACTCAGAGATATTATATATGCCCTTCTGGAATTAGAATCAGATAAGATGTAAGTCAGAATCATTTGCATTACCAGCTTGAATGGTCTAAATAATCTTAGAGGCGACCTTGCAAGACTCATGATGTCTTAATTTTTATTGTGAATCAGGATTCTAAGGAATATATGTTATGAAGTAGAACAGAGTATAGAGCGGGGCAGATTTATAAATCGTTTCAAGATGAGTGAGCTGCCTCAGCTCAGTGAGAAGTTGGAGAAATTTCTAAAGCTCTTGGTAACATTCATCCTTTATGTTTCCCTATTGTTTTAATTGTTGAAAACTTCATCATTGAACTGACTGACATAGTATGGACATTGTACTCGTTAATTCTTACTTTCTTGCTAATTATGTTTGTAAATTGACAGCTAGCAGATAGTGAACATTTTTCTGAGCCTCAAATAATCAATGTCCTCCAGGACATTATGGAGATTATTACACAGGATATTATGATTGATGGTCATAAGTAAGTAGTGAGAAACGTATACTTAGTGGAGACATAATTGTTGTTTTTTAACTTTAGAATGAACCTTCATGACTCCGGTATACTGTTGGATTTTCTGTTCCATTTTAGAATCCTTGAAAGCACTCACCATGCTGAAGATGGTAAGACAGAGCAAAGGTTTGAAAGGCTAGAATTCCAACTGATGCAAAACAAATCATGGAAGGAGAAGGTAGTCCTTGCGCTCACACTTGCAATTAAAAATGTTTACTATTTTATCTAAGATCTTCTTTGTTATTTATCTCTTATGTTTCTCTATAGGTCGTTAGGCTTCATTTGCTTTTGACCGTCAAGGAGTCTGCCATAAATGTGCCTCAGAACTTGGAGGCTCGCCGACGCATTACCTTCTTTGCCAACTCCCTATTTATGAATATGCCAAAAGCTCCCAAAGTCGAAAACATGCTGTCCTTTAGGTTAGTCACTGAAAACAAAAAAAAAAAAATTGTCAGAAAAAAAGAAAAAAAAGAAAAAAAAAAAAGGAATTTAAATGGAAAAAATACAAACAATTTTAAAAAAAAGATTCATTGTTTCTAATATGGAAAGAATATGGTATGATGCCAAAAACTAACTCCTAAATCATTTGTGACTAATTACTGCAGCTTGGTATAAATTGAAGGATTAATATGGTTCTCGTGCTAATATGTTATTATTGAATTATAGATTTGGTTTTTTTTTTTTTTTCATTACTTCACGATTCACTCTTCGCTTCGTTACTTGATAGCATATGAATTCTTGCATGCCCTTATCTACAAATTTTTGTGTGGAGATCAGCTGGTAGATTACCAACTATTCTCAAACTATTATTCCAATGACATTTTTTTTTTTTTTTTTTTCTGATTTATGGCCTAGTGTTTTAACTCCATATTTCAAAGAAGATGTACTTTATTCTGAAGATGAACTAAAGAAGGAAAATGAGGATGGGATATCAACTTTGTTCTACCTTCAAAAAATATATCCTGGTTAGTTTCAATTTCATTGCTATGTTATACTTTTTATTATATGACAGCTGTAAACTTAGAACTGCCTATCTGGTCACAAACTAGATGAATGGACCAATTTCCTAGAACGCATAAAAGATGTTATAAAAGATTCCAAAGAGGAGAATGAGAAAGAAAAAATGGAGTTCATTCGTCTCTGGGTATCTTACAGGGGGCAGACACTTGCTAGAACAGGTTTGATAATGATGAATTTTGTGGTCTGTCCTTAACCATAATTGTTTATGAATCCAACTTATTCTTTGCACCTCCATCAATGTGTTTGTGCCAGTGAGAGGGATGATGTACTATAAGCGGGCTCTGGAACTTCAATGCTTCCTGGAATTCGCTGACGATGAAGGTCAGTGTTTTCTGTCACAGATACATATTTAATTGTAAACTAATTCATTCAAATTTTGATTGCAACATATTTTAAATGTTAATGCTATGGCAAGACATTTTTGATGATCTATTCATTGTTTTCTTTGCAGCTATTCTTCTTGGCTATCGGAACTTTGAGTCATTTTCTGATCATACGGCTTTTCAAGATCGTGCACAAGCCCTGGCTGATTTGAAGTTTACATATGTTGTTTCTTGCCAGATTTATGGAAATCAGAAAAAATCTGATGATCCTAGAGACAGAAGTTGTTACATTAATATTCTGAATCTGATGTTGAAGTGAGTCACTGTTACAATTCATTAAACATTAATACTTCTTCAAATAGATCCAAAACGTGAATGACATCTTTGAAATATTTAAATTCTTTTTAGGAATCCATCTCTACGTGTTGCTTACATAGATGAAAGGGAGGAGACAGTAAATGGAAAATCTCAGAAGTTGTATTACTCTGTTCTTGTCAAGGGAGGGGAGACGCTAGATGAGGTATGCAAGAATAATTTATTTATTTTTGATGTCTTTATATTCTGTTTGTTGGCTGAAGGCATTAAATTTAAGTGGTTACCCCTACTAGGCGTATCATTTGTTCAAGCTGCATGTGATATTGGGCATATATACAAGTAATCTCCACTAAAAAAAAACTAATTAGAATGTGTCATACCAATAATCCAATTGAAATGAAGCAAATTAAAGTCTATGTTCCTTGAATCTCAGTTTAATTGGGTAATGTTATTGTAGCACATGATCTAGTCAGTAAATTCCTTGTGTATATGATTGTTTGGCTGATTTGTTTGTCATTCATTCCTTAACAATGGCTTGTGTTATTCTTATTTGTCTCTTATTTAGGGATAGAGTTGTTTGTAAGGCCCTGCTATATTTTATAATTCCCAACTTCATGCCTTTGCACAAGGTTGTTAAAATTAGGATCCTACATGGGTTGAATGGAAGGACTTTATAGATCTGATCGTAGAATTGAATTGTGGATCATATGATCCTAGTTTTCATCAAAACTAAAGACAAAAGAACATTAGTAATGATTATGTATGTTAAATAATCACTAAAATTGTCCTTTCATAAAAGTC
Source organism: Quercus lobata (assembly GCF_001633185.2). Classification (NCBI taxonomy): domain Eukaryota; kingdom Viridiplantae; phylum Streptophyta; class Magnoliopsida; order Fagales; family Fagaceae; genus Quercus; species Quercus lobata. Next base: position 44,675,896 of record NC_044911.1, on the reverse strand, counting down.
AAAATTTAATATAGTGTAATTTTTTATTCTATATAGGACTACATTTCTATTAACTAGAGTAATATTCTTTTTTCTTTTTTTTTAAAGAAAAACAAAACAAAAATTCTCTAAAAAAATTTTTAGTTAGGAACTAAGTACCAAACTACAAATACATAAGTAAAGGAAAATGCTTTCCAAGATCCAAGTTGCAACTCCAAAATAAGCTAATATCTAAAAGAATTAAAGTTAACTACACTCTTTAGGTTTCCAAAAAAAATTTACCAGAAAATTTTGATTGAAATAGCTTAAACTAAAATTTATAAGGAAAAAAGAACACAAAAAAATTAGTGGGAAAATAGCAGCATAATCAAATTTGTGATCACCTATATATTTCTTGATCTAAATGAAGACCTAAGGAGCCAGTCAAATTTTATTTTCATTATTGAGTCAACTAAATAACATTTCTAGTATTGTCGCCATGAATAAGTTTATATATTCTATATGCATTTAGATATAAACGTAGAATTATCCCAACCCACAAAAAAAATCAACTCTGAATTAAAGAGTTTTGGTCAAACCCATTTACAAAATCCTGCTATGGTTTGGAAAAGTGAAAATGAATTTATTTAAAAAAAAAAAGAAAAGAAAAGGTAGAAGAAGCTCAAGAAGAAAACCACAGGTAAAGTTAAGAAATGTTTATCGAATTGTTCTTGGGTCAAATTTCATAAATAGTTCAAACCCAGTCAGCATAGTCTAAGATTTGTTTAACCTGGAGAAAAAAAAGGCCTATAAATGCTTGGATGGTAAGATTGGTGCGATCCCACTGATCCTTCCCCAATGTTGCTCTTCCAATGATTCTAATGCATTTGGACAAAGTAGGATCATATGTTCCAGATGATAACCATGAGGGAGGTAAAGGGCCTGGCTCTATTGCAACTTTACCTAAAGAAAAATATTTATACTAGTAAGACATTTTCTTTATTTGGTGCAGCTGTTATGATACATTTGTTTTGTATATTTGTTTTCTCCTGAGCTTAGTTAGAGCCATTAGTTTATTTCTTTTGGGCTAGGCTCCTGTACAGTAAGCCTTGTGTGTGTGGCTAGCTTATTGCTGCTTTCTTATTTGCTTAAAGGTCAAAAGAAAAGTGACTTTAAGTTGGCTACTTCTTGTCTCACCTTTAAACAAATAAGCAAACAGCAAATGATCCTAGCCAAACGCAACAAGTCAGTATATGATTTATACATTCTTTCTATGTAGTACTTTTAATGTTTACTTCTGTGAGAAAGGAACTAACTGATATCATGCTTCTCGAATATCCAATTAATATTCAATTGTAGATATATGTTTTTTTCTAATGCCAAAAAGTTGTATGTTCATTTCACCTATGTTTTACTAATAAATATGCTCTTTCTAACCTTAATAGGAAATATACCGCATCAAGCTTCCAGGTCGTCCAGTAGATGTTGGTGAAGGGAAACCTGAAAATCAAAATCATGCCATCATCTTTACTCGAGGAGAAGCCCTGCAAACGATAGACATGAATCAGGTAGCTTCCCATCTCCGCTATTTGATATTACATTATAAGGTGACCTACTGTGTTTTCTTACCGTGTCTTTTTTTTCCCCCCAAGGATAATTACTTTGAAGAAGCTTTCAAAATGAGAAATGTGTTAGAAGAATTCTTAAAAAAACGGCGTAGCCAACGGAAACCCACAATATTGGGACTCAGGGAGCATATATTCACTGGAAGGTCAGCCTTTATTATTATATGTCTAATTATAGATTGGATCTTAATGAGTGGTAAGGGCAATGCAGAAATTCATTCTGTAGGGTAACATTTTTTTTTTTATTAGTATATATGCTCATCTTCATCCCCCCCCCCCCCCCCCCTTTTTTTACAGTGTTTCATCACTTGCATGGTTCATGTCCAATCAGGAGACTAGTTTTGTAACTATTGGGCAGCGAATTTTGGCAAATCCTCTCAGGTAAGTCTTAAGTTTTCAGGAAATCGACTGAGTGCTTATGTGATTTTATATGAATTTATCAATAGTATTTGCATTTGACTTGATCTTTAAATTACTTGTTGGAGAGAGAGACTCCAAGGGAGTCCACCAAGAACCCTTTGATGTATATGTTGGGACATCACTCATTCACTCTAACCCAAATGTTAAGCCAATTGGTTTGGGCTCAATTATTTATATCATTTACTCACTTTCTTTACTTATATCTCAACGTTCACATGCACTCACAAGAAATCTACCCCTATGTGACTCTTCATGGAAGGTATTGGATGATTGTTTGCTGTTTGGAATGCTAAGTTACTTAGAGAATGGAAGGTTAGGCTAGCTGTTCAACAGACACTCTTGGAAAGAATACCTCTTGGGTATAGAATTTATTCATTCACAAATTCAACTAGTATATCCCAAGGGCAGCCTTGCTTATTTGTATGGTACATAAGCAAGCTGTTTGAGTTGGTTAGCTAGTTACAAAAGCAGTCATTTGATTGGCTAAGTCTCTAATTAACTAATAAGGTAATGAACTTACACTAACTGCCCTATCTTCTATCTAACTTGCTGTTTCAATCAAGATTCAGTTACAATACAAACCCTAGCTTATCATATCCGCTTACATATCACATAACTAAAGCTGATTATCAAAACTAACACAATTGGCCAAGGCAAGGACAGGCTGCTACATTAGGTAGACACGTAAGCACTTAATAGAGCTGCATCACTCTCTACCAAATTGACCTAACTCCCCTCATGTGTGAGTCCTTCACAATTCCCTGAGTGCAATGCGCATATGAATTGCACCAAATGCAGGGCATCAAGCACAATTCTTCTCACATTCTCAACAAAGCCTACCAAATGCATCAATACCAAGACCTTTGTTTAATCAGAAGTTGAACCATTAGCTGTGATTCCATTTTGTTGAGGGAGAGAGACACCTAGGGAGCTTTACTAAGAGTCTTTTGATATGCATTTTTGGACACTACTCCAGCCAAAAAGTTTAAACCAATGGGTTTGGATCCGACTATTTATCTTAGTGGCTCACTTTCTTTACATATTCCTAAATGTAGGAGTCAACATAGACAACGCTCAGCTACCTCAAATTAGCCATAGATCTCTTAACTCAAAAACAGATTTATTATGGATTAAGGCTCATGTGAAGGATCGAATTTGTTCTACATTGAGTCAAAATTGTTTGAGTTCATATTGGAGGAGGGTGGAAGAACATATGGGCTGTGGATCTTTGAGAGGGGAAAGAACCGCATGCACAACGTGCTGCTAGGGAAGGAAGGAGCTTCACCACTTCACTCAATGCTGGTGGAGATATTCTCGCAACCACTGGATCAACAGTTTATTAAGTCATGTATGGAGGGTGTCAAGGTGATGCTAACGGGATAGGCTTTTATCAATCATGGAGTTTGGAGTGGTGAGGAATTGAGGATCAATGATCATTCCAGAGGGCAAAGAATTGTGAGGGCAGCGTTTCACCGAGACACTCAATTGATTCTAGGCATGATCTGGTGTGAGTAGGCATGCCGGAGATACATCAATCACATCCAAGCCAGGAAGAGCAGCCAAAAGGAAAGGACATAACATTCACTGGCCAAATCCTGAGATTTGTGGAGAATGAGGAATTACCAAAGTTGAAAAAGAAAAACAGCTTAGGTTAACATCAACGAAATTTAACAAAAACTCGAACAAAATTGAAAAATAGGACTTTGTAGTAATCAGGATAGCCTACAGATGTTTCTAATTAGGCCTCATCAAAATTAAGCTAATTTTGAGATTTACTTGGTTTTTAAGCTTGCTTTCTCATGAGCATTTTGTATCCCCCATCACCTATCTCCTATCTCAAATGCCCTTGTTTAGACAGACAAGAAGAATACATTTAATTAACTTAATTATATCAGAAATACAATGGACTTAATCAACTTCCACGAGGCATCTTTACACTGCATAATGATCGAAATATATTGGTATCTTTTATCTTGATAACATATATGTGCTTCTGTACCTTATAATTCTTTGATCTTGATAACTATATCTTATCATTTCTCTAATTTATATACAACCATAAAAAATATCTTCAAATGTTCAAATTACATAAATCATTGCTTACTCAGGTGTAGTGCTAGCTGATTTATTTCTGGATGTTACTATTTGCCTATTAAATTCCATCCTTACTCTGCAGGGTCCGGTTCCATTATGGTCATCCTGATATATTTGACAGAATCTTCCACATAACAAGGGGTGGCATAAGTAAAGCTTCAAAAATAATTAACTTAAGCGAGGATATATTTGCAGGTAATTTTGCTTCATCAGAAGATGACTGAGTACTTGTTATTATCTGGTCACTTAAATTGGACTGATCTCTTCAGGATTCAATTCAACTATGCGTGGGGGATTTATAACACATCATGAGTATATCCAAGTAGGCAAGGGCCGTGATGTGGGGATGAATCAAATATCCCTTTTTGAGGCTAAAGTTGCAAATGGAAATGGAGAGCAGACACTTAGCCGTGATGTTTATCGTCTTGGACGTCGATTTGACTTCTATAGGATGTTGTCATTCTACTTCACAACAGTGGGTTTCTATTTTAGTAGTATGGTATGTTAGGCAAATTAATTTCCTTTATATAATCTCTTTTTAGAATGCCAATATATTTGGAAACAGTGCTAACTAACACTTGAGTATAATGTTCTTGCAAATTTTGTCACCAGGTTACTTTTGGACAAAGGGTTTGATTTTTTCAATTAAGATGATTACATTCTTTAAAGAATTACCTTCTAAGATGCTAATATAACAATAATTTTTTTTTTTTTTTTTTTTAAGATTGGCCTGTAAAAACTTGATATATATTACAACTGCAACTTGAGTCCTCCAACCAATATTTATGTGTTTATTGTCTTTCTTTCTTTCTTTTTTGGCTAAATGTGTTTGTTGTATTACTTACCATTCCATAGATAATTGTTTTTCCACTAAACCTCTTTTTATTATTTAGAAATATTCTTTTATGGCTTGATTTGGACATTTTGTTGTTTCAGGTGACCGTGCTTACTGTATATGTATTTTTATATGGACGTTTGTACATGGTTATGAGTGGAGTGGAGAGAGAGATCCTTGAAAATCCAATCATACAACAGAGCAAGGCCCTTGAACAGGCTCTGGCCACCCAGTCTGTTTTCCAATTGGGCTTATTGCTGGTACTGCCCATGGTTATGGAAATTGGCCTGGAAAAAGGATTTCGCACTGCCCTTGGTGATTTTATCATCATGCAGCTACAGCTGGCCTCTGTATTCTTTACATTCCAGCTTGGAACAAAAGCACATTATTTTGGAAGAACAATCCTGCATGGAGGTTCTAAATATCGAGCTACTGGCCGAGGATTTGTTGTTTTTCATGCAAAGTTTGCTGATAACTACAGGCTGTACTCACGAAGTCATTTTGTGAAGGGGTTAGAGCTGTTTATTCTATTGATCATATATCAAGTTTATGGAGAATCATATCGCAGTTCAAATCTTTTTTTGTTCATCACTTTCTCTATGTGGTTTCTTGTTGCTTCTTGGTTGTTTGCTCCTTTCGTGTTCAATCCATCTGGTTTTGACTGGCAAAAGACAGTAGATGATTGGACAGATTGGAAGAGGTGGATGGGAAATCGTGGTGGTATTGGGATTGCACCTGACAAAAGTTGGGAATCGTGGTGGGATGAAGAACAGGAACACCTCAAATACACAAATATCAGGGGGAGAATACTTGAGATAATACTTGCATTTCGCTTCTTTGTTTATCAGTATGGAATTGTCTACCACCTTGATATAGCTCACCGCAGCAAGAGCTTGCTGGTAAAATTTCTTAATTTCGATATTTGTGGACTACCAATGTCTGTTTAGATGTATGGTACTAACTTAATTTCTTTGTAGGTTTATGGACTTTCTTGGTTAGTTATGGCAACTGTTCTTATCGTCTTAAAGGTATGCAAATGGAACTCACTGATATGAATTTAATATATCCCAAGTAAGCTTAAATGAAAATGTTCTAGCATTAGTGAATGTTCAAAATAATGCACAATATGTGAATTAAATGTGTCTCAAAGTACCTTAAAAGGAGTTGTTTAGACTTCTGTTAACCCGGTTATTGTTAAAAACGGAGTTACTGATTAAAGGGAAAGAAAAGTGGGTTACAGTTACAACATGTGCAACTTTTCCTTTTTCTTGCGTGTTCTATTTATTTCATTTCATCTTGAACAAACATATTCATTCATCTGTTATTTTTCTGTTTTATTATTCCCATGTTGCTGTCAGATGGTATCAATGGGTAGGCGAAGATTTGGTACCGACTTTCAACTCATGTTCAGGATTCTCAAAGCACTCCTGTTCCTTGGCTTCATGTCAGTCATGACTGTCTTATTTGTTGTATGTGGGCTCACTATATCAGATTTATTTGCTGCTATCCTTGCCTTCGCACCCACGGGATGGGCCATTCTTCTTGTAAGTTTAAAATTCGTCCTATTCTTAAAAATATACTGCCTTGTTGAAAATAGCTTAATTTAGCAGAGCATTATAGCCAAACTAGTTCCATTTTCAAACATTGTTGTACTGGCATATTATTCAAAATGACCTTTTTTTTCTTCCTAAGTAATGGTGTTTTATTAAGAGAGGAGATTACTTGATGTTCACATTGGTGAACATAGAGTAGCTAAAAGAAATTACAAAGAAGTATACATAAAAACAAAGTGAGTCTTGGAACTCAAGAATATAGTTACAATTTTTAAAATCCCATGTGCGAGACCAATCAAACAAAGTTCGAATGAACAAGGATTCCAATTGATCCAGTAGTCTTTCTTTATCCTCAAATGTGTGGCTATTATGCTCCTTCCACACCATCCACATCAAACATAGCAGAGTAAGATTCCAAACAGCCAAAGGGTGCTTCACAAAACCAATTTCTCCACCAAACACTGGCCTGTTATCATCTTCAGCAACACCCTAAAACCTACACTTCAAAAGCATATGCAACATCACAATGGAGAAACAAATGGTCCACCATTTCTTCACTATACTGACTCATACAATACCAACCAACTAAAGAGAAACCCCTGTTGATAAGGTTATCATAGGCAACAATCTTTCTCCACCCTCTTTGGGGCCCTGGCACACCAAATAGTCTTCCAAGTGAGTTAAATGACATCTCAACCTATCACACACCTCTCCCCTAGGCACCTGTGCGTAAATAAGTGCCAGAAAGGAATTCACCAACTTAAACTCCCAATCACGTAAGTCTGTAAAATTACCCATTCCAACATTGATCCCTCCATACGAATGGCTATCCACACATGCAAAACAGAGGCATCTCTATCAGCATAGCATGCATACACATCAGGGTACAAATCCTTAAGAGAATGGTGTTCACTCCATTGATCATGCTGAAACCTTACTCATGTACCATTTCCTAACTCAGATGCTACATGCTGGAAGAATCTATCCCAGCTCACTCTAATACTCCACCAAAGGCTGCAGCCATGAGTCCCTCTACTTGGTTTCAAATGCCACCCCCTTCCACCCCATACTTTGAAGCTATCACTTGATGCCATAGTTGCATATGTTCATTCCAAAGAGCCATAACCATTTTCCCTGTAAGGATTGATTAAAGCTCCCTACCTTCCTAATGCCCAAACCGCCTTGAGCAATGGATAATCAAGACTTATCCCATACGACTAAAGTGTCTTTGAACTCCTCATCAAGAAAAGATTACAATTAAATGTTGCAAAAGTCCGAATTATTTTTTGAGAATTATTATGAATAATCCATTAATGACAACATATGCTACTTTTTTTCTTTCATGTATTGCCATGGCCAAGAAAGTTATCATTTTTTTCTGGCCCAAGATTCTATTTCACCACTCATTTACTATTATTTATGTGATATTTTCATGCTGGTTCCTAAGTTGAGAATTCAACCCTACTTTGCAAGTTCCACAATTCCCAAAATACTAGACTTAGATTTTGAATTTGTTGAAGTTGCAATTTCCTGTTTGTACTGCTACAAAGTGTTAGTATTTGTCACATTTTCAAAGTTGTTCTTTCTGAAACTACATGACCATTTCTTATATCAGCTTAGGATCTTTAACGACTTATTTATTGGAAATATATTTAGGTTGGACACAGACATTTGTCTACTGATTAATTGTGATTTACTAAATCATTGTTTCCTAATCTTGTATATCCAAGATTGGGCAAGCATGCAGGCCATTCTTGAAGTGGCTAAAAGTTTGGGACTCGGTAAAGGAGCTAGGGAGAGCATACGAGTACATAATGGGGCTGATAATCTTCATGCCGACAGCCATTTTGTCTTGGTTCCCATTTGTATCGGAGTTCCAAACACGCCTTCTCTTCAATCAAGCATTTAGTAGAGGCCTCCAGATTTCAATGATTCTTGCTGGAAGGAAGGAGAAAGCAGCATGAAGATTTTTGCATTTCCCTTACCGATACTCAGTCCAAATGTTACCATATTCTTTGAAACCATATTATAAATGACATTTGGTGATTTTTGTAATATTCTTTCCTTGAAAATTATTGTGGCAATTTTTTTTTTCTTCAAGAAGAAATGTTACCATACATTCCTATCCTATTTATCTTTACCCAAACCAAGTTTGATGTTGTTAGTTTCTTTTCGTTTTACTTTACTTTTCAATTATGTATTCATTTTAGGCATAAATTTCATTACAAGGAATTCAATGTATCTTAATTCATTAATGGATTTGTTCTCTTATTACACTCATATTAATAATTGCTGTTGTAGGGAGGATAGGCCTAGAAATGTATATTGCGCCGTGGGCCCTATCTGAGAACACTTAGTAGTCTGAGGACAAGTAAATATTGATATAGAAGTGCAGGCTAGTGAATAAAGGAAGGTGATTGGTCATGAGGGTTCAGGAAGGTGGTCCGAGGACAAATGCCTCTTCGACTTAACAGAGCAAAAGTCAGAAGGGTTGATATGTTGTCAAGAGCAACATTCTAGGCAGTTCTAATGGTAAGGATAAGCATCATGAATGAATAAGACAAGGGGAAGGTAAGAAATATCTAAGGGAAAGCTGCTATCACCGCATTAAATATTCTGTAGCTAACTCTCTGGCCGCATTAATGTGGAAATGATACCTGAACAGTAATGTTCAGTCTTACAATTACCTTTAAAAACTTCAGGAATGCATTGATTGGACAAGGATAAGAGCCAGCCATTTGATCTACACGTGGAGGGCTGAGATAAAGCAAATGAGGGTAATATAAAGAAGAAAAATCTCATTACAAAGGAATCATCTGAGAATTGGTAGTAAAAAACACTGTAGCACTAAGAACTGTAATTGTAATCAAGTTTAAGATAAATATATATTTAAGAACTACTCTTCTCAAACATTGCCGAGGAAGAATTTTTTTGCATAAAACTTGTTTTTTCATTGTTTTTCCTTGCTTTCTTACCATCTTTAGTCCATTGCAAGCATTGTCCAATTCATTGAAACCTAGTTTTTAGCCCACTCTCTACAAATTCTTTGTATTAGGCTCTTTAGGCCTGAATCCTTTTACTTTTTGGGCTTAGGATCCAAGACTCGCCCTTATAGCTGTAATTTAATTGAAGCTAGATCCTTAGCATACAAGCTGTCATGGGGTAGCTTTACATCTTAAATAATTCAAAGCACAAGGAGGTTTAGCGTAGATGTGGCAGCACACTATGATTCCCTAATAGCACCGATTAACATGACCTATTTATAAATTATAAGAATTGAGATATGAGTTATGAGTTATCTCATGATGTGAGAACCAAATAGAGCCTTAATAAAAGTCCTGAAATTAAGACCCAAGGTAAAGATGGAGAAAGTATACCATGTTGCGGTAATACCAACTCAGCATCTGTTTTGGTATTTCCTACCCAGTAAATGAGTGACACCTGTTTCAAAAAACCACATCAGACTCCTCCAATAAATTAATCACAATCTTCTATATTATTGGGAAGATAAATTAATCATTTATTAGAGTAGTCTAATATGGTTTTTTGAAATAGGTGTCACTCATTTATTGGGTAGGAAATATCAAAACAGATGCTGAGTTGGTATTACCGAAACATGGTATACTTTCTCGAAAAGATGGGCTTGGCAACTCACTCTCAAAGAGATCATGGAGTGGAGTGGAGTGGAGAAAATAACACTAAAACTCAAACAATTTCATTAGTTAGCACATTTTCAAAACTATTTTGCAATCTTCTATATTATCGGGAAGATAAATTAATCATTTATTAGAGTAGTCTAATGTGGTTTTTTAAAATAGGTGTCACTCATTTATTGGGTAGGAAATACCAAAACAGATGCTGAGTTGGTATTACCGAAACATGGTATACTTTCTCGTAAAGATGGGCTTGGCAACTCACTCTCAAAGAGATCATGGAGTGGAGTGGAGTGGAGGTTGCTGGATCTCGCTGTTAGAGATTTAATGAATGATCCACATGAGTTTATGGGTGGGTTCACATCCAATGATGTTTCACGGTGGCGCTAGGATGTTCTGCTTGTTGTAGCGACATGGGTGTTGTAGCTAGTGGTGACCTTTTTTTTTTGAAGGCATGGGCCTTTTTTTTCAAAATAACACTAAAACTCAAATAATTTCATTAGTTAGCACATTTTCAAAACTATTTAGCAATCTAAAAACTCAAGAGTAAAAAACACGTCGTGGCAGCAGCTGAGGTGGAAATCTCGTCCACGTAGGCATACAAATCGAGTCCTTAAGGCTCGAGTCTGTTGGACTCGATTTTGTTTAAATGAAAACCAAGGCTTACAAACTCAATTTCTCTACCTGGTGAACAACACTCCATGTGTTTAATGTGGGTCCCAATGGTGCCTTTTTCCCCTAAACATCCACATGCATAGATATTGAACTCGAGCCTGTTAGACTTGATTTTGTTTAAATGAAAACCGAGTCTTACGAACTTGATTTCTATGCATGGTGGACAGCCCTCCACGTGTTTAATGTGGGTCCCAACGGTGCCATTTTCCCCTATTCTCTCCGTTCTCACTCAGTCACTCACTCACACATAACACACTCTCTCAACAAAATTCATCAACTTTCACACTCTCACAACACTCTCTGTCTGTCACTCACACTCACTACAATACAACACTCTTTCCCTCAACAAAATTCATCAGCTCTCACACTCTCACAACACTCTCTCACAGTGGAAGTAAATCTACATCTCAGGTAATGTTTTATAAATTTGTACTTGAGTTATGTTATTTATTTATTGAGTGAAGTTATTACAACTTATTTAAGATATTATTCTAAATATTGGGAATATTTGTTTAGTTTTGTTAGTGTAAATATTCTGATTAATTACTTGCTAGGTTTTTTAAAAAAAAAATTATTTAAGATATTCAGTATTGTTAGGTTTTTATCATGGGTGTGAAATGGATTATGAGTTTGATACCTAAGATAGTATTTCTAGGCTTTTTAGCATAAATTATTTCAAAATATATTTGTTTAACAAATGTAACAGAGATGAAATGGATAATGAGTGGCTTGGTATAATATTTTTGTTCATCATAACTTATTTGAATGGGTTTTGAAAGTCATGCCCCTAGAATGATTTGGAATTTTAAAAGAATATGAAATAGGTAATGACTATTTTTGTATGTGATGTGGGGTGAGTATATGCAAATTTGGTTGAGATGTTGGGACATAATGTCATAACTGTACCACAGGTTGTAACAAGTTGTTGGCATTTCATACGCAAAGTTTTGTGATTGATGTTGATTGAGAGTTATAAATTTGTCACTAACGTAATTACACTTGATGATCAATAGGCTGACAATGATCCATATAAATATATACCACAGTAGACCCCTGCCAACTCTATTTATGGATTCTCATTTCAAGGTCCGGGTATCGAGTGCTATTTTATGATAGTACGTCATAAGTTGAAGACCCTGAATGATTTGAAGATAAAAATTATGGAAGAGCTACATGTGAACCCTGCTTTGCATGACATACATATTACTTTCCGTTCTCCATATAAAGTCCTCAATCAACACATTAATTACAGGTATATGACAATAAAAGAAGACAAACATGTGAAGATCATGTTTAACAGGATGTAGAAAATGTCCCAAGTAACAGCTATTGAGTTATACGTCAATTTGGAGCCACGTACAGAAGTTGGCGCAGAGGATATTCTACAAACAACTACATCTCTACAGTTTGTAGTCTCAAATGATCCATGCACCACATTGGGAGGCTATACACCCCTTTTTCAAGACACACCAACAACAATTGAGAGCAAAGCTTGCAATAGATATGAAGATGAATTTTATGCATATCGAGGTGTACCCTTTACACTTCTAGTAGTTGAAGATGAAGACGAAGACTGTGTTGACCATGCTACCGTTAATGGTGAAGATATTGACAATATAGATAAGTACAAAGAGAGGATTGAGCAAGGTGACTTTGACAGGTGTGTTGATGACCATGAAATTGCTCCCAATCCTCATGTTGACGATATGGCTGAATGTGATGAAGATGATGCAGATGATGCTATTGGAGTTCGGCATATTACAAATACGACCCCTATTTATCAACCTCCTACCTCATCATTTTATGCAAATACTTGGGAAAATATGGTTGATCCTGAAGTTCTTTAGCAAACATTTGCTTCTTGGAATGTGGAGATGAATTTTAATAAAGAGTTATTTTTTGCAAATAAAGAGGCGGTGAAGCATGCATTAACAATTTACGCCATAGAACTTAATAAAGACTTTATGACTAGTAGGTCGACCAAAAGTAAACTGTGTGTGAAATGCATCGATGAGTCATGCAAGTGGTACATTGGGGCAGTCATAAAGCGTAAACTTAATCGACTATGGATGGTCACATCTTATGTGAGTCCTCATAGTAGTATACCCCTTGCCATGCCAAAAGATGGTAGAATGATGGATTCTAATTTTGTTGCAGCAGAACTTGTTCCAATGTTGCAACAAAATCACATGGCAAAAATTGATCACCTCGGAAACATCATTAAAGTAAAGTATTATGATCATAAGTTTTCTTACTATAAGGTATGGGATGCGAAACAAAAGGCTATTGCAAAGATATTCAAGGATTGTGAACAGTCTTACCGGTATTGTTGTTGGCATAATACCAAAGGTTGAAAAAGATATTCAAGGATTGGGAACAAGCTATTACCAAAGGTTGAGAAAGATATTCAAGTGTTGTTGGCATAGTTGGATCAAGATCCGGGAACCCGGTACTTCTATCACACCATACCCAGGAGCGTGTCCGATGATATTTCATTGCGCTATGTATTTTGGGCTTTCGCTCCATGCATTGATAGATTCAGACATTACAAGCCAATAATCAGTATTGATTGGACCCATTTGCATGGTAAATATCAAGGGGTGTTGTTGATTACAATGGCAACCAATGCCAACAACAAGGTTTTTCCTCTCACCTTTACCATAGTGAACAAAAAGTCAAGGTCTAGTTGAGGGTCGTTTTTAGAATGCCTCAGGGTTTCATTGGGGGATGTGATAGCAGATAAGGACATTTGCATAATTTTTGACCGAAATTTGGGTAATCAAAACGCAATTACAGCCTGGCCCAGAGATGATGATGGACAAGTACGAGTATTTCACAGATATTGCATTCGACATGTTGCTAGCAATTTCAACACGCATTTTCAGGAGCCCACTCTAAAGTCATTGGTCTTGAAAGCGGGGTATGCTACTCAGGAAGCTAAATTTAAGTTGTACATGCAATCTATCCAGGAAGCTAAGATTTAGGCCCTTAGGAAGAACGTGACAATTAGAATGAAGAAAGGCAACCTCGAACCCTATATGCCATACACATATCTAATAAGCGAGGATCTAGTCATGTAGACCTAGCTACATGATGGTGGATACCATTATAGGGCTATGAGAACCAATATCTCAGAGTGCTTGAATGGAGTACTCAAAAGTGCCTATGGCCTACCCATTACTGTCATGGTTAAGTTCACTTGAAGCAAACTTGTCGCATATTTCCATGATCGACACAAAGAAATTACTCATGATCTCTCCGACTCTCCGAGGGCAAGGTGTTGAGTAAATATGCCATGTCAATCTATGGCACAAATCTGCAAAGATCTGCAGGACACCAAGTAAGGGAATTTAATTATGAGTATTGTATATATCAAGTAGTTACCCCGTACAACATCTATAGCATTGGAGGGGGACATCATAGTCATGAGATAAACATAGTGGCCAGAACATGTGGTTGTGGAAAGTGGCAAAATCAAAAGATCCCTTGTTCACATGCAATTAAAGTTTTTCTGTTCCTGACGCAAGATCTGACCAGCTATATTGACCCATGTTATAGTTTGGACAACATCATTCGCACCTATTCACATGCATTTGTGGTGTCAAAGTAAGAGTCATCGTGGAGGGATGTGAACGGTCCAAAGTGGGTGCCTAACCCATATCTATTGCGGGCCAATGGTCGATCTTGTAGGGTGAGTGTAACCTAACTACCTGCTCATTCTCGACATGCACATCTCGTTGTTTAGCTTCACTCCCAACAACTGAAGATCCTACAACTACGGGGGAGGATGGTGTAGTAGATGATATGTGAGTAAGGCTCATACTCATGGGATTTGTATGCAGTCCAAGAGTGGGCATGAATGACATGGAGTTAGTATGGGGTGGATTCATGGCTAAAGTAGGGCCTATATAGCTGTTGGGTGGTACATGGTCAATATGACCAATGCTGTATAAGGGGGACTCGGTGTGCATAACCGGAGGGGTCTCATTGAAATCAATACCGAGATCAAAGGATGGAGGAGCAAGTGAAAGATGAGCGGGGTCAGAACATGTACGTGGGGTGGGTGGAGGGATCTCGGGGTGAGAAGATGCATGAGTAATAGGTGAAGGGATCTTTGGGGCAGGAGATGCATGTAGGGGGGTGGAGGGGGATCCGGCCTAGTGATTGATGGGGTGTAGCACACCAACCACGACTATGGCTAGCAGGAGTTAAGCTCATGCTTGGTTGTCCAGTATCTTTTAGCGCTTCTGGATTTGCCTCATTGATATTTTGCTTAGGAAGATAGGCAATTATACGGTGAAGGCGATCCACTACCTTAAGCATATCTGTAATCTGCTTGTAATCAGGACTGCATACTATGCAACACATCAACAACTGCTTGTGACTTGCAATCTACAAGTAAATAAATACAATTACTACATCTAACACAAAAATGGTAACACACAACTAAATTTGAAAAGAAAGGTTAAAGCAATTACCATAATACGAAGTGTAGTGCTAGTGTGGTCGACGTACCTCCGAGTGACCCTATCGTACCATTGAAAGTATGGATGATCAAGCGGCATATCACCCTCTAGTCGTGCTCCATGACATATTAATTTTGCTCAACTATTCCATACTTGGATATGGTGAGCATGTTTCACTCTCCAAACAACTTTGGTCTTCCCCAAACAACTTTGGTCTTCCTTTTTGGCATGCCCTACATAACTCTCTGTACAACCATGTAAGGCAAGTGATCCCCCAACTGTATTGAGGTGGATTGCGAAGGTCCCCCAACATCTGCAACCATATCGTATGCACCCTATTGCTAGACTTGTCCCTGAAAATTGTGTCCCCTAGGAGCCCTAGAATATAACACCGTGCAAACTGATGCACAACAACCTCTGCTACACCATCAGCCAAAGCTTCGTCAACTTTTTGAAGTAGCCATTTAATCTGGATCCTTTGTCCTTGAAGCACCACACCATCAATAACAATTCCAAGCATATTCTCACATTCAGTAGCCCACCCCAAGTCAGTTCTTGCAACAATTGGCTCACCATAGATCGGAATCCCCAAAAGAACCTCCATATCTTGTAACGTGATCGTCGTCTCACCATGTGGCAAGTGGAAGGTATGGGTTTCAGGCCGCCATTGCTCAATGAAGGCTGTTATCAAATTATGATCGATCTCTCTAGATGGGGTCCCATGCAACCCCTTTAATCCAACTTTCTTAACAATGTCAAGGACACGATCATCCATCATCGAGTGTCGTTTTTGAAACTCCTCATTACGACCACAGCATTGCAGTACCCCCGGATCCTGCACATGATAGAACCATGGTGATGAGGTGCTCTACACTATAACCTTTGTAATATGATTGTAGCTATTATTCCCAAAAAACAAAAATAAAGCAGTTATCATTGAAATTAAAATATCATCCAAAGGAAAAAAAAAAAAAAAAAAGCAATGAAGGGAGAAAATAAAAGGATGCAATGCACTTGATACATTTGTTTTTAGCCATTTATCCTATTACTTGTGTCGTGCATACTATTGTGTAAACATTGCCATAATAGCAATCCAACGCGTTAGCCACCATGTTTACAACGAATACATACATCAAAATTTCATTCTCTCTGGCTCTCACAATTCAATTTGGTTATCTTAAAAACACCAAACGTAAAAAAATTGAAGGGGTAAAACTCAATTATGAAATAAAGTTTTTAAACATGATTGATGGTATGATACAAATGAAAAATTAAAACTCGTTGAAATTTCTTAATCCTAAAAACCCTTCTCATCACTGGTAAATCAAACCCTAACCACCCCACCAAAAACATATAAGTCATCAACCGTCAACATTGCAAGGGAATAGCTGGCCTATAATACATGCAAGAAATTGAGATAAAAACTGGCTTCATGATTTCGCATTTGAAGTACAATCTGGCCTATAATACACACAAGATATTAAGTTAAAAAACTATGAATGCTTAAAAACGTTTTAGAAATAGCACTATGGCATGCTCATGACTATGCATTCAAAGCTAGTAATACTATTGACAAACTTAGAATTTTAGAAATGGAAAAAAAAAAAATCAACATAAAAATGAGAAATGTAAAAGGAAAAGAAGTGAATATAGAAATTCAGCAAGTGGTTAGTTTTAATTTTACCTCGCCTTCCCAAATAGCGTATGATCGATGTTCTTCTAGCAACCTTAACACCAAATCATCCATGGGACCAGGACCTAACTTATTAACCTCCTAAACAACAACAGCAGCCATACTGCACAAAGCTTAAAGTATGGTATCACTTATTTGTTTATCAATGGTTTCTTTATACAAATTTGTTTTCTTTATTAAGTACTAACTAATAAATAAAATGTCAATTAATTTCATATTAATCAATATAATTCACATAGAGGATATATGAACAAATAAATCAAGGTTAATAGCAACATAAAGGGGGGCTAACTCCAAAATCATATTTTACAAAATTAAGAGCCAGCATTAATAAACACAAACATCATCACATTATGGACCCCATCCCCCACCACCACTTGAATTCACTGACTGCGACACCGACAATTTCTTATCATTCAAAAACACACACAAACACACATATACTTAATACCAATAGAAAAGCAATACCATTCAAAGGGTATCTTAATAAGATGGATAAGAATATAATTGTACTTATAAAAATAAGTATAGTTTTAACAAATTATAGAAGCCAAATAAAGCTAAAAATAAGTATAGTTTTAACAAATTATAGAAGCCAAATAAAGCTAAAAATAAGTTAGCTAAACAAACCATTGCTCACTAGTCACCACCTCAGCAATCTTGACACCTAAATCAAATCACAAATGAAACCCTATCCCACAAATACAAAAAATAGACAGATACAAATCAAATCTAACATGAAACCCTCCCATAGATACAAAAAATAGATAGATACAAACCAAATCACAAACAAAACCCTAAATCAGTCAAATACCCTCCGCTATGGAGAGAGAGAGAGAGAGAGAGAGAGAGAGAGAGAGAGAGAGAGAGAGAGAGAGAGAGAGTCGTTACTTGTGATAGACGTGGAGCCACTGAGAACTAGGACCCAAATACCCACCAACGAAGCCACCCAAAATACAGAGATTAGAGTGTAGAGTAAGAGGGAAGATCAATAGCAAAGAATTGTGTTGTATGAGAGTGTATGAAAGGGTCTAAGAGTGTATGAGAGTGTTTGCAAAGTGTTTGAAGAGGGAGAAAGCGGCAGAGAGAGACGGAGTGGGAAAGAAGAGTCTTTGAAGAGTGAGAGGGAAGTGTGTTGTGTTGCAGTGAGTGAGTGATTGAGACTGAGTGAGAGAGACAGAGAGAACTAGGGGAAAACAGGAAAAGTGTTGTTGCTGGGACCCATATTAAACACATGGAGGGTTGTCCACCAGGAACTGAAATCGAGTTCATAAGGCTCGTTTTCCATTTAAACAAAATTGAGTCCAAAGGACTCGAGTTCATTTCAACAAAATTGAGTCCAAAGAACTCGAGTTCTATGCTTACGTGGACAAAATGTCCACCTCAGCTGCTGCCACGATAGGAAAATCGAGTTAATTATACTTGATTTATGACTGCAAAATCGAATCTCTTACTCTCGAGTTGTTAGATAACTAAATAGTTTTGAAAACATGCTAACTAACGAAATTGTTTGAGTTTTAGTGTTATTTTGAAGAAAAAAAAATCCCTGATTAATGGCACTAAAACTATTGTTGAGAGAAAACTCAATGGTAAAAGGATCTATTTGGCGGGTGACATTTGGTCCTCGTTGGGTGGATTTTATTGAGTGAATGAGAGAAGAGAAAAGAGAAGTTGGATTTTTCCTAGCAGTCCCATGTGAATCACCTACTTATTTTATTAAACTTTTGCTTATTGTTTTTACTATTTGCGGGTTCTACACGAGTTACCTACTTATTTTATTTAACTTTTACCTTTTATTTACGGTTCTTTAAGCAAAAACTAAATAAGTTATTTCCAAACGAGGTAGTCTACCTTTAGGTGGCCCACTACAGTCTATGTCCATAGGATGAGTCTTCTTGATGACTACAATAGTTTGCTATTGAAGTATTCATGTTATAACATATCCAATATAGGGTTTATGTGCTAGAGAATCCTACATTAACCCTATATTAAATTAGGGTTAGCGTGCTTACTTTACAGGTACATGGGCCTATAGGTTTAGGTTTCTTAGGTCATAAATCTCTAACAAATTTTAAAGAGAAACTCAAAGAATATCTTAAAAAGAAAAAACACTTTAGGGAGACAAATTTTAAATTATTTACGCTAACTATTGTTACACATGTTAAGTTATACATAGTCATACATATTCCAACCGAAATCGTGTTTTAAAAACATGATTTGAATTATAATTGTGGAATGGAATTATTACTTAAATCAATTGAATGTCAAAGCACGATTTCAGTTGTGTCTCGTACACACAGTATATAACTATCACCAATCAACTATTTAAGGGTTTGTTTGGATACCGCTTATTGTTGAAAACTAAAAATACTGTAGCAAAATAATTTTAAATGTGTGAATAGTACCATAGGACCCAGTTTTAAAGTTTTTTTTTGCTGAATAAAGTACTTGCGGGTCTCGTGAATAGTGCACGGGACCACTAGAAAACGCCCAATGCAGCAAAGGAGTCTTTTCTCTTCCTGCACTGTAGTCGTGGGTCCCACATCTAAAAACGTGAAACGCATACGCAAGAGATTTTCATCGCAATCTAAACGGATACTAAGTCTCTTTACATTCAAAGTTGATGTAATGTTTGCTACAATTTTACTTGATTTTTTTTTTTTTAAATTAAAAGACAAAAGTGTGGACTTCTCTTGAGTATTCATGTTAGCTTATGTAAAATAGTATAAAGTCCAAAATATAGTTGACCCACATCCAATCATAAACTAGTTTTGCAAAATGGGATTTTGCTATAATGCTTATGCAAATATATAAATCACCTTAGCTTATGCAAAATGATTTTTATTAAGACTAGGAATGACAGCAGAGTAGGTTTCCTATTCCCCGCCCTTGCCCCACTTCCGCTTTGGAGTGGGTTTTTTTTTTTTTTTTTTTTTCCCCACCCCGTTCTAGTGAGTACCCATCCTGCCACACTCAAATATTTTATATATATATAATTCATTAAAAATTTATTTTGAACACATTAAATTAAAACTCATAAAACATTAAAAAAAAGTTCTAACATTACAATTTACAAAAACCTTCTCAAAGCATAAGAATACAACAATTCAAGTAATAAGAAATACAAAAAAAATTCAAACATAGCAATACAATAATTAAAAAAAATATAAACAACGTAAATATTAAAACACAAAAGTGTAAATTCTATAATACAATATAAAAAGGCATCATAAATTTAAAGTTAAAAGATGAAAAACACATATGTATATCTTATAATAATTTAAAAAAAAAACTTATAAAAATATTTTTAATTATTTAAATATAAACAAGGCGAATGCAAGGGAAAATGTCAACCCCCATCCTGGTCCCATTTGTTATGTAGGGAAGGTAAAACCAATCCATTAAGGGTGAGTGAGGCAGGTACCTATGGGGAAGGTAAAACCCATTTTATTTTTTTCAATTCTTTTCTCATAAAATTGAAAAAAATAAAATATACTTTTTCATAAATTGCTACAACTATCTTACCTGTAGACTAGCTTCTTATTTCACTTCTCCAAAAAAAAAAAAAAAAAATCCACAACTTTTCTACCCCATTCACCGTATGTCATGTGGGCAATTGTGTCATTTTAATTGTCCTTACAATTTTTCATAAAAATAACAAAAGTCGATTTCCAGATCAACGAAACCGATGACGTAAGCCCCAACGAAACGAGTTACCCAACAAATTCCCCAAATTGCATTTCCATTTCCATTTCCATTTCCAATTCCAATTCCTGCACCCAGTGAAAGTAGTAGGAATTAGTGATTGTAAGAGAATGAGTTCACGTCAAAACCCAAACCCAAACCCAAACACAAACACCAACCCAAACACAAACACAGCTTCTCTCACTTTTGATAAAATCTCTAGATACTTCTCTATGCCTCTCAACGACGCCGCTTCTACTCTCGGTACTCTCTCCCTCTCTCTCTCTCTCCTCTCTCTCTCAGCATTTTACTTTTCAAAAAGCATTCTAATTTTCCATGCTACGATGTCGTACTCAGTACACAGAACTCTCACTTTTTTTACGGGCCGGGTTTGGCAGGCAGCCTGGAGTGAGGCTGATTCTTAGACCCGAACCCGCGACTTGTCAAGTCCCTGATGTTTAACTCTCAACACATATTTTAACAACTGAGAAAACCTCAATTGCATGTTACATTGTCAAACAGATTTTTTTTTTTGAAATTATTATGGTTAGTTCCATTGTTTCTTTGAAATTGTTCTGTGTCCATTGTGTAAAAATGATGGGTGACCCTCTCAGAATAACACAATTTATAGTGACATGGAACAAGCATGGTCTCTTGATGCTTCTGACTCTAATAACATTCCAGCTTCATGCTCTATCAATTTTGTTGCTCATACAAAGTTTTTATTAGGACTGAAGTAAAATGAATAGAATAGGCAGTCACAAATATTGTTTTTTTTAGCTGATTGCTCCTGAGCATGATATTAATAGGATGGTACTTTGAGAAGGCACTGTGCTCATTCTTAGATTTGTTTTTATGAACTCAGAACTTTTTTACTATTTTTTTATTTATTTTTTTTGGGTTAAGTAATCAAAATTTTTATTAATATGAAAAGAAACACAAGTATTCCACTATATCATTTACTTAAGAAGAAGAATCAAGAGCCTTGTAGCGTAACTGACACTTTCTGGTGTTTTTAATAGAGACTTACAAGGATCAAATCCCCCCTCCCCCAACTATCGAATTACCCAAAAAAAAAAAAAAAAAAAAGAAGAAGAAGAAATCATTCACTTAAGAAGAAGAAACTTAAGTGTACATGATATTTTTAGTTGCTTGAAAACTCTTATGAACACTTCTCTTTAGTGCAATTGGTTTTCGAACGCAACGTCACTACCATGTTTTAGGCTACTAAGTAATTCACATTATCGCATGATGAACTTATGGATGACTTGTGATATGCCTTCTTTTATGCTTTCATGTGTAACTTATGGTGGTTGTTGCGTATGTATATATGTATTTGTATTTTTTTACACAACTAGGTTATTGGTGTGAAGATTCCTAATTGTTCTTCTGGCTAAGTTGCATGGTAGCTACTAACCCAAAAAAGAAAAAAGAAAAAAAGATGCTGCATGATAACTTCTTGTGTAAACTAATGGTATAAAGGTATATGCCTTAAGTTATGTTTGCATGTCAGCCATCAAGTAGTGTTTTCTTTTTAAAGTAAATAATTTCAGTAAAAACCAAAAAGGAAGCACACAGGCTGCATTCAAATATCAGCCATCAATACTTGACATGTTTTGATCTTCAAATGTGTGTAATAACGAAGCCTGATAATGTGGTTTGATCTTCATATGGCAGGTGTATGTACAAGTGTACTAAAGAAACTTTGTCGTGAAAATGGTCTGGATAGGTGGCCATATAGGAAGGTAGACTTTTAAGGTCCCCTAATTTGTGCTCATGTTTCAAATTGCTTGGCTATACTGAAAATGGCTCATTCATTCATTTTCTCTGTGTTTTATCATTTGTACATATTTGTTTCTCCTTTTTGCAAGCGGTGAGATTCATTTGTGAATCACGTGGCAGTAGTGCAGTTTGTGTATATTGTATCTCATCAGTGATTGTTATTTTTACTTTTGTGTGTGTGTGTGAGGTGAATTACTAATGCATTAGCTTCACAAGCTCTGCAATTTACCAATTCTGATATTGTTTATGTCCCCAAATTATTATCCCAAGACCAACTGGTTGGCATGTTCGTAATTTCTGAGTTTAGGGGTGAATGTTGGTTTGCTTAAAAAAAATATTTGTAGATGGTTAATGAGATGAAGAAACATGTGGAAACATTGACTGACACCTTTTTTTTTTTTTTACTTAAAGAAATAAATGGCAGCAAGAAATGTCAGTTCAAAACTTCAAATGCTTCAGTACAAAACTTCAAATGCTTATCTATGAAGTAGCTAAGTTTATCACATGTACTGTTATTGTCTAAGATGTTTACAATTATTGTAAAATAAATTACATCTTTTAACTTATAAAATAAAAAAAAGGAAATTACATCTTTTACCTTTTCAGTTTCATCCCCAAAATGATTGTAAGCTCTGTGTTTGAAATCAAGTTGGACTGGACGGTTATATCTAATATGGTTCATCCTTGCAGTAGTAATATACTAATATGCATCTCAGAACAATCTCAAACGTAACAGGCTACACTATGAGTGGTATAATTGTTATGCATGTCTTGGACTGATATCTGTACTGGCTTTGCTGCCAATGTTTATGCGAACATTGGTGTCATTGGATGATGATTCTGAGTAAACAAGTTGTAAATTTTTTTCCTTATATATATGATTTTATGTAATATGATTTTGAAATGCAATATAGTTTCTATCTGGAAAGAGCATTGAAGAAATTAGAAGATATGCTGCTAGAGAAAAATACAAAGAACTTGCTGAGCTGTCAAAGAATGGTAGAGAAAGGTATAATGCTTTGACAAGTTCTGCCATATTATTGACATCTAATAGTCATACGGGTTTCTTTTAATGTTCCTTATGATAACTTCTTTACCCTTTTCATTGGCACAAAGCTGCTGCCTGCTGATTAATAGAGAAGGAGTTTTTTTTGGGCCTAAGATACATGCTTTGAGGTCTAAAACATTATGGACTCCAAACATGAATTAGAAAGTGAGTTCTAACTATGGTATGGAGGAAATTCATTACATACACAAACACACATACCTGCATATATGTATGTATATCAACTTGAATAATGAATGGTTATAATAACACTGAAGCATCTGATCATAAACACAAACCCATATATGCATGTATATATGTATATCAACTTAAAGAGAAATGAATGGCTATAGTAATACTGAAGCATCTGATTGGGACTTTCTCAAAGAGGAAGAGTAATATACTAGAATCAATTGAGTTAGATCAACCTAAATCAATTACTGATTCTCACATATAGTGATTCCCTCATTCTGTTCATTAGTTCTCCTCTCTTGTAACCAGTTTTCTGTTCTTTTATTTTTCTTCCTTGTACTATTTGACTTCTTTGTGCTCCTTTTGCATAAAGTAGCTTTTTTAACATAGACTTTTCTTACTTGTCAAAAAAAAAAGATCAACCTAAAGATATATTATAATTCAAATGGACTTTTTTGAGTGTCGATATTTGATGAGGGCTTATGTATCCAATAGATTATTTAACATATGTTATATGTTATAAAGTGTATTATATTTCTGGTTGTTTCTATGCTGTTCTTAATGTTTTCCTATGTTGTATTTCTAAAATGCTTTTGTTTCTAGGATGACCAAATTGCTACATGGAAACAATATATAACTCCTTGTTGGAGGGAGAAAAGAAATTATTGTAATTATCAGAATATATAGTGCTCCAATTGAATAACAAAGAAAGCATCAACATTAGTAACATAGGAAAAGTAATTTTTCCTTTGGAAAAGATATTCTAATGAAGTGATATCTGTTTAGAATCAACTTGTAATTTTCATTCTGTTCTACATATATACCTATAGGGGTTTGCTATCCTCCCGATCTTCATGTGGGGAATAGTAATCTTATTGGACTAAAATTGTGGCGTACATCTCATTAAAACTGAGGGCACTTAAGCAATCATAATTTTTTTTCTTTTTACACTAGTAATCTCTTTCTTCCTGAATCTGAAGTGGATGGTTGCATACCCTTGGAGACATCTTGCCATCATTGTGCAACAAATCAGCAATAAAATCTTAAACTGTGGTTTTGAACTTGACAACTCCTCATGATCTGTATACAGTTTGACATTAAGGCTTACAAGAGTCTCTACAGGTTTTGAACCTGATAAGCCTATTTCCTCCAAAATATCCCACCCATATTTCTCTACGACAAATTAATCCCTTCCTTAGATTGTGCTACTTCAATACCCAAGAAATAACATAGCTTCCCCTAATCCTTAGTCTGACTGAGTTTTGAAGGAACACCTTCAACTCGATAATTACCTACTTGTCATCAATAGTACTAATGATGTTATAAACACTTTCTGATTAGCATATTGGGAGCAATAGAGGTTGGGAGATCTGACATCAAATTTCTTTTTTTTTGATAAGTAAGAAAGATATATATTAAAAGCTACCTCATGAAAACACAAGGCAGAACAGAGAATACAGAGAAGGAAACAAACAAAAAGAGAGAAGAAAAAGAAAAAAATAAGAAAACAAACGGAGACAACAAATAGCAAATTAATTACAGAGAAGAGAACTAAGGAACATAGGGATAGAATCACTAGAGGTGAGTCCCCAAGCCATAGACCAATCAAAAAGAGAGCCACTAAAGTAAGCGAGCAACTGGTCATCAGACTTGTCCCTATCCTCAAAAGTACGCCAATTACGCTCCCTCCAAATACACCACATTAGGCACAACGGAGCTAGATTCCAAACGCCAGAAGAGTGCTTTCCAAACCAATTCCACCAACCGAAAAGCATATCTGCAACCGATCTTGGCAAAACCCAAGAAATCCCAAAATATCCCCTGTAAGAATCTTCTCCCAAGCCGGAGTCCAAACAAAGAAGGAGGCGTGAGTAGGAGCCTTAGCCTTCCAAATACCTTTCCAAGGAAAGGTAATAGGCAGGGAGCTTCGGAGCTTATTGTAGAACGAGCGGACATCAAATCCCTGACATCAAATACTTCTTACCTATCACCTTAACTTCCAATCAGCATATTTGGGACCAGTAAAGTTAGGGGGATCTGACACCAAATACTGAAATTTCTTCTTAACTATCTAAAATACTCCCACTAATTGTCAAAAATAATTTAGGAGGAGAAAAAACTCATATAGGTTGAGCATAATTATTATAGCTCAATTTAATTAATTGTAAAAAATAATTTAGGAGGATAAAAAACTCATATATAGTTATTTCTTCAACTCCATGACATCATATGATTAAGGAATTACTCACAAGTAATGCAAATACAAGAACGAATTAACCCACCTGCAGAAAGCTCCATAATTGGAAGAACCAATTTAGCAATCCAACCAGCCAACACACGAAGATACCAGTAGATTACACAGCATCATAATAATTAACAAGGTCCATTAACCTATCTATGGTTGAAATAGGGAACATCTTCAAAAGTATCATGGGTCTTTAGAGAAGCCCATTAACCCATAGAAATCAAAGACTAAAAGGGGTGGAGCAATGATGCAGGCCAAATGAAAAACATAGCAGTAGCAGAGTGATGTAGGAATGATTGTGATGTCCTTCTCGATATGATGTTCTAATTGACTGCATTCCAAACAAGGAACAAAAAGAAATTGCCGAAAAGTCAGGCAAACAATATTGAGGATCTTCCAATAATCTGTTTTTTGTGAGGACTATCAATCTCAGGTTTGGGCTAGCCGTCAATATTGTGATAATAATTGATCGTGATGATGGAGTTATGCAGACAAGAGCAATTGCAGCAGTCAATGGTGCTTATTATTGGTGTAGTGGTTGATGGTGATCAATCATGGCAGGCAGCTGTTTAGAGTTACAGGGGCTCTGATACCATGTAAACAAATTATTAATTTGTTCTTTGATAATTCATTAGTTACAAAGGGGATGAGGGATTTGAACATCTTTGTTGAAAACACTACGAGGTGCTAGTTAGTGAAATTGTGTTTAGGGTAATTTTTTTTTTTTTTTTGATAAATATGTTTAGGGTAAAATTAATTAACCATATTATACATAGGTATTATTTATAGGTTAAGCACAAAACACAATGTGACCAAATTATGCCTATCACCCATACAAAATTACTGATAATCTAAGTATCTGTGTTAATTAAATGCCTTTCTTATTTTGTGACTCTTTGTGGTAATCTTACAATCTTTCATTCTTCATTCCATTGTTTTGTTAGGTTATGCCTCATCATAACATTAAAAATGATGGCATACGCATTAGTAATTTTATATAATAACTTGATATCTTATGTTGACCAGTTGCATGTTGTCCTGACATTTGAATTTTCAGCTTGCTGACAAATATGAAGAGATCCTGCCAGGAATTTCTGATTATTCTTTCTCTCTCTCTCTCCCTACTTCCATTTTCCTCATTTTTTAATGCAGTGGTGCACAAAAATCAAACAGTGATATGTCCAAATCAAAAGGTGCTGCACTTCCTCACAATTTACAACAGCAAGGAAGCAAGAATGTTCAGACTCTGCGATCCCAGAATTTGCTTAGCACAAGCTTAACAAAAGGAATTGCAGCCTTGGATGAATTTAAATATGGATTCCCGTCAAATGGCTTGTCAACTGCCTCAAACAAATGGTGGGGAAGCAGCAGCCCTAATGGTTGTGAGGGAAAACTTGGAGATGGAGTTGAGACCAACGAAGATGACAAACATAAATCTGAGGAAATGGTTGTTGACAGTCCCGGTGTGGTAATAGTGGACAAAGAGGAATGTGTAACTGGGAAAGAAGATAGCAACATTGGTCCCCAAGGAACGGGTTTATTGACAACTGTGAGAAAAAGAACTGTGGAGGAAGGACGAGAAGCACTTAAGCTTGGTGTATTTCGGGGCTATGGTATTAACAAAATAGGCAAGAGAGAGAGAACATTGCTTCTCCGAATATTCAAATCGTCATTACCCAAACAGTGGATAAATGGCTCCTCATAAATTTACAGACGGAGTGCTCAATCTTAAAGTTTGTTGTAAGGTACTATTTTACGTTTCCTTAGTTCTTTATTATCATTTCACAATGACTCTGCTGCTAAATTTGTGGATGGCTTCATGCAGTTACATATGTAGTGTGTTTGTCATTTTACTTAGCAATCTTCACATTGATGAATCATGGTGTGTAGGATAAGTTGTCTTATTGTCGATATATGATTACCCTTTGACATATCCACTCCTCAATTGCATTTATCTCAGTTCACAATCTGGAATGTTATGTTATTGGTCTTGTTGACAAGGTACAAATATGGTACAAAGTAATGTATTGAGTTTTCCTCTAAGCTGATTTGGATGAATCTCTTTCAACCTATTATGTAACAATTTATAAAATTATCCACATGTATTAAATTGCATGACTCTTTAAATTATTTAAACAAGACACATGACTCATTAAATAGGTCCTTTTACTAAAAGTAAACATGGATGGTTGTTTGAGTCACCATGTAAAAGTTGATGGAATTTTCCTACAAAGCGGTTTGGAGGTAAACTCTGTCCTAGAGACTAGAGTAACAATGAAGCATATGATGGAAATAAAATTATCATAAAATAGAACCACACTAAGTTTGCAAGTTAATATGACCTTTTATTATGTATGCTCATTGAAGAATTGAAGACTGTTGGGCATAAGATGTCAAGGGTATAATGAATGTGCTATGGTTATTTCTTCTAATCGAAGTGTTTTTCGGATTTGGAAAATGCGAATGATAGGCCAGAATACCTTCATATTTATTTTGTCTTGGCTATTATGGCCAAAATGGGATTTAATCATCAATTTATCTGGTGGATCAAGCTGTATATTTCGATTGCTTCCATTTTTGTTTACTAACAATTGGTTCTATATATTACTTTTGTGTTTGTGTGTTCTAATAAGTATTACTGTTTTTTTTTTTTCAAAAAAAAAAAAAAAATTGGTTCTATAAGATTCACGCAACCAGTGTGTCTCAAATTCAATACCTCATTCTCCAGCCAACTTTTTAGACACTTTTATTAAAGATTAGTAATAAAATGCAGGGATGAGTAACTAAGATGCTATCAAGAGCTGATAGAGAAGTTATGGTGAAATCTGTACCCTCTTCAATTACCCAATATAATGAGTTCATATTTGCATCCTAAAGATATTGAGAACAATCTTTTTAGATTTCAACGTAATTTTCTGTAGCGTGGAGATCATAGAAAACGTAGTTTTTCTTCAATTAATTGGAAAACTGTTCGTGCCCGAAAGAAAGGAGATTTAGGTATCAAACATTGCATTGATGTGAATATACTTTTGTGACCAAATTAGCATTGAAGGTTACCAGTGATCCAAATAATTCGTGGGTAAAATTAGAACATAACAAATGTTTTTCCTAGAGTCTATATGTATATATATTTATAAGGTAAAAGTTTCCAGTAATGATTATTTGACTTGTAAAAACTATTCTTCAGGTTTGAGAGCTGGTAAGTGTTGGAATCCTTGGGTCAACTGGAAACCGTAATTTACTTTGGTTAGATAAATGGGTTGGTCCAAATGCTTTATTTGAGTCTCTTCCTATGGAGAAACGTTGCAATATAGACTTGAATTAGAGGTAAGCAAGTGTACTAAATGTGATAAAAGTTGGAATAGGGATGAAGTAATAAACCTAATTAAAAATATTATGGCCATTCAAATTTCAAAGTCTTGGATCAAAATCTAAGGTTCCATGTGATGGGGTCCAAGTTCTGATGGCCTTATTTCTGTCAAAACAACTACTTGGTTACACAGAAATATCGTATGTAAAAATGAGAGGCCTTGCTCCAAAAGAAAAAAAATTTCATTAAATTGGGTCGGGAAAATAAAATGTGCTTCAAAAATTAAATCATTTTTGTGGTAGCTTATAAAACTTGTATTAGAAGTATTGAATAGGACAACCATATTTTCCAAGCATAGGTGTATATGAAACTTGGTTGTTTTATTATTGACTGCAATTGGAGGAGGTAAAAATTAGTTACAATTTCTTAGATATAATATTAGGATCTTCTATTAAACTCTAACACATAGTTGCATTGAATAATAAAGTACAAATATAATTTTTTTAAGAATCAAATTCAACGTAACTATGTGATTAAATTTAATTCGAAAACCTAATGAGTTAGTAAAGGAAATTTGTCTAAAGCATCTCAAAGATATTAAGATGAACATATTCTTTGGCAAAATATGGTGCAGAAGTGATGATTGCAATTTTAACAGAATTCCTTAATTCTTATCTTATAGTTAAAAAGCCGACTCATATGCTCTTGGACAATTCTTAAATTTTGAGAATGCGCCTAAAACTACTAGTGAGTAGTGATAAAGAAAAGAAGAAAGTGAAGTACGTAGTGAGAATGTGACATTCTCCTAAGGGTTGGATAAAATTAAATTTCAGTAAATCTAATAAAGGGATTAATTCATCATCTATGGCTTCAATTTTTAGAGATTTCTTTTGGTTGTCCTAAATGTGCAGAAATCGATTGGATTTGAGAAAAACTTGTGGCTAATTGGCTATGCTTTTGGAGACTATGGGTCCGTTAAAAAATGAGTACTTTTTTGGGAAATAGTACAAATTATTATTATTATGATTATTATTTTTGGATACTGAGTACAAATTGTATGTTGAATTGCCGACATTATAGTTAAAAACTCATTAATGTTCATCCATTATGAAAGAGGGCCCATATTGTCCCTGTTCCCCTATCCATCAATCTTAAGAGGTGATATTGTAATCTTAACACAGCACGTGGACTTCTTCTATAGGCTACAGTCTTAAAGATTCAATCTATAATTCGAGGATGGAATTGCCCCACAAAATAAGATAAAAACAAAGTTCCCCGCAAAATTGGTGGTGTTGAAGACTGCCGACTGGATAGATATTCATATGAAAATCTTGCTGCACTTCATTTTCACCAATGAGAATAGAGATACAGATACCACAAGATAAGGGCCCCTTACTTTCTCTAACACTATAAATTCATAACTAAGACTGTTCCTCATCCATCAAACCCACCTCAACCCTCTCTCTCTCTCTTTCTGTCCCTCACATTTGCTTGGAGACATTCTTATTTTTTTTCAAACCAATGGCTACCTCAACAATGTCTCTCTCCTCTCCTTCTCTAGCTGGCCAAGCTGTCAAGCTTATGCCCTCCACATCTGACCTCCTTGGAGAGGGCCGAGTAACCATGAGAAGAGCGTCTGGCAGGCCCAAACCCGTCTCATCCGGAAGCCCATGGTATGGGCCGGACCGTGTCAAGTACTTGGGCCCATTCTCTGGTGAGCCCCCATCCTACCTCACTGGAGAGTTTCCTGGTGATTATGGTTGGGACACTGCTGGGCTTTCAGCTGACCCAGAGACATTCGCCAAGAACCGTGAGCTCGAGGTGATCCACTCACGATGGGCCATGCTTGGAGCCTTGGGCTGCGTTTTCCCCGAACTCTTGGCCCGCAATGGGGTCAAGTTCGGTGAAGCCGTTTGGTTCAAGGCCGGGGCCCAAATATTCAGTGAAGGTGGGCTTGACTACTTGGGAAATCCAAACTTGGTCCATGCTCAAAGCATTTTGGCTATTTGGGCCGTACAAGTGATCTTAATGGGTGCAGTTGAGGGATACCGTATTGCCGGTGGGCCGCTTGGTGAGGTGACAGACCCAATTTACCCAGGTGGGAGCTTTGACCCATTGGGCCTTGCTGATGATCCAGAGGCTTTTGCTGAGCTTAAGGTGAAAGAGCTCAAGAATGGTAGATTGGCCATGTTTTCCATGTTTGGATTCTTTGTTCAAGCCATTGTTACTGGAAAGGGCCCATTGGAGAACCTGGCTGACCACTTGGCTGACCCTGTTAACAACAATGCTTGGGCATATGCCACAAACTTTGTCCCTGGGAAGTGAGGAAGTGAGATTTAAGAGAGGGAAGCTCTTGTTCTTGGACTGAAAGTTGTGTGAGCAAGTAAGTGTGAAATGAGATTATTGGTAGTGATGTAAACCAATGAAAAATGCATGTGAATTTGTGATACTTGGGTTTTTTTTTAAAGAGCACAATTTCTTTTTTAAGTGGGGATATCTTTGTGATTGCGTATTGAATTGAAGTCCTATTCGGCTATTCCATTATATATCTCCTAGCTTACTATCGAACAATTTGTCATTTATAATTCAAAGTGATATTTATTTAAAGAACATAAGCGCCTGGTGGTGTGTTTATAATGATTTTTCTTTTCATTTTTTCCATACCATAAATTTTGCCTTTTTTTTTTTTTTTTTTTTTTGCTAAAAAATAAAGGGACTTGTAATTGTTATCATGGCCTCCACACCACTTAAACATCAGCATTGCCTTATGACGTGGGACCCCTTGAACACTTATAAGGCATACTACTACTCAAACTCACAACTCCCAAATTTGAGAATGTTATGGGTCTATAAATTAATGATTTTGTATTTAATGAAAAATAAATCATTTCTATCATTGAGATTACATTATTTGATCTTCTATATTTTATATATAAAAAAGTTCGATTTGTAATTTAATTATTTTAAATAAATATGTCCTATATATGCACTGATGTACAAGTAGTTTATTTAATGAACTTTAAATTTTGTGCGACCCCTAGCTTGTACAAGATCTATGCTTAAATTTACCTAGTAACATCCATGTTTAAATGCCACAAAATCCTGTCTAAAACGTATGGCTGGAACCTAATATAAAAATGTATTTTTAATTAAATAAAAAAATAAAGATAATGATTTCATTTTAAGATATAGGACTTCCCTACATAACAAAGTGGCCTACCTAGATGAACCTCCTTCACCAATGAGCTGTGAGTCTGTGGCTCACCTGGATTGAACACTACATGAGAGAAAGAGGAAGACAAGAAAAACAGAGAAATAGAAACACACACAGACAAAATCTAATAATAGCAACAACAAAAAATAAAAAAAAGAGTAACACAGAGTTTTCATATTTGTCCAACTCTATCCAGTGAAGAAAAGTTATCATGTTTGTCATAGATACAAGCAAGGATAACATAATAGCCAATCACCGTTAATTTAGCGAAGAGCAATGCTATTGACACATTATTTTTTACAAACTTAATTATAATTTGTTAAAGTTGAAAGTTATGATTGGGTATGATTGCTTCACATATATGCCTATTATTGACATCTATTTTTACCTTTTTATGAACCAAAATCACAAATTCACAATAACTCGCATAAACTGTTACGAAAAATTTTATATTCTTAAAGTTATCACTTAATAAATCCTCTTTTCATCAGAATTGGAGGGATTGTCAACCTAACTGGTTGTTGTTGTTATAAGTTGTGAAGTAATGTAATTTGTAGATTCAACATTTTTTTTTCCCCAAGAATTAAAAAAAGTTCCATAGTAGATGAACGAGGCAAACATAAGAGGAAGCAATAATTGATGCCTAGGCAGAGTTTCCAAGGGACAAGAAAACGATTTTTTTTTTCAATGACAACATGGGGAGGGTGTGTGTAACAGATCAATGGAAGTATCGTTAAATAATTGTTACAGAACTAATAAACTATGTGCTATGGAAATAGTGTCTCCTAAATGAAATTTTTTATCTTATTTAAATTTATAATAATATTTACCTAAATCGAATGAAAGAAAAGCTGTAAAGATGATGGGGGAGGAAGACATGATTAAGGATTATGTTTTTCTTCTCCTTGTGTTTTTTCCCCTAGATCCAAACATGAGCCACGAGAAGAACACAAATACAGACACTCTTAGCTTAAAGCTAGTCAAACCTCTTGTCTCTAAACACCAAGTCACATTAGGAAATCATTCTCACTGTCTCAAACAGAAGAATCTTCTTAAAAACCCTCTACTTTTTCAATTATATTTAACCCTAGCTAGGTACCTTTTACTACTTGTTAGATAATTTTTTTCTTTTTTATGAAACATAATATTCTTATATAATGTATAGCATAGTAGCCATGATTTATGCTTGAGTATTAAAATAATAAAGAACAAAAACTGGATAATGGAATGGGTGCGACCGTGTGGGAATTGGGATGCAAAATTAAACAAATTAAGTTATTCTGAAAGACAGAGAATTTGTGCAAGCATCCAAGAAAGGAGCATCTCATTAAAATAGTGAAGGTGACACAAAGAAACCAACAAAACAAGAGACTCTGTGACACCCTCATAGGTCATAGCTACAAGATCTTCATGTTTCCCCTTGGGTTTATTAACAAAACACTTCAAAGTGGGTTACTAAGAGGGTTTACAAAATGCCAAAAAGAAGTTGTCTATTTAATAGTAAATTGAATAAAATGTATATATGAAACTGGTTTATAAATGCAATCAATTGTATGTTTGGGGTGACTAATTAGAGGTTTGGCACTTGGCTTGTCAGTAAATATGCACTCTCCATCACTGCTAGTACCTAACAAAACCAATCTTGTCTGTGCCTTAAACTGGCTTTAACCATACATTTATGGTCCATCTAATAATTTTTTACAATTGAAGGAGTTTTAATTATTTGCAATTACATAAATATTGTATTTTGAAGTTAAATTTGATTAGTATTGAATGAATTTTTTAAACATGATTCACTTATCAGGAACTTAGTAAATGGTGGGTTGTAAGTGTCCTTTAGATTTATGTATGGTTTCTTGTAGTTGAGTCTAGAGATGTGTAATTTGATGATTAAAGTCAAAATATTACTAACACTACATTGAGTTTTTACTGTTGTCGCACGAGTGCTATGCAGCGGCGTTGCATGATTACAGGCCTACTTGAACTAATGCCAAAAAGAGAGTTGGTCTGCTTCTAAAGTTGCTTTAGCTTTTGTGATTGAATCACTGAAAGTAAATGTAGGAACTTTTACCCTATTTGCAAGTAATAAACTGATAATTAATGTTTTTGATTATCAACCAAAAAAACAAAAATGAAATGTTTCTGATTCAGAATTTCATTCATAAGCAAAAAATAATAATAATGGAGAAGTGTGAAGCAAACATCATAGTTTATTACTAGCCATTATGTGAAATCCAGTTGATGGTTTGAAAGCCTTGATAAAGAAGTTGACAACACTTTACCGGACTCCTTATTGGTAGAGATGGAGTATTGTTGTTCAAAATGATGTGAAATCTGTGGTTTAAAAAGTGTTATGAAAACATGTATTTAAAATACTCATAATGCAAAAAATATGTTTGGTATTATATTTTTAATAACGTCTTTTCAAAAATGAAAAAAACATAATTGTGTGTGTGTGTTTTTTTTTTTTTTAAAAAGTGATGACATGTAGTCTTATCAGTGAGACCTACAGTTTTTAAAATATTTATAAAAATATCATTGAACAATATTATTTGAAAACTGAAAACTCGTAAGAAGAGTTTTCTAAATTTAGTATTTAAACACCCTAAAACAAGAAATATAATTCAAACACTCCTAAAAAAAAACACTTCTACCGAATATGGTTTTTTTTTGGACCCTCAATTTTTGATATTTAAACACTAAAAATTATTTTTTGAGTTACGGTTACCAAAAATGCATCCTAATTCCTTAAGTAGAATATGTAGTTCCATAAATTTTGTTTGGCCCAACCTTTGGATGCAAAGGTTGTTGGCCCAATGCAAGCCAAGATGGCACGGATCCACTAATTGGAGAAATTATAAAATTCACATGGTGGACAAGTGATATAGTCCACCATTCCACTAAAAAACTTCCACTTGTTTAAATTGTTTGTTAGAAAATTTTTTTTTTAAACAAAAATTAATTACTGACTCAGCAATTTTAAACAAGTAGAAGTTTTTTAGTGGAATGGTGGATTAGTGACGTGATTCACCAGAAAACTCTATAATTTCTCTACTAATTGGCCACCACACTTGCTTAAATAAATAAATAAATAAAAAGCTCAACCTCTTATTAAAAATATATATAAAGATAGATTTTTTTAGTTATTTATAGAGTTTCAAGTTTCAACTTATGACGTTTATTTTTGTGATTTTTGTCTTTAGACTCTTATTCAATCATAAATTTTTTTACTAATTGAGCTAATTAGAACCCACAAAATATATAAATAGTTATTATTAGTACTTTTTCGTATTTATTGTCTGTTTAAACCGTCTAAAATACACATTAGCACATAGGTTACTTCATACTCTTATATAGGCTCATAGCATGCTGATGATTTTTGTGTTTTGTCTTGTGTTGTGTTTTTCTTTTTCTTTTTTCTTTTTTTAGCTGAATCCGAATGAGAACATTAGTACATATACTATTACTACGTACCCTAATTAATTTTGTTTTTAGTGAATCTTACTCTAATTAATTGACACCTTAGTAGTTGCCTTTCATTTCAATACTTTATGTTGGAGAAAAGCACCTTTAATGGTGTTTTCGATAAGATAATCTTTCAAATCAAGAAAGGATTATTATTAAATCATTTAAAAAAAAAAACTCATATATAAACATTTTTTGTGGTAAAAGAAATAATTATAAGGTTTTGTGCTTTTATATATATATATATATATATATATATTTAACACACACAAGGGGAAGGGAAAATATTTTTTTAAGAAAGTTATAATAGTATATATCCAAAAGGGTCTAACTTTTGAATAAACACTAGACAGCACATGCTTTAAACCTCTTTTACTTACACTCATTTTTCAATGTGGGATTAACCTACTATTTTTTCTTTTGAGAATACTAAGTATTTTATATATATATATATATATATATATAGTATTTTTAAAGGATCATACTAACGAGTGTCCTTAAAATATTGGTTAACAATTTATTTTTGGAAAGTTTTAACACCACTTTTATGGGAAATGAAAAAAACTGTTAAAATATTTATTGTCTTTTTTTTCTTTTTCATCAAAATTTTCTTTAAATGGATTATTAACTAATGCCTTAAAGGCATTCGTTAGCATTTTCTATTTTTAAAAAGGTTTTATTAATTTATGTCTTTTAAGGCATACATTAATAAATCAATTTAAGAAACTCTTTTTATGTAAAAATAACAATTAACTGTTTTGACCATTTTTTTAATTTATTATTAAAACTTTTATAACATAGATAATTAAATATGGACTTACATTAATTGGACCATTTTCCCAAAAAGAAAGAAGGAAAGAAAGAAAATGTAAGGTTTAATGAATCCCCCCAACTTTAGCAAGTGAAGATGGATGCGTCGATGTGTGTGCTATTATCCATTTATAACTTCAAGATGGTTACGTGGACATTTTTGCTTGTAATTTGCTGTGCCGTACGCGTGCCACTCCTTTCATAATCTGCTGAAGCATAGAAACATTCCTATTTTACACCCCCCCCCCCCCCCCCCCCACAACCCCGGCCCAAAAAAAAAAAAAAAAAAAATCCTATGATATAGAATAAAAAAGTTTTTACATCAGGCCTATCTTTCTCAGAAAAAATAAAAAAAGTTTTTAATTAATAATTAAATTACTACATTTTACCTAATTAAAACCTAATTAAACAATAAATTTTAGTGGACTTTTTAATATTTAAATATCAATTGAATGTTATTTATTTAACTTTATATATATATATATATATATTTATTTATTTATATCATATTATATCACATACTATATAATAAAATAGCTTAAAAGTCGCAATTGCGTCAAGTGGCTACTCTCACTGATTAGTAAATTAATTATATATCTTTTGTTATGATATATTTCCTCAATTAAAGGATAATATTTAACAACTATTTAATTTAAGTAAAACTATTCCTCAAAAAACAATTTAAGTAAAACTTTATCATTTAAATTTTATTCAAACTAAAAGTCTATTATAAAAAATTTCTAAATTTAAATCCCATACAATAACCTATGTTTTCTTTCTAAAAAAAAAATCTAAGGGATAAGATTTAACAATAATTTAAAAACAAGTTTAAATTATTTTCAAACTAAAAGTCTATTATAAAAAATTTCTATTTTCTAAACTTAAATCCCACACAGTTTTTCCCCCCCCAAGTTGCATGATTCAACAGTAATTTAAAACAAATTTAAATTCTATTCAAACTAAAAGTCTATTAAAAAGAATTCTAAACTTAAAAATCTCTCACAACTCACTTTTTTTTTTTTTTTCCTCAAGTTGCATCTTATTAAATTAATATCTTATTAGGATATTAAGTTATAAAACTCTTGACTAAGGGATAAGATTTAACAATAATTTAATTTAGATAAAGATTTTTCATCTAAGTTTTAGTTAGAGGTGTGCATGGGTCGGGTTGGGTCGAGTTAAAGAGATTTTTTTACCCAACCCATCTTAGTAGGTTAAAAAAAATTCAACACAACCCAATCCATCA
The DNA here is from genome assembly GCF_001633185.2 of Quercus lobata. Classification (NCBI taxonomy): domain Eukaryota; kingdom Viridiplantae; phylum Streptophyta; class Magnoliopsida; order Fagales; family Fagaceae; genus Quercus; species Quercus lobata. The sequence continues at coordinate 44,637,931 of NC_044911.1, read as the reverse complement.
CATAAGTTCAACCCAACCTAATCCACATGGGTCGGGTTGAACCAATGGGTTGGACAATTATTATTATTATTATTAAATTGAGCAGAAAAAAATATATCACACCTGCCACTTGAGTTGATAAAAAAAATATACATTAATATATAAACTAATATTCTAACTCAGTTATACATTAATATATGAACTAATATACATTAATATTGGCTTTTATGTAGGATAGGAGGAAGAATCAGTTATTTAAAAAAATTTATTAATTATATAATATATTTTAAATATATATTAAATATATGGATGGATCGGGTTTGGAATTTTATGACCCGAACCCAACTCAAGCCGCTATCAAAAAAAAAATTGTAACCCAACCCAACCAAACCAATCAAGCCCTAAAAACCGACCCAACCGGGTTGGGTCGAGTCGGTTTTGGTGAGTTGGCGGGTTGGTTGCATACCCCTAGTTTTAGTAATTTAAATTATACTTCAACTAAAAGTCTCTTATCAAAATTTTCAGAACTTATTTATATTTCGCCATGATTTTTTGATACAATCCCCCTTAACCACTAAGTCTTCCCTATAATTAAATCTCACACAATACACTCGGCGATTTTTTTTTTTCTTTCCAAAATGCAACTTACGCTTATTTTTTAATTTGATAAATTCATCTTACTTATTGTTCTTTGCTTTTGAATTTTCATGCAGGATATTATGCCAAAGGAAGTTTACTATAAAGAAGCAAAATAATGGACACCCATTTAAGTTCTTAGTTCTATTATGTAAGTTTTTATTATTATTATTTTTTTTATATTCTCAATTTTTGACTTTGTGTTTGTTTTGATTTTCGGTTTTGGTTATTGTATTTAATTGTGAGTGTGTTGATTTTGTCAATTAAATTATCATTAGGAGAAAATTGGTATTGAGGAACTATTTTGTTTATTATTGTTTGTGCTGGCTAGGGCATTGATTAAACATAAACCAAATAGGAATGATCAAATCCATTCTGTAGGGCGTAAATGATTTATGGGCCAAGCCGAGGAGGATTATGGTCCAAGTTCAACAAAATAGACTTTGGGTACCGCCGAGGGTAGTTCAGTCCTCGGCAGACCCAAAGTTCCCCCTCGTAAAGAAGGGTAAAAATGGTATAAAACTGAAACTCGGAAAAAAGATCTAAAATATCCGGGGAAAGCTGCGGTTATTATCATTTAATGTTCTGAACCCGACAGAGCCGCATTCTTTGGCTTTTATAACCACCCCCAATGACTTTGGGGGATAGACTGATGGGACAAGTATCAGCCTTGGAAAGATTGACCCTACACGTGGATGAAGGATAAATGGATACAGGCGAGTATAAAAGGAAAACGAAGTAATCTTGGGAAGGGGCTGGGAAAAAGTGGCCAAGAAACGAGAGCCTCCCAGCCCACCTCCATGAGAAGTACTCTAGGGGTGACGATCATTTAACCTTGTATGAACCCCCTGAACAACCCACCGCCTATCGATCAAGGCCTAGCCTTTTAAATCCACGCTCTACAAATGATATTGTTAGGGCCGTTTTACGTGCGAACCCGACACTGTTACGGTCCGCCACGAATCGTGACCCTACACATTCCATTTCTCATATTAAGAAATTAACACAAAGTACAAAGAGAATTTTAAAATATAAAAATAGATAAACACTTATAAAGTCTAAACTCTAAACAATTAGAACTTAAACTAATTTTTTAATTTTAATTAATTAACAATTTATATTACTATTTATTTAATAATTGAGTTTTAATTATTTTAAAATTTTTTAGCGTACATATGAATCTTCATCAAGCAGTGCATCGCATGGAAATAATACTAGTATATATATACATAGACACATGATTTAAAAATTGTTCTTCTTGCTTCTTGAAATATAAAACTACCAATTAAGTTTTTGGACTTTTTCAATATATCTTTTACAATTGATAAAAGGTAATCTACTTAATCTTTTTGTAATATAATTGACTTTATTCGACAAACTTGTAACAACATTTTCCCCCCCTTTAAAACAGCTTAGGATTTCAATTGCGTTATTATATTAGCTTAATATTTTATGGATCTTCTTTAAGTGAGAAAGAGAATGTAAAGTAAAACCATCTATGTTTAAAAAAATAAAAACAAATTATCATTCTACAAATTTTTTTTAGTCCCTTTGTTTGTATACCACATTTTTAAATTTTAGGGATAGGAGATTTAGACCTAAGCATAGAGTCTTAAGTCTTTAATAATACATATATTAAAAAAAGTTGGGGTCATTTTATACGTATGGCATGATGTAAATAGCCAAATTTGTGAGATAATTAAGAAGGGTGTCTATCCACGTGCCATGCACGTGATCACGTGAAGGGGATTGTTCCTCCACTGCAGTTTCTCAACTTGGAAATTGCAAATGGCCAATGGGAAATCATTCCAGACCCAGATGCTTCTTGAAGTTAGCACATGATTTAGAATGATTGACGGCTAGGGTTGGCCTTGGCCATTGAAGTCAAGAATTTGGAGTGCAGTGACATACATTTCTCTCCCCTCCTTAATTGGGATTTGGGACCCATCAAAAAACATCTTTCAACCTTTTTGTTTGTTAAATCACATCAATTAAGCTTTTATTTTAATGTTAATCTCACAAAAGATCGAAAAGGATTTCTTTGGGACATACTTTAATCAAAAGTTAATGCTTCAAATCAAAGCTTTTGTGCCTCTCCACAGTCCACCATCCTGTGGCTATTGGAGGCTTTCCTGCCCACATGCCATGATTATATTTAAGGAAAGGCACATTTAATTTGTTTACTCAAAATTAAAAGTTTAATCCTTTATGTTAGAGAATATTATTTTTTATGAATTTTGCATTGACGAATTTACCCCTAAGGACCGTTGGACCAAAATTTTAATTTTCTATAATATATTATCCATCAAACAGTTAGATAGCCTTAACAATTTGCAAGCTTTGGTATCCAATCCTAACCATTCAAGCTAAATAATTTATTTTGTGAAATGATATGTCTGCAACATTTTTACAACAAATTCTAAGTGGCAAGTTGTTACTAGTTGTTATTGTTGGGGCAAAATAGTAATCTTAGCGTTAGTTTAAAATTTGAACTAATAACAATTAACCACCTGTGATTTGTTGTAAAAATATTGTAGACGTAACATCTCTCATTTATTTTTCATTTTTTCCTAATCAACTTTGATGGTGTCACAGAAATCATCAAACTCCATAAGTCGTCCATATATCTCGTCCAACGAAAGACAAGCTACGATAAATCAAATAGGCGAAGTGAATGTTCCAAGCGTTCTGGCTAACCTCGTCCGTCTATGGACGGATAATACCTCATGGAATCTTACCCATTATTTAAGCAGGGCAAGCCGTCCAAGATGGTCTCGTCCATCCTTTACTAAAGATGGACGAGTTCATCGTGGAGGTCTCATCCATCTTTTACTAAGGATGGACGAGTTCACCATAGAACGGCCCGTCCAACCTAGGTAACTTCCATAGCGGTTATGGAAGTTACCCCAATTCTCCGGACTCCTCGACATTGGGAACGGTTACTAAACAGATAACCGTTCCACGCATACTATATAAGGCTTCTTCGATGAAAGGTAAGGGCATTCAGGCAATTTTACTTGGAGAAAATACTTCTTCCTTTCAGAGAGTTCAAAAGTAACTAACTTCATCATCGGAGGACTTTTGGCCGGTCCCTACCGGTCTCCTTTGATTCAGTGTTCTTTGTATTACAGGATATAGCCCAAAGATCATCACTCGAGTCTTATCAACCCACTGATATCCAAGGAATCATCAGTTGGCGCCGTCTGTGGGAAAAGATTGTTTCACAGTTTACTTCTCCATGACAAAGGGTTGATGGTTCGGACTAGATCGAGGGCTACTAGCCCAGGCCATCAGGGAAGCAGCAACCCGTATCGCGATCGCCAGTCTGCATCGGTCATGCAGGCGTCATCTGTCCAACATGCACAATCTATGGCGGACGCTATGGCGGAGTTGACTCGCCAAAACCAAGAATTACGAATGGAGATTAATATGAGGAGGCAAACACATGAAGAATATGAAGGAGGACAAACACAGAGTCATGGCGGTAGAGAGAATACCGAAATTGGAAGTCAGTTTAGGGGCACCACTTCACGAACGGTACCACACTTGAAGGAAGAAATTGACCAAATGAAGAGAGTTATGGAGGAAATGAAAGAGAATATGAGAAGGGCGAATCCGATAGAAGATTTGGTTCACAGAACTGATTCCCCCTTTACGGCTTCCATCAACGGTCACCCCCTACCATCAAAGTTCAAGTTGCCTTCTCTGGATTCATATGATGGAACACGTGACCCGTTTGATCACATAGCCACTTTTAAGACCACCATGCATCTTCAAGGGGTGCCTGATGAGATAATGTGTAGAGCCTTCCCTACCACCATTAAGGGTCCGACGCGAGTTTGGTTCAGCAAAATACCCCCAAATTCGGTGAGTTCTTTTGAAGAGTTGAGCAAGTTGTTTGTTAACAATTTCATTGGGGGACAAAGACACAAGCGTTCCTCGTCCAGTCTGTTGATAATAGAGTAGGGAGAGAACGAGAGTCTTCGGTCATTCATCACCCGTTTTAACAGAGAAGCCCTTAGTGTGGATGAAGCAGATGATAAGCTCCTACTGGCGGCCTTCCATAATGGGGTGAATTCGGATCTGTTTATACACAAACTCTATGAGAAAGAGCCCTAGTCCATGACCGAACTCGTCCATTCAGCTCAGAATTTTATGAATGCAGAAGACGCGATCATTGCTAAGAAGAGGAAGAGGTCTGAAAGAGTGGATGCAAATCCCAGTCGCCATCATGAGCAAGGTACTCGTCCAAAGAAGGGACGGACGAAGGAAAGGAGAGACCGAGAAAGTAAGAAGCCAGGCCCTTCAGTACGGAACCAACAATATACCCCTCTAAACGCTTCACTTGAGCAAGTCCTTATGCAAATCAAGGATGACCCTTCCCTGAAATGGTCGGAGAAAATGAAGGGGGATCCCAACAAGCGCAATAGGAACAAGTATTGTCGCTTCCATAGTGATCATGGTCATGACACAGACGAGTGTTTCGATTTAAAGCAACAAATTGAAAATCTTATAAGGCAAGAGAAGTTGAGGGGTTTCCTAGGACGAGACCAGAGGGATGAGAAACAGAAAGGGAAGATGGAAGAATCATCACGACCACCACTCGGGGAGATAAGAGTCATTATTGGGGGAAGTTCTACTGGCCAGTCATCCAAGTCCAAGAAAGCATACTTGAAGGTAGTGTAGAGCGTCCAACTTTCTGGACGATCACCGAGAGCAAGGTCCACGGGCGAGCAGGCAATCACTTTCACGGACAAGGACGCTGACAGAATCCATCACCCCCATGATGATGCTCTCGTCATCTCCTTATTAATTGCGAACTACACAACTAGAAGAGTGCTTGTGGACAATGGAAGCTCAGCAGACATTTTATATTATCCAGCTTTTCAGCAGATGAGATTAGGACGAGACCAGTTTCGTCCAGTGAACTCCCCCCTAGTAGGCTTTGGTGGGATAAAGGTGCAACCAGTTGGTACTATTTCCTTATCCGTGGTAGTGGGGGCATACCCACGACAAATCACCAAGGATGTGAACTTCCTTGTGGTAGATTGTCAATCCTCCTACAATGCCATAATTGGGAGACCAACTTTGAATAGTTGGAAAGCCGTTACCTCTACTTACCACTTATCAGTCAAGTTTCCAACAGAACACGGGATAGGGCAGGTACAAGGGGACCAACTGGCAGCAAGAGAATGTTACTTGGCCATGTTGGGCATGGATGAACAAGTTCAAGCCATGAATATTGAAGAAAAGAAAGTTGTAGCAGAGCCTACTGAAGCATTGGAAGACATTTCCTTGGATGAAGATAACCCTGAGAGGTGTACCAGGGTTGGAGCAGATTTAGAAGAGAAGATTAAAAAGGACCTTGTCCAGTTTTTAAAGAAAAACATCGATGTGTTTGCGTGGAGCCACGAGGATATGCCGGGTATAGACCCTAGTGTCATTACCCACCGTTTGAATGTATGTCCTTCCTCCAAGCCTGTGCGGCAAAAGAAGAGGGTGTTTACCCCTGAGAGAGATGGTGCAATTAAGGACGAGGTCCAAAAGCTGATGGTAGCGAAGTTCATTCGGGAAGTGTACTACCCGAATTCGTTGGCCAATGTAGTAATGGTCAAAAAAGCAAATGGCAAGTGGAGAATGTGCGTGGACTTCACTGATCTGAACAAGGCTTGCCCCAAGGATAGTTATCCGCTACCGCACATTGACCAGTTAGTGGACTCAACTGCAGGCCACAAATTGCTTAGCTTCATGGATGCCTTTTCGGGATACAATCAGATAAGGATGGACGAGGCTGACCAAGAGAAGACATCTTTTGTCACCAGTTAAGGCTTATTATGCTATAAGGTAATGCCATTTGGTTTAAAGAACGCATGGGCGACATATTAGAGGTTGGTCAACCACATGTTTCGTCCGCAGATTGGGCGGAATGTGGAAGTCTATATAGATGACATGCTGGTGAAAAGTCAGGACGAGGGAAGGCATCTAGACGACCTGTAGGAGACATTTGACACACTGAGACAGTATCACATGAAGCTAAATCTTAGCAAATGCGCTTTTGGAGTATCTCAGGGAAATTCCTTGGCTTTATGGTCTCCCACAGGGGAATTGAAGCAAATCCGGATAAAATTCAAGCAATATTGGGCATGAAGCCACCGCAAAATACCAAGGAAATCCAATCCCTCACTGGACGAGTTGCCGCACTTAACAGGTTTGTCTCTAAAGCTACTGATAAGTGTTTGCCATTTTTTAAGGTTCTTAAAAAAGCATTCGAATGGACCGACGAGTGTTAGAGAGCTTTCGAAGATTTGAAGGCATACCTTACCATGGCACCGCTGCTGAGTCCATCAGTGGAGGGAGAGGAATTATATTTATATTTAGCTGTAACCCCGCATGCCGTGAGCTCAGTATTGATAAGAGAGGAAGATAAAGTGCAAAGACCTATGTACTATACAAGCAAGGCATTGAAAGGAGCGGAAGGACGGTATCCACAAATGGAGAAATTAGCCTTCGCACTGATCACCGCTTCTAGGAAGCTGGGGCAGTATTTCCAAGCGCATGTCATTAATGTCATGACAGATCATCTGCTCAAGAAGGCAATGAATAGACTGGAGGCTGCAGGACGATTAATCTAGTGGGCTGTGGAGTTCAGTGAGTTTGATATTAGGTATCAACCAAGGCATGCCATAAAAGATCAAGTCCTAACAGATTTTATTGCGGAGTTTACCCCAAGTCATAATGAGACAGAAGATAGTAAGAGATGGATCGTCCACGTGGATGGTTCGTCTACACGGCATGCAGGAGGAATTGGTGTGGTCCTGCAATCGCCAGAAGGAGATAAACTGAAACATAAAGTCCGTCTACAGTACCAAGCAACTAACAATGAAGTCGAATATGAAGCCCTCCTCAAAGGGCTAGAATTGGCTAAGTCTGTGGAAGCCAAGTCCATATGTGTCATGGGGGATTCTCAATTAATCATGGGGCAAGTAAATGGGATGTGTGAAGTGAAGGAAGAACGAATGAAGAAATACCTTGGTAGGGTGATGCGCCTTGTGAAAAGATTTGAAAAAGCTGACTTCGTTCAAATCCCAAGGGAGGAGAAAGTGGAAGCTGATACTATAGCAAAAGAGGCCTCAACAAATGAATCAATAGAGAAGTCAGATGAAGTTCAATATATGCCAAGTATAGATGTCCCGGAAGTACAACAAGTGGATAACAGAGAAAATTGGATGACCCCCATTATATCATACTTGAAAGACGGACGACTACCAGAAGAGAAGGACGAGGCCAGGAAGGTGAGGGTGAGATCAGCTAGATACGTCCTTATGAATGAAGTGCTATACAAGAGAGGTTTCTCTCAGCCTTACCTTAGATGCTTAGCTCCGGACGGAGCAAACTACGTACTGAGAGAAGTTCATGAAGGGGCATGTGGTAATCATTCAGGAGCCAGATCACTTGTCCACAAGGTCGTCCGTGCAGGGTATTATTGGCCGAACATGCAAGCTGATGCTAAAGCATACATTAAGGTCTGCGACCAGTGCCAGCGATTTAGCAACGTCTCCAGGCAACCATCGGAATACCTCACCCCAATGGTGGCACCGTGGCCCTTCGCACAATGGGGACTGGACATTTTGGGTCTCTTCCCTTTGGGAATAAGGTAGACGAAGTTTTTAGTGGTAGGCATCGATTACTTCACTAAATGGGTGGAAGTAGAACCGTTGGCAAATATCACACAATAGAATGTGAAAAATTTCGTGTGGAAGAACGTTGTATGCAGATTTGGAGTGCCGAAAGTATTGGTGTCTGACAACGGACGACAATTTGACAATGTATTCTTCAAGGACTTTTGCTTACACTTTGGAATTCAGAACCATTATTCCTCGCCTGCACACCCCCAAGCCAACGGCCAAGCTGAAGTTGCAAACCGATCCTTGTTGAAAATCATCTAGACTCGGCTTGAGGGGGCAAAGGGAGTATGGCCAGATGAATTACCAGGAGTTTTATGGGCGTACAGGACCACAGTGAGAACCCCTACAGGGGAGACTCCTTTCAAGCTAGCCTATGGAAGCGATGCAGTCATACCTGCAGAGGTACATATGGCTAATCACAGGGTGATGATGTATCAAGACAAGGATAATGAGGACCAGCTTCTTCTGAACCTCGATCTAATAGACGAGGTAAGAGCAAATGCAGAACACAGGGCAGCAAAGTACAAGAACCTCATGGCTAGGCAGTATGATGCGATGGTGAAGCCTAGGCATTTTAACATAGGAGATCTCGTCCTGAGAAAGGTCTCTTTGTCAACCAAGAACCCAGCACATAGGAAGTTGGGCCTCACCTGGGAAGGACCCTATAGAGTTATCCATTGTAAAATGCAAGGATCCTACTACCTGGAGGCCCTGGACGGGAGAAAGTTGGAACATCCTTGGAATGTGGAGCACCTGAGGAGGTACTATCAGTAAGAGTGAACCTATGGACGAGCCTGGGTCTTATCTGTCTACTAACGTACTACTATGTTTGGTGTTGTTTGTGTTTGATACTACTAGTGTTTGATACTACTATGTTTGGTGCTGTTTGTGTGTGAAGTTTGAAACTACTATCTTATTACTTATTATGGTTGTGTTATGGTTATGGACGAAGTTATGAAGTATGTATTTATTAAATAAAAAGGCATCAGTGTGCATGTGCCTTATCTGTAAACAATATCTATGTTATGTACAAAATGTTATGTGAATTTTATCTCCATGATATTGTCGTCCAAGCCAATCCTCAAGAGGATTGAAAGATCCAAGACGAACAAAATCTCTGGACGCAGAGATGTAACGTCTAAATTTTCTTGAATAAAGTAAGGAAAAAACCATAACCACACTCGTCCAAATCATGGACGAGGCGAAGCCAACTGAAACAATCCAAACTCTGGACGAGAGAAAAAGTTGGGCAAAATAAGTAAGATGGTATGTAAAATTAGTTTGTAAGTCTTAAGACGAATCAAGCTAATTAAAAATACTACCTGCTAAGACGAGTTAGACTAACAACATGAAAAATATGTATTCTCGACATGGACGAGCTAAAGCTGGAGTTAACTTAAGATAGTTTAGCAGAATTCATCCATGCAAAGAAAATGAAATCACTTGTCCATGCAAAGAAAATAAAACTTCATTCAAAGGGTGGACATCCTACGTCCAAAAACCCTTGATTAGTTTGAAAAGCAGAAATGGTTTGCTTAAAAGACTCGTCTTAAAACCACGGACGAGTATAGTGTATTCTTGTTACATTAAAAAGGTCCTAAAACAAAGGACCAAATATAAACCAAACAAAAAAGAAAACAAAGACTACTAAGCTTAAAGGTCTCGTCCTAAACAGGGGGAGCATTCACAGCAGGCTCGTCCTGAGGAGGCTGAGTACTGGCGTCGTTTTCCACATTGACGTCCTCAGAGCCGGTCTGGAGAAGAGAGCTTGTGGCAGCAGCAAGGTTAAGCTTGATTGAGCTAAAGTCAACTCCAGGGAAGTTCTCAATAGCATCCATTCTAAAATCTTCAAAACCAGCTGCATAGTTGCGATCCAGAGTGTCCGTGTACACTTTGGACGACTTGAATTCAGCCACAGCGTCCTCTTTTGCCTTGGAGAGATGAGCATTTAGTTCGTCGTTCATCTTTTGCAAGTGATCAATGCGCGTATCCTTCTCCAATGCATCAGTCCTTAGCTCCTCGATCAGCTTGTTACGCTCATTGACCTCGTCCTTAGCTTTTGCAGCAGCCCTAGCCCATTTTTTATAGTCAGCAATCACCTGTTGAATCCTTGTCTCCAACAAGACTCTCGTCTTGTCCAGCTCTGTTGCCTGTCTAGACGCTGCTATAAACTTTGACATGGCCTATGAATAGATAAAACAACAGGATGATTAAGTGAGGAAAGGTTGCTAACTGAACAAGAACGAGAGATATTGACATACCTTAAAGAGGTCATGGACGCCTGAATGCTCAAACTCCTTCAAGCCCATGTTATAGCACATGTTTATGTCCTCATCCTGGACGGCCATCTGGAAACGTTCCCAAGTCAGATCTTCATTCTCAATGATGTTCGTAGAAGGCTGGGACGAGCCAGGCGCAGTAGACTTGGCCAAAGGAGTTCTGGGCGGAGTGGACTCAACTGGAGTGGACGAGTCCACGTCAACTACCTGGATGGAAGGCTGAGACTGTGGAGGCTTGGACTTAACCACCTTGGACGAGCCCTGCTTCACTCTTTTGTCTCGACGACTGGGGAGCCATTCCAAGTCAATGTTCTTTGGCAAGAACTTCCTTTTGTCCCCAGCTGTTGGACGTGCCTGACCCTCAAGACGATCCTGGGTCTGAGCCTCAGGACGTTTGCCCTCACCTGCAACTTCTTTCCCTTTGTTCTCTTTCATTGTTGACATTCCTAAAATGAGATAAACGGATCAGGAATGTATACATAAAAAAAGAAAAGAAAATAAAGAGGCTTAGTTTGCTAAAAACTTACTTTTGCGCACAGTAACTTCGTGGGCGATAGCTTCGTCTGAAGGCTCAGGACCTAAACCCCACTTGGCTAGACGTCTAAGCGTGACAAGAGAACGAAAGCTCTTGTCTGTATGAAGACGAGCCCTGTGGACGCGGTCACGGTGAAATTTGCTCAAGGACGGACGTTTGGCAGCTACAATACAATGAACAAACAAAGGTTAGAAATTGTAAATATACCAAATAGAATAAAGAATAAAAATAAACAAAGGGAAGGGACGTACCTTCTGGACGAAGGTTCCCTAGGTCCCCGGTGTAAGGAGGAAAGGGATCCTTGCCAATGTCCACAGGGTTCCCTGCCTAGAAGCCTGAAACAAAGATGAACTCTGTCTTCCATTTTCTATCAGACGAAGCTAGGGACTTGATTAACCTACAATCATTCCCCCTAACAGTAAACTGATAGAAACCCTCAGATTGACTTATTGCAGAAGGTTTATAACAATAAAGAAACTCGTCCACTATAATAGGACGGTCCCCACCAAAAACTTCCCTCCACAAAATTTGCATGGAGATAACTAATCTCCACGCATTAGGATTGAATTGACAAACACCTAAACCTAACTTGACTAATAACTCTCTAGCGAAAGCATTTAAAGGAAACCTAAGGCCACCTAGGAAGTAAGATTCATAGACGCCTATTCCAAAACGTGGTTCACAACACCACTCTCCACGGACGGGCAGCCTAGGGTTAAACTCGTCCGGGATTTGATACCAAGATCTAAGACTATTTAACCTTTGTTCGTCCGTTTTAGAATGGACGCCTACAGCGCAACTAAAGACGGTTTCTACCTCGTCCGTAGGATTGGACGGAGAACCAGCTTGGGAGTCAGAAGCTCTCCTAAGTTGTTCTTGGACGACCTCAATAGGGAACCCAGGGGCCCTAGAAGAGTAATTCTCGTCCGTGCTTCCTCCACTATCATCACTAGCATTGCTAGAACTAGACCTATCACTACTGTCCTCATAGTACTCGTCTATAGCCTTATTAAGGCTATTAGTGGACGAGGAAGCAACAGACATCTCTAACAAGAAACTTAGAACCTAAAGACGAAGAGAAGAAGAGTACCCGGCTCTAGACGGAAGAAGACTCTAGACGCAGAGGAACTCCTAGACGAGGCTCTAGACGATGGATGTCAAAGAAGAAAATTTCTGAAATGAGAAGGGTTAAGGGAGGCATTCCACTATTTATAGGATGCTGACCTGGGTATTCGAAACGACCCTACCAATACGAAAACGACACGTGGCATTTACCTCAGAAAAATAAATCGACGGAATCAGTCGCCAATAAAAAAATGACACATGGTGCATTGATTTATTAACCAATTATATATACGTCCAAGGACGTCCAACTCTTTGGACGACCCACATGGACGAGGGGGCAACTGATGGTGTCACAGAAATCATCCAACTCCATAAGTCGTCCATATATCTCGTCCAATGAAAGACAAGCTACGATAAATCAAATAGGCGAAGTGAATGTTCCAAGCGTTCTGGCTAACCTCGTCCGTCTATGGACGGACAATACCTCATGGAATCTTACCCATCATTTAAGCAGGGCAAGCCGTCCAAGATGGTCTTGTCCATCCTTTAGTAAAGATGGTCGAGTTCATCGTGGAGGTCTCGTCCATCTTTTACTAAGGATGGATGAGTTCACCATAGAACGGCCTGTCCAACCTAGGTAACTTCAATAGCGGTTATGGAAGTTACCCCAATTCTCCAGACTCCTCGAAACAGATAACCATTCCACGCATACTATATAAGGCTTCTTCGATGAAAGGTAAGGGCATTCAGACAATTTTACTTGGAGAAAATACTTCTTCCTTTCAGAGAGTTCAAAAGTAACTAACTTCATCATCGAAGGACTTTTGGCCGGTCCCCACCGGTCTCCTCTGATTCAGTGTTCTTTGTATTACAGGATATAACCCAAAGATCATCGCTCGAGTCTTGTCAACCCACTGATATCCAAGGAATCATCAAACTTTATTACCATTTCATTGAATTGTAAAATTATTTCTTCATATTATATACATATATGGTCATTTGATGAAAATATTTCTTCACATTATATACATATATTGTCGTTTAATATCTTACTCAAGATTTGCAAATGAACATAAAGTGAAAGGGTGTAGTCCAAACTTTGTAGGAGAAAAAAATTTGAAAAAAAAAAAAAAACTCATAACCCTGTTATTTTTTTGGGCCCAAACAAGTAGCAGTATAATTTCGTGTTAAAAACAAGCTTTACAAACTTTGGACTCAAATTAATAAAACAAAATTTTAACAAAAAAAAAAAATCAATTTAAACTCACACGTCTATAAATTGTATAATATGTGCAATTTATATTATATAAATATGTGTATTGCACGACTTATGAACATGGTCAATATGTATTTATGATACATTTTTTTTTTCAATCGACACTATACTGACTCTATCTCAATCACCCCCACAATAACATAGCTATTAGCTACAAGCCTACACCAAAGTCACAAGGAAAAACAAGTGTGCACACACCATGAAATTAAGGAAAAGCCAACTCTACACCACTAGTCTGCCACACACTGCCCTTCAACCCACAGCCCTAAATCGAACACAGTAACTATTACCCAGAAAAAAGAAAAAAAGAAAAAAAAAAGTAACTATTATTATTATTAGAGATAATTGCACTTTGCCCACTTGTGGTTTGCCTCTAATTCTATGTGCCCACCCGTGGTTTAAATTTTGACACTTTGCCCACCTGTGATTCTGACCGTGAGTGCTCCGTAACCCACCTCAATGTTTTTCGTTACTCTAACACCAAATAAATAAAAAACACATCCCAAAACGGATCAAAACTCACTCTCACTCCCACAACTCACTCACTCCTATCCAACCCAACGAAGATCCTACACAATGCAATGCACTTCGCTTGAGACTCTAGACCGAGAATCATCTGGGCTTTGATCGTACAAGTAACCCGAGGAAGAAGGAGTTTTGATTCTGGGTTCATCTGAAGCTTGGTTGAGTTCATTGTGCAGTAAATTTTTTGTATTTGATCCGTTTGTTTTCTCAAAGATGTAAAAGCAGTTGAAGGCTTAAACAATTCAAGAATGGCTTGGAAGGATCAAATAATGATCCTTGTTAAAGATACATTTAGTTCTTTGTCATCCTCCCAACGCCAAAGGAGCAACACCAGTACTCAAAAGGAGATAGATCCTTGGCAAAAGTCCTCTACAAAAATTGAGCGATTCGAGCAAGCTATGGAATTTCTTGCCATGAGCATGGAAGTTTGTCGCACTAAACTAAGTGAAGAGACAAACTTGGTGGTTGGCTTGGAAGATAACATACATGAAGTGGTCTCACTACTGACCACCAACGATACTACTAAGAATTGCTCCACACTTTCCATTGTGGGGATGATGGGAATAGGGAAGACAACTCTAGCAAAGATGGTTTTTAACCATGCAGATATTCAGAAACATTTTGAATTCAAATACTGGGTGTCTCTAACTGGTATAGTGGACAATAAGTATGAAATCCTAAAAAGATTGGGCGAAAATGTCCTGGAAAATCATGGGGAACGAACAGAAAAAGGTTACTCATTCAAAGAGGTGAATGATTTCTTGAAGGATAGGAAGTACCTTGTAGTTCTGGACAAAATCTCAATCAAGGAAACCTAGGACACTCTGAAAGAAGCATTCCGAGATAAGAGAAGCGAGAGTAGAATTTTGCTCACCACACGAGACGAGAGTGTAGCTTCACATGTTGACCTAACAAGCAACATGTACCCATTTAAACTACGAACACAAGAAGAGAGCTGGGATTTGTTTAAACAGATGGTGCGCTTTCAGGCTGAACCTTCTAAGCTTGATCATGGACTCTCACCAGAATTGAAAAAACTTGCAGAAAAGGTTGTAGGCAGATGTGGAGGCTTGTCATCTTCCATCTTAAATCATGGGTATCTATTGTCCGGGAAAGAAGTGACGTTTAAGGAATTGTCAAGGGTGCTTGAGCATGTCACTCCTAACCAAACACCTTGGTTGGAAAACTTGGAAACAAATGCAAAAGACTTGCCTCTGCATCTAAGTCAATGCCTTTCTTACTTTGGACAATTCCCCAGAGACGCTAAAATTTCTTCAAGAAGATTAGTCGTTTTGTGGGTTCCTGAAGGGCTTGTAAAACAAAGTGGTGATAAGCCAAAGTCTCTTAAGTCTGTTGCAGAGAAATATTTGTCAGAGTTAATAAAACGCAACTTGGTACAAGAAGTGGAAAGAAAGCTTAATGGGAGGGTCAAGACATGCAGCTTCCTCAGTGTTCTGCGAGAACTCTGGTTGCGAGAAAATCCAAGTTCGGACTTTGATCAGCACGTACTTTATTATTCCATTGAAAAAGATTCCAGTTTTGGTGGCAACATAAATTCATCAACACCAAATATATTGCAAAGCATTAGAAATCCCCTCTCCTTGCTTTGCTTTGATACTCGTGAAGGAGATAAACCTGGAGTAGCTTTTGGTCACTACCATAAAAAGGGCATTGCAAGTGGGCATCTGTTATATTTAAAGAGAAAACAAACGGATCAAATACAAAAAATTTACTGCACAACGAACTCACCCGAACTCACCTAAGCTTCAGATGAACCTAGAATCAAAGCTCCTTCTTTCTCGGGTTACTTGCACGATCAAAGCCCAGATGATTCTCGGTCTAGAGTCTCAAGCGAAGCGCATTGCATTGTGTAGGATCTTCGTTGGGTTGTATGGGAGTGAATGAGTTTTGGGAGTGAGAGTGAGTTTTGATCCGTTTTGGGATGTGTTTTTTACTTATTTGGTGTTAGAGTAACGGAAAACATTGAGGTGGATTACGGAGCACACACGGACAGAATCACAAATGGGCAAAGTGTCAAAATTTAAACCATGGGTAGGCACATAGAATTAGAGGCAAACCACAGGTGGACAAAGTGTAATTATCCCTTATTATTATTTGCATACCTTGACTAGTCTCATTTTTAAACACAATCTTAGCACACTTTTAAATCTTACAACAATTTTAACTTATTACAAACGACTCTAAAGGAGCCAAATTCCAATTTTGAACAAAAACAATTTTTCTCTAAAATTTTGAGAGTTCAATTTTAGCTGATGCTATTTAGAATGCCCCCATATAAAGATAAATTCATTGTAGATGCTATGGGTTTTTAAAGCATTAATTATTAATTATGTTGACACTCTATTTTGCAACCCGTATTTAACCTCACATGGAGGGTAAAAGGGTAATTTCACATTGGAAATATGCATATTGATTCTGGTTATTAGATCCTTAATCTCATTTCACCAAAATTATCTTGGTGTTGTAATGATCAAATCGACTGGTCATGAGCCCTAATCGGAACATTAGATTGAAATTTACCATCAAATCAAGTTTTAATGGCTGAGATGCACTATCACAAATTGAGTCCGACTATATGTGATTATGAACAATTGATTTCAATTGGTTATAAGTATAATCAATTTGAAATAGATGATGTGTCATAATTTGATTGGTTAGGACTATATTTTATGGTAGGGTTACACACACCTAATTAACTAGATAGTTAAACATTAATTATTCAATGAGTAATTTGTGCAATTATCTTTTAATTAGGATAAATTGGGAACCAATTAAGTCTGAAATGGGAGTGATTGGAGTCATTTAATGTTAATTGGGAGCTAATTTGGAACCTATTAATGTTAATTGTGCTGAAACTATTTTCTAACAAATTACCTTTGCTCACCATTTCATTGATATCTCTCAGAATATTTTGAATCTGTGAATGAGGTTAATTTTCGCAAAAACTAGACATCTGGAGCTTCAATTTAAGTACAAGAACGAGACAATTCCGATCAGAATTGTGTCAGATATGATTATTCGAAGTTGGCTCTACAGGTTGTTATAGTAGCTACGGGAAAACTGAATTTTGGCTTGCTCCTCACTCCCACCAATCTTTCCATTTAATGCATCAGATTTCCTCCAAAGTTAAAATGAGGTCTAGATTCATGATTCTTTGTCAACCCTCATTAAATGGTCTTCCATTCATATTTCCTCTACTACTACTATATAAACCTCTCATCTCCTTCATTCCAAAGCACACAAAAATCCCCATCTCTTCTCTTCTCTTGAGTTTTAGTGAAGTTGAGTAGTCTTGTCATATTTTGGCCTTCCTAAGACTTAAGGTATTGAGTGAGACTCACTCTCCCTCTCTTATCTTTTCTTTTCCTCCATCCTTAGGACCTCCATCAAGAATCCCTTCCTCCATTATATGGATCTTGCATGAAGGTATAATCCTCTTCCCTAACTGTTTGTTTATATTGTCATGATGAGAATTTAAGATTAAAGCATGATAATTCCCTTGAATATGTTTGAATGTTCTTATGTGTTCTTCACATGTTCTTAGTTGTTCATCACATGTTCATGCATATCACTAGATTTAATCTTAAATCCACATCAAAAATATGAAAAACATGTTTGTTTATTAATTCTTTCAAATCCTTGAATCTAGGTTATCACTATCCACACACATTCATTAGAGTTTATTTTTCAATCCAAATGTCATGCTTAATAAATTGAATTAGGGTTTATTACATGCACACACATTAAATTCAACATACAAATTGATTGACATATTTGATGATATGATATGAATGTTGGCCACCATAGTTTAGAAGACCGGTTTCACCGGGCAAGGTGGGTGCCTAATACCTTTCCACCTTATAACATAGCCTACGAGCTTAGATCAAGGGTTAGTAGATCAAATGCTTATCCATGTAATTTTTTATTTTTAGATTGTAACTAGGAAACAAAGTCATGTACTTTATCTTAGATTGTATCTAGGACCAAAGTCATGTAATTTTTCTATGATCAATGTAAATTCAATTTCAAATTAATAAAATGAGGAATTTTTCATTCATGGTTTTCTTATTTTTCCAATAATTAAATAAGTAGCGACTCCATTGTAAAACCCTTAATCTAAAAAAAAGAAATATAACTAGTCGAACCTCCATTTTGAGAGGTAATAACATGACTCCACCCATTCACGTGGGTTTGGCCCAACATCTTATAAAAAAGGGGGCTAGGGGCGCGGTTTCTCACAAATTACCTTACATTTTCATTTTTCATTTTTATTTTTATTCTTAAATAAGATAGAATTTCAATTTTAAGAAATTTTATAGTTGAGATTACTAAAATCCACATTAATCACTTGACTTTAAGCAGCTGGAATTCATTACAAGAGGCGCTCATGATAAGTACATAAAACCAAATCTGAACCTAGACAATTACTTGAATGTAACCATTTTCAAATTAAGGGAATATGTTTCTACTATACATAGAATGTGTGGCAAGTAAACTTAATTTTGTGCTTGCAATGATTTCTCTCTCCCTTCTTTGAACGTTAATATTAAATGCATATCCCTCTTTCTCTTTCATTATTAAGAAGATAATTAAAAAAGATTTTGCTAATGGCTTTAGATTCACTGTGTTCTTTTCTACTATTAACAAAAACACACACACACACACTGCGTGTTCTTCATGCTTCCCAAGATATGGTATCTCATGAGATGGGGTATGAACCACCCATTTCATTTGATGGGCCTCAAAAACTTGTGGGGCTTACTGGCTTAGGCTTACAAGTTGTGAGAAAGATGGTTTGACTCGATTACAAAGTAGGTCACGAGCTTTTAATTATTACATTTAACTGATTGAGTTCCCCTAAAAAATTTCTTAATGATTCATTTTAACCCAAGCTTTAGGGGGTTAACATAGAAAAATTGAAAATGTTTGTGGCACTAAAATGTTATAACCACAACGAGGGATAAGTTATATTTAAAAGATTGTTTATGTAAAGTTGTGATTTACAAATTTGTATTTTGTTGGCTTTTATTCCATGCCAAATTTGATTGTACTTATTTTCAATCTTGTGTACCTTGTATTTATTGTGGGATTTGATTGTAAGGGTTGTGTGCTAGAGAGAGAGAGTGTGAAGACTCAAGCAAGTGAAGACAGAAGACTTCTCGCGGGTGTCTTATGACTAAGCTTCCCGCGAAGTGAAGCATGTGCCTTGCACATGACTGGAATGCGAAGAGTCTGTACAGATGGAGATAGCTGTGTCTCGCGAGTATCTTGCGGGTAAGGCCTTCCTACGAGACACCCGCGAGACATTCTGTTCTGCCAGTCTATACTGTCTAATACACACTTTCTGTACCTTCACTATATATACCCATATTACCCACAAATGTGAAGGAGAGCTTTTGAGAGAAAACCTTAGCTAAAACACTTGAGACTTAGAAATTGTTATACCAACAATTCTCTACACATTTGTTTGTGGAATTTCCTCATCTCCTACCTTTCCATTTCCATACCATTGAGAGGTCAATAGCTCAAATACTTACCACACCTTTTGAGAGTGTCTAGTGAGGTTTTGGTGTTGCTGGGAAACATTGGAAGAAGCCAAGGATGGCAGATGCAACATGGAGCTTGTTGTGGGATCCGGAGAGCTAGACAAGACACGGTTCCGAGAAGCCTTGTTGGAGTAGGAGTTTAGAGGGCTTAGGTACAGAGGGTAGATTAGGCTTGGAGGGTCTCTTACTTACCCATGTATCCCAACTGATTGTCTAGTGGATCGATTACCGCTTGGAGGGCGGCGGAGAGGTTTTTCATCGAGTTCTTCAGTTTCCTTTTCGATAACACGTCTCGGTGTTATCTGTATTTGCATCTCTTTTCCCTACTCTTGTTTATTTCATTTTAGTACTGTGTTGCTTTAAATATGAATTAGAGTAGCTCTCTTGCTTGTTTGCTTGCGTTTACACTATTCTGCACTTAGTATTAAGTTAGTGTAAACTTAATCAAGCCGTAATTTAAATTAGGGGTCTAAACAAACTATTGTGTTTTCACACTTTTGGAGCTTTCAGTTTACAAAATTCAAAATTTATTAATTTGGTGGGAACACTAATGATTTTATTTTAATCCGCACTTTAGGTGTTAATTGTAACAATTGAAAAGAAGAAGAGGGACAAAAGCCAAGGGCAAAGAAAGGAGAAGACTAACTAGATATGGGTATAGTACCATAGCTATCATACCTAAAGCCGAAGCAAGGATAGTCATTGAAGAAAATTGTAGTTTGTGCACATGTCCCTTATGGAAGAATGAATGATTTGTTCCTTACAGATAATGACTTCACCACTTGGTTCTTGATGCCAACACAGCTCCAACTATTAGAGAAAGAAGGGTAAACCGATTACTCAAAACAAGGAACATGCCAAAACAGGGGCATGCACTTTGCTGGAAATGAAATTCTCGTTTTTATAAACTTTGTACTTTGTAACCCCTTTTAAATTTGAGTTCGGTTAATTAAGTCATCCATTTTTGGAAATATATTTTCGAAAATTGAAAAAATTGTCAATACTTTTTCAATTTCCGAGAAATTTTTTTCCAAAAATTGTTAGTTATTGTATGTCCTTAGGGCATATATTAGCAAAATCCTTTAAATTTTTGATAGATTATCCATTTATGGATTTTTATAAACTAAATTGAGATAAAAACAAACCACAGGAGGTAAATTATAATTTTCCTTTAATTTTTTTAATGCATATTCTATTACAATTTTTCAAAACACTTGTCTTATTCTCGCTGCCACTCCATTAAGAATAATAAAATGCATACACTTTATTTCCTTCTCTCTTATCTACTATCGGTGTCACCAAAACAGGAATGGCACAATGTCTCTCCTTCATTCAGATTTGATCCAAGTCTACTTTGTATTGGATTTCCCTATCTTGAAGAGGGAGCAAAGAATAAATGAGACACCTATGATGATTATTTTTATTATTAGATCAAGATACCAATGACTTTTGCTATATGCATGATTCCAATCTTGATTTATTATACAATGATAAAAAATTGTCAATTAAATTTATTTTATTTTTTAACCCAATTATTGTAATATTGATTAGTTATTGAGAATGGCAATTGATATTTTAAAAATTACAAGCGCACTTCAAAAAATAAAAAAAAAGTTATACTAACTTTTTATTTGATTATGAATAAAATTTAGTTACAAATTTGGTTATAACCATTAGCTTAACACAATTATATATTTTAAAAATCTAATAGTTGGATTGTATGTTTTTTTATATTCTTAAATTCTTAACATGCATTTTAAATTTTGCGTCAATAAGATGTTATTAATTTTTCAACCTATACACTTGTTTTTATGTATAATTTTATATTACAAAATTTGAAATTTAAATATTTGATTGATAACAAAAAAACTGATTTTTTTTTCTTATGAAAATTTTGCAAGTACTGAAAATATGAAAAGAAAATATAATTTACATTTAATAAAAAGATGTTTGAGTAGACTAATAATTATTGGTTACAACTAAATTTTTAGTCAACTTTTATCTTTTAATTATTTAACCTTTTTAAGCAGAGGTATTATCTTCTTAAAAAAAAAGAAAAAGTAGAGGTATCGCAGTTTAATAAGAAAATTGATCCTATATTCCTATTACCTTTCAAGAATGGCTAAACTTTTCATGCAGCAATAACAAACAAATTTTGGGCTGTGAAGTCCAAATTAAAAGAATTTTCTGTCTAAAATGCTTTAATTTTATGAGCTCCACTGGCAAAGTACAAAATTTCAGTCTATTGCAAAATGTGCAATGACAGACAATAATGTTCGACTGTTCTGTTTTTTTTTAATAAAAAACTAAATTTAAAAAATTTCAAGCAGTTTCATTAAGACAGGGACAGTTTGGTAAGTAAACCTAAGTTCAGCCTTGGATTTGGAGTTCCCTCCTGTTGGGTTGGGTTGACTCTCTCTCTCTCATTCTCTCTCCACTTTCTAGTTTGCTTTTGTTTGCTTATTATTCAATATTTTTTCTTACCCAGATATAAATGCCACTTCTGTTCACTTTCATCTTTGCTTTTCCTTTACTGTTTCTCTCTCTCTCTCTCTGGTTTCCTCCATTGCAAATCAAGCTTTACTTTCCAGCTTGCTCAGGTCCCTTTCTCCCCTCCATTCACGCACACACACATACACATACCCACCAACCATTTAACCCACCTCTGCTTTTTCTACCCTTCCAAAAATCCCACCCCACTTCACTCTATATATTTATAAAAACTCTCTCTCTCTCTCTCTCTCCTTTCCTTTCAAAGATTGGATTTTTGTCTGGCCTTCTTCACTATTTCTTTTATCATTCTCTGAATTCTTGTTGGCCCACTTGAGGCCACTATCCCCTACTTGTAAACTACTCCTCTTCAGCTCTATCCTTTTGGGGCATCTGGGTTTTTGTTATTTCACCTCTACATCTATGCTTATTGAGTCTTTGTTGGCTCAAAAAGAAGCCCTTCCTTTGCTTCTCTGGCTGCTCAAGGAAGAGGATCACTACAAAGGTAAATGCTTTCCCTTTTTTAAAATTCATATTGGCTTTTATCCATCTCTTACTTGGATCATAAGTGATGCTTCCCAACATTTATTCCTTTTTCATAGATTTGGATTTGTGACTGTGACTTGTTGCCTTTTGGATATGTGTGTACTTTTTCCATACATGTGAATTTATTAACTTTCTTTCTTTACCATGACTTAATATGCAAACTGGTTTTCTGATTTGTTAAATGCTTGAAATATGTGTGAGATTATTTTGGAGTGAGTAAACTTTCATTAAACCCTCAATGTAGATGTTATTAAACTTCCTTAATGGTTCTTTCAGATTCTTAATTTTTGTTTTGTTAATTTCTTTTTAAAGCGTGCAATCTAAGATAAGAATCTGATATCTCAACATTGAATTTGGTTCGTTTTCTTATTCTGTACATATCACAGTAAGGCTGCAAATAACGAGCCTGATTGCTTGAGTTGATTATATATTATTTTGTTTAGGTTTCTTCACAAAAACTGACATTCACATTGGAGAACTTATAAAGTTTAGAGGTGTCCCTATTTTCTTGTTTACAGAGTTAGATAACATGGTTCTGTTACCCAGGTGGGAATGTTTCTTTGGTACGGGAGCTGAGAGGAACAAGTCATTGGGATTTTGAGTAGCCGGGGATCAGAGATGTCGTCTGAGAGTTCTTTGAATGCAGAATTATCGAAAAAGACTCCACTTTTGGGTTTGAGACTATGGGTTTTGATCTGCATATGTGTTGGTGCATTTATAGTTTTAATTCTCTGTATATTATCTGTCTGGGTCTCATTTCGGAGGAAATCTAGGAGATCTGTGGACAAGTTCACTCTTTCCAAAATACCAAATGTCTCAAAAGATATCAAGGTTGACAAGGTTGGGACTCAGGGTTCTCATTATCACCCTGAAAGTTTATATCTTTCAGTCCATGATAAGTCAAGTGATAAGAATTCAGAGAAAACATTGGTTCATTTGGGCACGAGCAAGTTGAGCGATCCTGATAACATCAGTCAGTGCAGCTCAATTTATCATCATGAGAGAGCATTAAGTTCAATGTCTGGGGAAGAAGGAAGCTCTGGGACTATTAGGAAGCAGTCTACATTGTCATATACAGGACTTGTCACAGCCTCTCCTTTAATTGGCTTGCCTGAAATTTCTCATCTTGGGTGGGGCCACTGGTTTACTCTTAGGGATTTAGAATTTGCAACAAATCGTTTCTCTCCGGAGAATGTGATTGGTGAGGGTGGATATGGGGTTGTTTACCAGGGAAGACTGATCAACGGAACTGATGTGGCTGTGAAGAAACTTCTTAATAACTTGTAAGGATGCTCCAAGACACATTCTCTTACTTTACAATGCTTTTGTTAAAACTTTCTTTATGATTGTAGTGAATTGGGTATATAGGGGACAGGCGGAGAAAGAATTTAGGGTTGAAGTTGAGGCCATAGGCCATGTTCGACATAAGAATCTTGTTCGACTCCTGGGCTATTGCGTTGAAGGAGTTCACAGGTTAGATTCCTTTGCTTTTTCGATTGATTGTTTAAATCCCTTACTAATCACTTTACCTTGTTGCCAAATAAAATATTATACTGTTGTGCCAGTGCTATTGTGTTCTACTCCCAATCTTTTTATCTGCAATAGTTTGTGCTGTAGTTTAAAGGTTCAATATCAATGAGAGGATAAACTTACTCGCCAATTTTACATAGGATGCTGGTGTACGAGTATGTGAATAATGGGAACCTAGAGCAATGGCTTCATGGGGGAATGCGCCAACATGGAACCCTTACTTGGGAGGCACGCATGAAGGTGATTCTTGGTACTGCAAAAGCGTAAGTTAATCTTTCAACGCAAAACAGTTCATAAGATTTTTTTTTTCTGCGTTTGCTGTCAAATAATTCATGTAACAGATTTGAAACCCCAGCTTGACCTTGTAGGGAATTTGACTCTGAAAAATTATATTTTTGTCTGAATTGTGGGAATTTTGGGGATAGACATAATTTATCATTCTTGATTGTTCCTGTTCTTTTGTAACATTTTTATATTGTGGCTAGTTTTCATCTTTCTTTTGAACAGGCACTTAAAGTTATGACAAATTTTTTCCAAGTGTTGGTACTTTCTTAGATCTTCTAATATCACTCATGGCAATCTTCAATGATAATTTAAAACACATCAATTTTGGAACTTTGAATAAAATAAAAATAATTTCACACATTGGGTTGCAGGCTTGCGTATTTACATGAAGCAATAGAACCAAAAGTTGTGCACCGAGACATAAAATCAAGTAACATCCTGATTGATGGCGAGTTCAATGCCAAGGTTTCTGATTTTGGATTGGCAAAACTCTTGGATTCGGGAGAAAGTCACATCACAACCAGAGTGATGGGAACATTTGGGTATGTATAATATTTCATTTCCCTGAAGTTATTATCTATCAGCTTATAAAACATTATGGGGGTTCAGAAGTTGGTCTCTTTTGTGAATTTCAGTTATGTAGCACCTGAATATGCTAATACTGGCTTGTTGAATGAGAAGAGCGACATTTATAGCTTCGGTGTACTCTTGCTGGAAGCAGTTACAGGAAGGGATCCGGTGGATTATGCCCGGCCTGCTAATGAGGTACCAAATGCTTTAAACCTTTGTCTACTACTGAGCATGTGTCCTTCAACATCCCCTCCCCCCTCCCTCTCTCTCTCTCTCTCTCCTGGTTATGAGGTGCTTATGAGGTGCTTCTTCCTTCTGATTTAGTAGAGTTTTAATAAGCATTTCATTATGCTCATGGCAGGTTAATCTTGTTGAGTGGTTAAAGATGATGGTAGGAACAAGAAGAGCAGAGGAAGTTGTGGACCCAAACCTTGAAGTTAAACCCACTACACGTGCTCTAAAACGTGCTCTGTTGGTAGCACTAAGGTGTGTTGATCCCGAAGCAGATAAGAGACCCAAAATGAGTCAGGTTGTACGAATGCTTGAAGCTGATGA
Source organism: Quercus lobata (assembly GCF_001633185.2). Lineage (NCBI taxonomy): Eukaryota > Viridiplantae > Streptophyta > Magnoliopsida > Fagales > Fagaceae > Quercus > Quercus lobata. Next base: position 44,612,408 of record NC_044911.1, on the reverse strand, counting down.
ATACCCACTTCGTGAGGTGCAAATCGATTCTTATCCTCGAAAGATAATTTTTTATTCACTTGTTTGACTGTCTTTATTTGGGTTTTGAAATGTCTTTTGAATATTTGTAAATGTGCACATTTTTTTTCCCAGCATTTACACATTACGGCTTAAATGAATTGAGCCTCGCAAGCTGTTTGAATTCAGCTTGATCAAAGTTGTACGGTCTTAAGCTCATGCTGAGCTTGATTCAAGCACAAAATTTCATGTTAGGCTTAATTTGAAAATTGTTTAGTAAGCTCAAGCTTGGGTTGAGCTTGGTTTGATTTGATAAGTGAATTGTGTTCAATCTTGTTTTTGGTAAACTTGAGCTCAAAATTGATTTTGAAGCCTAAAGTCATGTACGTGCACGTTTGAATTTTAGGACGTTCAATGATCTTTTTTGTTCATCCAAACAAACAAAAGATATGATTTAATGTAATTTTACAAACTGTGTGTACCCACATGTGTTTATTTCCTCCTTGGATTATTGGCTTATCGAGCATATTGTCGAGCCTATATGAACTTAGCAAGCTTGATTGCAAGCTTTGCATTACTTAAGCTTGCTTGTTTATCAAATGGGTCTAGAAAGCAAGCTTGAGCTGGTTTACTACATAGACAAACTAACGACTGGAGCTTTGAGATGCTCATAGCTCTGCTTGCTCCTTTGCAGCTCTAAATTCATTCTCTATTTTAATGTCTTTTTTTTTTTTTTTTTTTTTTTTTTTAAAAAAATTTTATTTATTTATTTTTATTTTGGGTGTCATACATTATGCTTGGAAAAGAATTAAAGCTTGATTGATGTTGCAAACAACTGATAAGAAGTTAAGAACCCCTCCTCTTCCCGCTTTCTGCTCCAAACATATACCGCTAGCTTGGACCTTCTGGTATTGATTCAACTATGTACAGCTTAATGGCTTCTAGGAGACACTGTATTACGTGCATTTGCTACAGTACCTCCTCCTCCCCCACCCGCCCCCCCCAACTCACCCTTCTTTCTTCTTCCTAAGTATAAGTTAAAAAAAGAAGAAAAATAATAGCCCTTGAATCATTAACTTGTAGATTATATATGTGATTTCTCTATCATGTTAAGCTCTAGAATGAAAGTAAACTTCTAGTTAGCTTGCTTTGCTTGTGGTTTGTCCTCCTAACTTTTCCCAGTTTAATCTCACAATTTTACACCAAATGTAGTTCTGGTGACAATGGATTTTTAAATCCTGTATTTTTCACTATGCTCATTAGAATACAGGAGTTAATGAGAAACTCATATACTTGACTTTGACAATTCTTTTCAGGATCGAAGGACTAGAAAGAGTCGTACAGCAAGCATGGAAATTGAGTCCATGAAGGAAATTTCTGATCCAGCTGACTCTGAAAACAAGTTAGGGGATGTATCTGAGAGAACTCTTGGATAGGACTGACAACATTTGACAGGGTGCATAATTTATTCTCACTGCCAGACTGAAACCTTTCAGTAACTCATCAAATACTACACATCTTAAAGTTTGCTTTCCGGATAAATCTTCTAATTTTATGAACGGAGTTGAATTGGAGATAGCGCGTGCTTAGATCATGAAGGTTTTTCTGTATTGTCATTTGAGGATTGAGAGAGGTGCTTCCAGCCCCATAAACAAGCCTAGAGGGGAGAGCCATTGAGACTTTTGTTGTACAGTCATGTCTTGGACCGGTGGGCTGTCTTTCCAGTACGTGAGTGCAATATTTACTTTTTTCTTTTTTTCTTTTTTCACTTGATTACTGCCATTGAGATGGCAAATGATTCTAATATGTATCTCCTTTTTTTCTTTCTTTAACTTATCATTTTGTATTAGCCCTTAAAGGATTGAATCAATTATCATGTCCTCTTCTTTATGCAGTGATGTCTTGCTCTTAGTTGCACAGCAGAATGATGGTTGTTCCATTATGTTTCTTTTTCTCCTTTTCCCCCATTCCTTGCATCAGATTTCAATCAAAGCATTTGTCTCTTTACAGTTCAGTCTCCGCTTGAACTATAATGCCACGTCTATGTTTATGCCACAACCAAGTTTGAGTTCTAATCAATCATAATTGATGATACTTTTTGTCCCTTGAGTGATCTTGGTGCTTTGTGCTCATGTCAAGCAAAATATCTCCCTCTCTCTCTCTCTCTCTCTCTATATATATATATATATATATATATGGAGGGGAGTGGAAGGATTTAATAAAAGGCTAGCTATGCTTATAGGATACACAAAGGAGGTAGTTTTGAGCCATCCTTCCAATCCTACTTCCCGATTGTAATCAATGTTGGATCCTAAGGTGGTGGGGTTTAATTAATTCAATTGGTCAAGTTTCATGTAAATGAATAAAAGTTTTGGATTCAAATTCCGCTTACACTAGAAAAACTTTTCGTGTCTTAGCCTAATTAAAAAAAATGATCATTATAAAGTGGATATCAAAGATTTTAATTCCTATTGCATGTCCATATAAAAAAAAAAAGTTGGATCCTAAGATTTTTGTAGGACGAGTTAAACAAGTTGACATTTACACTAGAACTTATTTGAATCCAATGCCATAGCCCCATTTCGATATGAAAGGAAAAAATCAACAAAGTAAACAAAAGTAAAAAGGTTTAATTCCTTTTTATTCAATAACGAAGATTAAGAGTGAACTTTTAATTTTAAATTTCAGCCATTGAAAGTGCTATTACACCAAATTTCAATCCCATTGAAATGTGTGGATTCCTAACGGCTCTCAAATTAGTGCTTCAAAGACTTAATAATGATTTCATTGAAACAACTCTGCCGGTGTAGCCTGATATGCTTTGATATCCTCTTAACTTGGTTGTATTTTGCAATCCAGTATTAAAAAAAGAAAAGGAAAAAGGCACCCTTTTGGAGCTGATAATCTTTTCAAAGTAGTAGCACAAGGTGATGGTCCTAGTTGAAAAAGCAATTTGGTCTAAAATGTAATGAAGGAAGGTTTGCATTTATTTGTGGCAGTCAAGTCAAATGCTTCATAATTTTCATGAGTTGGTGCTATGCATGATTGAGTCAGTAATTGTGGTGAGAGATTCCATTATTCATGTACCCTATTTTTTTGGCTCTTTGCATCAGTTTCACTTTGATTTCACAAACTCCAGAAGACAGGGCATGGATGATGGATCATGAAATAGGGCAAGCTGTCCATTATGTTTGAATTCTTACTTTCATGCTTTTGACTTTGTAGGTACGTACTCAGTGCTATATGTCTTAACGGTCACCTCTTGGCTCTTCTTTGACAATTCTCTATTGTGTGATTGCCTCAAGTTCAACAGCCAGAGGCAATTATATATATATATATATATATATATATATATATACATCAATTATTATGGGAACTCCAAGACTGGACTAGCTTGCGCATAGTTTTGGTGTCTTCTTCAAGTTAACGAGTACACTTTTTATTGATTCAATTCAGCCACACGAATTTTTATTTTTATATTTTGAATTAAGGGTTATAACAAATCAAGGGGATCCACCTGGTGTCTATTTAGAATGGTTTAAATTTATTTATATATTTGGTTTAAAATGTAAATTGAATAAAAGTTCCAAACCAAATAATTTTTTTCTCAAGCTATATATATATTCCCAAAATTATAAATTGCACATTTAAATTTGCCCAAAAATCAATTTAATCTTTTAACTTCCGATTCATTTAATTTAGTCAACTAACTTTCAACTTTATTCAATTAATCTTTAGGTCAATTTTTGTTAAATAGGTTATCGTTAAGTGTCCAAAAATGACAATGTTTTATATATAAATCAGTTTCTTTAATTAAAAAAAATCCAAAAACTAATAAAAAACATTTTTTGAAATAAAAAATTAAAAACACTTAAAATTAATTTTAGTTTCAAATGTGAAGGAAAAAAAAGGGAAGAATAGATGCTCAAAAAATTTCTATTACAATACAAACTTTCTAGACAGTTTCTTTTAAAAAAATCATCTACATATTCAATAAACAATATCTATCAAAATACATTATTTCTTATAACACAGATTCAACCAAATATCTATGAAGCACGGGTGCGTTTTGGGACTCAGGTGTGGGTGCGGGTGCGGGACTTGGTAATTTTTGAAAAAGGTGGGTGCGGGTGCAGCGGTACTCGACGATTAAAAAATTATTAAAATTATTAAAAATATTTTTACAATATTTTTTTAATATATTGCTAAGCATACTTTTTCACATTATATAAACATATACCAAATTTAAGAGCAATAGTAGATAATAAATAAACATGATGTTCATAAATTAAATACAACCCACAAGATTGAAACTAAAACATTCCATGATGTTCAGAAATTAGAACACAACTCACAAGTTTGAAACTAAAACAAAATAAAAGATAATCAACAAGACAATCAAATACTAAGATCATCATCCTCAAGATCAATAGCTTCACTTCAAACTTCACTTTCACTAGTAGTAGCATTAGTGTTAACATTCCCAATAACCATGGCCTTCAACTCTAGTTCATCAAGTGTAAAAGCTGCATTCTCAAGAATTCCAGCTCCTCCATGTATGTCGCTCTCATTCCAAGAGTCTCTTGCAATATCCCACATCTTTGTTGCTGTATGTACGTACTCTTCATTGCGCCTTGACAAGAGTCGAAGATTAGAATACACATATACCAAATCCTCAGCGCGTGCAGGAACCATTTTGTTTCTTTTTAAGGAATGAATGAATTTGTATGTGCTCCAATTTCTCTCAGTGCATGAGGATGAACAAGGTTGTCCAAGAAGTTTTAGGGCAAGGGTTTAAAGAGTTGGAAATGTGGAACCATGGTATTGCCACCAAACCAAAGGTTGTAAGGCCCACCTATTTGTCAAGGCACCTGGTGAAGGAAACCTCGCTCCTGAAAATGTAGCAAACTCAAACTTCACCACCGTTAATTCATTCTCATCTTCAAAGTATCGCTCCAAACACTTACTTCTTTCCATGGAAATTTCACGATCCCAATGTGGAGGGATGTGTTTTGGATTCCCCAAAAGCCATTCAATGGAGTAATACCTAGTTAAAGATTAAAAAACAAATATAGATAAAACGTGTGTTTTACTAAAAGGGTGAACTAAGGAAAATAAAAAATAAATGTACTTACTTAGGATTTAAGGAATGAGCCAAGCAATGTAGTGGTGTACAATTTTTAGTCCATCGATCAATGAGTATATCATACACCACACTCCAAAATGAGCTATATTGATCATCTTCCAAGCCTTCATGCTGATATATTACTGCCTTCACCTTCTCTATCATTGAATCCCACATCTCATACATAAGATGAAGACAAGACTTATCTATGTTGGCTATTCGTAGCATATCATAAATGGGTGCTGTGAATTCAAGGATATAATCAATATTATCCCACCAAAGATCACTTAGAATCATATCTTTCACCTTTTGAGCTTTTCCAACATCATCCTCCCTATAAGAAGCCCATTGGTCACTAATAGCCATGGCTTGAAGACATCTTTTTATCAACTTCAACCTTTTCAACATTACAACAACCGAAGCAAATCTAGTATCGGCAACTTGGAGCAATTTTAATGGACAAAATTTATTAAACATTGCCAACCTCATTGAATGGATCATGATAAAAACACATATGAAGGATGCATCATCAGCAATACGTGTAATCCAACTACATTCCTCATATGTAACTTCATTCTTTTAAGTGTTTTTTGCTGCACAAATATTCTTCAAAGCTAGATTGAGAGTGTGGACAACACAGGGTGTCCAAAATATTTTAGGATACTCACCTTCAATAAGAGCTCCAGTAGATTTCATCACACTAGCATTATCAGTGATGACTTGGACAATTTTTTCATGTCCAATCTCTTTGATAGCATCCTTCAACAGTCTAGCAATATAATGTTTGTTTTTGAACTCACCTGACCCATCAACTACCTTTATAAACACTGGACCCCCATCTGATACAGCAATAATATTAATAAGAGGTCTTCTTTGTGGATTTGACCGTCCATCAGAAACTATACTCACACCATTTTCAAGCCAAGAGTCCTTAATTAGTTTCAAAAGTCTTTCAACATGAGCTCTTTCTTTTTGCAAAAGTGTTGTTCTCAAGGCATTGTATCCAGGAGGAAGATAACCCGGAATGCTATGGGTAGCAGCAAATGCATAGGAATTACGATAATGTGGGTTCCTTGCAAAGTTAAACGGAAACCCACCAGTGTAGAACATCCTAACAATTATGCTATCCAAATCATGTCTAGTATTATTCTGGAATGCTTTCTCCAAAGTAGAATTCATAGTCACCTTCCTCCTCTTACCATCAACCAAATTTGTACTATCACTCCCTTCCTGTCTTCGAAATGGGGGAATAGGTATCCCACGGCCTGGGGAAGGTGGGGGTAAGGGAATTTGACTTCTCCATTCTCTCTCTAACTTATGATTCTCAACTTGATCATGCACTCGCTGCATTTCTAGCCTATGGCTCTTTGTCACCTTAAGGCATGCTTTAATACCTTTGCCAAAAATTTGTAATAAATGAGCCTTAACCCTAGAATAGGATCCCATATAAACTATACCACAATAGTTGCACTTAAAGTATGTGTTTCCACCTGATTTAACAGAAGCACCAGGTGGTTTTTCTATTTTAGTCACATACTGCCAAAGAGGAGATCTGTGCTAGTAACTTCGTCCATTGCAAATTCAATAGATTCAATTTAACCTACAAATAATAACTATTAACTAAATGAATTAATAATAAATCAAACCCAAGTTCACAGATTCACAAATCACAATGAGTAATAAGTAATAACTATAAACTAAATAAAACTAAGATTGAAAAGAAACTAAGATTCACAAATCACAGATTCACAGGTTCATAAATCACTTCTGAATCCTATCTTATCCTAACTGATTTACAAATTTTATCAGTTAGGATAAGGATTCTTATCCTAACTGATAAAATTTGTAAATCACAGCAGCCATATTAATAAAAAAACCCTTTAACTCCCACAAGAACCGAAAAAACAAGCAAAAAAACACAACAAGCACACAAATTTTCCAATTCACAAATTCATTTCTAAGCAATTTGAAAGAGAGAAATCGTAAAAAACAGAGAGTAAAGAGAAATATACAGAATAAAGTTAAATAAGCAAGGATTTATATTTAGTTACTATAGCACAAAGAAGAGAGAGCACACCTGAAGCCGAGCACACCGCAGACTCGCAGAGAGCACAGAGAAGAAAGATGAGGGACGGAGTGAGAGAGAGTGTTTGGACGAAGTGAGAGTGTGTGAGAGATTCCTAGGGTTTTAGGTTAAGTTCAAACGGTGAGTTTTGCACCTTTTTTTTTTTTTTTTTTTGAATTTCGGCCTGACTTGGCCATTTCTGCTTGAACCGGCCATTTCGCCGGTTTTGTCGGTTTCGGCCGATACGGCTCTAGTTGAGCCGCGTCGGTGCAAGTCGGGAAATCCATGTGGCAGGACACTGCTTGACGCGCAGTTAGCGGCGTCCCTCTCGCGTCGCCGCATCAAACGCGGGTGTGATAACTCTAGAGCCGCGTCTGTGCATCCCAGCCAAATATAGGCAAAGGAGAGAGTGGATCTCTTTGTCTTATTGACAAGTTAATCACTAATTGAAACTTTTCCCCTTAGTTGTCTTCTATTGTGCTAGATCATAAGGAACTGTTGAATAGAAAGTGGGAATTGAATCTGCAATACATGTCTGGTGAAGCCAATTAATATGAGAATGTTTTTACCTAAAGAAAATAAGAAATAGCAGTCTGCAGTTAATAGGAATATCTGTGTATAATATACTAGCTTTGGTGTCACCTACAAGGCACATGCTATCCCTTAATTGCAAAACTTAAGATAGGCTTCTATCTAAAGAACTATAAAATCTTATACTCAAAAATACATGTCATACAATGCTAATCTTGTTTATATAAAATTTTTGATTATACACAAACTTAGAGTAACTATTTAACATATGAAATATCAATTTTTCTATGATAGTTTTTTATAATCTATTTTCTAAAGGCAATATCCACTTATTAAAAACTTTTAAGAATGATATTAAATATCATTATCCTATGTTTTATAAGTCTCTATGATGTTTACCTTACTTAGTTTTTAATAAAAAAAACCTTTTAAGCAAGAAAATAAATAATAATAATAATAATAATAATAATATCAAGATAAGAAAATGCATATGTGCAATTGAAGTCTCCATTAGATAAAATTATAGGTCTAGGAGATTAGAAACCTAATAAATTAGTGTCCTCTGGGTAACAAATAGAATACCTTATATTACGATTTCAACTTCCCAAGTATGACTACTAGGGCTGTCCAAATAAACCGCCCACCCGCCCACCCTCCCACCCCGCCACACCCGCCCGGAACCGACCCGGAATCACCCGATCCGACGGCTCCGGTGGTCGGACTCGGGTCTCAACTCCGAAAACCCGACGCCGGTGGGTCGGGTGTCGGATCTCTTCCTCTAAAACCCGTGAAACACGATCCGCCCGACGTTCCATTAAAATCCGGCCATTTTTCCAGATTCCGACCATTTTTCCCAAATTCCGACCACTTTTTCTAGAATCCGGCCATTTTTCCTAGATTCCGGCCATTTTTTCTAGAATCCGGCCATTTTTCCTAGATTCCGGTTAAGTTTCTAGATTTCGACAATTTTTTTTCTAGATTCCGGCTAATTTTCACTTAAATCCGTCGATTTCTGGCACAATAAACATCGGATTTGGCCGAACCAGTGATTTCTCATCACGATTTGGCAGAAATCTCGCCAAATCCGACTGGATCTTGGATGGATCTGGCAAGATCTTGCCCGATCTGGCGAGATCTCGCCGCATTTCGAAAGATTCCAGTGATAATTGGGTTCACCCGAAACCGACGACCACCCGCTGGCAATCCGAACTGACGAACCCGTTACTACTATGGGTCAATTGCGGGTTGAAAAAAGACCACCCAATCTTGTACGGGTCGGTTGCGGGTTGGGCAAAAACCCGACCCGCCCGACCCATGGACAGCCCTAATGACTACTACATAAAACTCAAAATACGTGAAAAATATTTTTGAGATATTAAAATTTAGTGGGACATTTTAGATATAGCACAATGAAGTATTTTAAGAATTAATCATAAAGTTTCATTAGAGTATAATTTAGAGAAGAATAGTAGGAGGTATTTGCTAATTTCTAAAACATAAAGGGAAATTTGTTTAGTTTTATAGTTTAGGGGGACTTATAAACTACCCGAGTATAAAGGAAGAAACAACATTTTCCCCAAGTATTTTTGTGCGTAAAACTATACACACACACTTAAAGTGGTGCGTAAAAAAAGAACAAACAAATAAACAAAAAGCCAGCCCAAGAAAACTGTGCATGAAATAGTGAATTTTTGCTCACCAAAAGTGACTAATCTAAAAAAGAAATCTAGGAACACAACAAAATGTCATAACAATTTCACAATACCTTTATTTTTAGTTGTTGTTGCAATCGGTCTAATATTTTATTATTTTATTTTGACTTATAACAATCTTACACCTTAGTAGTTGTGAAAATGTTATAACATAAATAAAATGTCCTAACATTTTCACAATATCTTTTATTTTCAATTATGGTGGGTTTTGGTATAATATTTTATTATTTTATTTTAACATATAAGGAATTAACACCTTAGTAATTGTGAAAATATTGTAACACAAAATGTTACAATATTTTCACAATAAATATTTTATTTTATTTTGACCTATAAAGAACTAACAACTCAATAATTATGAAAATATTGTGACAATTTATTATGTCGTTATAACTATTTCTAAACAAAAATACTATGTTAGCATATATAAACATATTTAATAAAAAAAAAAAAAACCACCCTAGAAAAAAAAAATTTTTAATAAAAAAAAAAGAGAAAAAAGAACGAATTCAAAGTATCAAACCAATGTCAGTATAAATAAATATTAAAATTAAAAAAAAAAGTAAAAAGGGAAAAAGTGACCGGTTGAAACGGTGAGTTTTGGCTCACTAATTGATTAACCAAATGGGCCTCTTAGCCCTTTTTATATAGGTGTTACGGGTTTAATTGGTAGCCTCTGATTCTCCATATTTAGGTAATATAATATTAAAATAAAAAATATTGTATCTACAATATTTTTACAATATTTTCATAATAAATTTGAGATGATAAGTTATTGATTCTAATTTGAGACTATCACTGAAATTATTATTATTTTCCACTAATATTAGTCAATAATTATCTGTTATTTAAGATTTATTGTGAAAATATTGAGAAAATATTATAGACATAATATTTCTTTATATTAATTTTTTTTTTCATTTATGATCCAAACTCACAATTTTAACTCAATAAAAGACAAAACTACACTAAACCAAAGCTACTGTGGAAAAGCTCCCGTAGAAATGCTCATTCACTCTTTTTATCGTTTGTACCAACTTTTGTCGTGGCACTCTAATGGCTCAAGTTTAAGTCAAAGATGTACACTGAATATAATTTGGACCGTTTGCTTTTTGCTCCTTAGTTAAATAAATCTCCCAATTCATAAAAAAAAAAAAATTAAAGTGTACACAAGTAATACATGTCATTTCAGCTTATTTATGTTTACTTCTTCTTCTTCTTCTTCTTTTTTTTTTAAATTATTTTTTAACAAACTCCTCCAATCTTGTTTTTGAGCATCATTGCTATCCAAGGCCTCGGAAGAAGGCCCATCTCTTTTGGGAATAGCAGGGATATGATCACGCAACAAACGGAACAAATTAGAACAAAAAGCCCATCGTCCAATAACTTGACTTCATTTTCAAGTATCTGGGCCCAAACTTTGAGCCACACTTTCTTCACACACATGACCATGAGCGCAATCAGACCCCAAACCCCGCCGAAAAAAAAAAGACACGATCTGGACTAAAAAGCAAACTCACTAAAAAAGAGAACAAAGGAAAGGAGGAAGGAAAACGCACATGATTTTGTGTTTTAACTTTTAATAGAAGGTAAAAGTTAACGGATGCAGGGTGTTGGTTTAGAAACATTTTATAGAAAAATAATAATAAATTTTTGACGAATTTTATATTTCTTATAAAAGTGATGTCAATTTTTTAAAATAGTTTATTAACAATTGCTCTAAGAACACCCGTTAACATGACCTTTAATAAAAAGATTAATATGATAATATCTTTCCTATTACCTTAAAATTTTAAAATTTTGAGACAATTGAGAATTTATTATAGTATCAAATTCAAAACAGAATCATGCTTTCATTCTACTGACCTTTATTTATTTTATTTAAAGATGGAAATGCTAAATTGAGATAGAAGGAGCTACCTCGTTTGGCATTAGATGCTTGGGACCAAATATTGTTTCCACTTTCGATAAAGAAATTTTGAGGTTGATATAGAAAGCTTCCAATCTCTTTTTAGCCCGTAGATGCATATACATGATAAATTAAACTCACCTGATTATGACAATCTCTTTGCGGCTTCAGCTTCTTTCACATCTTTCTTAATTTCATACAGTAAAAATTGAAATTCACCGCTAACTTCTTGTAATAGCTATTCACTTCAAATTTATCAGTTTGTGAATAGTATCATTCTTATTAACATTTGATAATCAATATCAGCATAGGAATGAAGAATCATGTGACTGCATAGTGTTTAAAAAAATGGAAGTAAATGCTAATAGTATCGTAGCAACATCTAGCTACTAGGTTGGGTCCCAAGTTTAAATATATGATATACAAAGCAATGAGACAAGGAAAGAAAACACTTATTATAGTAATCCAACTTGAAGTCCATTGTTATCTTTTGAATTTTAGGTCAAAGGGATAAGCATCTTAAACTAAAAAAAAAAAAAAAAAAAAATCACAGGACAAAATTTTATATTCAAAAACCCAAATTTTTTAATTTTAATTAAGTAAGAAATCAAACAAGTCATACATACATGATTATTAATTTGTAAGAAAAATAGACAGTTGTATCAGTTCAATTTTAGACATTATAAACCAAATTCAACATAAACTAAGCTTACCAATTTGTGCAATTACAGTACAATATATTTGTTTTCCACCAACTGGTCCCCCATCAATTCGAAATTAAAAAAAGAAAAAGAAAAGATGTTCAATAGTCCACAAATTTTGGTGAAACAAAGACAGTACTATTTTTAACATCTTGCACTTTTTTCTAAGGTCAAATCTACCCAAACTCTTTCTAAAAACATAGTTAAGAATGCATTTTTCAAGGAGAAATTTACTCAATCGAACATTTTTCTATAACACATGTTGGGCATGCCTTTGCCTTTCAGATCCACATACACAAATTAAATTATACTTAGAATGAGAACTTTAAGACTTTTGAAGTCGGCGTTTAGAAATATTAAAAAGCCGTATCAACGATGCTTTTGCATTGTTTAGATGCCTCAGAATAATATCATTTAAAGAAAAGAAAAAAGAGGGTGAGAAATGAGAATGCAAAAATTGAAATTAAGTGGCATAAGTATAACCCAACCAAACCGGAAGCACGTTTAGTGTGTATGAATGCGACGTAGAAATCAATGTTCAGAGATCTTATAAATTCAACCGCATATATATATATGCCTCATGGTGTCTAATTAAGATAATATATATAAGTTAATTAATGACCAATGATTTATGTTGCATCATCATGCATATTGGCTATGACCTTTTAATATTACTTTTTTTATTTTTTATTTTTAAATTACTAGCTACTAGGGTTGCTTCTTCTCAAAAAAAAAAAAAAAAAAAAAAAAAAAGCTACTAGGGTTGCTAATATGTGTACAACTCCTGTATGAGTGTTTGTTATTATTCATTAACAATACCTTCTTTTTTTTTTTTTTTTTATATATATATATTAAATTTTATTATTATTTTTTTAAATTTTAGAAAATACCAATTTTTATCTTCCCAACCACAATTCATATGTTTATGCCCTTTTATTCTGCGAACCCAAGACAAATTCGTCGTAATGTTTGACATGGTGAAAACATGGCTTTTTATTTTTATTTTTTATTTTTTTAAACAAAGAAAACATGGCTTTGACCACTTAATTATCTCTTATGCTAATGTAATCATTATTTTAATTTGTGGGTATGTTAATTGGCTTAACTGATAAGATCTTTTATCTTTTGTAATATATTTAGGGTTTCTTTCCGACGGTGAACCCCAAATGTTATGAACATATAAATAGATACCAATTAGTTAACCTATAATATTCTTGACTTACAATAACCTAAACATAAAGAAACTACCAATCAAACAAACCCTAATGTAAACAGGTATAAGTATAACTAATTATAAGAGAAGGGAAAGACTTACCTCTCTCATTACGTAAAACCCTTAGACTCTATAAGCCTCCGGTGGACACACCAGAAAATTAATACTTATTTTAATTAAAAATAATTTGACTAACAAAAGTGCTCATGCGTAAGTACATCAGTGCCTGTACATTGATCCTATTAAAATTTTAAAACTGATGTCTTGCTCTCGCTTTCATTCTTCTCGTTTTATTAATTTATATCCTAGGTTTTGAAGGGTTAAAGATCCTAAAATAGATTTTAGTTGACCAAAATTTACGAAAGTGAAATGGTATGAAAACTGCAATGATTTAAATGAAATAGATCGTTGCTGTTGCTTTAGATATTCATACTTCTCAATTTTGAAAAATTATTAGGTACTCCCAGAGTACTATAAATGCGTACTCCATTCTCTTACATGAATGGTGGGTTCCACCATGAATTTAATTAGTGAGACCCACCATTCATGTGAGAGGAGAGAGTACGTATTTATGGTATTCCGGGAATACACAATAATTTCACCTCAATTATAAATTGCCTAGGTTCAAACTTGAAAGTTTGATATCAGTCCTAAACAAGAAAAAGAAAAAGAAAAAAATATATAATCACTTATTATAAACACCAATTTAAACTATTTTCTAGAATTTTTTTTTTTTTTTAAAAAGATTTTGCCTTGTAATGCTGTACTACAGTTTTTGAAATTATAAATAACATTTCATTTTACTAGTATATATAATTTATTTATTCATTAATATTATTTTAAAAATTTTCGGATGAATTAAAAAGCGATAATACAAATGAGCTTAAATAGTACTGTAATACTCAAGACTTTAAAAACATGCCTAATTATAACTATTTCAGGCAGCCATTATCCAGATAAAATCTTAGTCGCCTTTGTGTCATCATCAATAAAATCCTGTGTCTCACTTTTAGCCTAACTCCTACAAATTGCAACCTATTTAGGGACGGAGCCAAAGCTTAGAGTTAAGGGGGGTCGCTTTACTGTTGTCTACTTTTGACTTTGCTACTACTTAGTTGCTGCCTATCACACGATTTTTTTTAATAAAATAAAATAATCAGATTTTAAAATAAAAGACAATAAAAAAAATTCTAGAAATGGTGTATTGAATAAAGTGAAGCATTATAAAATGGGATAGGATTTTTATTTGTGTTGCCACCATTTGTGGCTTAAACAAAATAATAATAATGATAAATTGGCTGTGAAATCTACTAAAATTGTAGAGTTAGGGGCCAATTTCTTTTCTTGGATCATTTTAAATAATTCTTAACCAAAAAAAAAAAAAAAAAAACCCAAATTACGTACATCTCAAACACCTGAATGATCTTTTGTGCCAATCAAGTTGCAAAAACAATCGAATCACTTATCAAATCGAGTATCACAGAGTGCTTCAACATCCAAACTCTTACCAATAAAGTTCAAATATTTTCCTTCTTAAATTTATTTGCGGTAAACCAAGCAAAAAGACTTATATAATATATAACTACCCAACTCCCCTATCAAGATCTTCACCATTTCAAAGAAAATGAAAAGGGCCATTTCATAATTGATTTTGTTACCAATTTAAAAGATAAAAAATGTACATGATATTAGTATATTACATCTTTTAAAATATCATGATAATGATTGGTGTGATTCATGTTATATCATATGCACCTTTAAATTTGTAAAACATGAAAGAAAATATTACATAAAGATGCCAACAATATCATATTCCGAATTAAGTCTAATGTTTTTAATTTTTTTCAATTAAAATCTCAAACTTATAATAAAACTGTTTCAATTTGAAGTGAATGTTCTTATGTTCATCTCTGTTATTTATTTTCGTAATTCTAGAATAAACAGAGTAAAGAAAAATAAGAAATTGCTGATAATTTTTATTTTTATTTTTTTATACCTAGATAACCACTTTGATTTTCTAGTGACCATTTTCTATGGCTTGTCGATAGCGGTCCCACTTTATGGGTTCCAGATACTGTAGCACCCATTGTAGAGCCTCCAGCAACTAACCTTGAACCCGTTAAGTTATATCCAATCCCAGCCTTTTTTTTTACAAAAGCAAGGGAGGAGACTGAGTACGAGGCACAGAAGAAGCGATTGTAGTTTCACCAGCGGCAGTGAATAAAGCCGCGGTTTTAGCTCCAGCTCCAGGTGCAGATGCAGGTTCAACTCCACTGAAACCTACTAACTTCTAGTGACTAACCGCAACCATTTACGAGCCTCCCTATCCTTTAAAGCCGGACAAAAAAAGGATCTTAATCAAACCAAGCTGGTGATTCAAGCGCAGCGCATCCCATGCCTCCACTAGTGTATTCTAAGTGAGCCTTTCTCGCTAATTGGAGATTTCTCTCTCCACATTTTTTGTTCAATAGCTACCTAATTGATTTCTAAACAAATTTGAAATAAAATGAAGAGTTTAAGCAATTTACATTTTTCTCAACCTCGTTATTGTCGAAAATAGTGAAAATGAATATAAAAAATGAACAGAGACTTTAAATTGAAACGATTTCATAAATCTAAGGCTTCTGTTAACAAAATCAAAAACCTAAAACCTAAAATAAAATATAATAGAAACTTTGAGCCTTTTCATATATAAAATTCCAAAAACTAAATTTTCATTTGTGAAATATAATCTCTCCATTTAAACAGGGACCCTCTCAAAGGATTCTTTTCCCTATCTACACGCACACATGCACATAGTGCCTTGTACTCCTTGAAAAGACATAGGTCTTGTCTTAGCATAGGCCATAACCTCTCTTTAATCCCTCATTTCCCATATGGGCAATTTCTTGCTGACTGCCATTCCTTTATAAAGGAAACACCATCATTCACTTTCTGGCAAATTGTAGAAGTGGGAGTATGTAAGGCAAGGAGAATAGCTACACATACTATTTAGTCAGAAATATGCTTTTAAAGCTCTATATATGAGCCATACTGTTATTAAGTGCATCTATCAAAATCATATTACATAAATCTTGGAGAGGGTTATATATAGGAGAATGTATTATAAGAGAGTACCGTATTAATGAGAGTGCCATAGAATGAAGATTCATATTCTCTTGCAGAGACAATTCATGGCTTTTGCCTGTTACTAAATGAGGGAACTAAATCTTGCAGTAAGCCATAATCAGGAAGTTGGAGCTGCTGTTGGGCACTGAGGTTTCGATAGAACATGGAATTTGGATCAACTTGGTTGTTTGTTGGAAGAAACTGAGTGAGTAGTTGTTGGGGAAAGCTTGGCCTAATCGAAGCGCATGCCAACAAAGAAGGTGACAACATTCCAGCAGCGTTTCCTCGAAGGGTTGCCGGACATTGATGGTTGTGCTGCCCCTCATATGTTGTGATAACAATTGATGGATCCTGGAAATTTCTTTCAACACGTTTTTTCACGGTGCACTTCTGACTGGTGCATCTGTAATAACTTCTGCATTGGCAAATAAATTGAAAAAAGTTTATGATACTACACTTTAATGTATAATAAAGTTTGGTAAGTCTCTATTTGCTTGAATTGGACCTGAAATGATGAAACATTGAGTGTAACAAAATGATTTTGAGGCTAGTAATATCTAAAATTAATGCAAGTAGGGTTATATGAACAATGTTATAAAGTGCAGCTCTATTAGGAAGATATGGTCTTTATTAGTAACATAAAATGACAAACTTCCACAAACGCATCTCAACGAACAAATTAAGTCATTGCATCAAACAAAGATTATTGAGATGGAGATTATATAACTTTTTGAATTATATATTAATTATACTAACTGTTTATTTTGGCAGGCAGAGGACATTGATTTTCAATTTTCTGTTTTGTGTTGTAACTGCAGATAAATGAACAAGAGCTAGTACTACTACAACTAAAAGTCTACCTTGGATAAGGGCTATTCTTGACAGCCTTCTGTCCATATTTTCTCCATCTGTAGCCATCTTCAAGGTGATCGATCTCACTCTTAGTCAAAAAGGCAAAACGTGGCTCCCTTTGCCGCTTCTCCTTCTTTTTCGGCTTGTTCCTGAAAAATCAACATCATGAACAGTCAATTTTGAACAAAATTAAACCCAGTTGAATCCAAATAGGAAAGCATCCAGTAAATTGGTCATTAATAAACTGTATTCTTCCCATAAAATGACAAGCTTGTGTTTGTTATGGGTTTCTAGATCTTCTAAATTTATAAATATATTTTTTTTTTATGATTTTCCCAGAAATTAACATGACATTAGAAGAGATCTATGATTCAGGAATTTCATGAAAAATAATATTCCCTTCCTTGTTGTGTACCGAAAAGTCTTATAAATAGTATATGAGTTGAAAAAAAAAAAGTAATAAAAGATGCATTAGTCATATGGAAGGACTTGAAAGTCTACCCTGAGAAATTATATGATACTCAAACCCTATTAGCAATATTCCAAGAAGGTAAAAGAAGATCCTGACTAACTTGCAAAACCTTTACCAGGAATTATAAAGGAGAACCAAAAAAACCTACGCTTTCTTGGACTTTGCTTCATCTCCATCTTCTTCACACCCCTGTGGTTGCTTATCTTTCTTACTCTTATCAGATTCTTCCTCGCCTGCTGCCTCGTTAGACGAAGAAGCTGATACCGAAGAATTAGGCGTGGACGGGTTTTCACTGGTGCCGGCTGAGTCTCCCATGGCTGCTTGCTTCTTCAGATTGGTATCAATTGGAGTAATTAGATGATGATTTTGATGACCAGATGGTGAATTACAAGACATGTCAAAGGCTCTTGAGAGGGTGTTGTAGTCCATAGAGCCATGTAAGCAGTCAGTGAAGGTCATGAATGAGGGATCAAAGCCTTGTAGGGTTTGTGTGACTGGGTGATTGTACACTGAGGGATTATTATCATTAAAGAATGGAAATAAGCTTGACTGGTTGATTTCATGTTGATTGTAGAAAAAAGGGTCTTGATGGTATAGATCCTTCTTTTCTTCGGACATGGATGAAAGTTGAGAAGTTGCAAGGAGAAAAAATAAGATGAGACTTGGTAAGATGGAAGAAAAAATGACCACACTAATAAAAGCTTTGAAAGAGAACTTTGGTTAAGGTCTTTACTTTGTTCTTACAAGCAAGATAGCTTTTTAGTTCCACTTTTATTTAGAGAGAGAGAGAGAGAGAGCTTTGGACGTAATTTGCTGCTGTCTAGTTTATCTCCGGTAATCATATCATGATGAACCTAAGTCTTTTTTGTGGTGAGTGTCTGTCTAGTGCATGGTTTTAAAAACCGGATCGGACCGGCCGGTCCGACCGGTTCAACCGGGAACCTGTAATGAATCCGGTCCGGTTATGATTAAAACCCGAAAAATAACAAAAAACCGAAATATACTGAAAACCGGACGGTTGAACCTTAGAACCGGAACCGGTATGGTTGAACCGGTTATTGGCAACTCTGTCTTTGCGCCACTGACGAGCCTAACACTGGGACGGCGTTGCTAGGTTCTCAGCCTAACTGGGACAACGTTGGTTGGTGGGTGGCACCATTGATTCATTGACATTTGCAAACTGGGGTTGAAGGCATGAACAGAGAGAGGAAGATGTTGAAACTTGAAAGCTTGAACAGAGAGGAAGAGGCTGAAAGCGTGAAACTTGAAAGCTTGAATAGAGAGTGTATTTAGACTTTAGAGATCTGAAAAATGAAGAGTTAAACCTGAGGTGGGTACAAGGAACTAGGAAGACGTGAAATAGAAAAAAAAGATCTTTTAATAAAATATTGGAAGACGTGGAAACATACAAATGACTGACAGTGGCTGACATTTTTTTTATAGTTCCAACGGCAAAAGGCTGGCTTTTTGAGTTTTGGGTTTCTAAATCCAGAAGTTTTTAATTTTTTTAATCATTTTTTACTCTCCCAGCGTGACCATCATTACCATTCCTTATTTAAAGTTTTCTTGTCTTGTTTTCTTTCCCTTTATTTATTTATTTATTTATAATTATATATATAACTTATAAGTTCATTGAGTCAGGTATGAACTAATTAGTTACTTTTTTTTTGTTGAATCTAAACTAACTAATTACTATTATCATTTATTCAGTCCATTACTCTATGGGTAACTTTTATACTCAATTATTCTTTCAATTATTAGTAGTTAATGAATTATAGAGCATTATAGTTTACAAAGCATTTTAGTTTACATGTGTATTTATAAATTATTAATTAGTTTTAGTATAAACAATTATTATTTATTTATATAATTTTAAAAATTATTAATTAAATTATTTATGACGTCACCGGTTCGACCATCGGTCGGACCACGGTCCGACCAGAAAACCGATAATCAGTCTCTTTTTCGGTTCTTTCACCGTACCGGTTTTTAAAACCATGGTCTAGTGTTTACATTGAAGTGTATAATTAAAAAGTAGCAACTAGACAAATTTACTTATTTTTCAGTAAATTGTCTAAAGTTGTTAGTTGTTTAATAAAAAAAATTTGAATAATATTTTTAACAAGGGTCTATTAATGTATGCCTTTAAGACATACATTAATAATCTATTTTAAGAAATTTTTTATAAAAAATTGAAAAAACTGTCAAATCAATTAATTAGTTTTTCATTTTTCATAAAAAAATTTCCTAAAATAATTTATTAACATATGCCCTCAGAGTATACATTAGTAAAACCCTTTTAACAATGGTTACCAAATTTACTATGTGTTTATAGTTTAAAAAACTAGCTTATTTTACTATACAGCTTATTTTTGCTATTATTCATGGGCACCACTGTACTTTTTGGTACTATTCATGGGTCCCAATATACTATTTCAGCTAACTTTTATTTTTATCTATAGTACTTTCAGCAAAAAGATTTTAGTTTCAACAAATTAAGCGAATTCCAAATAGACGCTTAGTCCATAATTATTCCAAAAAAGAAGAAAAGATGTATTTTTAGGTGAACTTTCACTATTAGCAATACTAGCTAGCTGTAAGAAATGAGGGGGAAGAAAAAAAGAATAAGAAACATTCAAAGAACTTTCATTTTCTATTCCTTTTCAGAAAACTATAAATCAAAAGTAAAGTAACCATCGAGTCAAATATAATTTGAACGGTTCTATAGCATCTAGTTCAAAGTTTTTGAAGAAAAGTATATATATTTGTTATTAAAATATGGTAGAACATCTTAAAATTTACTTTACATTTTAAATTGAACATCTTAAAATTCACTTTACATTTTAAATTGAAAATTCTCTTGCATTTTCAATTCTTTATACTAATACCATTCATGGAAAGAAAAACAAAGTTCTTATTAGTCATTTTTATTATGACCTAGAATAAGAGTTAACGTCATAGTTTCATTTTATTATTATTATTAATAAACACGTTACTTCAAAATAAAATATATACATTACAATTAGAATCGATAAATTTAGAAGTACAACAAAATTTCACAATAGTAAAAATGTGATATGTTATTAATTATGAATAATAAAGTAGTACTATTGTGTTGTAGCATAGTTTAAGAAGAATTGCTTTACAAATTCAAATTCAAATTTTATGAAAAAGAATTGAAGGATCTAGATCAAATTCTTCACAGAGTTAAACACCCATATATAAAAAGAAAAAAAAGGAGTGCATTCAAAGTGGAGAAATTTAAAAAATAAAAAATAAAAGACTTAACAAAAAGAGGTATAATTAGTCAAGCACGAGCAGCCAGTGTAGTGTAGGCAGTCGCAGTCACGTTATAAAGCAGGAGGGGGAGTTGGGCAGTCAGTCAAGGTTTCCAGCTTTGCGGTTTTGTTTTTGACAAGGATTAGGCTGACACGTGTCTCAGATTGGCACCGCCATTTGACCGAAACTGGCACGTGACAGATTTTTAATTTTTATTTATTTATTTTGGCTTATTATTCTTCTTTATTTTTTTTTAATTTTTTTTCTTTCTTCTATTCCCTTCCCACGCGTATTGTAGTGTGTACAGCTGAGTTGGCCTTAACGTCACCTCCGTTGCCTTTCTTATTCTTGTGCTTGCGCACACTTTCTGTTTCATGAAGTTGGTCAAGACCTACTAGCAGGTACTACACTCAACAGTACCCTACTACTAATATAGTCTATAGGGTATAATTAGCGATTATTAAAAAAAAAAAATGATTAGTGATTGCTCTATTTTTGCAAGTTGAGATGTGTTTAATATTTTTATTTTATTTTAAATTACAGTCATATTAAGGAAAAACAAACATAACCTTGTGTTCGTAAACCAATGAGTAATTAATAAGAACATTTTTTTTTTTTTTTTAAATGTAGGACTAGACATTGTAATGAATCTATCATTCCTTAGTAATGCCTAATATGTTATGTTCTCATATAAGTACAGCTATTTTTTTTTTTTGGGAAAGTAACTTTTTCTTAAAGGAAAAAAAAGAAAGAAGAATAACTATTCCTTTTAATGTAATAACTATTCCTTAAACTACCAAATAGGGTTCTAAAAAATGAAAACGCAAACATACCGAATAATAGCATGTAGTTTACTACGTGTATCATTAGTCACATCTATATTTATAAGTTGAAAAGATTAGTTAATTTACAAGAAAGAAAAAAAGAAAATAAAAGAAAAGAAGATCCTTTTTCCCGAAAAGATATTATTTTGAAATGATTTTCATTAGGAAATATTTTTAATTGAAATAAATGGAACATTGGTATTGAATTATCATATTTTCTAGAATTTATCTTAGTCTGAAAATTGGTTTAGTTTAGAAATGCATTTTGTGATGACCATGTTATCAATTTTTTTCATATAGTCGGTATTTACAAACGCCCTTTACACACATTATGTCAATGAAAAAATCAACTATACTAATATAACTATCTAATGATTATTAGTATACGATTGGCGGTGAAATCTATAAACTTTTGTCTACTTTGATACCAGAAAAAGGCAAGAGATTGAAGAATCTTTATACAACAGAAATTAGCAATCTCTCAGCAAACTTTCTAAAAGTTGAGTTTTCTGCAATCGACTACTTAGTTGTTTTTTTGTTTTGTTTTGTTTTTTTTAATGTTTTATTCTATATTGACAGACTTTAATTACTCTATTGAGAATTTATAGTTGATTCCAAAATTTTAAGAATAAAGTTTTGTTGGAGAGCTTAGAACGCAGTTGTTGTGAATTAACTAATTTTAAGCCAAGTTGATTAGATAAATAAATTATGCTTTAAGTCTATGATTAATCAGTCACACATCAATATTGCAAACAATAAATAATGTGGAAAGTTTATTTAAAAGTTTATAGGAACCCTAGGCGTACCATACGTAGTTCTTCAAAAGTTTATTTAAACATCCTATATGTGTCCTTTAATTTTATATTAGAGCAATTAGGCCATGAAATTCTAGAGATTAGATGACTTGTTAGGCTTGATCTTCTGAAATCACAAGTCTCGATTGATTGATTGAAGTAATGCATGTGTTGAAAATTGTCTCGACTGATTGACAATGTGTCGAGATTCTAGAAGCTTTAAATAGTTTCCTTGAGCTATTTTGGGCATAAGTCTTGTTCAACAAATACACACTAACAAATTTTGATCATAGTTTGTTAACCTATAACTATGGACCTAACATTTGGCATTTTTATGTGCAATATATCTATATATGAGATGAGTTCAAGTTACACTTAGTGTAACTCTTATAAACTTATACATTTTTTATACCGTAGATTTTTAAGAAATCTAACGGTTAAAAAAACATCATTAAATGTTATTGTTTTCCACCTTATTACCTAATTAATACTAGTATTTTTCTTCAAAAAAAAAAAAAAAAAAATACTAGCATTCTCTTTCTCTTTCTCTCTCTCCTTATATATTGCTTTCCACCATATAATATTTTCTTCAACACAATCTAACAAAAAAAAAAATTGAAAAATAATCTCATAATCATTGATTTCACAAAACTACCCATAACAAGAGTCAAATGACTTTCAATTTGCTCCTTAAAATAAATAAATAAAGGAACTTAAAAAAAAAAAAAAAACTTCAAAATCTGAGCCTATCACGCACTAAACAATCAAATCAGATGGGAATGCTTAAAAGTTCTTTTAGTAAGTGACCAAGCTTAAACTTAATTGCTATGGAAATATATAGCGGGTCAATATTCTAGTTGGAGTGAATTATATTTTATTAATCTTTTTTGCTTGTCCTCTAGGAACTTTGTCTAATTGAAATCTATCCAAAGCTAACAAATACCGACCTTTTTTTCTCTTATTTTACAGAGACTCCTTAATTAATTTTCCAATTATTATTTTTGAAAGAGATTGTATGAATCTTATTATATTTTGTATTTTTTGCTGATGATACAAACACAAACACAAACACCTACCCTTGGAAACATAACAGTCACTTGGGTTCAAAACATATACATATTTATTTTTCCCAATTATTATATTATTATTTATAAGTGACCATATATAGGTCTACCTTTCAATTGCTTTTTGATAACACAAACACAAACACCTACCCTTGGAAACATAACAGTCACTTGGGTTCAAAACATATACATATTTATTTTTCCCAATTATTATATTATTATTTATAAGTGACCATATATAGGTCTACCTTTCAATTGCTTTTTGATAAAATGGGAGGTTTGATCGTTTAGCCTATGATGATAGGCTCAGATTTGAAGGTTTTTCTTTATTTATTTTTTTAAAGTTCCTTTATTTATTTATTTTAAGGAGCAAGTTGAAAGTCATTTGCTGACTCTTGTTTTGGGTAGTTTTGTGAAATCAATGAAAATGAGATTATTTTTCAATTTTTTTTGTTAGATTGTGTTGAAGAAAATATTATTTTGTGGAAAGCAATAAATAAGGAGAGAGAGAATGCTAGTATTAATTAGGTAATAAGGTAGAAAATAATAGCATTTAATGATTTTTTTTAATCCTTAGATCTTTTAGAAATTTATTGTGTAAAAAAGGTATAACACTATAACGTGAACCCATCTCTCTCTCTCTCTCTCTCTCTCTCTATATATATATATATATATATAAATGCGCATGTGTTAGAAATTTCATGCTAAAATTTTCTGATTTGGTTTTCTTATACAGAGGCCTATATTGCATAATTTGCCAAGGAATTGTAGTTAAGCATAATATATAGATTCTTATTAGGACAAAATTAGGACTCAAGAATTGACCACAACCCTATATTATTCTTCATAAAATGATTTTGTCACCATTCAGCTTATAAGTTGTAAAATGTTAAAATCACTTTTAACCTAATCCATGCCAAACCTATCCAAAAAACTTGTATGGTTGCCTAAGCAATGTGCATAGCAATATTTGTTACTTAAGTCTTGCGGCCGCAAAAGTAATTAATGTGATGACCAGTACTGATATGATGTAGAGACTAGAGATGTGGCGTGATCTTTGGTGTCAAAGAAATAATCATGGAATGTCTCCAGACTTCAGACCTTTATATCATTGTACTTCTCGTGTAGAAGAAATGGACTGAGATCACCAAACTAGATTGTGGTGGATGATCTACAATTAATATCAACTTTCTACATTCTGAAAAGTAAATTTTAAACGATGACATAATCCTATGTAGTGTTCAAAGGTTTGAGGGATTCTGGCGTATAAAAAAAGGAAGATATTTGAGTGGCTCTCAACTCTTTCCAATTAAGAATGGCAACGTGTCAAAGTTTAGAACAAAAAATAGTTTTTCAAACCTAAACCTTTTGAATATTTTACATATTACTTATATTTAAAATACTCAAGCCTTATCCGTTTATCTTACCATGAATTGGGTCACACAAGTTGGATCAGATTGGTAGAAAAAATGACATTACTATTTTTGTTATAGAAACCCTAATTTTTTGTGTAAAGAAAATTAATAATAGAGTTATTTCAGTAATTTAAATATATATATATATATATATATAATCAAATTGGGTTAATAGAGTTATTTCAGTAATTTAAATATATATATATATATATATATATAATCAAATTGGGTTTAGATTTCAGATACTTAAGGGAATAAAAACTGTTTTCCAAACTAGCAAGTTTAAAAATGTAAACTCTACCACTGCGCATCTTTAGTGCGATGGTCACTTTATAAGTATAAGTGCTTGTGGGGGAGAAGGGCCGAGGTTCAAGTTTCCAGGAGGGAGTTTCACACACATATACACTTAGATTAGACTAGAGTAGAATTTATATCTTATATAAAAAAAAATGTAAACTCAAACCATTTCCAAACATAATAAGTTTAAAAATATGAACCCAAACCCACCCCATTGCATGTTTACTGTTCAAAATTTTCTTCCCTTCTCCTTCATTATCTACCTATCAATGAAACAACATGAACCCCAACCCAACCCAATCCACCCCAAACCCATTTAATTATTTAAAAAATCTTAAACTTCTATTAGCTAGAATCGGGTTGGGTCACCAAACCAAACTCTGTCATCCCTATGTACGATAATCCAATCTCCTAAAGATTTTAGCACTAATGAGTTTTAACTTAACTAGTAAAATCTCTTATCATCAAATAAGAAATTTAGTGTTTAAGGGTCTGTTTGGATATCGCTTATTTGCTAAAAACTGAAAACTTATTGCTAAAAACACTGTAGCAAAATAATTTTAAGATGTGAATAGTGTTGTGGGACCCAAATTTACCTAGAACGTTTTTCAGTTCTTGGTGATCTGTGAACAGTACCCATGGGACCCACTAAAGAAAGCAAAAACCATGGCTGAAATGTGCACTGTAGCCGTGGGTCCCACTTTTTCAAACACCAAATGCAAAAACGCACACTGAACGTGCAATCCAAACGCACACTAAATATCGCATACAGTAAATAATTTGTAAGTTGAAATTCTATCATGAAGGGTCTGTTTGAGATTCGTTTAGTTTGCTGAAACCGAAAACTTTTTGTTGAAAGTACTGTAGATAAAGATAAAAGTTAGCTGAAGTAGTACAGTGAGACCCATAAATAGTACCAAAAGTACAGTGGGGCCATGAATAATAACAAAAATAAAAAGAATAGTAAAATAAATTGATAAAAATAATTTTTGCCAAATACACACAAAATAGACTCGATGATAAAAAATAATAATTATTAAATAATTTAATTATATCTAAATAATAATAATAAAAAAATCAATTTTAGTACCCGACCAAGGGCGCAATCTTATACACGCTTGGCGAATCTAAAATAATCTTTAGATCATATTTCTGAATGGGAACATGGGTAATGAGTGAAAATGTGTCCAGTTTTGATGCATGATATTGATGGAATATTTTGGGTGGTGCAGCTTTTTGATAGGACAAACGCCAAAGATCTGTGCATAGATCATAGAATAATGAACCCCCAATGAAGAGCATGAATATGTTGACATTTGTGTCCTTCCTATGAGACATTCAGTATAGCACCTTGCATTGGCATTGGAAGTCAATGGAGAGCAGGTTATCTGTTAGGTGTATGGGCATTACAAAGAATCTAAACAGACATGGACCAGTCTACAGAAGTAGGAAAATGAAGTTTCTTTTAAATACTCTTCGGCTGGGAAAATTTTAGTAAATCAGCAATAGATCTGCCATTGAGAAAGTATATTCCTTTTCAGCATTACAAAAAAAATAAGGAGCACAAGAATTATTCCTGTGCATTTTTTATGTAATTCTAGATGATTAATTAGGTGAGGTCCTTTAAGGTAGTTTATTTTTGGTAGATAAAATAACTAATTAACTGTACTAAGTACTTGTAACCTTGTATATACACACAAAAGTCTTCAACAATAAACATACTTACATACATATTAATAGTACTATTGATGTTCATTTTTGAATCTTGTCAACTCTTAAAAAACCTTGTAAGGATATTATTTGGTTGAGTATATATACAAATGGTTAATTCTTGATTGCTCTTTTTTTGCTAGAACAAAAGAAAAGGGAAATTTTCCATTTTTAAAAGTAACTTTTGTTATTGTGATGCAATGAATTTATTTGATGTTTCTATTTTTCAAATAAGTTATGAGAACCGAGTAATTATGAAAATATATTAAAAACAAACAACCAATTTTTTTGAACTTGGTAAAAATTTTCATTGATATTTGTATTGATAAATGTTTGTAAGAAAATTTTGATTGGTTTCAATTAGATTAGATATAATTTTAAATGAGCATTAGATATTTTAAATGAAGTTTTAATTGGTCTAGGAGTAATTTTAACTTGAAGTGACACAAGACACATACTTAGAGCAAGTGAATTTTAATTAGAATGAAACTTGACTCACAATTATAGTGAAATTAAAATCTAATTTGTATTATTTATTGAGCTTCATTCTTTAATATATTACTAGTCAAATCATGCAAAGTACTAGAAAGTTCATTAAATATGTTATATATGCTTAATTAATATAAGTATTAGTAAATAAAAGGTCAAGTTAGAGAATTTGAGGGAAAAATCAACTAATTTAACTGAAACCTGTTTAGAGAAATTTTTTTTTTTTTTTGTTTTTTTTTGTTTAGAGAAATCAAAAACAATTTAATCAGAAATTTTTAATATAAGTTTTATTTATTTATTTCAAGTTCAAATTAATTTAAACTAACATAGTTTAAGATTATTTATAAATTATAAATACTTGTTTCAAAAAAAAATTATAAATACTAAATTAATATATATATATATATATATATGATAATATGAAAAAGGTATCGGCTTTCAAAAGGATAATGTGATAATATTAGGAAAAAGTTATCAAAAAGTCAAATGCATCATAGCTTTCAACTATTTTGTTTGAGTAATGCTTGAGATACAAATTTTTTTACAAAAATTTTACAAATTGCTGATGTGGTGATTTTAGTATTGGTAAATGAAAAAGTGATGTTAATTGTAGGTTTAGATGAAAGCTAATAAGAAGTTGAACACATTAATAGTTTGTAAAAATGTTGTAAAATAGTTTGTGATTGTAACATTACTCATTTTGTTTAGGCGCAAAAAAAAAAAAAAAAAAAAAAAAAAAAAAAAAAAAAACCTAAAACAGAAGCAAAAATTCTACAATTTGATCCCTTAGATGTGAGTGAATTTATTACGGGATAAAAAATTGTGTGATGTCAGTTTACACCCCATCTTCATTCGCACGTTTTTTAGATGATGTGGGTATTATTTTTCTCAGGGATGGAACCATGTACAAGCAAAGGGGGGCTGTGCGCCCCCCCCCCCCCCCCCCCCCCCCCCCCCCAAATTTGTTAAAAATATTAAATAATAGGTATATATTTTAGATTTTAGAAAATAAGTCCATGAAAAATTATATTTGTCCTTTTTAAGAAAATTATATTTGTCCTCCTCAACTTTGAATCCTAGTTCCGTCTCTGATTTTTCTGGCTGTGAGTATGCACATAATTCCTGAATTGAACTGTATTTAAACAAAAAACTTCAATAGATAAATAATTTTAAAAGACAATTAATGAAATAAAAGTATGAAACTCGATGCCAAATTAAACGAATTTCTGTAGCAGTCCTAATTTAAACAATTACAAGGAGTTGGCCTAAAATTCCATTATTCCCATGTACAAAATACGTGAAGCATGCTTGTCCATGAAAATGTTATCTTTCTGATAATGTAATGCAGGGAACAAAAACTAAAAGAGACAAAATAAACACACATGATTGTTACTATATTAGCGTGTTTGAACGTATCTTTATGAGTCGTATTGTCATGTTAGGCAAAAGAGTATTTCTGGTCTTTATTATCATAACATATCTTGCTCACCTAACCTAGCAAGATTCTAAGGAAGACCAAGAAAAGGGAGGGAAAATAATAAAAATGAGCATGATCAGAGAAATTATTTAATCATTAGTCCAAGAAAATTTCTGACATATAATTTATACTAAATCAGGGAATATCTTAAAGTCTGCAATCAATGTCAACCAAGAAGCAGCTAAAATTAATAAATTATTTCAGAAATAGGCCAAGTGTTTGAATTTGATTATAGATATATATATATATATTTTTTTTTGAATTTAAAAGGTAAAATGTAATTTCACACACATATATATATATATATTTGAATAGTTATTTAGAAGCTGACTCTCTGATCCATCCAAGATACATCTTATAACCCTCATCATTGCTAACTTAAGAAGGAAAGCTCTTACACAGGAAAACGTTGAGTTCTCACTTGTTTTAGCAGACATTAATTCTATCAACTACGTAGGAAAGTCTAAGCAATTTAACCAATATGATGTAGAAAAGTACTAAACTAAAAAGCAGTTGGTAAATATTGAGTAATATAATAATCTTGGCTGGCCTTTGTGTTTATGTTAAACTAGAGGTGGTGTTTATGTTATTACTTATTGCCATTTGTTTAATTAAAACCCTTGATTTTATGTGAACCATAGATTGAGTTGGGCTGTCATGTCTTTCTTTTTCTTTGTCAAAGTTTGGATGACATTCTAAATTAGGTCAGAGGCCAACTAATGATAATGTTTCCAAGTAATGACAATGTGTAATAGACACTTGCGGGTCCAATTGCACCCATGGTGCTTAATTTAAGCAGAACTATGTTGCCCCCATTATTATCAGATGTGTTTACTTAAGCAAAAGGTCATTGATTATTCTATGTCTAGGTCAGTTCATTTGTGTGGTTAAATTTCAATGAAAGTCCAAAAAAGATCAAATGTGGATGGATTTTCAAATAATTAAGTTCTCTCTAATGTCAGAACCATTCATGACTGCCTCCAACTACTAAAGTGTTTAGACTGTAAGGGAATCTATTCAACCTAAGCTTTTCCACTGTACTTGTTTTTTTTCCATATAAAAAACAATTGTTTTCTGAATCATTCAAACATCTGCACCACCAATGAAGCTATTATTCTTTAGAAAGAAGACAAGGGAAAAGATAACGAACTATCAATAGGTTATTAAATTCTTATGTGAATCAGCAGAGCCAATTTATTGGACAATTTGACTATTCTTGGCTTAATACTCTAAGCCTAGGCTCAGAAAGGTCAAAATTCACTTAAGACTATTGTTTTTAGCAGTTTTAAAAGAATAGCTCTTTGATTCCACCAGAACAAATTATCTATTGAGTTGGAGGGAGAAAGAGAGGCATCTTGACTTGGCTTACCAGTTTATGAATATTTTATAACAACAATATTCTATATTTATTTTTCATCCTTGCAGAAAGAAAGAGATAGATCTTGACTTAGCATTATTGTTTAATAAGATTCCCCCTACAACATTCAGTTCAAATCCCTCTTTTAGGGATGACGAAAAATCCTTGCCCTGCTTAACCTATCTTATTCCACGCATATGAGTTTTTTTGCTCCATCTTACCCCGACTCGTCTCACTCCACCCCAAATGGATACATATATATTTAAATTATTTATAGATATAATTTAGTATTTGTTTATAACATATTCTATTTTTGAAATTTTTTTTTTTTTACATATTTTATTATCATCCACCAAAATACTTGCATTCTTCCTCTCTTAGAATTCTCATGATTGTCCTTCCCTTTTCTATTTTGCCTCTATCTCATTAGTGTTGAAGCCAACTCATTAGAGATGAAAAAAAAAAAAAAAAAAAAAAAAGCCACAACCTGTCCCTAACCTGACCTATCCTGCACAAGTTTTTCTTATTCGAAGGACGTAATTAATGAGGTAGGGATGAGACACCCCTAATGCAACTTCACCTCACCCTATTGCCATCCTTACTCTTTTTTTTTTTTTTTTTAGAAAATATACAAACACCTTTTTAGGATGGAAAACATAGAAGTGTAAACATATATTGTATTAAGGCCAAAAAAAAAAAGAAAAAAAAAACTCTATAGAGGAAACGTATAATGTCAAGAACTTTTGGGCTTAATTATGTATATCTTGCTTAAATTAACATTTTTTATTTACTTTTGGAACATTGCGTTTTATTATTATTGTTATTATTATTATTATTGTTAAGTTATGATTTTTCTCATAATATTAGTGTTGACTTATTCCATGACAAAAAGTGTTGTAATTGCATAAATCTGTTTCCTTGTTTTTTGTGGTATTTTATTGTATTGGGTTTAATATTAAGTTAGTGAAGACTTAAGCTTAATTGAAGATCAAGTGGATTTCACGAGAAGCTAACTCGTGAAGTAGCCATGTGAGAAGCACATGACTGAAAGCTGAAGAGTCGTGCCAGACTGTCAGTTTCGTGAGTATTTCGCGGGTAAGGCATTCCCGCGAGGTAGTCACGAAACATTCTGCCTGGAGGATTTTTAAGTGTGACTTTCTTACCTTTCACCCATACTATATATACCCTCATTAACCATAAATGTAATAGAGGCAATTCAAAGAAAAACCCTAGATAGGTTTTCTACAACACACACACCCATATTTTAGAGAGAGAGAGAGCTATTTATCTTTAGTGAGAAATCATTCTAGCTTCTTCTCCTTTCCTCTCCCATTGTTATACCTTGAGAGGAAATTTGTACCCAAATACAACCCACACCTATTCAGAGTGTAGAGAGTGTTTTAGAGTTTGAGAAGTTTTGGGGATTTGCCAAAAGAAGCCGGTGAGGCTTGGCGGATGTAATCGGGCGTATTGTGGGATCCGGAAAGCTAGACAAAACATGGTCCCGAGAAGTCTTGTTGGAGTAGGAGCTTGGATGGCTTAGGTATATTGAGTAGATTAGGCTTGGGGGATCTCTTGCTATTCGTGTATTCCAACTTATTGTCTAGTGGATTGATTTACCTCTTGGAGGGTGGCAGAGAGGTTTTTCATTAAGTTCTTCGATTTCCTCTTTGATAACACATCTTGTGTTTGCATTTTTTCTTCCCTTACTCTTGTGCTTTACTTTTATTGCTTGTTGTTCATACTTATACACTTGAATAGTTTTATCGATTTATTGCGCTTCATTTGCTCTTGTTTCGCACTTAGATAAGTTAGAGTAAAAGCAATCTAGCCGTATTTTTTTAATTGGGGGTCTAAACAGCTCTTGTGTTTTTAACACATAATCGAGCTTTCAATTATTATTATTATTAGGGACAAATTTAGACCCACTTGTGCCAAATTACCAATTTTAAGACAAGTTAAATTAAATAACCAATTATACTTAGATATTCTGTTATGGTTAATCATTCACACACCATATCGCAAAATATAAATAACGGAAAATTAAGAACATCATGATATGGTGACGAAGAGAAAATCCAAGTTGGGAAAAACTCTCCAAATGATTAAAAGCCAATTCTAGAGGAAAATAGATCCACTAGGATAGAATGAAAGTTTTATAATAGATTAAACTCTATATCTATTGCTACCTGATCATGTAATACTTACTAACGTGACCCTATTCAATTTCAAATCCTTGAAGATCCGCTCACGAGTGTAAACACTTACTTACGAGTTCAAGAACCCTCTTCAAGATCCTTTCCATTAGTTTGTGTGTATACTGGTTGCAGCAACTTCAATTGGATCATCGAATTGTGAAGAGTCTTCAACTTGATCTCTAGATGATGCTTTAAGAGAGCTTGAACTTTGATCTCTAGATGATGCTTTAAGAGAGCTTGAGTAACCCTAATCCTAGGTGTATAGTGTGTGTTGAAGATGAAGCTCAAGAATAGAAAAATGGAGGTTCAGGTTCAACAGCACGCACCTCGTTTGAAATTATAACAGTTGTTTAAAGCGCACCGTTTTATTAAAGCTGATGTGCATCGTTTTATTAAAGGCATTAGTAATACGCACCGTTTTGATTGTGTAATTGGTGCTTCCCATCATCTGATCAAACAGTGTCGTCTAAAGCTACTCAAATGACAGTTACTGTGGAGTGAAGAGCAGTTATGGATGAGCTGTAGCTTTCGTGAATTTAGGCGCATAAGTTGGATTGTATCTATTCTGTTATAGCCGTGATTGTAACTATATATATAAGACAGTGTATTAAGTTTTGAAAACACACTCTTCATTTCAATCAAGAAGATATTTTCTCTCAATCTCATTCTCTCTCTCTGCTCTTCTATCTTCTTCTTTGTTCTGCTTCTTCATTGAGTTTTTCTTTGTAATTCTTTGTCTTTTTTGTGTGTGACAAAAAATTCTTCATGGTATCAGAGCCATCTGTTACTGAAACAATGGCAGCTACAAGTTCAACAATGGCAGCAGCTACGAGCTCAACAATGGCTGCATCTTCATCTTCAGTGTTTCCTTCAAATTCTTCAGTCAATATACTCAATCAACCACTTCTTCTGCTTTCTAATATGGCCAACATGATGACCATAAAGCTGGATAATACAAACTATATAGTTTGGAGACATCAAATGACAATGGTGCTTGAAACTTATTCATTGTTTGAATTGATTGAAGGTCCACAGTTGATTCTGGATCAATTTCTCAAAGATCTCTCTGGTTCATACACAGCTGTTGTGAATCTTGATTTCTTGATTTGGAAGTCAAAAGAGAAGGCCTTGCTTACTTTCTTGAGCTCTACACTGACTCCCTTAATTCTAGCACTCACTGTGGGGTGTTCTTCAGCATTAGAGGTCTGGAAAGTCCTGGAAAACAGGTTCTCTTCCATATCTAGATCACATGTTATGAACCTTAAGGGTGAACTTCACAATATCAGGAAGGGAATTGATTCTGTAGATTCATATCTGCAGAAGATAAAAGTTGTTAGAGACAAACTTTTGGCTGTTGGAGTAATTGTGGATGATGAAGAATTGCTTCACATCACTCTCAAGGGACTTCCCAAAGAGTACAATGCCTTTAGGTCAGCTATAAGGACCAGGAGTACTCATGTGAGTTTTGATGATCTTTCAACTATGCTTAATGCAGAAGAGGAGTCTCTAAATGATGGATCTGAGATCAAAGATACCATCTTTGCTATGGCAGCAACATCCACTCCAAAACTCAATAACAATGGTTTTAATCAGTCTTTTAACAGAGGTAGAGGTAGAGGTCACTTCAATAATAGAGGTGGTAGAGGATATAATGGACCATTTCAATTCTCTCCCTTCAATCAGTTTCAGCAAGCACAATCTAATTCCAATGGATTATGCTTACCAAGGTAAGCATCTACCTACCAAGCTTGCAGCTATGGCCACTGCATCCAATGCTTATCTCACTCAAGATCAGCCTTGGCTTGCTGATAGTGCTGCAACAGATCATGTCACTTCCAGCCTTTGCCATCTCAGCTTCCCCAAGCCTTATCAAGGTCAAGATCAGATCACTGTTGGCAATGGTCAAAATCTCCCTATCACTCATCTAGGTAATACTTCTATTCCCCTTTCTCAATCTACACTTTAACTCAAAAATATTCTTAGAGTTCCTTCTATTGCTTCAAACCTTGCCTCAGTCCATAAAATCTGTCATGATAATCAATGTTAGTGTTATTTTGATGAAAATATCATTTCAATTCAGGCCTTAGCCACGGGGAAAGTTCTGTACCAAGGCAAGAGCGAAGATGGTGTATACCCCATCTATCCTCAAAAGGCTTCTCAGCTCTCTTTGTCTCCTAACACTTGTTCTAGTGCTTTTAATGTTTCTGTTTTCAATAAAACCCTTTGGCATTTGAGACTTGGGCATCCATCTGACCAGGTTCTAACACATTTGTTTCCTAATGCCAAATTTGATTTGAATAAGTGTACCCTTGTGAATATTGATTGTACACACTGTTTGTATGGCAAAATGCACAAATTACCATTTCCTAAGTCTTTCTTTACTGCATCATCTCCTTTTGAGCTTATTCACTCTAATTTGTGGGGTCCTGCTCCTATTCCCTCTATTAATGGCTTTAAATACTATGTTTTGTTCATTGATCACTTTACCAGATTTACATGGATCTATTTGCTCAATTCTAAGTCTGAAGTTTTTACTAAGTTTGTTCATTTTAAAGCCATGGTTGAAACACAGTTCTCTACTAAAATTAAGACCTTTAGGTCTGATGGTGGTGGTGAGTACACCTCAAATGCTTTCAAAACTTACCTCTCCCAACAAGGGATTGTTCACCAAATTTCTTGTCCATACACTCCCCAACAGAATGGTTTAGTTGAAAGGAAGCACAGACATCTTATTGAAACCACCATCACTCTCTTGTCTCAAGCTTCCATGCCTTCATCCTATTGGTCTTATGCTGTTCTCACTGCTGTGCACTTGATCAATCTTCTTCCCACATCTGTTCTTGCCTTCCATTCTCCCTGGAATAAACTATATTCTTTTTCTCCTGATCTTTCTCAACTCAAAGTGTTTGGCTGTGCTTGTTACCCACATCTCAGACCTTATACCCCTCATAAACTTGCTCCAAGATCCACAAAATGCATATTTCTTGGCTATCCTATAGGCACAAAGGGCTACTTATGCTTAGACTTGAAAACAAAACACTTGTATACTTCTAGGCATGTTATTTTCAATGAATCCAAATTTCCTTTTTCCTATCTCACCAGTTCCTTTCCTCCTACTTCCTCACTTTCTTTATCTTCTGATCTGTCTTGGTTTTCCAATCTATTGTATCTTCATTCTACAAATCAACCCTCGGTTTTAGGTCCATATGCTGTTAATACTCCTTATTCCTCCACTGTGTCCACTGCCACTACATCTGATCTTATTCCTTTACTTCCATCCCTTACCCCTCCTACTTCAACATCTCCATCTACTACATTACCTCCACTGCCTTCTCAGCCTAACTTAGATATATTGCCTACCTTAGGTCCATCCCTATCCATTCCTACATTAGATTCTTTACTTGATATACCTTCTGTTCAGCCCTTACCTATCACTCTCTCTACCAATCACCATCCTATGCAGACTAGATCCAAATGTGGCATTTCTAAACCTCATCCCAAATTGTGTTACAAGGTTGTGTTGGACTATACCCTTACTGAACCTCCCACTTATAAGGTTGCCTCTCAATACCCCAAGTGGTGTGAGGCCATGGATACTGAGTTTCAAGCATTGCAAAGGCAGCAAACATGGTCTTTGGTTCCTCCACCTCCTAATGTAAATCTGGTTGGGTGTAAATGGGTCTACAAGTTGAAGTTGAACAGTGATGGTTCCATCTCAAGGTACAAGGCCAAATTGGTAGCCAAAGGTTTTCATCAACAGGCAGGGATTGATTTTCATGAAACCTTTAGTCCTGTCATCAAGCCTGCTACTGTGAGGCTTGTCATTGCTATTGCTGTTAGCTGCAATTGGAGTTTAAGGCAGCTTGATGTGTCCAATGCATTTTTACATGGATTTCTTAAGGAGGATGTTTATATGCAGCAGCCACCTGGTTATGTGGATTCTCTTCATCCTTCATATGTGTGCAAGCTTCATAAATCCTTATATGGTCTCAAACAGGCTCTTAGAGCCTGGTTTAAGAGGTTCACTTTCCACCTTCTTCAGTTGGGGTTCACTGCATCTCTAGCTGACAGCTCTCTCTTCATCTTTCAGTCCTCCAGCACCATTATCAACCTGTTATTATATGTGGATGACATCATTGTTACAGGCAATAGTGCTTCTCAGGTTGCTCATCTTATCACTGCTCTCAGTAAGGTTTTTGAACTCAAGGACTTGGGTCCCTTAAGCTACTTCTTAGGAATCCAAATTTCTCATACTCAGCATGGCTTGTGTCTTACTCAGTCTAAGTATGCCTCTGATGTCTTACATAGGTTCAATATGGATAATTCTAAGCCTGTGAAGACTCCTAGTTGTTCATCCTCTCGTTTAGTGCCTCATTCTGGTATTCTCTTGTCTGATCCCACTGTGTATTGAAGTATGGTAGGTGCTCTTCAGTACCTTACATTTACCATACCAGATTTGCCCTTCAGTGTTCATCAACTTTGTCAATTCATGAGCAAGCCCACCTCAGTTCACTTGGAGGGTGCTAAACGTGTCCTTAGATATCTCAGGGGCACTTTGAATCATGGCATTTGCTTCTCCCCTGGACCCTTGTCCCTCACTGCTTTCTCTGATGCAGATTGGGCAGGGGACCCTACAGACAGACGCTCTACCACTGGATTATTAGTTTTTCTTGGTCCCAATCCAATTTCTTGGTTTGCCAAGAAACAACCAATTGTCTCACGCTCCTCCACAGAGGCTGAATATAGGGCCTTAGCTACAACTGCTACTGAACTTTCCTGGTTACGTATCTTGTTTAAGGAGCTTATAATCTTTGTTCCCCATGTTCCTGTCATATGGTGTGATAATATCTCAGCA
Organism: Quercus lobata; assembly: GCF_001633185.2. Classification (NCBI taxonomy): domain Eukaryota; kingdom Viridiplantae; phylum Streptophyta; class Magnoliopsida; order Fagales; family Fagaceae; genus Quercus; species Quercus lobata. The sequence continues at coordinate 44,574,964 of NC_044911.1, read as the reverse complement.
ATTGCTCTTTCTGCCAATCCTGTCTTTCATTCTAGGACTAAGCATTTGGAGGTTGATTACCATTATGTTAGGGAGAAAGTTCTTCGCAGAGATCTCAAAATTGGGTTTGTTTCTGGTACAGATAACATGGCAGATATCTTTACTAAGCCTTTGCCTGCTCCTCCTTTTCTTTCCTTTCGTTCCTCCTGGTGGATTCCTCCCCCTGTCGTTTGAGGGGGGATGTTGAAGATGAAGCTCAAGAACAGAAAAATGGAGGTTCAGGTTCAACCCAAGTTCAACAGCACGCACCTCGTTTGAAATTATAACGGTTGTTTAAAGCGCACCGTTTTATTAAAGCTGATGCGCACCGTTTCATTAAAGGCATTAGTAATACGCACCATTTTAATTGTGTAATTGGTGCTTCCCATCATCTGATCAAACGGTGTCGTCTAAAGCTACTCAAATGACAGTTACTGTGGCGTGAAGAGCAGTTATGGATGAGCTGTAGCTTCCGTGAATTTAGGCGCATAAGTTGGATTGTATCTATTCTGTTATAGCCGTGATTGTAACTATATATATAGGACAGTGTATTAAGTTTTGAAAACACACTCTTCATTTCAATCAAGAAGATATTTTCTCTCAATCTCATTCTCTCTCTCTGCTCTTCTATCTTCTTCTTTGTTCTGCTTCTTCATTGAGTTTTTCTTTGTAATTCTTTGTGTTTTCTGTGTGTGACAAAAAATTCTTCAGTGTGCAACTCTCCAAAAGTCCTCTTTGATGTCCTCAAGGTTTTCTTTTATAAATTGGCTTTGGAGGCACTAAACCCTAGAAGTTTAGATGACTAATTAGGTTGGAATTGGAATCTGTCAGCACGATTCTTGATCTATTGAGTTAAGTAACTAAGTTCCATATATCGAGAATCTTGATCGATTGACATGTATCAAGCCAGGTATTAATATTTCAGAAATAGAAATTTTCTTGAACGGTCTTGGGTCAGAAGTCTTGGACTTCAACTAAACATAAAACGTACTCACAAGACACAACATTTATAATATATCTTTTATATTAAACTTGAGTGGATCTTCAAGAGTTTAGAATGAAGTTTATTAGATGGTTAAGCAATGGTGACTGTACTGACTTCAGTGAAGAGTAGAGCCATGGCTGTTGGTGACAAATTAACATTTCGATGTCCTAATTTCCATAATTCACAAATGTATTAACGAAGCTTACAAGAATAATTAGTGATGCCTCATACATTAATCTTATCTTCACTATAAGCAAATTCAAGTTTTTTTTTTTTTTAATTAATTATTATTTAATTTGGATGAATAAAATATAAACGTAGTTGAGAGTTGAGACAAGCAATTAATGGTTTCTTCTCTAGCATTCTATCGTGTCTGTCAATTGATCATTTGTAATAAAGCATTAAAAGATAAAAATAAACAAACTACAAGTATGATAGCTTTGTAAAGATTTCTAATGAATATAACTATATAAGTGACTGACGTTCAAGTCAAATAACAATTTTTTCGTGTTTTCAACATGTCTGTCTAAGATATAAATTTCTCTCCCAATTTATATATATATAATACCTCCATGTTATCCCTTAAGATTAATTTTCCAACAGGATATACCAAATAAAGATGACTGCTTGTCAACTTCTAAATATGGCAAATCAAGATATCTTCTTTTTTTTTTTTTTTCAAGAGAGATATCTTTGCCGAAAGATATCTCCCTATAGGTTGAATTGAATCATGTAGTAAACGTCAAATCGCATGTATCTCCTTCTCATATATTATGATTAATGGTATATTCTTTTTTCTAGATTCCTACTTTATTTTTATATAATATATATATATATATATATATTTATATATATTATTTATGATGTGCATTTCATTTCATGATGATATATTACTCTGTTTTATTTGACTATGACATTAATTAACTTTAAATATTATAATTTTATATCATAGTAAACATATTTTTATGATTATTTAAACAAACTAAAAAATTCCGTACTTATCTTTATTTGAGTTTATACTAAATTTTATTAAAAGATGAGACTTTTCTTAAATTATTTCATAAGGTAAATTACAATAATCTCCCTCAAGGTTTGGAAAATGACAAAAACCTCTTTAACTTTTATAAAAAATACTTCACGCCTTGAGTTTTTGATTTATATAACAGATAATCCCCTACGACCATTTATGTTCATTACAAATTTAGTCAAAATTCATATTTTTCAAATTAAAATTCTCATCCAAAAAGATTTTGACTAGGTAATAATAATAATAATAATAATGCTAGGGGTCTACATATTTTGTTATTTTTTAAAAAATTTATCCAAATTCCAAGTAAGGTTAGTATAACTTATCCTATTTCAATAACATTGACTAGATATTAAATAAAAAGATCAAATTAAGATAACTTGAGTTTTTAGCCAAATCACCATAGAATGTTTCAATGTGAATTTATACTCAATCAAGGCCAAGGCCAACAAAACTATTCTTGGAAGAGGAGATTGATGCATCATTTAATATAAAGTAGACTAAAGTATACTTTTAGTACTTAAAGTTTATGGTTATTTTCATTTTGACATTTTATGTTTTAAAATTTTCATTTTAACCATTCACGTATAATTCATTTATATATATATATATATATTTTTTTTTTTGATAAAAAATAATTTTTATATTAGTTATTTACGTTTCAAAATTTTTACCTTGGCCCTCTGTTAAATTCAGTTTTCTGTTTGGCACTTTTTGTTTCAAAAACCTTCTTTTTAATTTATTTAAACAAACACCCAATTTTTTTTGGTGAGTGTTAAAGATTTCCTTTCTACAGTCTTGTCATGCCCATGTGAGAAGGCAATTTTAGTCTTTGCCCATGCATGAATAATACATGTGATTGTTTGCAGGTAACCCAATCAGCAATGCTCTCAATGAAATTAGGAGGTTGTCATAATCAGCTTTTTGGCTTAAAGTTTGGGTGGGCGTTGTTGATGGGAAGGTTATCACGATTAATAGTTGGTTGGTATGGGGCAAATGAGATGACATTGTGTGATTGGTTGAGGATCAATATCATGGGCTATAGTCTTCCTCGATGTCCTTTCATGTGGACCCTTTGTAATGATGGACGCAGCCTACCAAATACAAGAGCAGAGAAGAAATTTGCCCAAGGAAACATGGATTATTTTCTTATTACTAGATAAAACCCCCAAGTCCAATTAATAAACAGTTTACCAAAAGCAAAATAAGATACACATTTGCAAGGAATATATGAAAGACTCCAACGGAAACATCTAAAATTTCTATCACTATCCTATTATAACTCATGAATTATCAAAAAAATAATAATAGTTTTTCAATTAATAGAAAAAATATTATTTTTATTAGTTAATTTTTGTCTTCCAAAAAGTCATTAAAATCCATAATAATTTATTTATATATTGATTAAGAGCATCACTATTTTTATTTATATATAGTTAAGGATAATATTAATCAAGACAAAAGAGAGGAGGGTGAGACTCATCTCTAGCTTTAAGAAGAGAGATCCAAACAAGAGGAGAATATATGGTTTAGGATTTGTCCTACTTAAAAAAAGTAGCCTAAGGAGTAACTTTATTGGACAAATAGTTATGTTACTGTTTACAAAGCAGAGTTCCTGAAAAATTAGAGAATTTAAGAAGGCTAAAACAGTTGGCAAGAAGGGGGAGAGGAAATCTAGAGGATGAATCAATCACATCACATATAAGGAGTCCCCTTCAAACTGTATGATCCAACTGGAGGATGAATAATTTGTGAGGGAAGGTCTATTCTAATAGTATTGTTGTTGGGGGTAGAAATTTTTTGAATTGAAGTATTGAAAAATTTTGTGGGTCCATAAGCCCATAACTTGCAAGGTCATTACTCCTTTAGGCCCACAGAAGAAGTTAAAAATTTAGTGATGTATAGAAAACATGACCCACCATCTTGTTGACTTAAGAGCTTTTAATAAGGTTAAACATCTATTGGTTCGTATTATCAAATTCTAGCTCTTGATATGACTAATTGACTGTAGTCTGCACAGCACTCGTGAGACTCTCTCGTACATGCACCAATGAAAGAGGAACACAAGCAGTCCATTGGGCTTAAGGCCTTAAAGAGCAGGATGTGCCAACCTTTACGGCTTTTCTCTCTGGGCCGTGCACAATCCTTGTAGATAAGAGGATGAATAATTTTTCAGACTGAACTTTTTTTGCTGAGAAATAAAAACGGTAGAGGTGGTATATTTTTCGTTTTCAGAATGAACTATATAAACGAATACGATTAACTCTAACTGTGGTTGGTCTTTTTAGGTCATATCACAACATCAATTAAATAACGAGATTGTGAGGTAATATCTTTGAGAGTTTGAGAGAATCATTCCCATTGTTGTGAGAGCCAAACACCAATAATTCTCTCTACCATTCCATTTCACCATAACCATATCTTTGAGAGTGTTGTGAGTGAATTGGAGTTTTGGGAACCATTGAAGCTTGCCAATTTAAGCCATGGTGGTTTGAAGATGCAATCTGTACGTTTTTAAACCCCTTAACACAAGTTGTTTAACCTAGTTATTTAGCCAAGTGATTACTTAGATAAACTATTCAGATCTAAGTTAACACAATAATATCATATCATGCACATAATGCAGAAATATAAAGAACACCACGATATGATGACCCAAGAAAACCTAACCGGTAAAAAACCTAGGGAGGATTTAACCTAACTATCTTCAAGGGAAAAACAGATCCACTATGAAAGAATTGAAGATTTTACAATAAGACTTAGACCACTAACATCCTATTGCTACCTCGAGTAGAAAACTTACTACTACGATCATGTGACAGCTCCGAGTCCACGGATTACTTCTTTCTTTGATCTGTAGTAACCACAAGTTCTCCTACTTGTGACTTTGAGACTCCACTCAAAGGTTTCAGATCTTTTTTAAAGTTCTTTATGTAGTAACTGAAGAGATCATCAAGTTCTTGACACAAATCTTGATCTTGATAACTCTATGTGTGTGTATGAAGGTAAACACCTCTAGATCTCACAGAAGATTCAACACACAACTCTTCAAAGATTTCTAAAACGTAGCTAGAGTTTTTCCTTTTATACTTGGAGTAAAACACTTAATCTTACACGTCATATGGGCTTGGGCTGAATTGGAATTTTTGCAGAAAATTAAATCTACATGAGTTTCGATCGATTGAGTCTAATTTTTGATTGATCGAGCCTTGCAAATTTTGGCCAATAAATTCTGCAATCACTCGATTTCAATTTTACATTAAATCACACTTTGAGCAAGCCTAAACCTAGACTTTATGTTTTGATCATAGTTTGCCAACATAATACATATTGAAGTTCTAATACATTAGTTCCTAAAGTCTCAGAACCTAACACAATTAGTACTTAGTTGCAGACGTGGTAACTAAGATAGAGAAAGGACTCGACAAAATAAGTTTCGAGCAGAAGCTTGGAGGGCTCTATTACAAGATTGCAACTCTACTTGGATGGTTGTGTGGGTCAATTTATACTGCAACTATCTATTCTTGGTGTATCGTTTCAGCAGCTAGTTGCGGAAATGTTCTTTTTGGCCAAATTCTTGAGTTTTCCTCTTTGGTAACACATCCCATATATCTTAGATTTGCTTCTCTTTTCTTTTTTTGTTAATTGTTCCTTTAATTTGCTCATGTTAAGTTGTAATTTATTTGAATTTTTGTTGACTTTTTTTTTTTTTCAAATTTGATTGCAATTCAAGCTTAATTTCCTATATTTGTGGGCTAATTTTGTAATTGGTTTGGGTTGGGTTTAGAAGTTCAATGTAGTGTTGCCGAAACTACATTTTTGCAGGATACTCTAGGGACATTGGCATTCATGAAATAGGTACATGACAGGTTTTATAAAGCAAGATTGAAATTCAAAACTCATGCAAATTTCCCTGAACTTGAGAGGAAATTCTGTTATTTAGATCACCAATTGTATCTTTCCCCCTCCCACAATAAATATCCTCATTTCCCATGAATTTTACCCTAAGGACCCACCTGAGAGTTGAGAGAATTTTAACCATTGTTGAGAGAGCCAAAAACACTCTTCCCACTCTCCATAGCCAAATCTTTGAGAGAAGATTAGAAAGTGTTGTTTGGACCCTTGTAAAAAGCATGTTGTATTACCCACTAAAGCCTTAAACACCCCCCCCCCCCCAATATTTGGGTATGTAAACTTTTTTTTTTTTTTGGTATCCTAGCTACAGTGAGGTTGCATCAGTTCATGAGGATGTAAAAATTATATAATTTTTTAATCTCTTCCTCTCACTTCAAACTTTGACCTCTCTCTCTTCTTTTTCTTTTCTTTTTTCCCTCATCTCTTTCTCTCACGCTCTCTACTCTCTTCCTCTCATGGTTAATGGTGAAGCCTCTTTGGGTGGCTTTAAATCATCGGTGTGGGTAGCAGATTAGGCCCTCTCTCATGGCTGATGGTGAAACCTCTTTGGGTGGCTTCAGATCATCGGCATGGGTAGAAGATTGGGCCCTCTCTCATGGCTTACGGCGAAGGTTTTTTTTTGTTTTGTTTTGTTTTGTTAGTGGTTGTTGGGTGTATGTGGTGGTGGGGTGGTGGGTAGGTTTTGATTTTGGGGAGGTGGGTTGGCAATGGTGGTTGGCTAGGCTTGGATGAAATTGGTGGTTGGGTTGGGAGTGGTGGATGGATTGTTTATGGGTTTGCTGCCGTGGGTCTGGATTTGCTTGCAGTGATATATATATATATATATATATTTTTTTTTTTTTGTGTTGTGTTTTGCTCACAGTCATGATCTTCCACAAACCCACAGAGGTGGATGGGTTTTGATGTGGGATAGGCAAAATGTGGGTTTTGGTGGTTGTTGATGTTTGTGGTGGATGGTGATGGTGAGTGCTTTTTGTGGTGGTGAGTTGCAGTGGTTGTGGTGGCAATTATTTTTGGTTAATTTTGGTGGTAGCAATTATTTTTGGGGGTAATTTTGGTAATGAAAAATTGGGGTTTGTGGCTGAGTTTTGGTGGTGGTTGAGTTTTGGGAGAGAAGAGAAAGAATGTAATTTTTTATATTATTTGATGGTGTAGTTTATATTATTTTAATGAGTTGTATATAAAAATAGAAACTGAGATGTTGGGTGAGTTGTAAAATGAGATGGCAAGAGCAATCACATTAGCTTATGGAAAGTTTTGCAAAATAATTTTGGCCAAAAATAAACCCACATCAGTGGGTGTAAAATTGTGCATTTATGCACAATTGCTAGAGTAACCGTGTATATATGCACGGATACTATAGCACTTGCATAAGTATTTTAGTAATTTTTTCTCTCTCTTTCTCTCTGTTGCTCTCACTCTCACCTCACTCTCCACTGCCACCGATCCCTCTTCTTCTTCCTCAGCCCTCCTCTCCACAAACCCATCTCTCCCTTCCCTCCCTCTCCCTCTCCCACTCCTCTCTCCAAAACCCAACCCCTAAAACCCTTCCTCGCCACCCACTAGAGCCCTCCGATCGGGTTTTCAAGCCGCACGACCTAGTTTTTGCTGTCGTTCAAGTTCTTCTTCTTCTTTGTCTTTTGGTATCATTTTTCATTGGTTGTTTATGGGGGTATTGATTTTTTGTTATCTCTTTTGTGTTTAGATTGGATCACACCAGTTCAAGTCAAGCAATGGGGATTTGATTTTCACTGCGAGATTGAAATTCTGTGAGGCGAATGACAAGGTGGATTGCTATTGAATTTGTGTGATTACCTATAATACTATAACTTCTTCCTCAGCCGCCGATCTCTAATATTCAACTGTCGATCTCACTGTACTACTTCTTCCTCTACAGCTGGGTGGGTGGGTTGATGGTGGGTTTGGATTGAATATTTTATTTGAATAAATGTATATAATAGACAAACTGATATGGGTGTTTTGTAAAAGTGAGAGTGTAAAATAGAAAAAGTAGGTTTTAGATGTTTAAAATGGAAATTTTTTTGCACATACTGATGTGGATGCTCTAAAATAAATAAAGTAGGTTTCGAGGTTGTAAAATATAACTTTTTTGGCATCCCGGATGCTAATGCTATAAGTTAAAGAAAGGACTTGGTGTAGTCAATTGCAAGCAGAAGCTTGGAGGGTTCAAGTATAAGATTACAACATTACTTGATGGTAGTGTAAGTCAATTTGTATTGCAACTATCTATACTTAGTGGATCCTTTCGATGGCTGGCCGTAGAGAGGTTTTTCAACCTGGTTCTCATATTTTTTTTTCCTTCTTCAATAACACATTTGGTGTTATCTTGGGTGTGCTTCTCTTATTTATTGCTTATTGTTCTTTTAATTTGCTAAATATGCTTATCCATGCAATGTTTGTTGTAAAATGCTTAGTTCAATTGGCTAAATACTTAAACTTGTCTTTAATTGTTACTTTAGTCTGAAATTGAATTAGCCGTAAAATTTGAAGTTTGGGGACTTAATTATTACCTAGGTCATTAAATAAATTTCGCAGCTTATCTAGTTTATCCATGCAATGCCTATCATCCATGCTTAGTTCAATTGGCTAATCACTTATCTTTGAGTCTAATTGTTAGTTTAGCTTAAAATTAACTTAGCTGTAAAATTGAAGTTTGGGGTCTAAATAATTGCCTAGTTTAAATAGGCAATTTCTCAAGTATCATCATGCTTTAAAATGTGAATTATGTATTCATTGTTTGATAAAGGCATAATGGAATTAATGTTAGACTAAAAATTTCTTGTCACGGATTCGCAGAAAGCATGTTACTTACTCCTATATATTTTATACATTTTCTATACATTTTTTTTTTAATGTAAGGGTAAAGATATACTCCAATTCATTGAATGCTATTATGAATGTTTATTTCTTCAGTGTATCCAAATTTGTGGATCACATCTTCCATGCATGGGGAAGCATGAATTATATATGGTATTTTATTAAATTCTAGTTACCAAATTAGTAACAAGCTAGATTACATAAAACGCTTGGAGAACAATGAGAGAGTCTAGACTCTAGAGCATTTATGAGGAAATGGTACATGAATACTATAAATACAATCCTTTATCCTAACAAGTCCAATATATCAAACAGATCATCAAGAATGACTTTCAAACCAGTTTGTTCACATGGGGAAGAAAAACAAGATGATGATACGCCATATTTCTTTGTTAACACTGTGCATGCCGTGAAAAAAATAAGGGATCATTACATGGAATTATTTCCAGGCGTAAACATTAGGTTCATAGTTGGTACAAATCTTTCTGGTTCGAGTTACATGAGTGCTGTCGACAATATCAAACATGGAAATAGAGAATTTAACAGAAGGGATTTCATTTTGAATGGTCGAATAATGCCACCCTACGATCCCCCGCCAACAAGGCCTATTCGAAATCTTGAACCATTCATAAATGGATGGATTGAGGAAGGTGAAACTATCATAATTCCCGAAGATGTGCCTCGCCCTATGTATGATCGAATAGTAAAACGTGCAGAAGAAGAAAGTGTTTTTGTTGGTGGTGTTTATAGGGATTGGTGGAATATCCATATACCGTCAGTCCATCGTTAAATCCGTAATTATATAATGTGTTATGTCTATGACTAGTATTGATTTTCCTATATTTCCATGGAATTAGAATGTTTCAGGAACTACAAAGTTAATTATTGTTATATGGTTTACTATAATAAGTGTTTATGGCATTGGGCTTTAATAAAAAAAAATTTATGATTTGGAATTTATGCTTCGGTTAAGTTTTGTGATTAAAAAATGGTGACATGTACATGTGTTGCTAGATCTTATATATCTCAGTGGACCATTTTTTTTTTTTTTTGAGTTGTTTAATTTGTTAATTTCCAGCTATCAAACACATTTACAATTTGATAAACCATAATTTCAAATTTCTTGATTTTCCTTTGATAGAAAACATCTTCTGATAAATCATTTTGAAATTTAAATATTTTATTGATGAAATAACTATTGATATTTGATCTTATTTGAAATTTTCAAGTATGAAGAATATAATAAAAATATGTAATACAACACTTAGATTTTCAAAATTCACATCCAATAAAAATATATAGGAAGAGTTTAAATGGGTTATGCCCATACTAGTTTGAAGAAAAACCTTTCACAAAAGCATGAAACTTATTTTTAGAGACTTGTGGGAGAGAGAAATAGAGCACTTGACAAGTTTTTTGCTTTTTTTTTTTCCTTTTATTTTCATTTTTCTTTCCTTTTTGTTGCTCTCAGATTGTAGTCTTAATTACATTTCAAATGTGATTATGGAATGGCAGCCTTTGTCAAGAAAAGACATTATCATGATATTAGTTTCTATTCTCTTTCTTATTAGAAAAAGAAAAAGAAAAAGAATCATAATTTAGATTATGAATTATGGAATGCATGACTTTAAATTTAAATTTCATGGGATCCTCACCTGATTTTTGAATTTCATGGGGTCCCCTAACAAGAGATGAAATAATAAATAATTAACTTCATGTGATACTTGTGAACACTCAACAAGTGGATGAAAATTATCCTTTAAAATGTGTTATTTTGGTTGAGAATCACCCTTGTATTCTTTGTGTGATAAGTTTAATTAATATAAAAATCATATTTTAAATAACTTTACAACTTGTTCCCAAGTATGAGATCATATTAATATGTATATATGCTCTTACTAAAACCACCTTACAATCTCTGTAATTAAGCAATGTTGTGTATAAAGTAATTCACATAAGCATGTAAATATATATTCTGACGAAAATTCCAAGAATTTCTTTAATAGGCTGGATTATTTTCAGTCTCTTTTTTTGAAAATAAAAAATAAAAAATTCTTTGTTCACACTCTTTTTTGTTTTGAAAAAAATGTAATTCAAAATTACTCATTACATATCATATTATTACGGCATCTGTTTTTGATAATTGTTCTTTATTATCAAATCAAAATACAAATTAGTTTTTTTTGTAGTTGAGGATCGAATCTCAGATCTCTTATTCGATGATACCAAATTTTACCAATTGACTTAACTGGAACCCAGTTTTAGGGATGATTGTTGTAGAGTTAAGGGCCCAAATCATACATTGGGCCTTGGGCCTGGGCCAAGAACATGAATAGTCCGAGGAGGAATAAATAGTTATGGGTGATTCCAGTTTAAAGTCTCATAAGTAAGGAAGGAGTGAAAGGTGGTCCGAGGAGGAATTTCTCCTCGAGTATGATAAATACAGCTCAAGTATGTATTCCAACAATCAGGGTGATCTTCCAAGAAACTCTAGTGATAGCGACGTGCATCATGAACATACGAGAAGGAGGGGAACCCAAAAATATCTAAGGGAAAGCTACTACCACCGCATTTAATGCATTGCAGCTACTTTTCTGGCTGTATTTATGTGGAGAAGACCTCTAAACAGTACTGCCTTGACTACCATAACTCATAGAAAGCCAAAGAGAATGTCTGATGGGACAGGTACTCAAGTAAGGGCTCAAATAATCAATAAGTGTAGGATCAAGATGGTCCAAAGGGAGCTATATAATGTAAGAGACTCTCCATGAGGAAGGGACCGAAAAAGCGAAAGAGAACACTGTAGCCATCAAAATTATACTTGTAATCGGTTTAATTGATTTATATGGAGACTTAGTTCCTCGGACAATGAATTCATTCAGATCAGTGCTTCTTATTTTTGCAAGATCATCCTTTAAATCCACACTAGCCGTTGTCCAATTCATTAAGGCCTAGCTCTTCGACCCACTCTCTACAAATTTATTGTACTGGGCTCACTGGGCCAATATCTCATACATTTTGGGCTTGGGCTTCAAAATGTGTCTCTACAATTGGCGCCGTTTGTGGGAAGAACTTGTGTAATAGTGAGTGCGACGGTTAACTATGGTAAGATCAGGTCCCCATCAACAAGAATCCATGGGTTCCCAACGATAAGATGATTTCCTTAACCTCGAACGCAAGTAGCATCGAGAAGGTAGCGTACACACCGCACATACTAGTAAAAGTTACTCTCGAGTTGGGAATGACGTCTCTCAAGAGCAGAACAACAGAACCATGCAAAGGGAAATTGCCCATCTAAAGAAGGAGTTATGCCATGCACGATGAAGATGAACTCCCTCCAGGTCTGACTCCTCTTCTGATGGTGAGAAGGATGGTAGTTATCGATGTAGATTAAGGACTCCTCCTAGTGAGTCTTTCTCATATGAAGAGGAACACTACCATGAACGCAGATACAGGAGCCCAACTCATAGAGGACTGGGAAATGATGCTATGAGCAAAACATTGAACCAGATTTCCATGTCGCCCTTCATGTGTAGGATTGAAGGGGCAACTCTTCCTCGGCGTTTCCATCAGTCAATGTTCAGCATCTACAATGGACGAATGGACCCGGTGGAGCATGTGAGCCATTTTAGTCAGAGAATGGCTGTCCATTCTAAGGACGAAACCTTGATGTGTAAGGTGTTCCCATCCAGTTTGGGACCCATGGCGATGAGATGGTACGACGGCCTAAGGGCAGATTCCATAGATTTCTTCAAGGAGCTCACTCGGGCATTTGGCTCTCGTTTTATTACATGTACCAGGGTCCCTTGGCTCATAGATTCCCTACTGTCCTTATCCATGTGAGAAGGGAAGACTCTGAAGATGTACTCGGACAGATACTAGGAAATGTTCAACGAGATTGATGGTGACTTTGATGACGTGGCCATCAGCACCTTTAAGGTCGGCCTCCCAGCTGAACACAATTTAAGGAAGTCTTTGACTGGCAAGCCTGTCACCAGTGTGCGCCAACTCATGGATCGGATTGATAAGTATAAGAGGACTGAGGAAGACCAGCAGCTGGGGAAAGGAAAAGTTAAGGTTATCCCTTAAGAGAGGAGGGCTTTCAGGTCAGACCGGTACAACAACAACAACTGGCCTCGGAGAGACTCTATTGGGCAGTCAGGGTTTGCTAATACTCAGGCAGTTAATGCGGTGTTCCAAGAACCGGTGCATCAGGTTTTGGAGAAAATTAAGAATGAGCCGTTCTTTAAATAGCCAAACAAGATGGCTGAAAACCCCATGAGGCGCAACCAGAGCCTTTATTGCCAATACCATCAAGACTTGGGATACACTACGGAGGATTGTAGAAATTTGTAGGACCATTTGGACCAGTTGGTTCGAGAAGGAAAGTTGAAGTAGCTTTTCCATCATTCTAGTGGCCAGGGGAGCCAGACAGGTTCAGAACCCTGGAGAGATGCTTCCTCAAGACCTCCTCTAGGAATGATCAATGTCATCTTTGCTGCTCTAGGGAAGACCGGTTCTTGTCCCTCCAGAGTGATGTCTGTCGCTCGGTTGTCCACTGAGGATAATAATTTGGAGCTGAAGAGGGCTAGAATGGATATCCAACCGGCATTAAGTTTTGAGAACGAGAAGAAGATTGGAACCATATAGCCCCACGATAATGATTTGGTGGTCACCCTCAGGATTGGTGGGTATGACGTGAAGAGGGTGATGGTGGACCAAGGTAGTGGTGGCTGAAATTAAGTACCTCGACTTATATAAGGGGCTAAATTTGAGACCCGAGGACTTGACAACCTACAATTCTCATTTGGTGAGTTTTGATGGGAAGGTAGTCATTCCGAGGGGTCAGATAAGACTACTCGTGCAAGTTGGTTCAGAAGTGGTGGAGGTAAACTTTATCGTGGTGGATGCTTATTCCCCTTACACGGCCATTGTAGCCAGACCTTGGCTTCATGCTCTGGAGGCCATCTCTTCCACACTACACCAAAAGGTGAAATATCCGTCAGAGGGTCGCATTGAAGAAATTGTGGGGAGTCAATCCACAGCTAGGCAATGCTAAGTGGCTGCCATATTGCATCAACCCGAAGTTGAGTCCTCGGCCTCTGTTGGAGTGGACTTGTAGCAATCAAAGGCTCCGGCATTGCCTATAAATGGACCAACCAAGGAGGCAAAATGTGAAGATTTAGAAAAGGTTGTTATAGGTGATGATCTGGAGAAGTTCTTTCAAGTCGGGACTTAGTTGCCTCCTTAAGAGAAGGAAAAGCTAGTAGAATTTCTTAGAAGAAACATTGATGTGTTTGCATGAGACGCTTATGAATTCCCGGGAGTGGATCCGAATTTCATCTGTCATCATTTAAATGTTAACCCATCCATCACTCCTAAAAAGCAATCATCCCGGCGCCATCCAAGGAACATGCAGATGTTGTCAGAGATGAGGTGATGAAGCTCAAGTAGGTAGGGGCTATCAAGGAAGTTTTCTACCCTGAATGACTGGCTAATACTGTGGTGATGAAAAAGAAGAACGAGAAGTGGCGAGTGTGTGTGTGGACTTCACAGATCTAAATAAGGCTTGCCTAAAAGATCCCTTCCCTATGCCTCGAATAGATCATTTGGTGGATGTAGCGGTGGGCCATCTTTGGATGAGCTTCTTAGACGCCTTTCAAGGATATCATCAAATACCACTAGCCCTGGATGATCAGGAAAAGACAGCTTTTGTCACTCTTATTGGAAACTACCACTACAAAGTGATGCCCTTGGGTTTGAAAAACGCAGGGTCTATCTATCAAAGGATGATGACGAGAATGTTTGAACCACAATTGGGCAAGAGTATTGAAGTCTATATAGACGACATGGTGGTGAAGAGCATTGTTATGAATACCGTTTCGGTGGCCGTTTCGGTTTGTCTATTGGAACGGAATATTTCAGTACCGGCTTATTTCGGCATACCGTTTTAGACCGTTTCGGAATTACCACTTTATATATATATATATATATATATATTAGTAATTAAAAAAAATGTTATTACTCATTGTTATTCTTAAACCAAATTTTATAAATGTAATATCATCATTTAATGAATGTAATATAGTGTTTTAAAATAAATATTACCATAATAATCAAGTGATTAGTTTGGTTATTTTAAAATTCCAATTTAGGTACTTTTGTAAATAAAAATGTTAATATTTTATAAAATAGGAAGCTTCTAGGTAGCCCTCTTTCACCTTTTCACCTAATCCCATTCCATCACCCACGTGCATTCCTTACACCTTCTCCTCCACTCTTTCTTCTTTCATTTTATATTCCCATCAGTCATTACACTTACAGGAGTATTGGAAAGTTTAAGAAACCCAGACCCACGTTTAAGTGCAGGACTGAAGAAGAAAGTTTCAAATGCAGCTGAAATTTGAGCTTCCTCCACAACGCAGATCTGTTCTCTTCTTCTTCCTTTGTTTTTTTTTTTTTTTTTCCCAAATCATTTGGTAGCTTCATAGCAGATTTGATTTGAACTTCTTCAGGCGATCAGTGGTGGAAACATGCTGTGCTGATGGGTTTGTTAGTTTAAGGATTTTTTTTTTTTTTTTTTGGGTATAAACTGGTACCGGCCGAAATTTACATTTCGGCCGAAATTGACCGGAATCGGCCGGAATGACCTGAAACTGGCCGGAATTGGACCCGAGGTGGAATAGGTGGTATTACCGTTCCGGATTACATCTCGGTACGAAATATTCCGGCCATTCCGGCCGGAACGGAACGGATTTAATAACATTGGTGAAGAGTAAGGTGGTGTCTGAGCATGTGGGAGATCTTAGAAACATCTTTGAAATTCTGAGGACACATAAGTTGCACCTAAACACTTCTAAATGCTCATCTGGTGTGGGATCAGGTAAGTTCTTGGGCTACATGGTAACTCACAGGGGAATTTAGGTCAATCCCAATCAAATCAAAGCCATAAACAGTTTACAACCACCTCGAAATCCCAAAGAGGTTCAGAGGCTTACAGGAATGACTGCTGACTTGAACCGGTTTATTTCTCAGTCAGCGGATAGGTGCAAACCCTTCTTCCTCTTGATGAATAAGTGGAAGGGATTTAAGTGAATAGAGGAGTGTGCTTTGGCCTTCCAGCAACTTAAAGAATATCTATCTTGGCCATCTATCATGTTTAGTTCTGAGGTGGATGAGGTCCTGTTTGCTTATATCGCTGTGGCCCCTTATGCTGTAAGTTTGGTGTTGATACGAGTTGATAGTGGCATACAACAGCTAGTTTACTATGTGAGCAAGTCACTATATGAAGCCGAGGTTCGTTATCTACCACTGGAGAAAGCTATTTTGGCGGTGGTGCATGCTACACGAAAGCTTCCTCATTACTTCCAAGCACACACAGTTGTTGTCCTAACTCAGCTTCCGTTCAGATCTATACTTCGAAGCGTTGATTACACGGGGAGGATTGCTAAATGGGGCACAGTTCTAGGGTCTTTTGACATCAAGTACATGCCTCGTACCTCTGTCAAGGGCCAGGTCCTCGCAGATCTGGTGGCCGAGTTCGCTGAACCTTCATTAAAGGAAGTTGCAGAAACAAAACACATAGATGGAAAATCAGTTTGCATAATCACCCCGTAAGAACCTTTAATCTGGAAGGTATATGTTGATGGCATAGCGAATCAAAGGGGGTCCGGAGTGGGGCTAGTTCTAGTCTCACCTGAGAAAATCACCATTGAGAAATCATTAAGATTGAGATTCTCGGCCACGAACAACGAGGCTGAGTATGAAGCTCTACTAATGGGAATGGACATGGTCCAAAGAATGGGCGGAAAGGCAGTAGAGATGTTCTCGGACTCAAGACTAGTTGTTGGCGAGATGAAAGGAGAGTTGGAAGCAAGAGACAAAAGAATGCAAAGATACATGAGTCAAGTCTGGCATTTGCAATCGGGGTTTGAATCTTTCAACCTATCGCATATCCCCAAAAGTGGAAACACACATGCTGATTCCCTAACCACACTTACCACCTCCTCGGCACAGAGCCTACCCCGGGTCATCCTTGTAGAGCATTTTTACAAGCCCACAGAGGTGGAGAAAGAGGTGGTCCATGTTCACCAAGTTAGAGTAGGGCCTAGCTGGATGGACTTCATGGTACTATTCTTGAAGGAGGATATCTTACCAGAGGGGAAATCAGAAGCAAACAAGGTACGGAGGAAGGCTTCTCGATTTTTGCTGTTTGAGGATCAAAAATTATATAAACGCTCATTTTCTGGGTCATACCTGCTATGCATACATCCTGAGGCAACAGAATTATTCCTTGAGGAGTTACATGAGGGGATTTGCGGAAGCCACACTAGAGGTAGATCTTTGGCGCACAGAGCCATCACTCAAGACTATTGGTGGCCAAACATGCAAAAGGAGGCACAAGAATATGTTAGGAAGTGCGACCAGTGTCAAAGGTTCTCACCAAACATACACCAACCGGGAGGAGTCTTTAATCTTCTGTCCAGCCTTTGGCGATTCGCTCAATAGGGCTTAAACATTGTAGGCCATTTCCCCAAGGTAGCAGGAAATAAGAGAGACCTGCTAGTCGGCACTGACTACTTCACTAAGTGGGTTGAAGCTGAGCTCTTGGCAAATATCAGGGATGTAGATGCTAAGAAATTTGTTTGGAAAAACATTGTCACATGATTCGAGGACCCTCGTACCCTTATCTTGGACAATGGCCTTCAGGCAATAAGAAATTTGTCAACGGGGGAGACTCCCTTCTCAATGAATTATGGAACCGAAGCTATTATCCCTTTAGAGACTGGCTTCCTGACGCTGAGAACAAGTTCTTTTGATCCGAGCAATAACAACGGATTGCTAGAAAAAAGCCTAGACTTGATTGAAGAGAGGAGAGAGAATGCAATGGTCCAATTGGCATATTACCAACACAAGCTCAAGCAAGGTTATGATGCCAATGTGAAGCTGAGACTGTTGGTACCTGGTGACTTGGTGTTGAGAAAAGTTGTAGGTACTGCAAAGAACCTGGCATGGGGAAAGCTAGGGCCCAACTTGGAGGGGCCATACCGTATCACTTCGCTAGCTGGTATAGGTGCATATTTCCTTGAAGACCTAGACGAACATGCAATACCACAACCTTGGAATGTAAACAACCTGAAAAGGTATTATTATTAATAATGAAAGTTTCTTTTTTCATATGCTTATTTATTGTGTAAACACATCGTACTTCCCATTAACATCTTTATAAGTGTTTAAATAGAATCTTAGTTATGCCTGGCTCCTTGGAGCAGATGCTTTGAGGAAATTAATGCTCTATGACATCTTTATAAGTGTTTAAACATAACCTTAGTCATGCTTGGCTTCTCGAACCAGATGCTTTGGGGAAATTAACGCTCTTTGACATCTTTATAAGTGTTTAAACAGAACCTTAGTCATGCCTGGCTCTTCGGCCTAAATGCTTTGGAGAAATTAACGCTCTATGACATCTTTATAAGTGTTTAAACAGAATCTTAGTCATGCCTGGCTCCTCAGCCCAGATGCTTTGGGGAAATTAATGCTCTATGACATCTTTATAAGTGTTTAAACAGAATCTTAGTCATGTCTGGCTCCTCGGACCGAATGCTTTGGGGAAATTAACACTCTATGACATCTTTATAAGTGTTTAAACAGAATCTTAGTCATGTTTAGCTCCTTAGACTAGATGTTTTTGGGAAATTAATACTCTATGACATCTTTATAAGTGATTAAATAGAGCCTTAGTCATGCCTGGTCCCTCGGACCACATACTTTGGTAAAATTAACACTTAATGGCATCTTTATAAGTGTTAAACAGAATCTTAACTATGCTTGGTCCCTCGGACCACATACTTTGGTAAAATTAACACTCAATGGCATCTATTCATTTTTTTTTCTAAGTACTAAACAAAACTTTAGTTATGCATGGCTCCTCGAACCACATATATTGGAGAAATTAACATTCTATGATATCTATTTGTTTCTCACTAAGTGTCAAGACAGATCCAAGATTATAACCAACTCTCCAGATTGGTAGCTTTGAGTAAGTTAAAGTCCTTAATTATTTATCTAAGTGTTGAGCAGAGTGAAGAATATCTCCCCCTTTTATTCTTTACAAAGTTTATTACTTATCTTTATTAGATTCAAGCTTCATTGTAGGAGCAATTCACAATACAAATATGGGGTAAATCTCTTTATTGTTGGTACTTAGTCAAATTACTTACACTAGTAGCAGGGTATTGTTGTTAGTTTTAATTAAAACTAGAATGGCAACAATTCAAGTTTATTTACAATAACAGTAAGCTTGAAAACATATAAAGTAAAGTCACAAAAGGTAGAAAGAAAAGTCCATTCATTAATAAAAAGGAGGATACATTACAAGTGGTGGCAGAAGCCACAAGAAAAGAAAGTGAAAAAAAAAAATAATAATAAAGAAAAATCCTACGACTATTTCTTTGTTGGTTGAGGGCTCTCTTTGGAATCAGCTGCCTTAAGCTTAGCATCCCTAGCCTTGGACTTAGACTCAGCTTCTTTAGCCTGGGAGACTCCATCCTTAATTGTAAGGGCATCCTCAGATTGAGTATCTTTGGCTGAGGGCAGGGCCTCCTTACCCTTACCTGCCCCTGTGGAGGCTTCAGCATCAAGAGTAGGATCTTGGATATTGGAGACCTACTCAGGTGGAAGGAGGGGTAGAGCAGTGGAAGGGAGGTCCATTGGAGCTTCTCGGATATGTTCAGGCAAGAATATGCTTTCAGCCTTCCTCAGCTCGGAGTCAGCAGGGACCCCTGCACTGTTAAGCACCTCTATCCAGGTCTCAGTGTAGTAATCCTTGCACACTCCGGCCACCTCCTCAGCCAATCTCTTCTCTGTATCCTCCACCTTATGTTCGTAGAATGCTCTCTTTGCAGCTTCAGTAGCTTCTTTGGCCACCTGAGTTGCCTCTTTAGCTGCATCCTTGACCTTCTGCAGCTCGGCCTTGAGATCCATAACTAGTTGTTTTTGGGTGGCTAACTCAAGTTCCATTGTGTAGAGCAGCTTACGCTGGTCCTCGACTTGGGCCTCAACGTTTTTCAGACTAGCCAAGGCACTCGAACGTTCCCTTTCAACGACGGTCAACTTATTGTCCAGCTTTTTCTGCTCTTCTTTTAGGGCTCCAAGAGCCTTCTCAACCTCAAAACGGGAGTGGGCCTCAACCTTAACCTCGTCATGGGCATTCTTGACCCGCTCCTTAGCTAGTAAAGGGGTCATAAAAAATATATACATATATGAATAAATGTGTATCTTAGTATTTAACAAAAAAGGATATTGATTGACTTACCATTGTAAGGTCCCTTTTCAATGACATGAAAAGGTCCGGTTGCCTGGTACACCTGAGGCCTTACATATCCCTAGGGAGGAGAAGAAGCTGTTCTAAGGCCTTGACGAGGTGGGTGGCGTGCCCCCCATATCCCTAGGGAGGAGAAGAAGCTGTTCTAAGGCCTTGACGAGGTGGGTGGCGTGCCCCCTTTGAGACTCCCAGATCGTGGCATCCCAAGGAATGGGAGCACCCTCCAACTCTAGCCAAGGGGCCCACGTGTGCGACCCTCGGCGCACTTCAGCACCACCGAACTCCTCACGGCTCTCCACAGAGGAAACCCTTTTATCTCTAACGTTTTTGGGCTGTTTTGCCCCCTTCAAAGGAATCACCTCCCCTTCCTTCACTTCCTGTACTTTTCTTTTCTTTTTTAAATCAAGATTAGGGAGCAATCCCACCAAGGTCATAGGGAGAGGAAGAAGGGGGAGATTCGGAGGAACTTGGGTCTTAGGGACTTCTTTTGAAGTTGACCCCTTGTTCCTGTTGGCTAGTAGACCCTTTAAGCTGGTCCTTTGCTTCAAGTCCATGCCTTCTTCTTTTTCTTCTGAGCTAGTATCAACTTGAGCAACTATTAAACTTGGAGAATGGGTAGCAAAAAATCTATCAAAATCGACCTCAGAGTTTGAGAGCTCTACCAACCTTTCTGGCACTTCACCTTCCTCCTCAAGGTAGAATTGGCCGATCTCGGCCTTAAGGGATAAGTGTGTAGAAGCTATTTCCTCTCTCGGAGTGGCTACTACCTGAGGGACGCGTTAATTGGGCTGCTTAACAGGCGGAAGGTCTCTTCGAGCTGAAATCCTCGCCTTAGAGACGTCTATGCGTGCTAATCTAGTATCACCAGCCCTTATTACTTGGCCTACGTCCTGAAATATGCGAGATAGAGACTCGTAATCCAAAATTAAGTGAGCGGCCCAGAGCTGTTTGTCTTCGCTTATGAATATCTTAGATCTCAGCAGTTTGTTGAGACTCAGTACGTTGACCAAACTAAGTCTCGGAGCGACGTGGTTTTTATTTGCAAAAACATCCGAGGAGGAAATTGTGGTTAGATCAATAAAAAATATTATCTGAGAAGGTGAAATGTTAAGGCAGAGTTAAAAAAAAAAAAAAAAGAAAAAAAAAAAACTAAGAAGGCTAAAGTCCTTGCTAAGGGACCTAATCCTAGGGTACCCCACTTGATTTTCCCACCCGAACTAGGCAGTGAAGATCGTCGTGCCACTCCCCGAAGGCGACCAGATAGTCATCCTTCAAGCCCTTGTTGGACTTAGAAAGGTAGGATATCAATCTAACAACATCGGATCGGGACTTGAGGTAATATCCCATGCTGGCAAGGGTATGACACTCGTACATGTGAACGATGTCGTGCCATGTGAGCCCTAAGTTCATCTGATTGTTCAAAGCATCTATGCTCCCTAGGACTCTAAACAGGTTGGGAGCGCACTGATGGGGACACAACCTGTGATTGAGCAGGTAGTCTCTGGTTATCCTACCCATGGGAAGTGTCATTCCTCCCTCTATATAGGCGATCATTGGAATGACAACTTCACCCTCCCCTCTATTTGTAAGTACTTGGTCTGGGGCACAATATTGTAGGCCTATTCCCTGTGGGATATGGTATTTGGCCCTAAAACCCTTCATATCGGCTGAAGAGTCTATTAAGTGCTTGAATCTACCCATCTAAGCAAACGTAGATGACGCGAAGAAAGTTTTCTAAAAAAGAAAGAAGACCGAGGAGAAAAAGAAAGTTTAAAGAGATAGATACTTACGAGAGCAAGTGAGTGTATTAAACCCTGAACCTTTAGAAAAATCTTTTGGAAATTTCTTAAGGAAAAGAATTAGGGAAACTTAATAGTGTAGAGAGTTTAGTGAGTCGGAGTGCTTGAGCTCTCTGGAGAACTTGAAAATTCGTAAAATGAGGGGAAAATGATTTCCCTCGAGGCTTTATATAGGGGGTGAAAATGAGTGGGAGTTATCCCGCTCAAAATTCCAAGAGAAAGATCAACCGTTGGATCTGTGCCTCACCGTTAGATTTTGGGAACAAAGCGCCACTTGGAGTAATTAATGACGCCTCGCGGGCTTCAAAGCGTCAGTGGCAATTATGGGGCGCATGAAACGGCACTCCCTCGCGTGTAAATCAAAGGATCAAGTAGAATTAACTTCTAGAAATTCAAAACCCCAGTTTTCTTTTCTAATGAAAGGAAAAAACTGGAGTTTTGAGGGGCTATTGTAGGGTTAAGGACCCAAATCATACGTTGGGTCTTGAGCCTGGGCTGAAAACATGAATGGTCCGAGGAGGAATAAATAGTTATAGGTGATTCCAGTTTAGAGCCTTATAAGTAAGGAATGAATGGAAGGTGGTCTGAGGAGGAATTTCTCCTCGGGTATGATAAATACAACTCAAGTATGTATTCCAACAATCAGGGTGACCTTCTAAGAAGCTCCAGTGATAGGGACGTGCATCATAAACATACGAGAAAGAGGGGAACCCAAAAATATCTAAGGAAAAGCTGCTACCATAGCATTGAATGCACTGCAGCTACTTTTTTGGCCCCATTTATGTGGAGAAAACCCCTAAACAGTGCTGCCTTAGCTACCACAACTCATAGAAAGCCAAAGAGGGTGTCTGATGGGACAGGTACTCAAGTAAGGGCTCAAATGATCAACAAGTGTAGGATCAAGATGGTTTAAAAGGAGCTATATAATGTAAGAGACCCTCTATGAGGAGGGGACCGAAAAAGAGAAAGAGAACACTGTAGCCATCAAAATTATACTTGTAATCGGTTAAATTGATTTATATGGAGACTTACCTCATCGGACAGTGAATTCATTCAGATCAATGCTTCTTGTTTTTGCAAGTTCATCCTCTAAATTCATACTAGCCGTTGTCCAATTTATTAGGGCCTAGCTCTTTGACTCACTCTCTACAAATTTATTCTACTGGGCTCACTGGGCCAATATCCCATACATTTTGGCATTGGGCTGCAAAATGTGTCCCTACAACTGTTAAGTCTGTTATTATATTTCATATGTATATATATATATATATATATTTGGTTATATTATCATTATTATTATTATTTTGAATACAACAGAAAGCGTTTGATTTTTCTCATAAACATTTATATTGTGTTTGGTTGTAATTGAGGGGAAGATAGAAGAAGATAAGAGAGTAAAGGAAAAGAAAATCTCTTTTACATGTTTGGAAGGAGTGAGGGAAGAGAAAATAAAAGAAAATAATATATTTAAATTAGGTATATGTTTTTACCTAAATACCCCAATAAAATCCAGAATATTTGTTTTGGTGATGGACATAATTGAAATTTTAAATGTTATTAGTGGTAGGCCCCAAAAGTTGCATTCTTTTTATTTGGCTTTCTTTGAGAAAAATGGGCCCCCAAAAAGTTGCACTCTTTTTATTTGACTTTTCCTTACAAAAGTGGGCCTGAATGGATGCTCATTTATCCCATTTTCTCTTCTTTTCTTTTCTATAATGCTAACCAAACAAGAGAAATTGTCATGTCAACACAATTTTCTTTCTTTTCTCTTTTGTTCCTCCCTTCCCAAACAAAGCATTAATTCTGATTATTATTGTTGTTGTTGTTGTTGTTTTCTTATTATTATTATAGGTACTATATTATTATTATGATTATATGAATATGACAAAAGGCATTTGACTATTTATAATAAATTGTGCTAACATGACAGTTTCCTTTGTTTAATTGGTATTATAGGAAAGAAAAGAGGAGAAGATTGAAGGAATGAGCATCTATCTAGGCCCACTTTTCTCATCTGCCCAAATTGGACAGAAATGATGAAAAACCTATATACAACGAGTGCAATACTTTTGGGGGCCCACTTTGAAGAACGTTTAAAATTTCAATTTTATCCATCACAAAATCAAATCTTTTGGATTTTATTGGGTTATTTAAGTAAAAATATATATTGAATTTAAATATATTTATTTTATTTTCTCTCCCCTCACCCTTTCCAAACGTGTAAGAGAGATGCATTTTCTATTTCATATCTTTTCCTTTCTCTTCCTTCACTCTCTTCTCTCTGTTTTTCTTCCCCTCAGTTACAACCAAACACACTATTAGTCTCTCTTTATTTCTAGTTTCAATATTAGGCTACAAAATGGGGATTTGATTTGGGCTAATAACCGTTTACCTTTGTCTCTGGTCCTTTCTACCTTAGAGCGAAGCTGATCAAGTAGCTCCTTGGTGACAATGTTGGAGCCTATGCACAAGGGCCTTAAAATAATGAAGGCCTGCAAAGGGGCCACGAAAGAAGAGGCAGCCCATAGTTATTTCTAGCTACCAAACACATTTATAATTTGATAAACAATAATTTCAAATTTCTTGATTTTCCTTTGATAGAAAACATCTTTTGATATATCAAAATCTATTCCAAAAAAAAAAAAAAAATCGTATTTTCAATGGAATGAGAAATTCATGATAATTAATTTCAAATTTCGCAAGTAACTACCTTACAATTTGGGCAAAATGCATTTGAAGTATGATTCAAGGGTGTTAAAGAATTGCGGTTGTAGAGAGAGAATAATAAAATTACACCTGTTATTCATATATGTAAATATAGAAGTTGGTTTAAGTTATTCAATCCAAAGTTTCAAACGTTCAAACTTAATGAAAACATTTTTCTAAAAAAATAAAGAAAAAAAAATAGTTTCCATGAAGCAGGGGTGCCTTGCTATTTGCTAATATGCTAAAATTGTAGCACCTTATCGATACTATTAAAAACATGATTCTTTGTTTGAGTTTCAAAAATTTTTTTACTATAATACTCTCATTACACAAATTCTTAAATTGTCTAAAATACTCGTCTTTTAGTTAAATAATTTTAAATTAAAAAATACAAACCGGTTAAAAGAGTAATTTATTGCTCCTAAGTTTTCGGTTTTTTCCTTTATTTTCTCTATCCAACTCAAAAATTAGGACACTATCTCTATCTTATTTTTAAACATTATTCTATGTTACCTTACCGTTTTCTTTTAAAAAATAATACAAATATTTATTTATATATCACTTTTAAACATTATAACACTCAACAACAAATAAATAATAATAAAAAAGAGTATTATTGCACGCGCAAAGCATGTGTGATGAGTTTAGTAACTTTATAAGATTCTAAGTTGAGCACTCGTTTTCACTTTCTCAAGTTTGTCTTGGACAATTGGCTTGTGTTTTTCTTCCCAAGAAGAATCTACATAATTGGCCCACATTCCATTGCGATAACATCTCGTAGATGGGTCGATAACCATTAACTCGAGTTTTTTTAAGCTTTCGAGCATATAAATCGCAAACTCAACTTCATACCAGTTACCCACAAACCCATGCATCTCAATTTGTCTCAACTGATCATGTGAAAAACCAGAGAAACTCCGTATTTCTAGTTGGTTCTCATAGAAGTCTTGCGCACACACCTACAACCAAGAAAGTATATCAGAATTTTAGCAATTGGGAGATACAAAATGCATATGACTAAAATTAAGAGTTTGCATATTACTTCAGTGGGAGGGTTATATTGCAGAAATTAGAATAAACCAAGTATTGACCATGTTGATTAAAGAAAAGCCTAATGCAATATTGTTCACCACACACCTTACATGTATATATTACATGGCATAATTACATTATTGGATGAGGCCCTAAAATTAGGAACATAATGGACTATTTTGGAAGTACAATAAATGCGTATTTTCTAAAAAAAATTTTAGGCGGGTCAATAGTGTAACTAGAAATTTGTTGTGGGGGAGTAAAAAATAAAATGATTAATTTTTTTTAGTATATACAACTTTCATATTATATCCAATAATCTAAAATAGTATTCTAAATACAATTTAGTGTACAATAGTCTAAAAACATTATTAATAGTTTAAAGATCGGCAAGACAACAATCATTGAATGCATAAATAAATATAATTAAATAACTAATCATACATTTTTGTCAAATTAATGATAATTTATTATATTTATATGTAATATCAATTAAATAAAAATATATGATAAAGAAGAATAGTAACTGATATAATTTTTAGCTTTTGAAGTGTATAGCTTTTTAAGTACACATGCGGTCTTTCTCTTAGAATTGGAGCAAACACTAAAAGACTTTTTAGATTTGAAAATCTGTAGAATACTTATCAAACTACTTGATTAGACATAAAGAAAACATGGAAATGAGAAAGAGAGATAAAGAGAATAAGGAAAAAAAACACAGATGTAGACACAAATTAGTTGATAACAGATGGAGCGACTTTGCTGCTGGTTGTGTGCAGTGACTTTAGCCTCTAATTCTGTTGTTGCTTAGTCATTGATTAATTTTTATTTATTTATTTATTTTTGTCTTGGATATGTGCTTTGCTAGGTAAGAACAAAATTATTTTGTTAAAATTTTTTTAAAGGGTCAAGTTGTTTATTTTGGGTAAAATTGGTTGATTAGACTTTTTTTTTTTTTTTTTTTTGGGCTTGTATATTTTGTTTTAGATTTTTGATCTATAAATTTTTTATGGTCTTTAAAATGAGAAAAATTCTAAAATTATTTACAAACTATATATCTAATTCTATAGAACAAAATTGTTAAAATTAGTATCTATATATATATATTTAAAAAAATTGGGGGGGGGGGGGGGGGGGGGGTTCTTGCCCCCCTAAGTCCAACCATGTCTCCGTCCATGAGTTGATTGTTCATGTGGTATAATATTTTTGTTACTAAAAGTGGTGAAATGTTTTACTAATGAAGAAGAAAAGTGCAGGGAAATAATTTTTTACTGAAGTGAATGTTTATTTATTTGTTTAACAAAGGACCAATTTCAAGAGTAGTGTCACTAACACAACAATTTCATAATAAAATTTAGGTGACAAGTTGTTAAAGGTATGTAAATAAGTGATGTCAACTATAGATTTATATAAAAACCAGTTACAACATACCATTTAACTTTTATTGTAAAATTATTGTAAAAATATTATGAAAGTAGTACTAAGATAATTATATTCAAGCTTATTTTAGTTGAGTTTAAACAAAATTTAGGGTCAGGGTATTCGGATTTTATTTTAGGGGTCAAAAAAAATTATATATAATTCTTTTTTTGGCTAGGTCAGAGGGTTCATTTGAACCCCTTGGGCTGGTTGTAGCATCGCCCATGGTATTCACTCATCTCATATGAATAATGAATCTTATTCTCAATATAGTAAATATGATCCACTATAATATGAGAGAAGGAAATACATATTTATTGTATAGGACTACCAAAATATTCTATAATTACACAATTCCAAAGATGATGCACAATATTTCTAACCTGGGCAGGGGACACATAAATTGATCTCCATTAAACATACATGAAATTAACTTTTGGAGCTCTTATAGTAAATAATGGAGGAATGTTAACGTAATAAAAAATCTTATTGTACACTCTTTATTACACACCATATATACGATATTTGAAATTGTGTTTTTAAAATATGATTTCAATTGAAGTTATGATATTTTAAATTAAAATTGTGAAATCTTGTTTTAAAAACGCAATTTTTTGTTTATATAACTGTGTGTGTATAGGGCGTGTATAATAAGGAGTTTGTGACTAGCATTACTATTAATATAAAATATTGCTGGCATGGTAAGGGCCTTAGGTGACAGCCTTACTCCTAACAAACTTATTAGCTACATCAATGTAGAACTTTATTTTTTAATATACTTGAACAAATAGTGATAGCAAAGTGGTACAATAGTATATAAAATTCATACGCAATGTAGCCTAAAAAATAATTGTTCGACTGTTCAAGAGAAAAGACATCAACAAGAAACATGCACTACCTTTCATATATATAAAATTTCATGACTAACCGTAAGTTCAAGTTTCTGCAAAAGAGGAGTAGCCTTGAGAACAAAAAAAACCCACAAGAGTTCATCCTCCTCTGAGCCATAACTTGAGTTCCAGACATTCATGTTCAATTCTTTGAGATTCTTGAATAATGGTATGCTTTGGGGTATTTCTTTCACCTAAATAATGGCAATAAAGGGTTAAAGATAATGTACAACAGCTATATCGTACAAAGTAAAAAATTTGAGTAGTGTGACATAACTTAAAGTTATATGCACTTACTGTATTAGAGTACATAATAAGAGAAAGGTTCTCTAGACAAGGATGGGAGGCGAATTGGGCTAGTCCATGTGCAAATGTGCTGGCTTTAGTACCTGTGTTAAAACGCACCTTCAACAATCGTGGAGCGCTGAAGGAAGAAATACGCGTAATGTCTCCACTAAAATCAAATGCAATGAGATTTGCAGCAGAAATCTCAATCTTCTTTGTAGAACAATAGCGCACTTTCAACATTTTCAGACGAAGAGATGGTGGACCAGTAACAATTAGATTTGAAACAACATTGCAGGCATCTAAGGTCAGACCCTCAAGTAGGGTACACGTAGAAAGCATACTTGCCATAACAGTTTCATCTATAATAACTACATCTAGAATAAGAGTTACTAATCCTTTGAGTTTATTAAAATCAATATGATATTGTATTAGATTACAGCAACCTAACGTCAATTTTGAACAATTGTCTTCATACGGAACTTCATACATAGGTGCCGAGTGTAGTCCGTGTGGAAGGGACCTCCACCTGCGGGATAGTATGCTGGTTTTGCATGCATCTTTTCTGGTTAGGATTGATAGAATATAGTGGAGAATGTTATCCGGCAATCTACTAATTAAATCTTTACTCTCATTCTTAACCTGGGAATTTTAAGAACCGATTACAAGGTGTGTCAGCCAAAGGTTGTGAACCAAAATATATTATATACATCAATTCTCTGAAAGCAATGCACAAATCTAGCTATAGTAAATGGGTAAACAATTAACACTTGGTTGGCTGGAGATAGTCTAGTACCTAAACAATATAGTGTTTACTTTTCAAAAATCCACTGATATGAAGGGTGCAAATAAGTTCACAATAACAAAATGGCAAAGAATCAAATTACATGCAGTGAAACTATGTTAATGTTACACCAATAATTTTTTTTATTTGTTAATTTAATATTTTGAAAACTTCACCATTTGATTACAAATTCCCTTTGTTTTTAATAAACATGCAGAATTTCAAGTTAATTGGACATCATTTAGACATTACTATTTAATCATAAACCAAAATTTTTTTGTATAATTTTAAAAGTGAAAAAGAGACAATATAATCCAGTATAAATCATGTGATTATTGATCTTTGACGAAGTTGATAGTTTGCAAATATGGAGAGTAAAAGGAGACAATATAATCCAATATTGGAGATTTAATTTTAAAAAAATTAAATAGAAAGTTCTATGCATTGAAAAAATGTATCTCATGTGTAAATAAATTTGAACCAAACCCTAACAAGATATATGAATTTTTTTACACCAACAACTTCAAAGGGAATATAGCATCTCAAAGAAATCACCAAATGTTGCCTATAAGTAGAACTTGCTTCACAAAGTCATTATATGATTTCCAAGGGTATCCTCTAAGCTAATTTCATAGCAACCCAAGTTTTGCAATGTATTTTGTAAAAAAAAAAAAAAAAAATCCCCAATGTGTAAAACATGTTTACTTGTCTCTTAAACCTCATATGATTGAGATCTTGAATTGGTTGCTCCTCTTACTTTTATTTATTTATAAATTACAAATATATGAAATTTAGTGTATGCAAAACATCATGCTATATTACATTATTACTTACCTCTATGCCATTTCTTTCATCCATTGGCCTTCACTTGTTACGTTGAATAACAATTTGTAAATTGAATCTCAACGAAGCAAGATTGAAAAATTATTTGTAGTTCTTGACAAATCAATCAATAAGATATAAATATATATATATATATATATATACATATACATATATTTTACCCATGCATGCGTGAAAATTAATTCACTAGAATTTATGGATATCTATTTGAATATATTTTGGTTTTGGAATATATCCTGATTCCTATCTACCAATATTTTGGTCTTTTAATTATATTTATATTCTACAATACAATGGGCATATAATACTATCATTTTAATGAACAAAAAATAAGAGAAATAAAACAGTAATTAATATTTAATTTATTAGCCATATTATAATTTCAATATATAAATATTGACTTCAGTGCGTGATATAGACATAAATGCATTTGGTTACCATTCCCTTTATCAATCATACCATTTAAATGCATAATCATGACACCTTTAGGAGTGAGGTTAAAAGCAAATGTTTGTAAAGTTTTGTCATCCATATATACCAACTATTTGTACAAAAGTTTTTGTACCTTTAAAAAAAAAATAATCTGAGAAAAAAGGAAACAAAAAACTTATGAGAGATGGTAAGTAACCAAAAAAGATAGAAAATATATCAAATGATAATCGATTAAATGAAAGTATGAACAAAAATTTGTTCCAAACCAAACGTAAGAAAATTAGGAACAAAATCCAAATCAGAAAAGAAAAAACAAAAGAGTCACAAATATTCTAAAGAACCAAATTTCCTTGCACTAAAATAAAAACCAGATCAGCCGTATTTGAAAAAAAAAAATGCCATCAATCCAAAAAAATGAAATGTTTCCTCTCCTTAATATGCAAAGCATAAAATTTATTTGAAAAATTTATAAATTACTAACAAGAAAGGAAAAGAACTTAAGATCCGAAACCCAAATGAGCCGACAATTTGAAAGCATTAAAGAAAGTAAATTACATCAATACCCAAGCTTTCTCTTAATAATATCTAAAACACGAAAAAATTATGTTAAAATAATAACCGAAACAAAAAAAAAAAAAATTCTACAATTCCTCTCCCTAATATCCAATACACAAACTATGCATTTCAAAAAAAAAAAAAAAAAAAAAAAATCATAAAATTGTTGAAAAGAAAAATGAAATGATCAAGGACTTTTTGTTTGTAAGGGAAACATTAAACATAATCTTATTTTGTATTGTATAATTTTTTTCTTCTCTTTTTTTATTTTTATTATGGTTATTTCTACTGTGATGGTTAGTAAATGATGGTTTGTTGTTATTATGGATAATTCTTATCATGCACAACTGAAAATAATTAATGATGATTTTGACATGCAAGAGAAATTGAAATTTTGCATGCAATCTTTATGTACTGCAATTCAACATATTTATGCTGATTTGCAGTTGAATAGGGGTAGTGTGTTGGATAAGTAATTTCATGGTTTTAAAAGCGAGACCGAACTGATTCGTTTAATCAGGAATCGGGCTCGAATTCAGTTCGGTAAAATCCCCTAAAATCGATAAAAAATCAGGTAAAATCAAGAACTGGGGCCAAAATTAGTTCTTTGACCATACTAGATTTTAAAACCATGAGTAATTTATTGCTAAATACCTTCAACAATATTAACATTTTGGGAGACAATGTTTGTGTAGAAAGATGAGCTACTTTATTGATAATTATGTCACATTATTAGCATAATGTTGGTAAATTCTTGATACAAATACATTTTTTTCTTATAATTTTCTTCCTATTAAAGTCATTTGTATATATATATATATATATATATATAATATAAGTGATGGATTTACTTAAATTTTCTTCCTATTTAAGCTATTCGAGACATATAGAGGACGAACCATTTGTAAAGAGCACTAGAAACAAATTCTAACCACACAATACATTGTTTAGAAAATATCTCGCTTCATTTAATAATTGAAAGTAAAATAAATTATGTTTTCTTAACTTAAAAAATTTAAACATGTTTAAATAACAAATATAGATAACTTTTTTTGAGAAGTAATATAGTTAAATTAATTTAGAAAATTAATATATTGTTTAAATTATACTTTGTTAGAAAATAATCACATCATTTTAAGAAGAGTTTGGAACTAATATTTATAATTCTGATATACTATTTTTATTTTTCACTTAAAAAAATTGTCAAATTTTTCCTCGTGGGTGTGCCAGTAAAATACCTAGATTGTGTGCAAGATACAATTAAAACTAATCTAAAAGGCTTGGTGTAATAATACAAGTTACAACATGTCAAATGAATACAATTCTATATTTTTTTACCCTTAAAATAAAGAACTGAACCCTGCTATAAATTATATTACCATTCATTAGATTAGATGGGGACAGGAGTAAAGTAAGACATTTTCATCTGGTCAGTGAAAACAAAATAACTATGGGCTGTCTCTTC
Source organism: Quercus lobata (assembly GCF_001633185.2). NCBI lineage: Eukaryota > Viridiplantae > Streptophyta > Magnoliopsida > Fagales > Fagaceae > Quercus > Quercus lobata. Next base: position 44,542,648 of record NC_044911.1, on the reverse strand, counting down.
TTTCATGGCCCTTTTGCAAGCCTCCATTATTGTTGAGGGCCATGTGCTTAGGCTCCAACATTGTCACTAAGCAGCTACTTGATCCGCTTCACTCTGAAACATAAAGGACCAGAGACAAAGGTCAATGGTTAGCCCAAAATCAAATCCTAATTTTGAAGCCTAAAATTGAAACTAGAAATAAAGAGAGGCTAACAGTGTGCTTGGTTGTAGCCGAGGGGAAGAGAAAAGGAGAGAAGAGAGTGAAGGAAGTGAAAGGAAAATAAATGAAAAAGAAAATCCAACCATATTACACGTTTGGAAGGAGTAAGGGAACTCAGGGAAGAGAAAAGTAAAGAAAAGAAAATAATATATTTAAATTAGATATATGTTTTTATCTAAATAATCCGATAAAATCTAGAATGATTGTCTTTGTGATGAATAAAATTGAAATTTTAAATGTTCTCCATAGTGGGCCCCACAAAAGTTGCACTCGTTTTACATGGCTTTTTCCTTATTTCTGCCCACTTTGGGTGGATGAGAAAAGTGGGCCTGGATGGACGCTCATTTTCTCAATATTCTTTTCTTTTCTTTCCTATAATTCCAATTAAACAAAGGAAATTTTTTTGTCAGTACAATTTATTATAAATAATCAAATTCCTTTTGTCATATTCATAATGATAATATAATAATAATAATAATAATAATAATAATAATAATAATAATAATAATAATAATCAGAACTAATGCTTTGTTTGGGAAGGGGGGAAGAAAAGAAAAAAAAAAAAAATTGTGTTGACATGACGGTTTCTCTTGTTTGGTTAGCATTATAGGAAACAAAAGAAGAGAAAATAGGAGAAATGAGCATCCATTCGAGCCCACTTTTCTCAGAGAAAACCAAATAAAAAGAGTGCAACTTTTGGGGACCCACCACTAATAATATTTAAAATTCCAATTTTGTTTATCACCAAAACAAACATTCTGAATTTTATTGGAGTATTTAGATAAAAATATATATCTAATTTAAATTTATTATATTATTTTCTTTTCTCTTCCCTCACTCCTTCCAAACGTGTAAAAGAGATTTTGTCTTCCTCCACTCTCTTATCTTCTTTTCTTTGCCCCTCAATTACAACCAAACACACAATAAATATTTGTGAGAAAAATCAAATGCTTTTTGTTGTATTCAAAATAATAAAATGTATATGAAATATAATAACAGACTTAACTGTAATCCTTCAAACTGGGTTTCAGTTAGCTCAATTGGTAAAGTCTAGTATTGTCGAATAAGAGATTTGTGACTTGATCCTCACCTACACCAAAAACTAATTGGTGTTTTAGTCTGATGATAATGAGCAATCATTAGGAGCTGACACCATAGGAATATGGTACGTAACGAGTAATTTTGAATTACATTTTTTCATAACAAAAAAGTGTGTGAACAAAGAATTTTTTTTATTTTTTTTATTTTCAAAGAAGTGACAATGAAAATAATCCAACCTATTAAAGAAATTTTTGGAATTTTTGTTAGAAAATATATTTACATGCTTATGTAAATTACTTTATACACAACACTGCTTAATTACCGAGATTGTAAGGTGGTTTTAGTAAGAGCATATATACATATTATTGCTCTCATACTTGGGAACAAGTTGTAAAGTTATTTAAAATATGATTTTTATATTAATTAAACTTATCACACAAAGAATATAAGGGTAATTCTCAACCAAAATTAATAACTCATTTTTAAGGATAATTCTCATCCACTTGTTGAGTGTTCACAAGTACCAGATGAAGTTAAATATTTAATATTTTGCACTCGTCTTTTGTTTGGAGACCCCATGAATTTTAAATATCAGATGAGGACCCCCATAAAATTTATAGTTATGCATTCCATAATTCACAATCTAAATTATTGTTACGACATATGTGATTCAATGTTAGGAACATATGTCACTATTTTATGTAATTGACTAATCCTTTGACAAAACGCACTTTACTTGTAATTGGGTAGATCTAGGATGTGCTTAATACTTCAAAGAGTAAAATTTCAAGTTTAAGTGTTAAAGCCATGCAAGTCTGTCCAAGATTCAAGTGTGAAAGTGCTGGATTTTAAAGCTCGGTAGCTAGCTCAACAACTAGCATCTATCGAGGTTTAAAAGTTGTTTCAGCCCGTGGCTCAACGGCTAGCTCGATAGATAGCTATCTATCGAGATTAATGAAATTCAGATTTTCTGTTCTGTTTTTCATCCAATTTGTGGGTATGTGTTTGGACTTTCTTTTCTCACAACCCTAAACATATATAAAGATTATTTTTAGGGCTATCAAAGGTGACACAAGTTACACAAGTGTAGAGCAAAGTCTTGTTCATGCAAATTGTGACCGGAGACAGAATTTGCCCTAGTTCATATATCTCTTAAAGAAGCTGCTGTGTTTGTACACCGTAGGGTTTTGTGAACAATGAGATTCTTGATCTTCATCGTGTGATAAACTGAAGAACTTTGCAGCCAACATCCTTCTCAAGTTGGTGATTAAGTCGCATACTGGGATCCGCGCAATTGATTAGTCGCGTACTGAGAGCTGTACATTGAAAAAGAGAGATTGTTACTCCAGAACAAGTCCAATTGGGTATTGGGATAAGGGTTCAATTGTAGGTTGGTATAAAGTACTGGGATTCATTTAATTGTAACCGCTTGTTTTGATAATAGTGGATTCTCGGGAGTGGTGACCTTAAATTCACCCGGTAGAGTTTTTGCCGTATAGGTTTTTTCCATTCGTAAACAAATCACCGTGTCAATTTAATGTCCGCTGCATTTAGTTTAATTGATGATTTGTTTGTGCTACCACGCGTATTGTATGTTAATTGAATTAATTAATTAGCTTGGTTAATTAATTTTTTAATTCATCACAAGGGGTCAATACATTCTTGGCCTATCAATTATGACTATTTTTGTTTTTCTTATTCTAACAAGAAAAAGAGAATAGAAACTAGTATCATGATTATGTCTTTTCTTGACAAAGGCTATCGTTTCATAATCACATTTGAAATGTAATTAAGAGTACAATCTGAGAGCAACAAAAGTAAAGAAAAATGAAAATAATAGAAAAAAAAAAAAAATTTGTCAAGTGCTCTATTTCTCTCTTCCACAAGTCTCTAGAAACAAGTTTCATGATTTCGTGAAAGATTTTTCTCCTAACTAGTTTGGGAAGAAACCATATATTCCAACTCCTCCTATATATTTTTATTGGATGTGAATTTTGAAAATCTAACTGTTGGAATGCGTATTTTTATTATATCCTTCATACTTGCAAAATTTCAATTACATTGAATATCAATAGCTATTTCATCAATAAAATGTTTAAATTTAAAATTTTTGTGATCTAAAATTATGCATAAAAATAAGTTTATTGATCGAATAATAAATAACATCTAAATTGAATGAAATATGACATATGTGTTAAGAACATAAAAAACATGTAATACAACGGTTAGATTTTCAAAATTCATATCCAATAAAAAGATATAAGAGGAGTTTGGAGGATTTTTATCTAAACTAGTTTGGAGAAAACATTGTCCATTTGTCTTTGTCTTACAAAATCTACCACTCTATAATGGCATTTGAAGGCAGGGTTATAATTGGGAAAAAAAAAAACTTGATTTTGTGTGTGTTTACTTTAATTAGGTCTCATGGGTTTATGTTTGTCTTCGTCATATGTGTCTGTCAAATAGTGAATCCTATAATATTTTGGGTTTTTATTTATATTATTTATTTATTTTGGTCTCATATTTGATATATTGTTTTATATTATGTATGGTGTTGGGGGGGGATCCTATAATATTTTGGGTTTTTATTTATATTATTTATTTATTTTGGTCTCATATTTGATATATTGTTTTATATTATGTATGGTGTTGGGGGGGGGGGGGGGCTTGACGAAGGAATATTACCAAATAGATCCGACCCGAGGAGAATGTGGGCCCAACTGCTCATCAATTCTGGCCTAGCACAATGACTATAACTAAGAAATTGAAGCCAAGGAAGTGGCCCGCCCGAGAAGTGAACACTTCTCGGAAGACTAGAGATACACCACTTGGGCCAGAAGACTAAAGTCCGTGGAAAGAAGTTTGCCAATTTAAGCCATGGTGGTTTGAAGATGCAATCAGTACTTGGTTGCAGATGTGGACTCAACAAAATAAGTTTCGAGTAGGAGCTTGGGGGCTTTAGTACAAGATTGCAATAGTACTTGGATGGTTGTGTGGGTCAATTTCTACTGCAACTATAGATTCTTAGTGGATCGTTTTAGTGGCTAGCTGCGGAAATGTTTTTTTTGGCCGAATTCTCGAGTTTTCCTCTTTGATAACACATCCGATATATCTAAGATTTGCTTCTCTGATTTATTTATTTTTTGATAATTGTTCCTTTAATTTGCTCATGTTAAGTTGTATTTTATTTGTATTTTTATTGACTTTACTTTTTGTCAAATTTGATTATAATTTAGGCTTAATTTCTTATATTTGTGGGCTATTTTTGTAATTGGGTTGGGTTGGATTTAGAAGTTCAATGTAGTGTTGCCGGAACTGCATTTTTGCAGAATACATTGGCATTTACGAAATAGGTACATGACAGGTTTTATAAAGCAGTTGGGATTGAAATTCGCAGCTCATGCAAATTTCCCTGAACTTGAGAGGAAATTCTATTATTTAGATCACCTGCTGTACCTTTCCCCCTCCCACTATAAATATCCTCATTTCCCACAAATTTTACCCTAAGGACCCACCTAGGAGTTGAGAGAATTTTATCTACTGTTGAGAGAGCCAAACACTGTTAGTTCTCTACACTCTTCCCACTCTCCATAGCCAAATCTTTGAGAGAAGATTAGAAAGTGTTGTTTGGACCCTTGGGAAGCATTGGAGCTTGCCAAATTTAGCCATGGTGGCTTGAAGATGCAACCAGTACTGTTTTGTTCCAGAGCTGGTGCCAAAGTTAAGGAAAGGACTCGGTGTAGTCAATTGCAAGCAGAAGCTTAGAGGGTTTGAGTAAAAGATTACAACATTACTTGATGGTAGTGTAAGTCAATTTGTATTGCAACTATCTATACTTAGTGGATCCTTTCGATGGCTGGCCGTAGAGAGGTTTTTCAACCTGGTTCTCATATTTTTTTTTCCTTCTTCAATAACACATTTGGTGTTATCTTGGGTGTGCTTCTCTTATTTATTGCTTATTGTTCTTTTAATTTGCTAAATATGCTTATCCATGCAATGTTTGTTGTAAAATGCTTAGTTCAATTGGCTAAATACTTAAACTTGTCTTTAATTGTTACTTTAGTCTGAAATTGAATTAGCCGTAAAATTTGAAGTTTGGGGACTTAATTATTACCTAGGTCATTAAATAAATTTCGCAGCTTATCTAGTTTATCCATGCAATGCCTATCATCCATGCTTAGTTCAATTGGCTAATCACTTATCTTTGAGTCTAATTGTTAGTTTAGCTTAAAATTAACTTAGCTGTAAAATTGAAGTTTGGGGTCTAAATAATTGCCTAGTTTAAATAGGCAATTTCTCAAGTATCATCATGCTTTAAAATGTGAATTATGTATTCATTGTTTGATAAAGGCATAATGGAATTAATGTTAGACTAAAAATTTCTTGTCACGGATTCGCAGAAAGCATGTTACTTACTCCTATATATTTTATACATTTTCTATACATTTTTTTTTTAATGTAAGGGTAAAGATATACTCCAATTCATTGAATGCTATTATGAATGTTTATTTCTTCAGTGTATCCAAATTTGTGGATCACATCTTCCATGCATGGGGAAGCATGAATTATATATGGTATTTTATTAAATTCTAGTTACCAAATTAGTAACAAGCTAGATTACATAAAACGCTTGGAGAACAATGAGAGAGTCTAGACTCTAGAGCATTTATGAGGAAATGGTACATGAATACTATAAATACAATCCTTTATCCTAACAAGTCCAATATATCAAACAGATCATCAAGAATGACTTTCAAACCAGTTTGTTCACATGGGGAAGAAAAACAAGATGATGATACGCCATATTTCTTTGTTAACACTGTGCATGCCGTGAAAAAAATAAGGGATCATTACATGGAATTATTTCCAGGCGTAAACATTAGGTTCATAGTTGGTACAAATCTTTCTGGTTCGAGTTACATGAGTGCTGTCGACAATATCAAACATGGAAATAGAGAATTTAACAGAAGGGATTTCATTTTGAATGGTCGAATAATGCCACCCTACGATCCCCCGCCAACAAGGCCTATTCGAAATCTTGAACCATTCATAAATGGATGGATTGAGGAAGGTGAAACTATCATAATTCCCGAAGATGTGCCTCGCCCTATGTATGATCGAATAGTAAAACGTGCAGAAGAAGAAAGTGTTTTTGTTGGTGGTGTTTATAGGGATTGGTGGAATATCCATATACCGTCAGTCCATCGTTAAATCCGTAATTATATAATGTATTATGTCTATGACTAGTATTGATTTTCCTATATTTCCATGGAATTAGAATGTTTCAGGAACTACAAAGTTAATTATTGTTATATGGTTTACTATAATAAGTGTTTATGGCATTGGGCTTGAATAAAAAAAATTTATGATTTGGAATTTATGCTTCGGTTAAGTTTTGTGATTAAAAAATGGTGACATGTACATGTGTTGCTAGATCTTATATATCTCAGTGGACCATTTTTTTTTTTTTTTGAGTTGTTTAATTTGTTAATTTCCAGCTATCAAACACATTTACAATTTGATAAACCATAATTTCAAATTTCTTGATTTTCCTTTGATAGAAAACATCTTCTGATAAATCATTTTGAAATTTAAATATTTTATTGATGAAATAGTTATTGATATTTGATCTTATTTAAATTTTGCAAGTATGAAGAATATAATAAAAATATGCAATCCAACACTTAGATTTTCAAAATTCATATCCAATAAAAATATATAGGAAGAGTTTAAATGGGTTATGCCCATACTAGTTTGGAGAAAAATCTTTCACGAAATCATGAAACTTATTTTTAGAGACTTGTGGGAGAGAGAAATAGAGCACTTGACAAGTTTTTTTGTTTTTGTTTTTCTTTTTTCTTTCCTTTTTGTTGCTCTCAGATTGTAGTCTTAATTACATTTCAAATGTGATTATGGAATGGTAGCCTTTGTCAAGAAAAGACATAATCATGATATTAGTTTCTATTCTCTTTTTCTTATTAGAAAAAGAAAAAGAAAAAGAATCATAATTTAGATTATGAATTATGGAATGCATGACTTTAAATTTAAATTTCATGGGATCCTCACCTGATTTTTGAATTTCATGGGGTCCCCTAACAAGAGACGAAATAATAAATAATTAACTTCATGTGATACTTGTGAACACTCAACAAGTGGATGAGAATTATCCTTTAAAATGTGTTATTTTGGTTGAGAATCACCCTTGTATTCTTTGTGTGATAAGTTTAATTAATATAAAAATCATATTTTAAATAACTTTACAACTTGTTCCCAAGTATGAGATCATATTAATATGTATATATGCTCTTACTAAAACCACCTTACAATCTCTGTAATTAAGCAATGTTGTGTATAAAGTAATTCACATAAGCATGTAAATATATATTCTGACGGAAATTCCAAGAATTTCTTTAATGGGCTGGATTATTTTCAGTCTCTTTTTTTGAAAATAAAAAATAAAAAATTCTTTGTTCACACTTTTTTTTGTTTTGAAAAAAATGTAATTCAAAATTACTCATTACATATCATATTTCTACGGCATCTGTTTTTTTTATAATTGTTCTTTATTATCAAATCAAAACACAAATTAGTTTTTTGTGTAGATGAGGATCGAATCTCAGATCTCTTATTCGATGATACTAAATTTGACCAATTGAGTTAACTGGAATCCAGTTCTAGGGATGATTGTTAAGTTTGTTATTATATTTCATATACATTTGGTTCTATTATTATTATTATTTTGAATGCAACAGAAAGTGTTTGATTTTTCTCACAAACATTTACATTGTGTTTGGTTGTAATTGAGGGAGAGATAGAAGAAGATAAGAGAGTGAAGGAAGAGAAAATCTCTTTTACATGTTTGGAAGGAGTGAGGGAAGAGAAAATAAAAGAAAATAATATATTTAAATTAGATACATGTTTTTACCTAAATACCCCAATAAAATCCAGAATGCTTGTTTTGGTGATGGACAAATTGAAATTTTAAATGTTATTAGTGGTAGGCCTCAAAAGTTGCACTCTTTTTATTTTGGCTTTCTTTGAGAAAAATGGGCCTCAAAAAGTTGCACTCTTTTTATTTGACTTTCTCTTAGAAAAGTGGGCCTGAATGGATGCTCATTTCTCCAATTTTCTCTTCTTTTCTTTCCTATAATGCTAACCAAAAAAGAGAAATTGTCATGTCAACACAATTTCCTTTCTTTTCTCATTTCTTCCTCCCTTCCCAAACAAAGCATTAATTCTGATTCTTATCATTATTGTTGTTGTTGTTGTTATTATAGGTACTATATTATTATTATGATCATACGAATATGACAAAAGACATTTGATTATTTATAATAAATTGTGCTAACATGATAGTTTCCTTTGTTTAATTGGTATTATAAGAAATAAATGAGGAGAAGATCGAAAGAATGAGCATCCATTTGAGCCCACTTTTCTCATTTGCCCAAATTGGACAAAAATGATGAAAAAACTATATAAAATGAGTGTAACTTTTGGAGGCCCACTACGAAGAACGTTTAAAATTTCAATTTTATCCATCACAAAATCAAACCTTATGGATTTTATTGGGTTATTTAAGTAAAAATATATATTAAATTTAAATATATTACTTTATTTTATTTTATTTTCTCTCCCCACACCCTTTTCAAACGTGTAAGAGGGATGCGTTTTCTATTTCATTTCTTTTCCTTTCTCTTCCTTCACTCTCTTCTCTCAGTTTTTCTTCCCCTCAGTTACAACCAAACACACTATTAGTTTCTCTTCATTTCTAGTTTCAATTTTAGGCTTCAAAATAGGGATTTGATTTGGGCTAATAACCGTTTACCTTTGTCTTTGGTCCTTTCTGCCTCAGAGTGAAGCGGATCAAGTAGCTGCTTGGTGACAATGTTGGAGCCTATGCACAAGAGCCTTAACAATAATGAAGGCCTGCAAAGGGGCCATGAAAGAAGAGGCATCCCATAGCTATTTCCAGCTACCAAACACATTTATAATTTGATAAACCATAATTTCAAATTTCTTGATTTTCATTTGATAGAAAACATCTTATGATAAATCAAAATCTATTAAAAAAAAATCGTATTTTCAATGGAATGAGAAATTCATGATAATTAATTTCGAACTTCACAAGTAACTACTGTACCATTTGGGCAAAATGCATTTGAAGTATGATTCAAGGGTGTTAAAGAATTGTGGTTGTAGAGAGAGAATAATAAAATTACACCTGTTATTCATATATGTAAATGTAGAAGTTGGTTTAAGTTATTCAATCCAAAGTTTCAAACATTCAAACTTAATGAAAACATCTTTCTAAAAAAATAAAAAATAGTTTCCATGGAGCAGGGGTGCCTTGCTATTTGCTAATATGCTAAAATTGTAGCACATTATCTATACTATTAATAACTTAAACTAATTATATTTACATGAACTTAGTTTGCATAACAAGTGCCAATGCATAGTGGGATCAATTTGGTCTAAGACATAGGGATAAGATGGATGGATAGTTGAGCTATCTAATCTCTCTTCCTCTCTAAGTTAGGTTCTTACGAAGCACTTATTTAACATAAGGAATACATTATATAATCTATTAAATTACGTACTTTTTTTCCTGAATATTACATTACATACATTTATATATGTATTTATGTGTTCATACATGTAAATAGGCATTTTCCATGAACATTTTTTTTGATAAATAATAAAATTTCAGATTATAAAGTATTTTCCATGAACATGGTAGCAGTAACGTATTAAATAGTAAGTTTGATGCTAACACAAAGGAATTTCACAGAAAAGCACTTTTGATTTTCTATTATATACCCCCTTGTTTCTTACTAAAATAAAGTTCACTTGTTATAAATACAATAGAATTTCAACTTATAGAATATAGTGTCCCTGATGGAATTGAATTTATATCTATAATACTGCACCATTATTTTATTATTATTATTATTTTTTATAAGTATTAAGTTTTATTAATGGAAAGGATCTACCTCAAGTGTGCATGAAGTATTGCTAAAAATTACAAAGAAAGAGATTTGCAAAAAAAAGAATCAACGAATTCTAAGATTTAATTAATCTCACTAGGACACAACACACGAGACCATTCAACCATACAAATAATGATCTTATGAACAATTATTATGGCCAAACAACGGAGCCTCCCACATCTTCAAAAGCTTGATGATTCCTCTCTCCATGATGTCCACAAAAGGCTTAAGGAAGAAAAATCAAAATAAAGGGAGAGTGTTTACCGAATTAATTCCTCCAAGGATTAAAAATGCTCTTGGGCATGGTCCCAAATATATATATAAAACAATCTCCATGCAATCTTAATGATGTTCAATTTAGAAATAACACTTATAGTTCATAAAGTAAAGCATAATCATTTAACAAAAACACAAGATAAATGAGGTCAAAATGAAGGAAACAATTTTAAGACCCTTAACAGAAAAAAAAAAGATCTAAATGCTTGGCCATCTTTTATATTTTTAAAACAATAGGTTGAACATAATCCTAACTTATGTTGCATGAATTTGCATACACTGACCAAAAAAACTTGCATACAAGCATCTAGTTAGTGTTTGTGAAATTGTTAGTTCATTCATTTGAAGGTCGTTGGATTTTCTAGGGTAGATTGAATTCAAGGTCATTTTGAAAGACAAAGGCTTGTGTACTTTTGTTGGTGATAAATTAATAACATGGTAAAACAAGAAGTAGAATATCGTGACTTGGTATAGCGTCAAAGCTGATTATAGGGCTATGGCTCATACAACATGCAAAATGTTATGGCTGAATATCTTATAAGAAATTGGGATTTTCTATTGATAAGCTTTTGAAGATGTTTTGTGATTATCAAGTTATTATGTATATTGCTAGTAATCCTGTGTTTCATGAGACCATAAAGCAAATCGAGGTGGACTGACTTTAATTGAGATATGGTATGTGAAACAAGTTGTTACTTCCTTTGTCAAGTCTTGGGATCAATTAGGAGACGTATTTACTAAGGAGCTTAGTAAGATGGGCAAGATAGATACCTACGCTCCAGCTTGGGGAAAGTGTTATGGATATTATATATAAGGGAAAACTTGTAATAATATAGTTACTAATACACATCAAAAGAAAAACCAGCCAGTCTAGGATTGAGCTCTCACAATCTTTTCATATTCTCTCTCTAGCTGTCAGCACCACAATACATAGAATCAATCCTCGCCTGCCTGCTGAAAATTGAGTACGAAAAGATGAAATATCATCTGGTCTCTACCTTTGTCAACTTGATACTTGCAATTCTGTGGGGGAGAAAATAAACTTGCATTCCCAATATTAAATTAATTTGCACTAGTATAGAAATCTCAGCAACAATCATGATTGTTTCAAAATATTTATATATCAACTTTTAAGTTTATTAATATGCATACCTTTTTCTAATCCCACAGATGCTCTCAAGAAGTTCCTGAGTTTGCTGCACCTTTGAATTTTTTGGTGTCTCTTTGCTATCTAGTACCAAGGTTGAGACCCTCAAGATGGTGACAAGTTCTGCTTCAATTTTGCTAAGCTCTTGATCTATATGTTCCAAGAATTCATCATAAGAAGATATTCCACTCAAGCCATGGATTAGGTCATTATCATTCCAAATGCCAACACTCAAAGAAGCTTGAATATCCTCTGGCTCCTTACCAACAGGTAGACTTTCTTCGGGATTTTTTAGAAAATAACTACAAAACCCAAACAATATCATTAGTTAGGAAACGTTTCAAACTAATTTGGATTCTAGCAATTCGAGTTCAGAGGACTCGATTTGTGGTTTGTTAGGTCGGCCAGAAATCGAGTCCATTGGACTCGGTTTCTAAGCATAGAAACCGAGTTTGTTGGACTCGGTTTCTAAGCAAAGAAATCAAGTCTACTGGACTCGATTTTCATTCATGGAAACCGAGCCCAATGGACTCGATTTAGCAACGCAGTGGTGAGAATTTCCAGCAACCCAGAGAGTTCAAAAACGAAGAAGAAAGAAGCAACAAATGAACCCAGGCGCCGATTCTGACCAAACCCAGCCGGCAAAAGCTTCAGGCGATGCAAAACGCCTCATCGGACGTGTCTCGCCGCCGCGACGATGCAAAAACGATGAAACCCAGGCATCGATCTGACCAAACCCAAGCAGCGAAAGCTTCAGGCGATGCAAAACGCAGAGAGACATGTCCGATCGGCAACTGGGTTTCATCGTTTTTGCATCGTCGCGGCGGCGAGACACGTCCGATGAGGTGTTTTGCATCGCCTGAAGCTTTCGTCGGCTGGGTTTGGTTAGATCGACGCCTGGGTTTCATCGTTTTTGCATCGTCGCGGCGGCGAGACACGTCCGATGAGGCGTTTTGCATCGCCTGAAGCTTTCGTCGGCTGGGTTTGGTCAGATCGACGCCTGGGTTCATTTGTTGCTTCTTTCTTCTTCGTTTTTGAACTCTCTGGGTTGCTGGAAATTCTCACCACTGCGTTGCTAAATCGAGTCCATTGGGCTCGGTTTCCATGAACAAAAATCGAGTCCAGTAGACTCGATTTCTTTGCTTAGAAACCGAGTCCAACGAACTCGGTTTCTATGCTTAGAAACCGAGTCCAATGGACTCGATTTCTGGCCAGTCTAACAAACACAAATCGAGTCCTCTGAACTCGAATTGCTAGAATCCAAATTAGTTTGAAACGTTTCCTAACTAATGATATTGTTTGGGTTTTGTAGTTATTTTTTTAAAAATCCCACTTTCTTCAATCTCTGAACAAAGGTGCAAATCTTGTTGGCCATCAAGGTCCAGCACATGAGGCTCAACTTCTATGTTCTCATTCAGATCTTCTTTATTTTCCTGCTTTGGCGTAATAATCCAAACAGGACTGGGTGCATTTTCATTGCTGACTTCAAGATCCAAAGCAACATTCCCAACCAGCTGACTTTCTTTCAGAGATATGGCCTGAAACCAAATTAGGCTTCTTCTGATAATATGGTTGGCTGAAAGAATTTGTTCTTGAATGAGATTTTGCAAAGATGTGAAATTTGAAAATAAAATAAATCCAGTGACATGAAAAGAAACACATTTAAAATTAATCATAAGAAGCTTTTACACATTGATTAAAATGGTAGAGATCTTTCAGGCCATAATAAGACATATATGTAAATTATATAGAGAATCTTATCTGGTTGAACAATCATGTACAAGATATATACAAAACAAATTTATTTAATAAAATCCACCATTTATTTACATAAGCCCAATATCTGTCTTAAACTAATTATATCTACATGAACTTAGTTTGCATAACAAGTGCCGATGCATAGTGGGATCAATTTAGTCTAAGACATAGGGATAAGGTGGATGGATAGTTGAGCCATCTAATCTCTCTTCCTCTCTAAGCTAGGGTCTTACAAAGCACTTATTTAACATAGCATGTGTGACATGGTGTCGGCAGCCAAACTCTATGCTTTTATGATAACCCCTGTGGCAGCTCTTGCTACAAGAACAGGGTTTATTTGGATAAATAAAAAAACTATAACACATGAGGCCTAGTGTCAGATAGAAACTCGGGAAAAGCTTTTATACACTAAGAAAAATCATATCTAATTCACACTATTAACTGCTATATACTGGCTAAGTATTTTTGTAAATGTCCACCAGCTCTCTCTGTCAAAACAAACATAAAAAATTCAGATTGTTCTCTCTGAAAAAGAGTCACATTTTGATGCATCCAAACTTATATAACCTTAAATTCCATAATTTTCCTCTAATTTTTATTTAATTTGAGAAAGAGAATAGCGGACTAGTAGCATGGATGGTAAGTTAAGTACAGAAAATATGATCTCAAAAAGATGTCCCATTTTCCTCACTGGCACCATATTGGACACATTCTATCCCCCTCCCCTTCTCCCCCTAAACTGCTATGTAAAATGCTTTTGATAGCCTCAATTTCAAAGGAAATCCGAGCATGCATGAGCTAATTCAAATAATATGTTACAACTAAATTTCTCTGAACTCTATAATAGATAATGTAATATATTAAAACAGGAACTAAGACCATTAAACATGACAAGGACAACCTCCTTTCAAAAACCATAAACTGGGTCGAAAGTTATCAAGAGCCTCCAACACTCCATATGGCAGACATCTATTTCCCAAAGCATGAAGGAAGAATAAGAAAAGACACGCACTGTATCACTTGCACGCTCTATGCATAAGTTACAGTAACTTTCATGATCATTCTTGCAATAGCTTATCATGCATAGCTGCCTCAAGATATAATCCCTAATCCTAATTGATTCTAGGTTCCACCACCTCAAATTGCTTTTCAATTAGCCTAGCTAGCTAGTGGTTTTCAACTGGCTGTTATGTTAGTTGTAGTGCACCTTCCCTCCTTTATTATATTCACTGCCTGATAGGCATAACATATAACACAACTAGCAACACAATCTCACTTGCAGGGTTGGAGCATGCCATGTTGGGGGGGGGGGGGGGGGGGTGTTGTTGTGGTGGAACTATTATGAAAATTTGATGTGACTCAGCTTGCTACTTAAAATATAGATATTAAAAAGTCCAGGAAGTTCCTCAGTTGAATCCAACATGAAAGTAATGCTTTTCTAATAATTAACACTTTATTCTACCTTGTTAAGCTTTGTGGAAAGCTCATCAAGCAATTCAATGCAGCTCTTTGACTTCTCCAAAGCTTGCTTAACCTTCTTCTTCTGAAAAAGTAGTTCTCTCGCATCATTTTCCTTCCCAGTTTGGACACTAATAGCTGCTTGTCGTTGAATCTTCTCAGCTGCTTCTGACAATCGCAGAAGCCTCAATCTTGCACTGTTTGCTGAAAATCAATGATGACAAAGTGTTCTAAAATGATGTCACCAATTATATGCAGTATGCTTTTCATATATTTGGCACTAAAAGCAATGGAGTATTTTTCAATTGTCAAATATCAAACATAAGCAATTGAATGGAGTAGATAAATTCTTTGATATCTAAACAATGCCTGAAGAGCTCGCCAACAAATATAAAAAAATTATAAACCATAAATTCATAAAAGTAATGGAAAGAAAATTTGTCATTCAGATATCCAACATTAAGTTCCTCTTACGTCTAAATTCACACTGAAACAACCAATAATTTAGACAAGTTTAGGTTTGATTTTGCATTCAGAAAAAAATGAAAAGCAGTATAATTCCCTAGGGACACAATACTACAAGAAACCAAGACTAGTGCTCAATATGCATCAAATAAAAATCACTGCAAAGACATCCCCCAGTCTAGCATGAACACTACAATCAATCTTATTACCATATTTCAAGTTCACAACCAAAATTACTAATCACATGTGTACAAAAAAAGAAAAAACACTTATCTCCTTCAGTAAAAAAAAGTGGTGCAATATATGTGAAAGTGTGTATAGGCATTTGGTGTACAAACATCCAACAAAACATAGCATTATTTGGTTGGCCAGAAAATTTGGTTTAATTGTAACTGTATGATCAGAAAAGTTAATTATTTTGAAATAGGATTGGATATGTAAGAATACTACATTGTGCCATAGTGAGGGAGATGGGTCGCTGGCGCAATTCTATTTAAAGTACATAGGTTTATGCCTAGCGATGATTTTGGAGTTTTAGCAAGCTATAAAGGAAGATTCGATTGTCATGTATCATGATAGTAGTAGCACTGGACTGCCTTTGTCAAATGCGGATGTTCTGGCAAAAGAGAAAAAACTACAGTTTGAACATTGTGTAGCTCAACCTGAACTAGTTAAAGTCAATGCTCTTAATATCACTCTATGGTTTCATGAATGCTGTGGCAGCATCCAGTGCCATTCACTATCAGAATATTCGTCTTCTAAATTTTAGAATGTAATTTCTTGGAGGATACTGGGTGCACATGCTGTGTACTTTTTCTATTGTTTCTTAATAAAATCTCTATTACTTAGATTTCTTTATAAAAAATCCTTAAATGTCTAAAGAAAATTTACGTTTTTCTTTTATTAAAGGCCATACAGAACACCTGCTTCTACCATTTCAAGAACTGGAGCCAATCATCCTCAAAAAAAATCCATCAAAGAAATTATCCCTTTTTTTCTGTAGAGGCCAAAGGTTCTGATTGATTTACCCAGTAAAAGTGTAAAAATATGCAAAATTTACTGTACAAATGTCATTAACTTTAAAATTCATTTTGGGTTACAAACCCATCAACCCAATCCATCATCTCTAAAAAGTCATAAGCCTGTTCATGAGCAATTCATGTGATCATAATTTCAATACTATTACTTTCTAATGAAAGATTTTATATATTGGCTATATGATATACCAAGTCATTGTTCCAATTCAACTGGCCAAACAATTATCTGGGAAACACATAATTATCAAAGAAGAGATAAACTATGACAAAATATATCCTATAAATGATTTTGCATTGAAAAGGCAAATGGGTATGGCTAATTATCAACAGAATTATCAAAGAGAGCAAACGGGTATGGTTAATTATTATCAAATGGGTACATGTATTATCATACCTTTGGCTCTGGTTCTTGCTGCCTCAGAGTGAAGCTGATCAAGCTGGGCACGTAGCTGCTCTGTGTTAATGTTGGAGCTTAAGCACATGGGCCTTAATAATAATGGAGGCCTGCAAGTGCAAGGGACAGCCATGCCAATGCCTGCAGCTGAGTTCAATATCATAGTATTTCCTTCTTACTCTCTCTTTTTCGTATCTATAAAAGAGAACAAAGGGGGCCACGAAGCCCAGCGTTTTACTTTACTCCTATCCCGCATCTGACCTGATCAATTGATTTATTTGACTACAAATTCAACTAGTCGCTAACCCGTGCGATGTACGGGATAGTTAAACAAAATTTATACGCATTCACTTTTATTAGTACAATCATTTAAAAATAATTCTAACTAATACCCAAATGTAAGAGACACATTGACTTACTATTTAAAGTAGCCTTCTGAAGAATTTACATATATTGTGCAACTGAGCCTTAATTTCTTATCAACAATAAAAACATGGAAATTCAAAACATGGAAAGAAAATAAAAATTACAACAATTAATTCCATTATCTTTCATGCTATACTTTGTAATTGTACGGAATTAAGTCAACTCAATTTAAGTAGTTGTAATAAAATTGGCTTCTACTATTCTATATTCTATATTCTATAGAGATATGAATATATTGGATTTCTCAAACAATTACCGGTATTGTAATAAAATGATTTATTATTGAAAATAAGAAACAAAGAAAATCTGTCTATAGCTTAAGAAACACAATATACTAAAATTAAAGAGATAAAATTTTTGGAGGACAAAATATTATAGATAATTTTAGAAACAGATTATACATTTAAAAGGGTTAATAATTTATAGCACTTACCCCCCACTATTAGTATACAGACACCAAGTGTGGTTGTCGTAACCCTTTGAAAGAACCTTCCCCAAATGGATCCTATAAAAAAAAAAAACACTCAATTAACAAAATTGATCCAAAATGGTCTAAAAAGCACACAAAATCAATTCAAAAAACAAAAATATGAGACAAAGTAATTACTTTCCACTGCCAATGAAATCGTCTTTTGTATTGCTGTTCCAAATTGCAACACTTATCTTTCTAAGGCCTTCAATTAACGAAAACACAAACTTCTCTTGGAATACCGGAGTATTATGACCATTTATACAAAAAAAAAAAAAAAATCAGCATAACTTACTATTACTCTATATAAGAGTCAAAAATATAAAGAGAAATTAAAAGGGTTGAATTTTTACGTTTGGAGAGAGAAAGTTTGCAAATAAGAAACAAAGAAAATCTGTCTATAGCTTAAAAAACACAATATACTAAAATTAAAGAGATAAAATTTTTGGAGGACAAAATATTATAGATAATTTAGAAACAGATTATACACTTAAAATGGTTAGTAATTTATAGCACTTACCCCTGCTATTAGTATACAGACACCAAGTGCGGTCGTCGTAACCCTTTGAAAGAACCTTCCCTAATTGGACCCTATCAAAAAAAAAAAAAAAAAAAAAAACCCAATTAACAAAATTGATCCAAAAGGGTCTAAAAAGCACACAAAATCAATTCAAAAAACAAAAATATGAGACAAAGTAATTACTTTCCACTGCCAATGAAATCGTCTTTTGTATTGTTGTTCTAAATTGCAACACTTATCTTTCTAAGGCCTTCAATTAACGAAAACACAAACTTCTCTTGGAATACTGGAGTATTATGACCATTTATACCAAAAAAAAAAAAAATCAACATAACTCACTATTACTCTATATAAGCCTCAAAAATATAAAGAGAAATTAAAGGGGTTGAATTTTTACGTTTGGAGAGAGATAGTTTGCAGAAACTGTGACTTTATATTTCTTAACTTGAGAGAGGAGTAAGGTTGCTAGGGTTTTGAGGTATTATAATGTTTTTATTTTTATTTTTTATTTTTTAAATATTGTGCTGACGTGGAAAGTTGTGGTGCCAGTAGAGGCAACTTGAGAGAGGGGTAAGGTTGCTAGGGTTTTGAGGTGTTATAATATTTTTATTTTTATTTTTTATTTTTTAAATATTGTGCTGACGTAGAAAATTGTGGTGCCAGCAGAGGCTTCGGTTTTAT
The DNA here is from genome assembly GCF_001633185.2 of Quercus lobata. Taxonomy (NCBI): domain Eukaryota; kingdom Viridiplantae; phylum Streptophyta; class Magnoliopsida; order Fagales; family Fagaceae; genus Quercus; species Quercus lobata. The sequence continues at coordinate 44,523,790 of NC_044911.1, read as the reverse complement.
ATATATATATATATATATAGATTAATTAATTTTTTTTTTCTTTTTTACATTGTTATATATTTTAAAAATCTAAATTTTTTACGTTCTTAAGAAATATTAAATTTTGTGTTAATTGAAAATTACGTACTATTTAATCTATAAACTTATTTTTTTATATAATTTTATATAAAAAAATTTAAAATTTAAATATTTAATTAATAATACAACTATTTTTTTTTTTTAATTTTGTAAGCATGGAGGAAGAAAAAAAAAATCTAATGATGGATTTGTTAAAAATCATATCCAATAAAAAAAAATATTTCGTAGAGTTGTAGCGAAACTTTATTCTACAATTTAGGGTTTTTTTTTTTAGCTATCCATGAATGCCAAATCTTCCACATAATCTTCTCCCTTCTTCGGATAGCAGTACAGTCCTTTCTTCATAAACAACATACTCTCTCTACAACTACGATTCTTTAACACCCTTGAACCATCACTAAGATATCAATAAAATAATAAAAATCCAATGGTAACAATAATAGTAAACTAATACAGGCTCAACCTTAAAACTTTCGAATTAGTGGAAAAAATTTGAGTGTAATTGGAGGAAAATAGTGTGATCAATTGGGTCAAGTTCTCTTGTTGATCACTAGCTTAGAAAGATGTGTGACTCCTTTATGAGAGCAATTTTATCTTACTTAAATAGGCTTTAAGTGAAGTGAAGTGAGAAAAGAGAATAATGGTGATGTGTGGAAAAGGATTTTCTAAGGCGTCTTGAGAATAATGGTGATGTGAGGAAAGAGAATAATGGGAATTGGGAAGAAAGATGGCACTAATTTTCTGAGTGTAGATGATGATAAGGTCCTTTGTTCTTAGATGGTTAGTTCTTTGGTACTTTACTTGGTCCTCCTAAACCACGCCAAATCTTGAAAGTAAAGTGGAAAAAATGGGAGGAAAAGACCAACTCGTAGGAGTGGTATTCCTCTCCCTTGGGTAATGGGTTCTTGACAACCTATATAGTCTTTGGCTAAGAGAGGAAATATCAGAAAATTTAAGTCATTTGGTGTGAGTTTGGATGTTGCTGAAAACTGAAAGTTTAGTGCATTTGGCGTTTTTCTGTTGGTTTCGTACACTATTCATGGGACCCACAAGTACGAAATTCAGCAAATTTTAAGTTAAAACTGGTCCTACAACACTATTCATATATTTAAAAATTATTTTGCCACAGTTTTTTCAGTTTTCAACAATAAGCGGTATCCAAACAGACCATTTGTTTATTTATCCCGAAGCTACAAGTTGCTTTGATGATTAGAGGTTGGGTATTTTATATATCCAATTAGGTTGCAATACATATTTGATTCGACTTTGGTAGGGGAAGAATGTCATTTAATCCCATTTTGTAAGTGAAAAATGTGATATTACCTTTTTAGGTGAGGTAATTAAAGAAACAATAGTAAAAAAGTGGAAAACACAAGGTCAGAAAAGTTGGTCGACATCTAGTTAGATCCAAGTGAGAGGTGAGATCTTTGTGGCTCTCTGATTTGAAATTTTTATAATTTGCTTGAGCTAGTGTCGAGTGAGTTTTAGGCGAGATTATGCTAAATTCCAGTTTTTGCAGTTTCTATGACCAAAATTACACTAGTTGGAATTTATTTTAACCGTTTTTTAACAATTATAACACTTTATTTGTGCTTACAATTTGCTTATAAATATGGGTTTAACTCTCATTTTTATATAACTTCTGAAATTTCAAAACCGCTTAAAATCTTGTAGAAACCAATGGGTTCGATTGTATTCTAGGGACAAATTTCCAATAAAAAGTTAGGAACACTTGTGTACGGGTAAATATTGTGTAAGGAAAATGACTATTCGTGCCTCTAAGCTTTGTTCTTTGATTGTTTGTTTGATATTTCTTCTTCATCAAAAAAAATTCTTGACAAATAAAAAGGTATTAAATCTTGATTAGACTAAGGAGAGGAGAGGGAGACCCATTTCCCTAGCTTGGTGATGAAATCCTACTACGTATGGGCTCTTTCAAGACCTCAAAAAGTTGATGGATAAACCAAGCTTAATGCCCAATTACTTTTGGGAATTGTTGGAGCTATACTGGCCCTCCAAATCACAAATTCTCAAATTTCATCCACGAAAACTCATGTGTTTGGACCATGAACTGAAGATTTAAGGTGAAGTTTCATCTTGAAGTGTTATGAGTGATGGGAAATTTCCTCATTTCTTGAATTTGGTTGGGGCATCTTTGAACTTTGGCCTTGTAACCATACCTTTGGTCTTGTTTGCTAATATGCCAAATAAAAGAGATGAATGCTTTATGTGCTGGCAGCTTACTTCTTAGTGGGATGTGCAAGAATTTTTTTTTTTTTTCACATGCTAACCAATGTTTTGTCTTCTAGCTTGATAAGCCTTCTTGGGTTGAATGACGGTGAAGCTACATATATCATTTTGCTTTTAATGTTTGGGCCCCAATAAATATGGGTCGGCCTCACAATCACATTGTCCAAATAGTCCAATAGACTTGAATTTTTGTAATTTTCCTTAACAGCCCATTTTTGATAATATGAGTTTTTTTTTTGAGGAATCTCATTTTGTGGGGATAAGAAATATAATGTGGGCCATAAGCCCTCCCTGAAGTAAAAATTATACAAGCCATGAAACCAATTAATTGTTTGGTTGGATGGATTTTGGGGATTCTTTTGGGCTTTAAATGAACATGGTCCAAAACCTAATTTTAATTTTTTTTAAGAGAGAGAGCGACGATATGGATTTTCTAGACAATAAAATTATGAAATGCAACTTGAGAAAATAAGTCAGTATGAATTCTGAAGTACACCTACATATAAGAAATCCAAATCTTCTATCTCACATATAAGACCTAAAATTTGATGATTACTAGCTCAAAATAAGCTCTTTTAAAGAAGGATTATAAACCATTGCATAGAGAATTATAAACAAATTAATTAAACGCAACAAATATTATCTTTTTTTTTTTCTTTTCTATTTCTCTCTTTTTTTTGGTGATGTATAAACCATAATTTTTTTTCATTATGAATCGATAATTCATCAACACACATAAGTTTGTTTGAATCTGTATTAGAGTAATATAGGGTGTTTTGGGTTTATAAAAAATGACAGTTTAGATATAGTATAGAGGAACACTAGATTTAAGCCAATTGCAAGTCCCATAAAAAAATGAACAGAAAAACGAAAGAAGAAATAAAAAGAAGAAATAACAAGGTACTTGAGTGCTCATTTATGCATTCACTACAACAAAATGTATTTTTAGTGACGAAAAAATTCGTCACTAAAAGTCCAGTTTTTCGTCACTAAGGACTTTTAGTGACGAAATTGGACTTTTAGTGACGAAACTCATTTCGTCACTGTAGCCCCGTCACTAAAAGTCCTAGTGACGAAAAATTTCGTCACTAAAAGTTCGATTTGATTTTTTTAAAAAAAAACTTTTAGTGACGAAAACATTTCGTCACTAAATGTTTTCCTCACTAAAAACACTATTCAGTGACGAAAATATTTCGTCACTAAAAACACTTTAGTTTACTAAATCATATTTAGTGACGAATAATTTCGTCACTAAAACTATGTTCGGGTACATATAGTGACGAAAATATTCGTCACTAAAACTATTTTTAAGAAAATCCAGGCACATATAGTGACGAAAATTTTCGTCACTAAAACCATTTCTTACAAAATTTTGACATATTTAGTGACGAAATTTTCGTCACTAAAATAATTTTTTGGTGCTATATTTGTGACGAAAAAATTTGTCATTAAAACTTATTTTATGTTTTTATTTTTTTCATGGTTTTGATATTAACCTGTAACCTGTCATTACATTATTAAAACCTCACATTTAAATAACACATTTATTTCAACAACACATTTATAAAAAAAGATCCATACATTCCACAAGTAAAAAATAAAATAAGTATCTAATTCAAATTTCTTCCATACAATAATTGTTTGCAATACATACAATAACTCTACCTAAACCCTATTTTAGAACTAACGGAAGATGTTCTCATATGTCTTCAAGTAATGCCAAAAGTAAATCCCCTAAAAGCCACCAATAAGAAATCTGCACAAATATAAAAACAATAATTCGTTAAAACCGTAAAGTAAAAACATTAACTATGTTATAAGAAATATTTCTAATAATGCATTAAGAGTAACCACACCAATAAATTAAAATCACAACTCTTAATGTATAAATTGTAGAAAGCAAATAAAGTACTAACCAAAAAGTGTTTTAACTTGAAGTTGAACCACCCTCATAAGTAAGAGCATCATCATAACCCTTGCTCCTTAAAAAGTTAAGAATATTCTTTTGGACCTCATCTTGTTTAGTTCGTGCATCTTGGTCCTTAGCTCGCTCCTCTTGATCTCTAACTCTTGCCTCTTTGAGCTCAATTATCTCATTTTCTAACTGTTGGATATACTTCACCGATGAATTAAAGGAGGCGGTGGTTACTAGAGAAGAGGAAGGTCTCATGCCAAGTCCTTTTACAATACCAGACTTCTTCTTAAACACCAAGTTTGAGATCTCCTCTTGTGTAAGGTGAATAGCATTAGGATCTTGACAATGATCCGCTTGCACTTTGAGAATATTTTCCTATCGATCTTGACAATGATCCGCTTGCACTTTGAGAATATTTTCCTATCATTTGAAAGAGAGAAAGAAACAAACAATCATAACATTAATACTATATATGTTATAGCTTTACAAACATGATAGAGATGGAATGATAGACATACATATGTTGCTTCATCTTCAGGGTGTATCCACATATTTGTATTTGGATTGAAATGAACATCTTTGAAGATTTTCACCAATTCAGGAACTTGACCATCATTATTATTTGTCTAATTAATTAACATTCAAATGTTAGATAAATATACTTAATTAGTCACAACATGAAATATACTAAGGTTTAAAAAAAATGAAAAAATACGCACCTCCTCATCGACCCTAACAGCAAGTGCCTTTGTCCCACATCTATGTTTGCCTTTAGTTTTATTCCTATTTTCAGAGTTCTTTCTTGATTTTTTCTAATAAACAATATTTAAGTTATTTATTAGATCATGAATAAAGCAATATAATTTACTTCATCTAAATATTAATCTAATCAATTGACAACATAATATAGCAACATTAAAATTTTCACATGCGAAAGATGCATGTAATAAAATTGGTAGCAAAGCACAGTCAAAACCAAATGCCTTCCACCACATCTATTATTTGCTAAGATTGTAACTCTACATAATAAGACAATGACAAAAGAATGCTCATTCAGTCTTTTACTCAATATGCAGACAAATACAATACACACAAGATACAATACAAATACAATACAATACTCAATATGCTCAATCAGTCTTTTACTCAGTCTTTTACTCAATGAAAGATTGAATGTGGAAAATGAAACTTACATTCGAATCGCCAAGAAGGGAGAGAGTGCTGTGAAGGCGAACGATCTCCAGGAAGGCGAACGGTCGCCGATTCGAAGGAATACGAAGCATTGCCGGGAAGTCGCCAGGAAGTCGAATGGTCGCTGGTTCAAAGGAATGCGAAGGGTCGCTGGGAAGTCGAATGGTCACCGATTCAAAGGAAGGCGAAGGGTCGCCGGTTCAAAGGAATGCGAAGCGTCGCCAAGAAGTCGAATGGTCACCAATTCGAAGGAAGGCGAAGTGTCACTGGTTTAAAGGAATGCGAAGCATCGCCGTTGAGCTTAATCGGCAACGGTTGGCTCTTAACGGAGCTTCATCAACAACGCTTTGAGCTTCATCGGCGACGGTTTGAGCTTCATCAGCGACGGCTAAGCTTAATCACGACGGTGGGAGCTCAATGGCGACGGTGGGAGCTTAATCGCGATGGTGGATCTTAAGCTTAATCGCAACGGTTTGGCTCTCTGTTTTTTTCTTTTTTGACTGAAATATGGTGTTCTTACGGTTTTTGACTTTCAATATGGCAACTTTAGTTTTTGTAGCACTAAAAAGTGTCACAGTGAACTTTATAAGAGTTTTTTTTTTTTTTTTTTTAGTAATGCGGTGTGATTTAGTTATTTTATTTGTTTAAACTCTAAAAACTTTAGAGTTTTTTTTTTACCAAAATATGCTTTGAAGAGAGTTTGTGGCTCTGTTGAAAAAAAAAACTCTAAAAAATTTTGGTGGATATGCTGGGTATTGAAATTGGGCTTTGAAGTCTTTAGTGACGAATTCCAGTTTCGTCACTAAAGACTGGGCTTTGTGAAGATTTTTAGAGATGAAATTCATATTTCGTCACTAAATTATACTTTTAGTGACGAATTATGATTTCGTCACTAAAAACATATAAGTGCACAACTATTATTATTTTTAGTGACGAATATTTTTTGTCACTAATTCTTCCTTATAGTGACGAAAGGATTTTCATCACTAATACTATTCATAGTAATACCTACAGTGACGAAATATTTCGTCACTAAAAATTTCAACTTTTAGTGACGAAATATTTCGTCACTATAGATTAATTAAATTCGCGCCAAAATTTCCCTCTATTGGCGCCCATTTTTCAGATCACAATAGTGACGAAATTTATTTTTCGTCACTAAATGTTATAATTTTTTTCATTATTAGTGACGAAAAATATTTCCTCACTAATTTTCGTCACTAAAAATACATTTTGTTGTAGTGATTGTATGAATTAAGGTGAGCACAAACAAATTTAAATTCAATGATGATCACAAATTTAAATTAATGTGTCGCTGCTTAAGTTGCTGTAAATTAAAAAAAAAAAGAAATTAAACACGAAATGACCATTGAGATATATAAGATCTAGCAACACATTTTTCCATTTTTCAATTACAAAACCGAAGCATAAATTATAAATCATAAATTTTTATTCAAACCCGATGCCTTAAACACGAGAAATTATACAATCCTCTGGTGGATCACATCATTTGTCCACCATTCCGTTAAAAGACTCTCACTTGTTTAAAATTGCTGAGTAAGTAATCAGTTTCTGTTTTAAAATTTTTTCTAACTCAGGAATTTTAAACAGGTGGGAGTCTTATAGTAGATGGTGGATCACGTCACTTATCCACCATGAGGACCTTATAATTTCTCCTTAAACACATAATATAGTATAAACCATATAAGAATAATAAGTTGCTAGTTCCAAAAACTTTCTAATTCCACGAAAATTGAGGTAAATAATAAAAACAATACTAGTCATAGACATATAATAAATAGCATAATTTATAATTGGGAAATGCTAACAAATGTCCTTAGGGTATTGGTTAATAATCCATTTAAAGAAAGTTTTTATGAGAAAAGAAGAAAAAATAATTAATATTTTGATAGTTTTTTTCATTTCCCATAAAGTGGTGTCAAAAATTTTCTAAAATGAATTGTTAACCAATGCCCTAAGGGTACTTGTTAGCATGAGTGATGGCAATTTTGCCCCGCCTCGCTTGACCTGCCCTCCCCGTTTCGCCCTGTGCGAGTTTTCCCCACCCCACAAAGGTGGTGGGGCGGGGATAGGGCGATATTAGGACATATGTGACTCACTTGTTAGGAACATATGTCACTATTTTATGTAATTGACTAATCTTTTGACAAAATGCACTTTACTTGTAATTGGATAGATTTAGGTGTTTTTAATACTTCAAAAAACAAGGTTTCAAGATGAAGTGTTGAAGTCATTCAAGTCTGTCCAAGAAATAAGCTAAATAATGCAAATTCATTAAAACTCGACAGCTGCATCTATCGAGCTTAAGAAAGCTGTTTTAGCTCTTGTGCTCAACACCTTCTATCTGTCGAGGTTTAAGAAAAACAGGTTTTCTGATATGTTTTCTTGGAATTCGTGAATGTGTCTTTGGGCTTTCTTTTCTCACAGCCCTAGACGTATAAAAGGATTATTTTAAGGGCCATCAAAGAGTTTACAAGTTGCATAAGTGTTGAGCAAAGTTTGTTTAAGCAAATTGTGACCGGAGACAAAACTTGCCCTAGTTCATCGTTCTTGAAGAAGTTGCTGTGTTTGTGCACTGTAGGGTTTTGTGACTAAGCATCTTCTTGATCTTCATCATTGGGATGAACTGAAAAACTTGCAGCCAACAACCTTCTTTAGTTGGTGATTGAAGTCGCGTACTGGGATCCGCGCAATTAGTTAGTCACGTACTTGGGAGCCTTGTATCAAAAGGAGAAATCGTCACTATAGAACAAGTCCAATTGAGTATTGGGGTAAGGGTTCAACTGTAGGTTGGTATAAGGTACTAAGATTCCTTTACTTGTAACCGCTTGTTGTGATAATAGTGGAATTTCAGGAGTGGTGACTTGAAAATCACTCGGTGGGGTTTTTGCTGTTTGGTTTTCTCCATTCATAAACAAATCACCGTGTCAAATTTATTTTCCGCTGCATACTTGGTTTATTCGTAATTTGTTTGTGCTACCACGTATTTGCATGTTAATTAACTTAATTAATTAACTTGACTAAATTAATTGGTTAATTTATCACAAGGGGTCAATTCGTTTTTGGCCTATCAAGTGGTATCAGAACAGACACACTCTAATTAGGTTTTAATCTTTGTTGTGTTGATCCATTGACCCCTATTTGTCATGGATAGAGGACAATCTTTAATCATACCCCTTTTATTTGATGGAATTAACTATGCATACTGGAAAGTACGCATGAGAGCTTTGTTGCAGTCCTTAGATGAGAAAGTGCGGCAGGCTGTTGAGATAGGCTGGACCAAGCCAAAGGAAGCAGCGGTAGATTGGGATGATGCCAAGATTAAGGCGGCAAACTTCAACAACAGGGCATTGAATGCTTTATTCAGTGTGGTCACCAATGAGGAGTTTAAGAAGATATTCTCAACTGAAACTGCCAAGGAGGTTTGGACCATTCTCTAGACAACCTATGAGGGAACAAAGGCTGTCAAGAATTCGAAGGTACAGAGGCTCACTACAAGAAATTAAAATGGAGGAGGATGAGTTGTTCGATGAGTTCTATACCAAGTTCAAAGACATAGTAAACTCAGCATTCAATCTTGGAGAAACCATTCCTGAACCCAAGATTGTGAGAAAGGTGCTCAGATCTCTACCTGAGAGATTCCATGCCAAGATTACGACAATTAAGGAATCAAAGGACATTGACAAGATTCCTTTGACAGAGTTGGTTAGTAATTTGCAGACTTACGAGTTAGGGCTAACAAGGATTGGTAAGTCGGGCAAGAGCAAGAGCATGGCCTTGAAGGCCAAGAGCAGTGAGACAGATGAGTTTTCAGATGATGAAGATTCTAAGGTGAAGTCCTACATCACTAGGTAGTTCAAAAAGTTTATGAAGAATGCAAATGGAAAGGGCTTCGACAAGGACCGTAGGCAATCCAGTTCTTCTCAGTTCAAGAGCCAAGATAAAAGGAAGAAGGATGCAAGGGATGGCGGTCAGTACATTGTTTTCGCAAGACTTAAGTGCTTTGAGTGTCAAGGTTTCAGTCACATGAAACAGGAGTGTCCTACATATCTCAAGAGCATTGGAAAAAGCAAGGCACTTACTGCTACTTTGAGCGACACCGAGCCTGAGGATGATTCCGAGAATGTGGATGACGGAATCTTGAATGCCTTCACTGCCACTGTCAATCCTATTGATGGAATTGTTGAAGATGTGGATGAAGAAGAGGAATTGGTGGAGTTCAAGTTTGAGAAGATGGATGATCAAGATGATATCCATACAGCCTATGAGAAATTATACAAGATTTCTAAGAAACATGAGAAACTTTATAGGCTGACCACCAAGAAGCTCAGTGATGTGGAACTTGATCGTGAAGAGCTTTCCACAAAGTTTGATGAGGCTAATCAGACTATTAGAGCACTGAGGTTCGAGAACAATTTCTTGGATGAGAAGACTAAGAAGCTTGAAGCGGAGCTGATTCAAGTCAGAGCTCAATTGGAGAGGACTTCAAGTGCAAAGCTTGATAGTCTTCAGAAATCTGCTTCTGATCGAATAGGTTTAGGGTATGGTTTCTCTTCCTCTAATATTGCTTCAACCAGTACTACTATTTTTGTTCCTCATGCTAATAATGTTGAAATTGAAAACAATGATGTTAAAACTGATTTAGTTAGTGAGAACATAGACAAGGGTAAATCTATTTTAGGAGCACCCCCTAAGCAAGATAAAAAGGAAACTAAGAACCCTAGGGCTAAGAGGGCTAACTCTTAAAAGCCTAAATAAAAGAAGCAATATCTCTGTCATCATTGTGGAGTTGCCGGTCATACTCGACTAAATTACTATAAGGGGCTAGCCACTCAACAAAGTAATGGCATGATAGTATCTGGGAACCAGAATCAGCTTCAATCCTCTCTTGCTCCTCTTGGAGATCTTCTCAAAGCCCTCATGTTCCTGTTGAACTTGAATGATTTTAATTCTTCCCCCTCACCGTCGGTTCAAGGATTCAATCAAAGGAAAGGTTCTTCTAGGGTGTGGAAGGAAAAGGGCTCCAAGTGATTTTATCACTTTTCTCTTTCTCTCTTCTTGTTTTTATTTTTGCATAACTTGTGTGTTTTGCTTTCAAGTTTTAAGTCAGTCTAGTTTTTATGCTTTGATTTGTTTAACATGTTTTTGTTTGGTTATTTTTCAGTTTTGCTTTGTTTTGTTTTTCATATAAACATAAATAAATAAATAAAATTGAAAAATCAGAAAAATACAAAAACAGTGTGTGTTTGTGTACATTGGTACTTGTGTACCTTGGATGGCCATTGAAAAAAAGTTTTCTAAATTTTGTATCTTTTGTAACTTAGATGAGCATCTCTATGCACAACTAAGCAAGTGAGTTTTGTGGCTAAAGAAATATATTGTCTGGAAAGAAGAAATACTTAGCCTTCTTTTGTCGGAGATTCATCTCCTTTTATAAGTTTAGGGAACGGTTATCCGTTCGATAACTTCCCCCTATTTCACGGAGTCCGGAGCGTACAATTTGATAACCGCTATAGCGGTTATCTTTTCATGTCAAAACCATCTTGCTCTCGTCCTAAGTGCTGTTTGGACGAGAAATATTTCACCAGTTAGTACCCGTTGTCCAGAGGTTTCTCTGGACGACAGTAGTGTAGTCTGCCTTGTGAACTTAGGACGACGTACCTTTTGTATGGACGACATCCATGGACGAGTAAGAGGAATCAGTTAGTCGAACAGCACGGATCACGATGATGTTAAGGGCCTGAAAGATAAGAAATAGAAGATCAGAGGAGACCGGGGTTGGCCAGTCAAAATTCCTCCGATGATGAAGTTAGCAATTCTCTTCTTAAAGAAATATATTGTCTGGAAAGAAGAAATACTTAGCCTTTTTTTGTCGGAGATTTATCTCCTTTTATAGGTTTAGGGAACGGTTATCCGTTCGATAACTTCCCCCTATTTCACGGAGTCTGGAGCGTACAATTTGATAACCGCTATAGCGGTTATCTTTTCATGTTAAAACTACCTTGCTCTCGTCCTAAGTGCTGTTTGGATGAGAAATAGTTCACCAGTTAGTACATGTCGTCCAGAGGTTTCTCTGGACGATAGTAGTGTAGTCTGCCTTGTGAACTTAGGACGACGTACCTTTCGTATGGACGACATCCATGGACGAGTAAGGAGTTTGCTATTTTTTTAGACACCATCAGTTGCCCCCTTGTCCATGGGTTGTCTTAAGGATAATTTTGGCAATTTACAAAATGTGTACTGTATGCCACGTGTCAAAATCTAACTTATGAACTGATGCGTTTGGTTTTGTTTTCGAGATCTATGCCACATGGCACACTTTAGTTGGCTGCGTCGTTTCACATCCCAAAGTTTACAGCTTATAAATAGTGGAATTCCTCTAGTGCCCTTCACATTTCTGAGATTTCCTTCCCTGAGCATCCTCGTCTTAGCACCTCGTCTAGAAGTATCATCTCGTCCTTAGTTTCCTCGTCTAGATTTCAGGTATTTCTTTACTCCTCGTTCTCAGATTTTAAGTTTTCTAAAATGTCTGAGATCGTTCTTTCCTCGTCTAATAATAGTTTGGGCAAAGTCATAGACGAGTATCATGACCCAAGTAGTTTTAGTGGCTCTAGTGATAGTAATAATAGTACTAGTAGTGGAGGAAACACCACAGACGAGTATGTGTTTGGCGTCCCTGGGGTACCTTTAGAAGTTCTCCAAGGACTCAAGACGAGGAGTGAGTCTGGATCCCAGGCAGGTACAAGTGCCCCCTTGTCCACAGTTCAGGATGAGGTTGAGGTAGTGTATAGCTGTGCCATAGGAATAGAATCCAAGACGGATGATAGGAGATTAGATTTGCTTAAGAAATGGTACCAAATCCCAAACGACCTTAATCCTAGGTTAGCAGTTCGTGGGGAGTGGTGTTGTCAACCACGTTTTGGGGTAGGTATTTACGAAGCCTATCTTTTAGGTGGACTTAGGTTACCTTTAAATGTTTTTGCCAGAGAATTACTCACTAGGTTAGGTATAGGTGTTTGTCAGCTTAACCCCAATGCGTGGAGGTTAGTCGTCTCCATGCAAGTTTTGTGGAGGGAGGTTTTTGAGGGGAACTGTCCTCTGACTGTGGACGAGTTCCTCTACTGTTACAAGCCTTCTGAGATCAATCAGTCCCTTGGCTTTTATCAATTCACAGGCAGAGGGAAGGATTATAAATTGATCAAGTCCATAGTTTCCTCGGATAGGAACTGGAAGACAGAGTTCTTCTTCGTCTCAGGTTTCTGGGCTGGACGCCTGCTCAAGGTTTCTCAAGACCCATTTCCTTCGTACACAGGAGAGTTAGGGAACCTTCATCCTGAAGGTATGCTTGTGTTTGTCATTTTACTATGTTGTAATTACCTTTGTAGACGGCTATATTATAATTAATTTTTTTTTTTTTTTGCAGGTGCTGGATGACCTCACTTAGGTAGGTTTCATATTGAAAGAATTCAAAAGGTTCGTCTATACACTGATAGGGCTTTCCATTCTTTGGTAAGCCTCCAACGTCTTGCCACCTGGGGTTTGGGTCCCAACCCGTCCAGTGAAGCCCTTGCACACAAGCTCACCATTCATAGACGTAAGTCCGTATAATTGTTTCCCTCTTTTTTTTTTTTTTTTTTTTTTTTTTTTTTTTTTTTTTTTTTTTTTTTTTTTTTTTTCAGGAATAGCTACAATGAAGGAAAATAAGGGTAAAGAAGTTGTGAACGAGGCTGCTGTCGCTGGGCAGGACGTACCTCAGTCTCACCTGTCCGTAGGTGAGAAAAGAAAAAACTTATCACTAGGGGTTGACCTGGGGAATCTTCCCAACAAGCGCAGGGAGAAAAAGGTCAAACATAAGTCGTCCAAGCCCAAGGACGTTCAACCTACGCCTATTCCTGTTCATGAGCCTGAAGACGTCCAGATCCTTGATTCTGAGCCCAAAGATTCACCTATGCAAGCCCCGTCCACAGTCAAGGCGCCGTCCACGTCTCAGCCTTCTCCCCAAGCACCTCAATACCTCATTGGGAATGAGGATCTGGCTTGGGAAAGATTTAGGATGGCTGTGACTGATGTGGACGTGTCTGCCTGTTATAACATGTCTTTGAAGGACTTCGAGCATTCTGGGGTGCATGATCTTTTCAAGGTATGTATTTTTACTTTTGTTTTATTTTGTCTCGTCCTCTTTGATAAGCTTCCTAACTAAACCATGATTCAGGCCATGTCCAAGTTCATTGTTGCGTCTAGGAAAGCAACTGATCTGGATAAGACGAGGGTCTTGTTAGAGAAGAGAATCAAGGAAGTGAAGGACGAGAGCAAACGCTGGGCTGAGGTAGCTGCTAAAGCCAATGAAGGGGCAAAGGAGCTGCAAAATCAAATTGAAGAGCTGAAGACTGATGTTGTGGAGAAGGAAACTCGTCTTGATCACTTGCCAAAGAAGAATGACGAGCTGAATGATCTTCTCAAGAAGGCCAAGGAAGACGCGGTTGAAGAGTTCAAGGCATCCAAGCAGTTCACTGATCTGCTAGATACCAACTATGCAGCTGGGTTTGAGGACTTCAGGATGGACGCCGTGGAGAACTTCCCCAACATTGATTTCAGCTCTATCAAGCTCAATCTTAGTGGTGCTCCTACCAGCTCCCTCCTCCAGACGAGCTCAGAAGATGTTAATGTGGAGGATGATGCTACAACCCAGCCACTTCAGGACGAGCAGAACATAGACGCCCCACCAGCCTGATGCTCTTTTTTTTTTTTTTTTTTTTTTTTTTTTTTTTTTTTTGTAATTTTAAGACTTGATGTAACTTTCTATTTATCTCGTCCTTAGTTTCAGGACGAGTTATCATGTAACTTGAGGGTGTTTGGACGTTGGTCGTCCACCCTTTAAACAATTTGTGTTTTCTTTTTTGTTATATCAAGGACGAAAGTTATGCTTTTGTTTTAAAATTTCTACTCGTTCATGAGGGTGATATCTTATGAAGTGCTTGGAACTTTCTACTCGTTTTGGAGAAATCCCAAGTATCAACATCACCCGTCTTGAGACTACGCCTCTTTTTTGATTATCTCTAATGCAAGACTTTGCATTCGTCCATAAGCTTAATTGCTGTGGAACGTTCTTGGTTAATAAACCAGAACATCGTCTTTGCATGTATCCGTTCATGTGTGGACGTGTAAATCTCATCCGTTGTTTCAGGTGAGCTTTGTGGACGCATTATTGTTTGTCCGTGTGTGGACGTACTATTTTCCATCCCGTCTATTTTAGGGACGGATGTTTTGTTGATGTGACATTTCAAGGAAAATTTTCTCGTCTACACTTGGGCGTGCATACATTTCCCTTGTTTGTCGAAGTTATATCCTCGCGTCCGGAGAGTTTCCTCGTCTTGGGCTTTTCAGCCTTGTGGTGGGTTAGTTCGAACGAAAATAGCATGGAGACTAGGAATTTACACAATACTTTGTACATAACATAAATAGTGTTTACAGATAAGGCATATACATATATTTATGCCTTTCTTTTTTATTAAGTACAAGCTCTATAACTTCGTCCATAAACACCACAACATAAATAGTAAAGCCTTAACTTCGTCCACAACACATAACATAAATAGTAAAATAGTAGTTCCAAACACAAACAACATTAAATATAAGTAGAATTATAAGTCTGCAGACAAGGTCCAGCCTCGTCCATGGCCATACTTCCGTCTAGGCTGACTTTTACTGATAGTACCTCCTCAAGTGCTCCACGTTCCAAGGGTGTCCAGTTTCCTCCCGTCCAGGGCCTCCAAGTAGTAGGATCCTTGCCTTTTACAGTTGATAACTCTATAGGGTCCTTCCCAATTCGGGCCCAATTTCCCATGTGTTGAGTTCTTGGTTGCCAAAGAGACCTTTCTTAGGACGAGATCTCCTATGTTGAAACGCCTTGGTTTCACCATTGCATCATATTGCCTAGCCATGAGGTTCTTGTACTTTGTCGTCCTGTATTCTGCGTCTGCCCTTACCTCGTCTACTAGATCAAGGTTCAGACGGAGCTGCTCCTCATTGTCCTTATCTTGATACATCATCACCCTGTGATTGGCCATATGTACTTTTGCAGGTATGACTGCTTCGCTTCCATAAGCTAACTTGAAAGGAGTTTCCCCCGTAGGGGTTCTCACCGTCGTCCTGTAGGCCCATAGAACACCAGGCAACTCCTCTGGCCATACCCCTTTTGCCCTCTCAAGCCGGGTCTCGATGATTTTCAACAAGGATCGGTTTGCCACTTCAGCTTGGCCATTTGCTTGAGGATGAGCGGGTGAGGAATAGTGATTCTGTATTCCAAAGTGTGCGCAGAAGTCCCTAAAGAGTGCGTTGTCAAACTGTTGTCCGTTATTAGATACCAATACCTTAGGCACTCCGAATTTGCATACAATATTCTTCCACACGAAATGCTTAACATTTTGTCGTGTGATTGTTGCCAACGGTTTAGCTTCCACCCATTTTGTGAAGTAATCGATGCCCACAACTAGAAATTTCATCTGCCTTATGCCCTGAGGAAAGGGACCCAAAATGTCTAGTCCCCATTGTGCAAAGGGCCACGGTGCCATCATCGGGGTGAGGTACTCTGACGGTTGTTTGGGGATGTTGCTAAATCATTGACATTGGTCGCAGACCTTGACGTACGCTTTAGCATCAGCTTGCATATTTGGCCAATAATACCCTACACGGACGACCTTGTAGACAAGGGACCTGGCTTTTGAGTGATTGCCACATGCTCCTTCATGAACTTCCCTTAGTACGTAGTTTGCTTCGTCTGGAGCCAAGCACCTAAGATAAGGTTGAAAAAAGCCCCTCTTGTATAACACTTCGTTCAGAAGTACGTATCTAGCCGATCTCACCCTCAGTTTCCTTGCTTCGTCTTTCTCTTCTGGTAGCTGTCCGTCTTTTAGGTATGATATAATTGGGATCATCCAATTTCCTCTATTTTTCACCTGTTGTACTTTCGGAATATCTATGCTTGGCATGTACTGAATTTCATCAAATTCGTCCACAGATTCATTTGCTGAGGCTTCTTTCGTTATAGTATCAGCTTCCACGTTTTCCTCCCTCGGGATTTGAACGAATTCAGCTTTTTCAAATCTCTTCATTAGGCGCATCACCCTACTAAGGTATTTCCTCATCCGTTCCTCCTTTTCTTCGTACATTCCATTTACTTGCCCCATGACCAACTGAGAATCTCCCAGGACGAGTATAGACTTGGCTTCCACAAACTTAGCCAATTCTAGCCCTTTGAGAAGGGCTTCATACTTGACTTCATTGTTAGTTGCTTGGTACTGTAGACGAACCTTATGCCTCAATTTGTCTCCTTCTGGGGATTGTAAAACCACACCAATTCCACCTGCATACTTTGTAGATGATCCATCCACATGGACGACCCATCTGTCACTGCCTTCTGTCTTATCATGACTTGGGGTAAATTCCGCAATGAAATCTGCTAATGCTTGAGCTTTTATGGCATGCCTTGGCTGATATTTGATGTCAAATTCACTGAGTTCGACGGCCCACTGAATAAATCGTCCAGCAGCTTCCAGTCTGTTCATCGCCTTCTTGAGTGGATGATCCGTTATGACATTAATGACATGGGCCTGGAAATAGTGCCTCAGCTTCCTGGAAGCGGTGATCAATGCGAAGGCTAACTTCTCCATTTGTGGATACCGTCCTTCCGCTCCCCTCAATGCCTTACTCGTATAGTACACGGGTCTTTGCACTTTACCTTCTTCTCTTATCAGTGTTGAACTTACTGCATACGAGGTTACTGCCAAGTATAAGTATAATTCCTCTCCCACTACTGACGGACTCAACAATGGAGACTTGGTAAGGTATGCCTTCAGATCCTTAAAAACTCTTTGACACTCGTCGGTCCATTCAAATGCTTTTCTAAGAACTTTAAAAAATGGCAAACATTTGTCAGTGGTTTTAGAGACAAACCTGTTGAGTGCAGCGACTCGTCCAGTAAGAGATTGGATCTCCTTGGTATTCTGTGGAGGTTTCATGTCCAGTATTGCTTGAATTTTATCAGGATTCGCTTCAATTCCCTTGTGGGAGACCATAAAGCCAAGGAATTTCCTTGATGATACTCCGAAAGCACATTTACTAGGATTCAACTTCATGTGATACTGTCTCAGCATGTCAAATGTCTCCTGCAGGTCGTCTAGATGCCTTCCTTCATCCTGGCTCTTTACCAGCATGTCGTCTACATAGACTTCCACATTCCGCCTAATTTGCTGTCGAAACATGTGATTGACCAATCTCTGATACGTGGCCCCTACATTCTTTAAGTCGAATGGCATCACCTTATAGCAGAATAGGCCTTGACTAGTGACAAATGATGTTTTCTCCTGGTCCGCCTCGTCCATCCTTATTTGATTGTATCCTGAAAAAGCGTCCATGAAACTAAGCAACTTGTGGCCCGCAGTTGAGTCCACCAATTGATCAATGCGTGGCAACGGATAACTATCTTTCGGGCAAGCCTTGTTCAAGTCGGTAAAATTCACGCACATTCTCCACTTACCATTTGCCTTCTTGACCATTACAACATTTGCCAACCAATCTGGGTAGTACACTTCCCGAATAAACCTCGCCCCCATCAGCTTTTGAACTTCGTCTTTGATAGCATCATTTCTCTCAGGGGCAAACACCCTCTTCTTTTGCTATACTGGCTTGGAGGAAGGGCATACATTCAGACGGTGGGTAATAACACTAGGGTCTATACCCGGCATGTCCTCATGACTCTATGCAAACACATCAATATTTTTCTTCAAAAAATGGACGAGGTCCTCCTAATCTTCTCTTCTAGATCTGCTCCAACCCTAGTACACTTCTTAGGGTTCTCTTCGTCCAGGGAAATGTCTTCTAATGCTTCGGTAGGCTCTGCTACCATTCTCCTTTCTTCAATATTCATGGCTTGAATTTGCTCGTCCATGGCCAACATAGCCAAGTAACATTCTCTTACTGCCAGTTGATCCTCTTGTACCTTCCCTATTCCGTGTTCTGTTGGAAACTTAACTGATAGGTTGTAAGTAGAGGTAACGGCCTTCCAACTATTCAAAGTTGGTCTTTCAATTATGGCGTTATAGGAGGACGGACAATCTACCACAAGGAAGTTCATATCCTTGGTGATTTGTCGTGGGTATGCCCCCACTACCACTGATAAGGAAATAGTACCCACAGGTTGTACCTTCATTCCACCAAAACCTACTAGGGGGGAGTTCACTGGACGGAGCCGGTCTCGTCCTAACCTCATTTGTTGAAAAGCTGGATAATACAAAATGTCCGCCGAGCTTCCGTTGTCTACAAGCACCCTTCTAGTTGTGTAGTCAGCAATCATTAAGGTGATGACGAGAGCATCATCATGGGGATGATGAATTCTCTCAGCGTCTTCGTCCGTGAAGGTGATCGCTGCTTCGTTCGTGGACCTTGCTCTTGGTGATCGTCCAAAAAGCTGGACACTCTGCACTACCTTTAAGTATGCTTTCTTGGACTTGGATGACTGGCCTGTCGAACTTCCCCCTATAATAACTCTTATTTCTCCGAGCGGTGGTCGTGATGATTCTTCCATTTTCCCTTTCATTTTCTCGTCCCTGTTATCTCGTCCAAGGAAATTCCTCAGCTTCCCTTGCCTTATGAGATTTTCGATTTGCTACTTTAAATCGAAACACTCGTCCGTATCATGACCATGATCCCTATGGAAGCGACAGTACTTGTTCCGATTGCGTTTATTGGGATCTCCCCTCATTTTCTCCGACCACTTCAAGGAAGGATCATCCTTGATCTGCATAAGGACCTGCTCAAGTGGGATGTTCAAAGAGGTATACTGCTGATTCCGTGCTGAAGAGCCCAGCTTCTTAATGTCTCAGTCTTTCCTGTCTTCCGTTCGTCCCTTCTTTGGACAAGGGCCCTGCTCTAAGTGGCGACCGGGATTTGCGTCTACTCTCTCAGACCTCTTCCTCTTCTTAGCAATGATTGCGTCTTCTACATTCATAAAATTTTGAGCCGAATGGACAAGTTCTGCCATGGACTGGGGCTTTTTTTCATAGAGTTTGTGAATGAACAAATCCGAATTCACCCCATTATGGAAAGCCGCCAACAAGAGCTTTTCATCTGCTTCGTCCACACTCAGGGCTTCTCTGTTGAAACGGGTGATGAACGACCGTAAACTCTCATTCTCTCCCTGCTCTATGGTCAATAGGCTGGACGAGGAACGCTTATGTCTTTGTCCTCCTATGAAGTTGTTAACAAACAGCTTGCTCAACTCTTCAAAAAAACTCACCGAATTCAGGGGTATTTTGCTGAACCAAACTCGTGCTGGGCCCTTGAGGGTAGTAGGGAATGCTCTGCACATTATTTCGTCGGGAACCCCTTGGAGATGCATGGTGGTCTTGATGGTAGCAATCTGATAGAACGGGTCTCATGTTCCATCGTACGAATCCAGATAAGACATCTTAAACTTCGATGGTAGAGAGTGACCGTTGATGGAAGCCGTAAAGGGGGAATCAGTTTGGTGGACCAGGTCTTCTATAGGATTTGTCCTTCTCATATTCTTTTTCATTTCCTCCATGGCTCTTCTCATCTGGTCCATCTCTTCCTTCAAATGTGGCACCACTCGTGAAGTGGTACCTCTTAACTGACTTCCAATCTCAGTGTTCTCTCTGTCATCACGGCTCTGCATTTGTCCTCCACCTTCATGCTCTTCACGCATCTGCCTCCTTAGATTAATCTCCATTCTTAATTCTTGGTTTTGGCGAGTCAACTCCGCCATTACGGCCGCCATGGATTGTACGTTTTGGACAGATGAAGTCTGCATGGCTGGTGCAGATTGGCGGTCACGGTGAGGGTTGCTCGAAGCATCTCTGCTTCCCTGACGGCCTGGGCTGGTAGCCCTTGATCTGGTTTGTACCATCAACTTTTTGTCAAAGAGAAGAAAATTGTAAAACAATTTCTTCCCACAGACGACGCCAACTGATAGCGATCAAGGAATCAGTTAGTCGAACAGCATGGATCACGATGATGTTGAGGGCCTGAAAGATAAGAAATAGAAGATCAGAGGAGACTGGGGTTGGCCAGTCAAAATTCCTCCGATGATGAAGTTAGCAATTCTCTTCTTAAAGAAATATATTGTCTGGAAAGAAGAAATACTTAGCCTTTTTTTGTTGGAGATTCATCTCCTTTTATAGGTTTAGGGAACTGTTATTCGTTCGATAACTTCCCCCTATTTCACAGAGTCCGGAGCGTACAATTTGATAACCGCTATAGCGGTTATCTTTTCATGTCAAAACTGCCTTGCTCTCGTCCTAAGTGCTGTTTGGACGAGAAATAGTTCACCAGTTAGTACACGTCGTCCAGAGGTTTCTCTGGACGATAGTAGTGTAGTCTGCCTTGTGAACTTAGGACGACGTACCTTTCGTATGGACGACATCCATGGACGAGTAAGGAGTTGGCTATTTTTTTAGACACCATCAATATCCAAAACACAAACTATGTATTTTTTTTTTTTTTTTGTAAGGGAAACATTAAACATAATCTTCATGTTGTACTGGATAATTTCTTTTCTTCTCTTTTATTTTTATTATGATTATTTCTATTGTACATGATGGTTAGTAAATGATGGTTTGTAGGTATTATGGATACTTCTTATTATGCACAATTGAAAATAATGATGATTTTGGCATGTAGGAGAAATTGAAATTTTGCAAGCAATCTTCATGCTCTACAATTCA
The DNA here is from genome assembly GCF_001633185.2 of Quercus lobata. Taxonomy (NCBI): domain Eukaryota; kingdom Viridiplantae; phylum Streptophyta; class Magnoliopsida; order Fagales; family Fagaceae; genus Quercus; species Quercus lobata. The sequence goes on along the minus strand of NC_044911.1, from coordinate 44,502,595 downwards.
ACATATCTATGTTGATTTGCAGTTGAATAAGGTTAGTATGTTGGATAAGTATATAAATACAAGTTATTGGGAATAATAATAGAAGTAATTTCATGGTTTTAAAAACTGGACCGAATTGACCAGTTCAATCAGTAAACAAGTACCAATTTGGTCTGATAAAATCCCTTAAAATTGATAAAAGAAAACCGAGTAAAACTGAGAACCAGGGCCAAAACTAGTTATTTGACAATACCAGTTTTTAAAACCATGAGTAATCTACTAGTAAATAACTTCAACAATATTAATGCTTTAGGAGGAGATTTTCTTTTTTGTTTTTTTTTTTTTTTTTTTTTTGAGAATTTCAACCTATGGTGTCCACTCTTGATGAAAACTTTTTATCATTAGATTAAGACACCAATCGGTTGTTGGTGTAGTTAGGAATTCAACTCCAGATCTCTTATTCAACCATCAGAGATTTTACCAATTTAGCTAACTAGAACCCACTTTGGGAGAAGAAGTTTGTGTAGAAAGAGGATCTACTTTATTGATAATTATGTCACATTATCAACATAATTTTGGTAGACTCTTGATAAAAATACATTTTTCATATGTTATTAAAATCTTGTTTTATATTTATATATATATATATATATATATACATATATAACATAAGTGATGAATTTACTTAAATCTTCTTCCTCTTTAAGCTATTTAAGACATATAGATGATGAATCATTTGTAAAGAGCATTGGAAACAAATTCTAACCGTACATTACATTATTAACAAAATATCTCACCTTATATAATATTTGAATGTGAAATAAATTATGTTTTCTTAACTTACAAAGTTTAAACACTTTCAAATAACAAATATAGATAACTTAAAAAAAAAAAGTAATATAGTTAAATTAATTTAGAAAATTAATATAATATATAAATTATACTTTGTTAGAAAATAATCACATCTGTACGGACCATGAAGGAGAGCCCAGCCCAAGACCACGACCTGCTCCCTAAAACTAACTCAGCCCATCTCAACACTACACTAAACATTACCGAGCATGACCCTAAGACCGACCATTAGGGAGCATTACTAAGCATAGCCATGGACAAAAGATAATGCCTCGAGGCGATTCGCTTGCCAAACATATCCCAACATCAGGTGCAAGTTTCAAGGATGTCATCTCAAGAGTATGCAGTGGGTCCCATTTGGTCAGGAATATAGAGCATAAAAGGACCCACCTGCTTGGGGAAGATCACCCCTCATGATGGCGAACCACTAAAGGAAGGCTATAAAAGGGGGAAGAGGGGAATGAGAGAAGGGTTGGAAAAAAGTAGGGGAGTGAAACACGAGAGACAACTAAGGAAAGACATATATGGGAATTAAAGAATCCTGGTCGGATTCCAGAAGAAGGGATCAGACACTCAGTCATCATCTCGGCTAGGACGTAATAAAGAGAGTGAAAGGCACAAATTCATCTTTAGCTCCACGAGAAACCTATGACACCATTTTTTAGGCCTCCCATTGTGGGGATACTCCAAATCCAAAATACAAGTAAATTGGAGTCCTTAGCCCAAAGCCTTCACACCATTGGGTTGAGTCACCACAACATCATTTTTTTTTTTTTTGAGAGAACCACAACATCATTTTAAGAAGAGTTTGAAACTAACATTTATAATTCTTATCTACTATTTTTATTTTTCACTTAACAAAAAAAATCATCAAATTTTAATTTCCGCGTGGGTCTGCCAAGAAAATACTTAGACTGTGTGCAAGACACAATTAAAACCGATCTAAAAGGCTTGTTGTAATAATAATGAATAAAATTCTACATTTTTTACCCTTAAAATAAAGAACCAAATTATGCTATAAATTATAGGACAAAGTTTAGCCCCAAAATTGGTTGTAACCTTATACTACAACCTTTCTCAATATGTTCTTATTGGACGTGAATTTTGACAAATTCACCATTAGATTATATCTTCTTATTATATCCTCCATGCTTGCAAAATTTCTAGAAAATTAAAAACGAATAGCTATGTTATCAATAAATTGTTTAAATTGCTAGTTTTTGTAGTTTAAAATTATACATAAAATACAAACTTCTAGATCATATAGTAAATAATATCCAATTGACAAAATTTTGGCATTGTTTATGAGCATAAAGAACATGCAATTCTATGGTTAGTTTTGTAAAATATGTAGTAATGTTTATTTTATTGAGTAAGGTTGTAATCTAAGACTACAACCAATTTTGTAACTAAACTTTATCCTAAATTATAATAATATTCATTAGATTAGATAGGGAAAGGAATCATAGGAGTAAAGTAAAACATTTTCATCTGGTCTGTGAAAACAAAAAACTATGGGCTGCCTCTTCTTTCATGGCCCCTTTGCAGGCCTTCATTATTGTTAAGGCCCATGTGCATAGGCTCCAACATTGTCACCAAGCAGCTACTTGATTAGCTTCACTTTGAGGCAGAAAGGATTAGAGACAAAGGTAAACGTTTATTAGCCCAAACCAAATCCCGATTTTGAAGCCTAAAATTGAAATTAGAAATAAAGAGAGAGTAACAGTGTGTTTGGTTGTAATTGAGGGCAAGAAAAATAGAGAGAAGAGAGTGAAGGAAGAGAAAGGAAAATAAATGAAATAGAAAATGCATCCCTCTTACATGTTTGGAAAGGGTGAGGGAAGACAAAAGAAAAGAAAATAATATATTTAAATTCAATATATATTTTTACTTAACCCAATAAAATCCAGAAGGTTTGATTTTGTGATGGATAAAATTGAAATTTTAAATGTTCTTCCTAGTGGACCCCCAAAGTTGCACTCATTTTATATGGTGTTTTCATCATATCTGTCCAATTTGGGCAAATGAGAAAAGTGGGCTCAAATGGATGCTCATTCTCTCGATCTTCTCCTCTTTTCTTTCCTATAATACCAATTAACAAAGGAAATTGTCAAGTCAACACAATTTATTATAAATAATCAAATGCCTTTTGTCATAATAATAATAATAATAATCAGAATTAATGCTTTGTTTGGGAAGGGAGGAAGAACATAGAAAAGAAAGGAAATTGTGTTGACATGATGGTTTCTCTTGTTTGGTTAGCATTATAGGAAAGAAAAGAAGAGAAAATGAGAGAAATGAGCATCCATTTGGGCCCACTTTTTTAAGAGAAAGTCAAATAAAAAGAGTGCAACTTTTGGGGCCCACTACTAATAACATTTAAAATTTCAATTTTGTCTATCACCAAAACAAGCATTCCGGATTTTATTGAGGTATTTAGGTAAAAACATATATCTAATTTAAATATATTATTTTCTTTTATTTTCTCTTCCCACACTCCTTCCAAATGTGTAAAAGAGATTTTCTCTTACTTCACTCTTATCTTCCCCTCAATTACAACCAAACACACTGTAAATGCTTGTGAGAAAAATCAAATGCTTTCTATTGTATTCAAAATAATAATAATAGAACCAAATGTGTATGAAATAAAACAACTGACTTAACAATCATCCCTTAAACTGGGTTCCAGTTTAGTCAATTGATAAAATTTAGTATCATCGAATAAGAGATCTAAGATTCGATCATCATCTACACAAAAAACTAATATGTGTTTTGATTTGATAATAAAAAACAATTATCAAAAATAGATGCCATAGAAATATGATACGTAATGAGTAATTTTGAATTACATTTTTTTCAAAACAAAAAAGAGTGTGAACAAAGAATTTTTTATTTTTTATTTTCAAAAAAAGAGACTGAAAATAATCCAACCTATTAAAGAAATTCTTGGAATTTTCGTCAGATTTTATATTTAGATGCTTATGTAAATTACTTTATACACAACACCGCTTAATTATAGAGATTGTAAGGTGGTTTTAGTAAGAGCATATATACATGTTAATATGTCTCATACTTGGGAACAAGTAGTAAAGTTATTTAAAATATGATTTTTATATTAATTAAACTTATCACACAAACAATATAAGGGTGATTCTCAACCAAAATAACACATTTTTAAGTATAATTCTGTGAGAGATCGCGCCCCCAGCCTGTTTTTATGATGTTGGGCCAAACCCACGTGAATGGGTGGAGTCGTGTTATTGCCTCTCAAAATAGAGGTTCGACTAGTTATATTTTTCCCTTTAGATTAAGGGTTTTACAATGGAGTTGCCACTTATTTAATTATTGGAATTAATAAGAAAACCAAAGATTGAAAAATTCCTAATTTTATTAATTTGTAATTGAATTTACATTGATCATAGGAAAATTACATGGTTTTGGTCCTAGATACAATCTAAGATAAAGTACATGGCTACGTTTCCTAGTTACAATCTAAAAATAAAAAATTACATGGATAAGCATTTGATCTACTAACCCTTGATTTAAGCTTGGAGGCTATGTTATAAGGTGGGAAGGTGTTAGGCATCCACTTTGCCCGGTGAAACCGGTCTTCTAGACTATGGTGGCCAACATTTATATCACATCATCCAATATGTCATCAATCAATTTGCATGTTGAATTTAATGTGTGTGCATGTGATAAACCCTAATTCAATTTATTAAGCATGACATTTGGATTGAAAAATAAACTCTAGTGAATGTGTGTGGATGGTGATATCTTAGATTCAAGAATTTAAAAGAATTATTAAACAAACATCTTTTTCATGTTTTTTTTTATGTGGATTTAAGATTAAATCTAGTGATATGCATGAACATGTAGTGAACAACTAAGAACATGTGAAGAACACATAAGAACAATTAAGAACATTCAAACATATTTAAAGGGAATTATCATGCTTTAATATTAAATTCTCATCATGGCAACATAAACATACAATTAAGGAATGAGATTATACCATCATGCAAGATCCATGTGGTAAAGGAGGGGACTCTTGATAAAGGTCCTAAGGGTGGAGGAAAAGAAGATTTAGGAGAGGGAGAGTGAGTCTCACTCAATACCTTGAGTTTCAGGAAGACCAAGATATGACAAGACTACTCAACTTCACTAGAACTCAAGAGAAGAGAAGAGAGGGAGGCTTTTTGTGTGCTTTGGAATGAAAGAGATGGGGGGTTTATATAGTAGTGGTGGAGGAAATATGAATGGAATGTCATTTAATGAGGGTTGACAAAGAATCATCAATCTAGACCTCATTTTTGTCTTGGGAGAAATCTGGTGCATTAAAAGGAAAGATTGATGAGAGTGAGGAGCAAGCCAAAATTCGGTTTTCTTGTAGCTACTGTAACAGCTTATAGAGCCATATTCGAATAATCATGTTTGAATTAATTCTGATCGGAATTGTCTCGTTCTTATACTCAAATTGAAGCCCCGGATGTCTAGCTTCTGGAAAAATTAATCTCATTCACAGATTCAAAATATTCAGAAAGATAACAATAAAAGGGTGAGCAGAGGTCATTTGTTAGAAAATGATTTCAGCACAAATAACATTAATAAGTCCCAAATTAGCTCCCAATTAAGATTAAATGGCTCCAATCACTTCCATTTCAAACTTAATTGGTTCCAAATTTATCCTAATTAAAGGATAATTGCACAAATTACTTATTGAATAATTAATATTTAACTATTTAGTTAATTAGGTGTGTACAACCCTACCATAAAATGTAGTCCTAACCAATCAAATTATGACACATCATCATTCTCAAATTGATTATACTTATAACCAATTGAAATCAATTGTTCATAATCATATATAGTCGAACTCAATTTGTGATAGTGCATCTTGGCCATTAGAACTTGATTTGATGATAATTTTCAATCCGATCGTCCGATTAGGGCTTATGACCAGTCGATTTGATCGTTACAACATCAAAATCATTTTGATGAAATGAGATTAATGATCTAGTGACCAGAATAAATATGCATATTTTCAAGGTGAAATTACCCTTTTACCCTCCATGTGAGGTTAAATGCGAGTTGCAAAATGGGGTGTCAACAAATTCTCGTCCACTTAATTGTTAAGTGTTCACAAGTATCAAATGAAGCTAATTGTTTATCATTTCGTCTCTTGTTAGAGGACCCCATGAAATTCAAAAACCAGATGAGGACCCCATGAAATTTAAATTTAAAGTCATGCATTCCATAATTCACAATCTAAATTATGATTATTTTTGTTTTTCTTATTCTAATAAGAAAAAGAGAATAGAAACTAATATCATGATTATGTCTTTTCTTGACAAAGGCTACCATTCCATTATCACATTTGAAATGTAATCAAGACTACAATCTGAGAGCAAAAAAAAAAAAAATTGTCAAGTGCTCTATTTCTCTCTCCCACAAGTCTCTAAAAACAAGTTTTGTGATTTCGTGAAAGATTTTTCTCCAAACTAGTTTGGGAAGAACCCATTTAAACTCTTCTTATATATTTTTATTGGATGTGAATTTTGAAAATCTAAGTGTTGGATTGTATATTTTTATTGTATTCTTCATCCTTGCAAAATTTCAATAAGATCAAATATCAATAGTTATTTCATCAATAAAATATTTAAATTTCAAAATTATTTATCAGAGGATGTTTTCTATCAAAGGAGAATTAAGAAATTTGAAATTATGGTTTATCAAATTGTAAATGTGTTTGATAACTGGAAATTAACAAATTAAACAACTCAAGAAAAAAAAAAAAAAACAATTAAACAAGAAATGTCCACTGAGACATATAAGATCTAGCAACACATGTACATGTCACCATTTTTTAATCACAAAACTTAACAGAAGCATAAATTCCAAATCATAAATTTTATTCAAGCCCAATGCCATATACACTTATTATAGTAAACCATATAACAATAATTAACTTTGTAGTTCCTGAAACATTCTAATTCCATGGAAATATAGGAAAATCAATACTAGTCATAGATATAATACATTATGTAATTACGGATTTAACGATGGACTGACGGTATATGGATATTCCACCAATCCCTATAAACACCACCAACAAAAACACTTTCTTCTTCTGCACGTTTTACTATTCGATCATACATAGGGCGAGGCACATCTTTGGGAATTATGATAGTTTCACCTTCCTCAATCCATCCATTTATGAATGGTTCAAGATTTCGAATAGGCCTTGTTAGAGGGGGATCATAGGGTGGCATTATTCGACTATTCAAAATGAAATCCCTTCTGTTAAATTCTCTATTTCCATGTTTGATATTGTCGACAACACTCATGTAACTCAAACCAGAAAGATTTGCACCGACTATGAACCTAATGTTTACGCCTGGAAATAATTCCATGTAATGATCCCTTATTTTTTTCACGGCGTGCACGGTATTAACAAAGAAATATGGCGTATCATCATCTTGTTTTTCTTCCCCATGTGAACAAACTGGTTTGAAAGTCATACTTGATGATCCGTTTGATATATTGGACTTGTTAGGATAAAGAATTGTATTTATAGTATTCATGTACCATTTCCTCATAAATGCTCTAGAGTCTAGACTCTCTCATTGTTCTCCAAGCGTTTTATGTAATCTAGCTTATTACTAATTTGGTAACTAGAATTTAAGAAAATAACATATATAATTCATGCTTCCCCATGCATGGAAGATGTGATCCACAAATTTGGATACACTGAAGAAATAAACATGCATGATAGCATTCAATGAACTGGAGTATATCTTTACCCTTACATAAAAAAAAATATATATATATATATATATATATATATATATAGAAAATGTATAAAATAGGAGTAAGTAACTTGTTTTCTGCGAATCCGTGACAAGAAATTTTTAGTCTAACATTAATTCCATTATTCCTTTATCAAACAATGAACACATAATTCACATTTTAAAGCATGATGATACTTGAGAAATTACCTATTTAAACTAGGCAATTATTTAGACCCCAAACTTCAATTTTACAGCTAATTTAATTTTAAGCTAAACTAACAATTAGACTCAAAGATAAGTGATTAGCCAATTGAACTAAGAATGGATGATAGGCATTGCATGGATAAACTAGATAAGCTGCGAAATTTATTTAATGACCTAGGTAGTAATTAAGACCCCAAACTTCAAATTTTACGGCTAATTCAATTTCAGACTAAACTAACAATTAAAGCCAAGTGTAAGTATTTAGCCAATTGAACTAAGCATTTTACAACAAACATTGCATGGATAAGCATATTTAGCAAATTAAAAGAACAATAAGCAATAAATAAGAGAAGCACACCCAAGATAACACCAAATGTGTTATCAAAGAAGAAGAAAAAAAGAGAACCGGGTGGAAATACCACTCTGCGGCCAGCCGTCGAAAGGATCCACTAAGTATAGATAGTTGCAATACAAATTGACTTACACTACCATCAAGTAGTGTTATAATCTTTTACTCAAACCCTCTAAGCTTCTGCTTGCAATTGACTACACTGAGTCCTTTCTTTAACTTTGGCACCAACTCTGGAACAAAACAGTACCGGTTGCATCTTCAAGCCACCATGGCTAAATTTGGCAAGCTCCAATGCTTCCCAAGGGTCCAAACAACACTTTCTAATCTTCTCTCAAAGATTTGGCTATGGAGAGTGGGAAGAGTGTAGAGAACTAATCATGTTTGGCTCTCTCAACAGTAGATAAAATTCTCTCAACTCCTAGGTGGGTCCTTAGGGTAAAATTCGTGGGAAATGTGGATATGTATAGTGGGAGGGGGAAAGCTACAACAGGTGATCTAAATAATAGAATTTCCTCTCAAGTTCAGGGAAATTTGCATGAGCTGCGAATTTCAATCCCGACTGCTTTATAAAACCTGTAATGTACCTATTTCGTAAATGCCAATGTATTCTGCAAAAATACAGTTCTGATAACACTACATTGAACTTCTAAATCCAACCCAACCCAATTGCAAAAATAGCCCACAAATATAAGAAATTAAGCCTAAATTATAATCAAATTTGACAAAAAATAAAGTCAATAAAAATACAAATAAAATACAACTTAACATGAGCAAATTAAAGGAACAATTAACAAAAAATAAATAAATCAAAGAAGCAAATCTTAGATATATCAGATGTGTTATCAAAGAGGAAAACTCGAGAATTCAGCCAAAAAAAAACATTTTTGCAGCTAGCCACTAAAACGATCCACTAAGAATCGATAGTTGCAGTACAAATTGACCCACACAACCATCCAAGTACTGTTGCAATCTTGTACTAAAGCCCTCCAAGCTCCTACTCGAAACTTATTTTGTTGAGTCCACATTTGCAACCAAGTACTGATTGCATCTTCAAACCACCATGGCTTAAATTGGCAAACTTCTTTCCACGGACTTCAGTCTTCTAGCCCAAGTGGCGTATCTCTAATCTTCCGAGAAGTGTTCACTTCTCGTGCAGGCCACTTCCTTGGCTTCAATTTCTTGGTTATAGTCATTGTGCTAGGCCAGAATTGATGAACAGTCGGGCCCACCTTCTCCTCGGGTCGAATCTATTTGGTAATATTCCTTTGTCAAGACCCCCCCCCCCACACCATACGTAATATAAAACAGTATATCCTATTAACAAAAATGTAAAACAATATATCAAATATGAGACCAAAATAAATAAATCATATAAATAAAAACCCAAAATATTATAGGATTCACTATTTGACAGACACATATGACAAAGACAAACATAAACCCATGAGACCTAATTAAAGTAAACACACATAAAATCAAGTTTTTTTTTTCCCAATTATAACCCCGCCTTCAAATGCCATTATAGAGTGGTAGATTTTGTAAGACAAAGACAAATGGACAATGTTTTTCTCCAAACTAGTTTGGAGAGAAATCCTTCAAACTCCTCTTATATCTTTATATTAGATATGAATTTTGAAAATCTAACCGTTATATTACATGTTCTTTATGTTCTTAACACATATGTCATATTTCATTCAATTTAGATGTTATTTATTATTCGATCAATAAACTTATTTTTATGCATAATTTTAGATCACAAAAATTTGAAATTTAAACATTTTTTTGATGAAATAGCTATTGATATTCAATGTAATTGAAATTTTGCAAGTATGAAGGATATAATAAAAATACGCATTCCAACAGTTAGATTTTCAAAATTCACATCCAATAAAAATATATAGGAGGAGTTTGAATATATGGTTTCTTCCCAAACTAAGTTGGAGAAAACTCTTTCACGAAATCATGAAACTTGTTTCTAGAGACTTGTGGGAGAGAGAAATAGAGCACTTGACAAGTTTTTTTTTTTTCTTTTTTTTTTCTTTTATTTTCATTTTTCTTTCCTTTTTGTTGCTTTCAGATTGTACTCTTAATTACATTTCAAATGTGATTATGGAACGGTAGCCTTTGTCAAGAAAAGACATAATCATGATACTAGTTTCTATTCTCTTTATCTTGTTAGAATAAGAAAAACAAAAATAGTCATAATTGATAGGCCAAGAATGTATTGACCCATTGTGATGAATTAACAAATTAATTAACCAAGTTAATTAATTAATTCAATTAAAATGCAATACGCGCGGTAGTACAAACAAATCACCAATTAAACTAAATGTAGCGGAAATTAAATTGACACGGTGATTCGTTTACGAATGGGAAAAACCTACACAACAAAAACTCCACCGGGTGAATTTAAGGTCACCACTCTCGAGAATCCACTATTATCAAAACAAGCGGTTACAAGTAAAGGAATCTCAGTACCTCATACCAACCTACAGTTGAACCCTTACCTCAATACCCAATTGGACTTGTTCTGTAGTAACAATCTCTCTTTTTCAATGCACAGCTCTCAGTACGTGACTAATCAATTGCGCGAATTCCAGTACGCGACTTAATCACCAACTTGAGAAGGATGTTGGTTGCAAAGTTCTTCTGTTCATCACACGATGAAGATCAAGAATCTCATTGGTCACAAAATCCTACGGTGTACAAACATAGCAGCTTCTTCAAGAGATAGATGAACAAGGGCAAATTCTGTCTTAGGTCACAATTTGCATGAACAAAACTTTGCTCTACACTTGTGCAACTTGTGTCACCTTTGACGGTCCTTAAAATAATTCTCATATATATTTAGGGTTGTGAGAAAAGAAAGCCCAAACACATACCCACAAATTGAATGAAAAACAGAACAGAAAATCTGAATTTCATAAATCTCGATAAATAACTATCTATTGAGCTAGCTGTCGAGTCACGGGCTGAAATAGCGTTTGAACCTCGATAGATGCTAGCTGTTGAGCTTTAAAATCCAGCACTTTCACACTTGAATCTTGGACACACTTGCATTGCTTTAACACTTAAATTTGAAACCTTGTTCCTTGAAGTGTTAAACATATCCTAGATCTACCCAATTACAAGTAAAGTGCGTTTTGTCAAAAGATTAACCAATTACATAAAATAGTGACATATGTTCCTAATATTGAATCACATATGTCCTAACAATAATTTAGATTGTGAATTATGTAATGCATGACTATAAATTTTATGGGGGTCCTCATCTGATATTTAAAATTCATGGGGTCTCCAAACAAGAGACGAATGAAAAATATTAAATATTTGACTTCATCTGATACTTGTGAACACTCAACAAGTGGATGAGAATTGTCCTTAAAAATGAGTTATTAATTTTGGTTGAGAATTACCCTTATATTTTTTGTGTGATAAGTTTAATTAATATAAAAATCATATTTTAAATAACTTTACAACTTGTTCCCAAGTATGAGAGCAATAATATGTATATATGCTCTTACTAAAACCACCTTACAATCTCGGTAATTAAGCAGTGTTATGTATAAAGTAATTTACATAAACATGTAAATATATTTTCTGACAAAAATTCCAAGAATTTCTTTAATAGGTTGGATTGTTTTCATTGTCACTTCTTTGAAAATAAAAAATAAAAAAATTCTTTGTTCACACACTTTTTTGTTATGAAAAAATGTAATTCAAAATTACTCGTTACATACCATATTCTTATGGTATCAACTCCTAATGATTGCTCATTATCATCAGACTAAAACACCAATTAGTTTTGGTGTAGGTGAGGATCGAGTTACAGATCTCTTATTCGACAATACTAGACTTTGCCAATTGAGCTAACTGAAACCCAGTTTGAAGGATTACAATTAAGTCTGTTATTATATTTCATATACATTTGTTTCTATTATTATTATTATTTTGAATACAACAAAAAGCATTTGATTTTTCTCACAAATATTTATAGTGTGTTTGGTTGTAATTGAGGGGCAAAGAAAGAAGATAAGAGAGTGGAGGAAGAGAAAATCTCTTTTACATGTTTGGAAGGAGTGAGGGAAGAGAAAAGAAAATAATATAATAAATTTAAATTAGATATATATTTTTATCTAAATACCCCAATAAAATCTAGAATGTTTGTTTTGGTGATGAACAAAATTGGAATTTTAAATATTATTAGTGGTGGGTCCCCAAAATTTGCACTCCTTTTATTTGCTTTTCTCTGAGAAAAGTGGGCCCGAATGGATGCTCATTTCTCCTATTTTCTCTTCTTTTGTTTTCTATAATGCTAACACAATTACCTTCTTCTTCTTTTTTTCTTTTTTTTCCCCCTTCCCAAACAAAGCATTAGTTCTGATTATTATTATTATTATATAGGTATTATATTATCATTATGAATATGACAAAAGGAATTTGATTATTTATAATAAGTTGTACTGACAAATCAATTTCCTTTGTTTAATTGGAATTATAGGAGAGAAAAGAAAAGAAAATTGAGAAAATGAGCGTCCATCTAGGCCCACTTTTCTCATCTGCCTAAAGTGGGCAGAAATAAGGAAAAAGCCATGTAAAACGAGTGCAACTTTTGGGGGCCCTACTATGGAGAACATTTAAAATTTCAATTTTATCAATCACAAAGACAATCATTCTAGATTTTATCGGATTATTTAGATAAAAACATATATCTAATTTAAATATATTATTTTCTTTTCTTTACTTTTCTCTTCCCTGGGTTCCCTCACTCCTTCCAAACATGTAATATGGATGGATTTTCTTTTTCATTTCTTTTCCTTTCATTCCTTTACTCTCTTCTATCCTTTTCTCTTCCCCTCGGTTACAACCAAGCACACTGTTAGCCTCTCTTTATTTCTAGTTTCAATTTTAGGCTTCAAAATTGGGATTTGATTTTGAGCTAACCATTAACATTTGTCTCTGGTCCTTTTTGTTTCAGAGTGAAGCAGATCAAGTAGCTGCTTAGTGACAATGTTGGAGCCTAAGCACATGGCCCTAAACAATAATGGAAGCTTGCAAAAGGGCCATGAAAGAAGAGACAGCCTATAGTTATTTTGTTTTCACTGACCAGATGAAAATGTCTTACTTTACTCCTTTCCCCATCTAATCTAATGAATAGTAATATAATTTATAGCAGGGTTCGGTTCTTTATTTTAAGGGTAAAAAATGTAGAATTGTATTCATTTGACAGGTTGTAACTTGTATTATTACACCCAGCCTTTTAGATTAGTTTTAATTGTATCTTGCACACAATCTAGGTATTTTAGTGGCACACCCACGAGGAAAAATTTGACAGTTTTTTTTTTTTTTTTTTTTTTAAGTGACAAATAAAAATAGTATATCAGAATTATAAATATTTGTTCCAAAATCTTCTTAAAATGATGGGATTATTTTCTAACAAAGTATAATTTAAACAATATATTAATTTTCTAAATTAATTTAATTATATTACTTCTCAAAAAAAGTTATCTATATTTGTTATTTAAACGTGTTTAAATTTTTTAAGTTAAGAAAACATAATTTATTTTACTTTCAATTATTAAATGAAGCAAGATATTTTCTAAACAATGTAATGTGTGGTTAGAATTTGTTTCTAGTGCTCTTTACAAATGGTTCATTCTCTATATGTCTCGAATAGCTTAAATAGGAAGAAAATTTAAGTAAATCCATCACTTATATATATATTATATATATATATATATATATATATATAAAGACTTTAATAATATAAGAAAAAAATGTATTTGTATCAAGAATTTACCAACATTATGCTAATAATGTGACATAATTATCAATAAAGTAGCTCCTCCTTCTACACAAACTTCATCTCCCAAAATGTTAATATTGTTGAAGGTATTTAGCAGTAAATTACTCATGGTTTTAAAATCAAGTATGGTCAAAGAACTAATTTTGGCCCGAGTTCTTGGTTTTACTTGATTTTTTTTTATCGATTTTAGGGGATTTTACCGAACTGAATTTGAGCCCGATTCCTGATTAAACGAATCAGTTCGGTCTCGCTTTTAAAACCATGAAATTACTTATCCAACACACTACCCCTGTTCAATTGCAAATCAGCATAAATATGTTGAATTGCAGTACATAAAGATTGCATGCAAAATTTCAATTTCTCCTGCATGTCAAAATCATCATTAATTATTTTCAATCGTGCATAATAAGAATTATCCATAATAACAACAAACCATCATTTACTAACCATCACAGTAGAAATAACCATAATAAAAAAAATAAAAATAAAAATGAGAAGAAAAAAAATTATACAATACAAAATAAGATTATGTTTAATGTTTCCCTTAATTACAAACAAAAAGTTCTTAATCATTTTATTTTTCTTTTCAACAATTTTATGAATTTTTTTTGAAATACATAGTTTGTGTGTTGGATATTAGGGATTGGAATTGTAGAATTTTTTTTTTTTTGGGTGGTATTGAATCTTTGCTGCATTTTTTTTAATTTTTTGGTTATTATTTTAACATAATTTTTTCGTGTTTTAGATATTATTAAGAGAAAGCTTGGGTATTGATGTAATTTATTTTCTTTAATGCTTTCAAATTGTCGGCTCATTGGATTTTGGATCTTAAGTTCTTTTCCTTTCTTGTTAGTAATTTATAAATTTTTCAAATAAATTTTATGCTTTGCAGGCTTTCATTAGTAGTGAAAAATGCTTTGCATATTAAGGAGAGGAAACATTTCACTTTTCTGGATTGATGATTTTTTTTTTCAAATACGGCTGATCTGGTTTTTATTTTAGTAAAAGGAAATTTGGTTCTTTAGAATATTTGTGACTCTTGATTTTTCTTTTCTGATTTGGATTTTATTCCTAATTTTCTTACGTTTGGTTTGGAACAAATTTTTGTTCATATTTTCATTTAATCGATTATCATTTGATATATTTTCTATCTTTTTTGGTTACTTACCATCTCTCATAAGTTTTTTTCTTTCCTTTTTTCTCAGATTATTTTGTTTTTTATAGCTAGGTACAAAAACATTTGTACAAATAGTTGGTATATATGGATGACAAAACTTTACAAACATTTGCTTTTAACCTCACCCCTAAAGGTGCCATGATTATGCATTTAAATGGTATAAGTGATAAAGGGAATGGTAACCAAATGCATCAATGCCTATATCACGCACTGAAGTCAATATTTATATATTGAAATTATAATATGGCTAATAAATTAAATATTAATTACTGTTTTATTTCTCTTATTTTTTGTTTATTAAAATGATAGTATTATATGCTCATTGTATTGTAGAATATAAATATAATTAAAAGACCAAAATATTGGTAGATAGGAATCAGGATATATTCCAAAACCAAAATATATTCAAATAGATATCCATAAATTCTAGTGAATTAATTTTCACGCATGCACGGGTAAAATATATGTATATATATATATATATATATATATCTCTTATTGATTGATTTGTCAAGAACTACAAATAATTTTTCAATCTTGCTTCGTTGAGATTCAATTTACAAATTGTTATTCAACGTAACAAGTAAAGGCCAATGGATGAAAGAAATGGCATAGAGGTAAGTAATAATGTAATATAGCATGATGTTTTGCATACACTAAATTTCATATATTTGTAATTTATAAATAAATAAAAGTAAGAGGAGAAACCGATTCAAGATCTCAATCATATGAGGTAGTTTAAGAGACAAGGAAACATTTTTTGTACATTGGGGATTTTTTTTTTTTTAACAAAATACATTGCAAAATTTGGGTTGCTATGAAATTACTTAGAGGATACCCTTGGAAATCATATAATGACTTTGTGAAGCAAGTTCTACTTATAGGCAACATTTGGTGATTTCTTTGAGATGCTATATTCCCTTTGAAGTTGTTGGTGTAAAAAAATTCATATATCTTGTTAGGGTTTGGTTCAAATTTATTTACACATGAGATACATTTTTTCAATGCATAGAACTTTCTATTTAATTTTTAAAAAATTAAATCTCCAATATTGGATTATATTGTCTCCTTTTACTCTCCATATTTGCAAACTATCAACTTCGTCAAAGATCAATAATCACATGATTTATACTGGATTATATTGTCTCTTTTTCACTTTTAAAATTATACAAAAAAATTTTGGTTTATGATTAAATAGTAATGTCTAAATGATGTCCAATTAACTTGAAATTCTGCATGTTTATTAAAAACAAAGGGAATTTGTAATCAAATGGTGAAGTTTTCAAAATATTAAATTAACAAATAAAAAAAATTATTGGTGTAACATTAACATGGTTTCACTGCATGTAATTTGATTCTTTGCCATTTTGCTATTGTGAACTTATTTGCACCCTTCATATCAGTGGATTTTTGAAAAGTAAACACTATATTGTTTAGGTACTAGACTATCTCCAGCCAACCAAGTGTTAATTGTTTACCCATTTACTATAGCTAGATTTGTGCATTGCTTTCAGAGAATTGATGTATATAATATATTTTGGTTCACAACCTTTGGCTGACACACCTTGTAATCGGTTCTTAAAATTCCCAGGTTAAGAATGAGAGTAAAGATTTAATTAGTAGATTGCCGGATAACATTCTCTACTATATTCTATCAATCCTAACCAGAAAAGATGCATGCAAAACCAGCATACTATCCCGCAGGTGGAGGTCCCTTCCACACGGACTACACTCGGCACCTATGTATGAAGTTCCGTATGAAGACAATTGTTCAAAATTGACGTTAGGTTGCTGTAATCTAATACAATATCATATTGATTTTAATAAACTCAAAGGATTAGTAACTCTTATTCTAGATGTAGTTATTATAGATGAAGCTGTTATGGCAAGTATGCTTTCTACGTGTACCCTACTTGAGGGTCTGACCTTAGATGCCTGCAATGTTGTTTCAAATCTAATTGTTACTGGTCCACCATCTCTTCGTCTGAAAAAGTTGAAAGTGCGCTATTGTTCTGCAACGAAGATTGAGATTTCTGCTGCAAATCTCATTGCATTTGATTTTAGTGGAGACATTACGCGTATTTCTTCCTTCAGCGCTCCACGATTGTTGGAGGTGCGTTTTAACACAGGTACTAAAGCCAGCACATTTGCACATGGACTAGCCCAATTCGCCTCCCATCCTTGTCTAGAGAACCTTTCTCTTATTATGTACTCTAGTACAGTAAGTGCATATAACTTTATATGTCACATTACTTAAATTTTTTACTTTGTACGATAAAGCTGTTGTACATTATCTTTAACCCTTTATTGCCATTATTTAGGTGAAAGAAATACCCCAAAGCATACCATTATTCAAGAATCTCAAAGAATTGAACATGAATATCTGGAACTCAAGTTGTGGCTCAGAGGAGGATGAACTCTTGTGGGTTTTATTTATTCTCAAGGCTACTCCTCTTTTGCAGAAACTTGAACTTACGGTTAGTCATGAAATTTTATATATATGAAAGGTAGTGCATGTTTCTTGTTGATGTCTTTTCTCTTGAACAGTCGAACAATTATTTTTTAGGCTACATTGCGCATGAATTTTATATACTATTATACCACTTTGCTATCACTATTTGTTCAAGTATATTAAAAAATAAAGTTCCACATTGATGTAGCTAATAAGTTTGTTAGGAGTAAGGCTGTCACATAACGCCCTTACCATGCCAGCAATATTTTATATTAATAGTAATGTTAGTCACAAACTCCTTATTATACACGCCCTATACACACACAGTTATATAAACAAAAAATTGTGTTTTTAAAATAAGATTTCACAATTTTAATTTAAAATATCATAATTTCAATTGAAATCATGCTTTAAAAACACAATTTCAAATAGCATATATATGGAGTGTGTAATAAAGAGTGTATAATAAGATTTTTTATTACGTTAACATTCCTCCATTATTTACTATGAGAGCTCCAAAAGTTAATTTCATGTATGTTTAATGGAGATCAATTTATGTGTCCCCTGCCTAGGTTAGAAATATTGTGCATCCTCTTTGGAGTTGTGTAATTATAGAATATTTTGGTAGTACTATACAATAAATATGTATTTCTTCCTCTCATATTATAGTGGATCATATTTACTATATTGAGAATAAGGTTCATTATTCATATGAGATGAGTGAATACCATGAGCGATGCTACAACCAGCCCAAGGGGTTCAAATGAACCCCCTGACCTAACCAAAAAAAGAATTATATATAATTTTTTTTTTTACCCCTAAAATAAAATCTAAATACCCTGACCCTAAATTTTGTTTAAACCCAACTAAAATAAGCTTGAATATAATTATCTTAGTGCTACTTTCATAATATTTTCACAATAATTTTACAATAAAACTTAAATGGTAAGTTGTAACTGGTTTTTATCTAAATCCATAGTTGACATCACTTATTTACATATCTTTAACAACTTGCCTTTATTATGAAATTATTGTGTTAGTGACACAACTCTTGAAATTGGTCCTTTGTTAAACAAATAAATAAACATTCACTTCAATAAAAAATTATTTCCCTGCACTTTTCGTCTTTATTAGTAAAAAATTACACCACTTTTAGTAACAAAAATATTACACCACATGTACAATCAACTCATGGACAGAGCCATGGTTGGACTTAGGGGGGCAAGAGCCCGTCCCCCACCCCCCCTCCCAATATATATATATACACTAATTTTAACAATTTTGTTCTTTAGAATTAGTATATATATAGTTTGTAAATAACTTTAGAATTTTTCTCATTTTAAAGACCATAAAAAAATTTGTAGATCTAAAATCTAAAACAAAATATACAAGCCCAAAAAAAAAAAAAAAAAAAAAGTCTAATCAACCAATTTTACCCAAAATAAACAACTTGACCCCTTAAAAAATTTTAAACAAAATAATTTTGTTCTAACCTAGCAGAGCACATATCCAAGACAAAAATAAATAAATAAATAATCAATGACTAAACAGTAGTAGAATTAGAGGCTAAAGTCACTGCACACAACCAGCAACAAAATCGCTCCATCTGTTATCAACTAATTTGTGTCTACATCTGTGATTTTTTCCTTATTCTCTTTATCTCTCTTTCTCATTTCCATGTTTTCTTTATGTCTAATCAAGTAGTTTGATAAGTATTCTACAGATTTTTGAATCTAAAATGTCTTTTAGTGTTTGCTCCAATTCTAAGAGAAAGACCGCATGTGTACTTAAAAAGCTACACACTTCAAAAGCTAAAAATTATATCAGTTACTATTCTTCTTTATCATATATTTTTATTTAATTGATATTACATATAAATATAATAAATTATCATTAATTTGACAAAAATGTATGATTAGTTATTTAATTATATTTATTTATGCATTCAATGATTGTTGCCTTGCCGATCTTTAAACTATTAATAATGTTTTTAGACTATTGTACACTAAATTGTATTTAGAATACTATTTTAGATTATTGGATATAATATGAAAGTTGTATATACTAAAAAAATTAATAATTTATTTTTTACTCCCCCACAACAAATTTCTAGTTCCTACACTATTGACCTGCCTAGAAATTTTTTTAGAAAATATGCATTTATTGTACTTCCAAAGTAGTCCATTATGTTCCTAATTTTAGGGCCTCATCCAATAATGTAATTATGCCATGTAATATATACATGTAAGGTGTGTGGTGAACAATATTGCATTAGGCTTTTCTTTAATCAACATGGTCAATACTTGGTTTATTCTAATTTCTGCAATATAACCCTCCCACTGAAGTAATATGCAAACTCTTAATTTTAGTCATGCATTTTGTATCTCCCAATTGCTAAAATTCTGATATACTATCTTGGTTGTAGGTATGTGCGCAAGACTTCTTTGAGAACCAACTAGAAATAAGGAGTTTTTCTGGTTTTTCACATGATCAGTTGAGACAAATTGAGATGCATGGGTTTGTGGGTAACTGGTATGAAGTCGAGTTTGCGATTTATATGCTCGAAAGCTTAAAAATACTCGAGTTAATGGTTATCGACCCATCTACGAGATGTTATCGCAATGGAATGTGGGCCAATTATGTAGATTCTTCTTGGGAAGAAAAACACAAGCCAATTGTCCAAGACAAACTTGAGAAAGTGAAAACGAGTGCTCAACTTAGAATCTTATAAAGTTACTTCAAAAAAAAAACTCATCATACACGCTTTGCGTGTGCAATAAGACTCTTTATTATTATTATTTATTTGTTGTTGAGTGTTATAATGTTTAAAAGTAATATATAAATAAATATTTGTATTATTTTTTAAAAGAAAAAGGTAAGATAACATGGAATAATGTTTAAAAATGAGATAGAGATAATGTCCTAATTTTTGAGTTGGATAGAGAAAATAAAGGAAAAAAACCTAAAACTTAGGAATAATAAATTACTCTTTTAACCAGTTTGTGTTTTTTAATTTAAAATTATTTAACTAAAAGATGGGTATTTTAGACAATTTAAGAATTTGTGTGATGAGAGTATTATAGTACAAAAAATGTTGAAACTCAAACAAAGAATCATGTTTTTAATAGTATCGATAAGGTGCTACAATTTTAGCATATTAGCAAATAGCAAGGCACCCCTGCTTCATGGAAACTATTTTTTTTTCTTTATTTTTTTAGAAAAATGTTTTCATTAAGTTTGAATGTTTGAAACTTTGGATTGAATAACTTAAACCAACTTCTATATTTACATATATGAATAACAGGTGTAATTTTATTATTCTCTCTCTACAACCGCAATTCTTTAACACCCTTGAATCATACTTCAAATGCATTTTGCCCAAATTGTACGGTAGTTACTTGCGAAATTTGAAATTAATTATCATGAATTTCTCATTCCATTGAAAATACGATTTTTTTTTTTGAATAGATTTTGATATATCAAAAGATGTTTTCTATCAGAGGAAAATCAAGAAATTTGAAATTATGGTTTATCAAATTATAAATGTGTTTGGTAGCCAGAAATAACTATGGGCTGCCTCTTCTTTCCTGGCCCCTTTGCAGGCCTTCATTATTGTTAAGGCCCTTGTGCATAGGCTCCAACATTGTCACCAAGCAACTACTTGATCAACTTTGCTCTAAGGTAGAAAGGACCAGAGACAAAGGTAAACGGTTATTAGCCCAAATCAAATCCCCATTTTATAGCCTAATATTGAAACTAGAAATAAAGAGAGACTAATAGTGTGTTTGGTTGTAATTGAGGGGAAGAAAAACAGAGAGAAGAGAGTGAGGGAAGAGAAAGGAAAAGATATGAAATAGAAAATGCATCCCTCTTACACATTTGGAAAGGGTGAGGGGAGAGAAAATAAAATAAATATATTTAAATTCAATATATATTTTTTTACTTAAATAACCCAATAAAATCCAGAAGATTTGATTTTGTGATGGATAAAATTGAAATTTTAAACGTTCTTCAAAGTGGGCCCCCAAAAGTTGCATTCGTCGTATATAGTTTTTTTATCATTTTTGTCCAATTTGGGTAGATGAGAAAGTGGGCCTAGATAGATGCTCATTCCTTCGATCTTCTCCTCTTTTCTTTCCTATAATACCAATTAAACAAAGGAAACTATCATGTCAGCACAATTTATTATAAATAGTCAAATGCCTTTTGTCATATTCATATAATCATAATAATAATATAGTACCTATAATAATAATAAGAACAACAACAACAACAATAATCAAAATTAATGCTTTGTTTGGGAAGGGAGGAAGAAAAGAGAAAAGAAAGAAAATTGTGTTGACATGACAATTTCTCTTGTTTGGTTAGCATTATAGGAAAAAAAAAAAGAGAAAATGGGAGAAATGAGCATCCATTCAGGCCCAATTTTCTAAGGGAAAGTCAAATAAAAAGAGTGCAACTTTTTGGGGGCCCATTTTTCTCCAAGAAAGCCAAATAAAAATAATGCAACTTTTGGGGTCTACCACTAATAACATTTAAAATTTCAATTATGTCCATCACCAAAACAAGTATTTTGGATTTTATTGGGGTATTTATGTAAAAACATATATCTAATTTAAATATATTATTTTCTTTTATTTTCTCTTCCCTCACTCCTTCCAAACATGTAAAAGAGATTTTCTCTTCCTTCACTCTCTTATCTTCTTCTATCTTCCCCTCAATTACAACCAAACACAATGTAAATGTTTGTGAGAAAAATCAAACGCTTTCTGTTGTATTCAAAATAATAATAATAATTGAACCAAATATATATATATATATATATATATATATGAAATATAATAACAGACTTAACAGCTGTAAGGACAAGTTTTGCAGCCCAAGGCTAAAATGCATGGGATATTGGTCCAGTGAGCCTAGTACAATAAATTTGTAGAGAGTGAGTCGAAGAGCTAGGCCCTAATGAATTGGACAACAGCTAGTATGAATTTAGAGGATGATTTTGCAAAAACAAGAAGCATTGATCTGAATGAATTCACTGTCCAAGGAGGTAAGTCTCCATATAAATCAATTAAAACGATTAAAAGTACAATTTTGATGACTACAATGTTTTCTTTCTCTTTTTCGGTCCCCTTCTCATGGAGGGTCTCTTACATTATATAACTCCCTTTGGACCATCTTGATCTTACATTTGTTGATCATTTGAGCTCTTACTTGATTACCTGTCTCATCAGACACCCTCTTTGGCTTTCTATGAATTGTGGTAGCCAAGGCAGCACTGTTCAGGGGTCTTCTCCACATAAATGCGGCCAGAAAAGTAGCTGCAGTGCATTCAATGTTGTGGTAGCAGCTTTCCCTTAGATATTTTTGGGTTCTCCTCCTTCTCGTATGTTCATTATGCACATCCTTATCACTAGAGCTTCTTGGAAGGTCACCCTGATTGTTGGAATACATACTTGAGCTGTATTTATCATACCTAAGGAGAAATTCCTCCTCGGACCACCTTCCACTCATTCCTTACTTATGAGACTCTAAACTGGAATCACCCATAACTATTTATTCCTCCTTGGACCATTCATGTTCTCGGCCCAGGCCCAATACCCAATGTATGATTTGGGCCCTTAACCCTACAATAACCACTCAAAACTCTGGTTTATTCCTCTCATTAGAAAAGAAAACTGGGGTTTTGAATTTCTAAGAGTTAATTCTACTTGATTCTTTGATTTACATGTGTGGGAGTGCCGTTTCACACACCCTATAATTGCCACTGACAGTTCGAAGCTCGAGAGGTGCCATTAACTACTCCAGGCGGCGCTTTTTTCCCCAAATCTAGCTGTGAGGCGTAGATCCAACGGTTGATCTTTCTCTTGGAATTTTGAGTGGGATAACTCCCACTCATTTTCACCCTCTATATAAAGCCTTAAGGGAAATCATTTTCCCCTCATTTTATGAATTTTCAAGTTCTCCAAAGATCTCAAGCACTCCGACTCACTAAACTCTCTACACTCCTAAGTTTCCCTAATTCTTTTCCTTAAGAAATTTCCAAAAGATTTTTCTAAAGGTTCAGGGTTTAATACACTCACTTGCTTTCGTAAGTACCTATCTCTTTAAACTTTCTTTTTCCCCTTGGCCTTCTTTCTTTTTTAGAAAACTTCCTTCACGTTATCTACGTTTACTTAGATGGGTAGATTCATGCACCTAGAAGACTCTCCGGCCGGTATGGAGGGTTTTAGGGCCAAATATCATATCCCACAGGGAGTAGGCCTACAATATTGTGCCCCAAACCAAGTACTTACAAATAAAGGGGAGGGTGAAGTTGTCATTCCAATAATTGCCTTTATAGAGGAAGAAATGACACTTCCCATGGGTAGGATAACCAGAGACTACCTGCTCAATCACAAGTTGTGTCCTCATTAGTGCGCTCCCAACCTGTTTAAAGTCCTAGGGAGCGTAGATTATTTGAATGATCAGATGAACTTAGGGCTCACATGGCATGACATCGTTCACATGTACGAGTGCCATTCCCTTACCAGCATTGGATATTACCTCAAGTCCCGATTCGATGTTGTTAGATTGATATCCTGCCTTCCTAAGTCCAACAAGGGCTTGAAGGATGACTATTTGGTCGCCTCCGGGGAGTGGCACGAAGGTCTTCACTACCCAGTTCAGGCGGGAAGACCAGGTGAGGTACCCTAGGATTAGGTCCCTTAGCAAGGACTTTAGCCTTCTTAGTTAGTTAGTTAGTTATAGCCTGTTTAGGTAAGCTTTTTTCATCACTCAATTTCCGTCATTCAATTTCCATCACTCATCACTCATTACTCATAACTTATCATTCATCACTCATTTTTTCACACTCATTTGGCAACATCACTTTTATTTTCATCACTCAATTTTTTCACACTATTCATGGGTCCCACACCTGTCAGCCAGTACAGTTTTTTTTTTTTTTTTTAGTACCCAACTCACCGAAGCTAATATATATATATATATATATATATAAAACCAAACAGCCAACCCAAGAAAAGAAAAGAAAAAAAAAAAAAAAAGAAACGCCAACCTAGAAAAAAAAATGAACGGCCAACCCAGGAAAAGAAGAAAAAAAAAAAACAAACAGCCAACGCCAACCAAAAGAAGAAGAAAAAAAAAAAAAAAAAACTGAACAGCCAAAAAAAAAAAAAAAAGGTCAAAAGGTGGTCAAAAGTTACGGCTGTGGGTCCCCTATGTGTGTTTAATTACATTATTGCCATTGAGTTATGAGTTATGGAAACTAAAAACAGCCAAAAGTTGTTTTCAGTTTCCATAACTCATAACTCAAAAATCAGAGAATTGAGTAATGGAAACAGAGTTATTGTTTGCCAAACAAACTTTTTACTATGGGTCCCACCGTTTTTGAATTATGAGTTATGGAAACAGAGAATTGAGTTATCAAAAAACTCAATCCAAACGGGCTCTTAGTTAGTTTTTTTATTTTTTTTTTATTTTTTTATTTTTTAACTCTGCCTTAACATTTCGCCTTCTCGGATAATAGTTTTTATTGATCTAACCATAACTTCCTCCTCGGAAGTTTTTGCAGATAAAAACCACATTGCTTTGAGACTCAGTTTGGTCAATGTATCGGGTCTCAATAAATTGCTAAGATCTGAGATATTCATAAGCGAAGACAAACAACTACGGGCCGCTCACTTAATTTTGGATTACGAGTCTCTGTCTCGCATATTTCAGGACGTAGGCTAGGCAATAAAGGGTGGTGATCCTAGATTAGCACGCATAGACGTCTCTAAGCCGAGGTTTTTGGCTCGAAAAGACCTTCCGCCTATTGAGCTGCCCATTCAACGCATCCCTCAGGAAGTAGCCACTCCGAGGGAGGAGACAACTTCTACACACTTATCCCTCAAGGCCGAGATTGGCCAATTCCACCTTGAAAAGGAAGGTGAAGTGCCAAAAAGGCCGGTAGAGCTCTCGGACTCTGAGGCCGATTTTGATAGATTTTCTATTGCCCATTCTCCGAGGTTAATAGTTGCTTGGGTTGATACTAGCTCAGAAGACAAAAAAGAAGGTATGGACTTAAAGCAAAGGACCAGCTTAATGGGTCTACTGGCCAACAGGAACAAGGGGTTAGCTTCGAAAGAAGTCCCCAAGACCTAAGTTCCTCCGAATCTCCCCTCTCCTCCTCTCCCTATGACAGTGGTGGGACTGCTCCCTAATCCTGATTTAAAAAAGAAAAGAGAAGTACAGGAAGTGGAGGAGGGGGAGGTGATTCCTCCGAAAGGGGCAAAACAGCCCAAAAATGTTAGAGATAAAAGGGCCCCCTTCGTGGAGAGCTGTGAGGAGTCCGGTGGTGCTGAAGTGCATCGAGGGTCGCGCACATGGGCCCTTTGGCTAGAGTTGGAAGGTGCTCTCATTCCTTGGGATGCCACGATCTGGGAGTCTCAAAGGGGGCACACCACCCACCTCGCCGAGGCCTTAAAGCAACCTCTTCTCCTCCTTAAGGATATGTAAGGCCTCAGGCATACCAGGCAACCGAACCTTTTCATGTCATTGAAGAGGGACCTTGCAATGGTAAGTCAATCAACATATTTTTTTGTTAAATACTAAAATGCACATTTATTCATATATGTATATATTTTTTATGACCCCTTTGCTACTTTTATGTAGGTTATCCAACAAATTTATGTAGTTAAGGAATGGGTTAGGAATGCCCATGATGAGGTTAAGGCTGAGGTCCACTCCTGTTTTGAGATTGAGAAGGCTCTTGGAGCCCTAAAAGAAGAGCACAAAGAGATGGGCAATAAGCTAACCGTCACCGAAAGGGAACGTTCAAGTGCCCTGGCTAGTCTGAAAAACGTTGAGGCCCAGTGTTGACACCCTATTTTGCAACCTGCATTTAACCTCACATGGAGGGTAAAAGGGTAACTTCACCTTGGAAATATGCATCTTGATTCTGGTCATTAGATCCTTAATCTCATTTCATCAAAATGATCTTGATGTTGTAACGATTAAAACGACTGGTCATAAGCCCGAATCGGACCACTAGATTGAAAGTTATTATCAAATCAAGTTTTAATAACTGAGATGCATCATCACAAATTGAGTCCAACTATATATGATTATGAACAATTGATTTCAATTAGTTATAAGTATAATAAATTTGAGATCAATGATGTGTCTTAATTTGATTGGTTAGGACTACATTATATGGTAGGGTTGCACACACCTAATTAACTAGATAGTTAAACATTAATTATTCAATGAGTAATTTGTGCAATTATCTTTTAATTAAAGTAATTTTGAAACTAGTTAAATCTGAAATAGGAATGATTGGAGCCACTTAATGTTAATTGGGAACTAATTTGGGACCTATTAATGTTAATTGTGCTGAAACCATTTTCTAATAAATGACCTTTACTCACTATTTCATCAATATCTCTTAGAATATTTTGAATCTGTGAATGAGGTTAATTTTTCCAGAAACTAGACATCCGGGGCTTCAATTTGAGTACAAGAATGAGACAATTCCGATTCTAATTAAGTCAGATATGATTTTTCGAAATTGACTCTATAGATTGTTATAGCAGCTACAGGAAAACCGAACTTTGCTTGCTCCTCACTCTTATCAATCTCTACATTTAATGCATCAAATTTCCCCAAAAGCTAAAATGAGATCTAGGTTCATGATTCCTTTTCAACCCTCATTAAATGGCCTTCTATTCATATTTGCTCCACCACTACTATATAAACCTCTCCTCTCCTTTATTTCAAGACACAAAAAACCTCCCTCTTTTCTCTTTTCTTGAATTCTAGTGAAGTTGAGTAGTCTTGTCATATCTTGGTCTTCTTAAGACTCAAGGTATTGAGTGAGACTCACTCTCCCTCTCCTAGCTCTTCTTTTCCTCCACCCTTAGGACCTCCATCAAGAGTCCCTTCCTCCACTATATGGATCTTGCATGAAGGTATAATCCCCTTCCCTAACTGTTTGTTTATGTTACCATGATGAGAATTTAAGATTAAAGCATGATAATTCCCTTAAATATGTTTGAAGGTTTTTAATTGTTCTTATGTGTTCTTCACATGTTCTTGGTTGTTCATCACATGTTCATGCATATCACTATATTTAATCTTAAATCCACATCAAAAGTATAAAAAACATGTTTGTTTAATAATTTTTTCAAATCCTTGAATCTAGGTTATCACCATCTACACACATTCACTAGAATTTACTTTTCAATTCAAATGCAGTACTTAATAAATTGAATTAGGGTTTATCACATGCACACACATTAAATTCAACATGTAAATTGATTGACATATTGGATGATATGATATGAATGTTGGCCACCATAGTCTAGAAGACCGGTTTCACCGGGCAAGTTAGGTGCCTAACACCGTCCCACCTTGTAACATAGCCTCCGAGCTTAGATCAAGGGTTAGTAGATCAAATATTTATCCATATAATTTTCGATTTTAGATTGTAACTAGGAAACAAAGCCATGTAATTTTCCTATAATCAATGTAAATTCAATTACAAATTAATAAAATAAGGAATTTTTCAATTTTGGTTTTCTTATTTATTCCAATAATTAAATAAGTGGCGACTCCATTGTAAAATCCTTAATCTAAAGGGGAAAATATAATTAGTCGAATCTCTATTTTAAGAGGCAATAACACGACTCCACCCATTCACGTAGGTTTGGCCCAACATCATAAAATGTCACAAAAACGGGGCCAGGGGCGCAGTTTCTCACAGTGGCGACTCCACTGGAGATATTAAGGGCTAAGTTTCAATTAGATTATGGTGGCCAACCATGTCATTGTTTGTTTATTGCTTTTATGTACATAATATGTCTAATATGTCATTATATTGCATCTCATGCATCATTTGCTTGAATAGAATTTATTTTATTTGTGTGTAAGCTTGGAAGCCCGGTAGTATTAGCCGTGGATTGTGGTCTTCCTGAGACTCACATACCCAGCGGTGAACCTACCACCCACCGCGACAAGGATCATCATGGTTATGTCATTGTGG
The DNA here is from genome assembly GCF_001633185.2 of Quercus lobata. Taxonomy (NCBI): domain Eukaryota; kingdom Viridiplantae; phylum Streptophyta; class Magnoliopsida; order Fagales; family Fagaceae; genus Quercus; species Quercus lobata. The sequence goes on along the minus strand of NC_044911.1, from coordinate 44,473,959 downwards.
TTCATAGGGGCAAACTGTATCGTTTGGACCAACGCGGCACTCCTGGCGTCACAAGTTGGGAGGTACGACGTCCTAACTTGTGGGGACCTTTAACCTATCTTCTACCATGTTGTAATGACCCATAGAACCTAACTTTAGGTCGGTCCATGTAAATTGCATTGCATTACACATGTGTTTGGCCGTTGTTTGAACCATGATGAGCCCAAGTCCAACGCTTGAGCCCATCATAATTGTTTGAACCTTGTATGCTAGCAATGAACTCAAGCCCAAAGGATAGTGATTGAACTCTACTTGGTATGGAAACCGAAAATTGTTTCTTAAATCATTCTAAGCCCAATATTTGAGCCCATCAAAGGTGTATTCACATGATCAACATCAAGGGCCAAAAGTTCACAAGGTACATGCCTTCCAAGTGTAAGGTCAAGCCATTTCAAGCAAATACTAAATGATCATATGGTTCAAGCCTTCCAAGTGCAAGCCTAAGCCATTTCATCATAATCAAGGTTTAAGCACACTAAGCCTCAAGCATCCTAAATGGACCAAGAAGAAGCAAGTGGCCCAACTTTGCCTCACTCCACATTTGGTTTGCAACATCATGGTTAAGCTTAAAGTTTGTTTATTTATTCCATGTGTTCTATTTTTTTTTTTTTATAATTCAAAAATTTCATGTAGCATTTAATGAGCTTTGTTTGTGTATATATATTAAAAAACAAAAAACAAAAAAAATTCAAAAAATTCAAGATTTCCAAATCTTTCCAAAAAAAAGAGAAAAATTTTCAAATGAAAAAAAGTCTTTGGACTAGGGGCATTGAGCCCTTAAGTCATTTTTTTGAAAAAAAAAAAAAAAAAAAAAAATTCTTTGAACTAGGGGCATTGGTCTTCCTAGTGACTTTTTCAAAAAGGCCCTTTTTTTTTTCTTTCAAAGATTTCAAGATTCTTTGAAGTCTTCTTTTCAAAATGATACATGAAGATCCCTTGGACAAAAATATTTCTAAATTGTGATGTTTAAAGGCTTGAACAATCAACTTGTATTGAGAAATGATTAATTTCATTTGATCCGTGTAAACACTTTTGCTAAATTACTTTGAATAAAAGAAGAAATGGGCTTACAAGGCAATCAAAGAAAATCTATCCATCAGAAAATTCAAAAAGCTCATGCATTCATTCCAAGTTTCTGAAAACTTTTGTGCCTCCAATAAAGCATTCATACTTTTTCTTTTAATAGGAATTTATTAAAAGAGCTCAAGTCACTGTGCCTGTAAGCAAGCATTACTAGGGATAAGAGGCCGTCTTTGGTAAAACAAGATTATACCTTAACACCTAGAATGATCATTATCCATTGCTAGCCCATTTGAGCCTTTAAACACTTAGCCTCTTTTTTGCATAAACCCACTAAAATCTAAACCTAGGGTGGGAAAATTCAAAGTATGCATGCTTAAATCTCATGTTAAGGAGGAGTCGACCTTGTAGTTTTGAAGCTAATTGATAAAGTTCTCCTAGAAGACATGAAAGACAAGTAGAGAATTCATTAAGCTAAAGATAAGAGATCATCAAAGTAAAAGGAGTTTTCATTCAATCAAGAAAAGAGAAATGAAATTGCATCAATGTGAGAGAAAACAAAATGTGCATCAAGTTTGAAGAACCTAAAATTCATCATGCCAAGAAGAGTAGAAGGTTCATTCATAAGAAAGTTCATCAAAAAAGGAAAAGATTCATCAAGCACAAAAATGTGCAAGTGCATTAAGGCAAGAAAGAAGTCTAGAGAGTGCATCAAAATGACCAAAAATCATTAAATTGAGAAATACAAGGAGGGAAAAAGGTCCCCAAAAGTTCATTCAATCAAGAGATGAAAAAAAAAAAAAAAAAGCCTGCTAGGCTGAAAACCTAAAAGGGCGTCTAGGCAAAAGTTAGGCCAAAAAAGAAAAAAAAAAAAAGCCCGCTAGACTGAAAACCCAAAAGGGCGGTCTAGGCGAAAGTTAGGGCCAAAGAAAAGAAGAGAAAAAGGTAAGATCCTAGCAAATTGAAAACTTGAAGATGTAATCTAAAAAGAGAAGGATTTTACAAGATGAAAGTCTAGAGTTATGATTCAAGAGGAATGAGCTTACATACAAATGTTGATACAAGTGACCAATGAAGACTCTTCTAAAACTTGATTTTTGAGTAATGCTTACTTGGGGGAAACATCATAGGGAATTTTGAGCCTTTTATATCTTTCATTTCATAACCTAAACCCAGCCTACATTACAACTCATAAGTAAAGGCCTCCTTGAAGTCTTGCTAGTTTTAGGCGCATCTTAAACTCTAATAATATTTTTTTCTTGAATTAAAAAGGAAAAATGCTTAAAATTGTCAAACCCCACACGATAATATGTCCGAGGAAAATTTTTCTCAAATTCTCAAATCCTCAAAATGACTCAAAAGAACTTCCAAACCTAGAGCACTCTTTTCGTTTGCACCCAACAATGTGATTCATAAATATTATCACATTTCATTTCTTGATTGCCTTTGGAGACTTAATCTGACAATGTTCAAAAGGATGAAACAAATTTGATTACATGAGTTTAATGATCTTGATCCTTCTTAATCAAAGAGATTTGTTTGATTCTTAAACACTTTGATTTGCCAAAATGGTTGTTCAAAGGATCACCTCTTGTTCCTAAATAAAAAAATAAAAAAAAAATAAAAAGAAGAAGAAAGAAAGAGAAATCTCATTTCCACCAAAAAAAAAAAAAAATCATTCTTTTTCAAAATCTAGTTCTCTTGAACTTCGTCTTGACCTGATCCTCTACGATAGAGGTACGTAGGCAGCCTTTCAAAGGCTAGGTCCCAAGCACCTAAACAATCTTGGGGAACAAATTCAAAACAACGTGACAAAATTGTTTGGGTGCATGTTAGGCTAAACACATTTGTTTTGCATCAAGCATGCTTAAACTTGGGGCATTGACCTATTTATATTATATGTAGATATGTCCTTCTTGCATGAAAGCATGTTTTCATTTAAGGCATCAATCCTTTTTTTTTTTTTTTTTTTTGCAAGTGTGTCCACATTAGGGGCATTGGCCAAAAATGTTTTCATGATAATTGGTTTCTAACAAGCTAGAGAAAGAAAGTCATTTTGCAGGAACCAATGATGGCAGACTGTGATCTTCTTTCATGTTCCCCAATGGTAGCAATATCAAATTAACTCAGCTTCCATCCAAGCAAGGAATATGCCCCAAACTAGGGGCATTGGCTAAGTGCATCCAATTTCTTGTAATGAATGACTCCATTGCTGATTGAAACTTGCTTTTTTGCAGGAATCAAAGTGAAGGATCCTTTATCTCATTCAACACAAGTTATCTCAGCTATGCACCCTCATATAGCCAGATAATAGCATGATCTATACAGTGTAGGATCGACAGTAGTTCTCCTACCTCCAAGGGATCGACCTTAGTTCTCCTGAAACTCATAGGATTGAACTTAGTTCTCCTATACACTGTAGGATCGACAGTAACTCTTCTACATTCAAGGGATTAACCTTAGTTCTCCCGAAACTTATAGGATCGATTTTAGTTCTCCTATACACTGTAGGATTGATAGTAGTTCTCCTACCTTTAAGGGATTGACCTTAGTTCTCCCGAAACTCATAGGATTGACTTTAGTTCTCTTATACATTGTAGGATCAATAGTAGTTCTCCTACCTTCAAGAGATCGACCTTAGTTCTCCCGAAACCCAGAGGATCGACTTTAGCTCTCTTATACCTTGTAGGATCGACATTAGTTCTTCTACCTTCAAGGGATTAATCTTAGTTCTCCCGAAACTCATAGGATTGACTTTAGTTCTCCTATACATTTTAGGATCGACAGTAGTTCTCCTACCTTAAAGGGATCGACCTTAGCTCTCCTATACCCTGTAAGATCGACAGTAGTTCTCCTACCTTCAAGGGATCAACCTTAGTTCTCTCGAAACTCATAGGATCGACTTTAGTTCTCCTATACACTGTAGGATCGACAGTAGTTCTCCTACCTTCAAGGGATCGACCTTAGTTCTCCCGAAACTCATAGGATCGACCTTAGCTCTCCTATACCTTGTAGGATCGACAGTAGTTCTCCTACATTCAAGGGATCGACCTTAGTTCTCCCGAAACTCATAGGATCGACTTTAGTTCTCCTATACACTGTAAGATCGACAGTAGTTCTCTTACCTTCAAGGGATCGACCTTAGTTCTCCCGAAACCCATAGAATTGACTTTAGCTCTCCTATACACTGTGGGATCGACAGTTTGACCTTAGTTCTCCTGAAACCCATAGGATTGACCTTAGTTCTCTTATACACTGTAGGATTGACAGTAGCTCTCCTACCTCTAAGGGATCGACCTTAGTTCTCCCGAAACTCATAGGATCGACCTTAGTTCTCCTATACATTGTAGGATCGACAGTAGCTCTCCTACCTTCAAGAGATCGACCTTAGCTCTCCCAAAATCCATAGGATCTATAGCAGCTCTCTTATATTTCCAAACCAAAAAAGGTGATGGCCGCACAAAAAAAGATTCATTTACTTGTAACTGCTTGTTGTGATAATAGTGAATTCTCGGGAGTGGTGACCTTAAAATCACTCGGTGGGGTTTTTGTCATGTTAGTTTTCTCCATTTGAAAACAAATCACCTGTGTCAAATTTATTTTTTGCTGCACTTTAGTTTATTGGTGCTTTGTTTGTGCTACCACGCATTTTGCATGTTAATTTGATTAATTAATAAACTTGGCTAATTAATCAATTAATTCATCACAAGAGGTCAATACATTCTCGGCCTATCACTATTTCTTATCATTTCAATTCTTCACCAACAATCACAACGGTACGTAATTACGTTATTGTCTTCTATTGTTTAATTCTTTTTTATTTTGGTTTATGTCATTTGATCCGTTTATATATTATAAAATGTGTTCTAATATTACAAGTAAAGCCATTCTGGCAGGCAAGTTCATTGTATATTCAAGTAGTTCATTGTATACCAAGTTAAATATATTATATATTACATAAGAGTACAGTTCATCTAATTCTTTGTCTTTGTCTAATTTTTATTATTATTTTTAATCCTTGATGTGACTTTGGAAATGTTAAGACTTTGAGTTTGTTGATTTAATTTTCCTAAGTTGTAACGCAGAGCCTACTGTTTTCTAATTTTCTAAGTTGTAAGGCAGAGCCTACGTTTTCTAGAGATGATATATCTCTTTTTCATTGACCCTATGTTTATGTTAGAATTGAGATTATTCAATGAAATCTACCTTTAGTTTTTTTGTTTTTTTGTTTTTTTTTTGTGCATTAGTTATATTTTGAGATTATTCAATAGAATATTGTAGTTTGTGATAATTTTTTTTTTTTTAAATGTTGTTAATGCCAACCCGTCGAGTTGAAACCACCAAAATTTGTAACCAATCTACCGGATTTAGACTTTGGTGGGTTGGTAGTGGATTGAAATTTTTCTAACCCGCTAGTGGCAGATTGGATAGAAATATTGGCGTTTACCCGCCTAATCCGACCCGCGCACACCTCTAATTGGAATTATAGGAAAGAAAAGAAAATTGAGAAAATGAGCATCCATCTAGGCCCACTTTTCTCATCCGCCCAAAGTGGGCAGAAATAAGGAAAAAGCCATGTAAAATGAGTGCAACTTTTGGGGACCCACTACGGAGAACATTTAAAATTTCAATTTTATCCATCACAAAGACAAACATTCTAGATTTTATCAAATTATTTAGATAAAAACATATATCTAATTTAAATATATTATTTTCTTTTCTTTACTTTTCTCTTCCCTGAGTTCCCTCACTCCTTCCAAACGTGTAATAGGAATGGATTTTCTTTTTCATTTCTTTCCCTTTCACTTCCTTCACTCTCTTCTCTCCTTTTCTCTTCCCCTTAGTTACAACCAAGCACACTATTAGCCTCTCTTTATTTCTAGTTTCAATTTTAGGCATCAAAATTGGGATTTGATTTTGGGCTAACCATTAACCTTTGTCTCTAGTCCTTTTTGTCTTAGAGTGAAGTGGATCAAGTAGCTGTTTAGTGACAATGTTGGAGCTTAGGCACATGGCCCTTAACAATAATGGAGGCCTGCAAAAGGGCCATGAAAGAAGAGACAGCCCATAGTTATTTTCATTTTCACTGACCAGATGAAAATGTCTTACTTTACTGATGTCCCCATCTAATCTAATGAATAGTAATATAATTTATAGCAGGGTTCGATTCTTTACTTTAAGGGTAAAAAATGTAGAATTTTATTCATTTGACAAGTTGTTACTTGTATTATTGCACCAAGCCTTTTAGATCAATTTTAATTGTATCTTGCACACAATCTAGGTATTTTAGTGGCAGACCCATGCAGAAAAATTTGACAATTTTATTTTTTTTTTGTTAAGTGAAAAATAAAATTAGTATATTAGAATTATAAATATTAGTTCCAAACTCTTCTTAAAATAATGTGATTATTTTCTAACAAAGTATAATTTAAACAATATATTAATTTTATAAATTAATTTAACTATATTACTTCTCAAAAAAACAGTTATCTATATTTGTTATTTAAACATGTTTAAATTTTTTAAGCTTAGAAAACATAATTTATTTTACATTCAATTATTATATGAAGCGAGATATTTTCTAAACAATGTAATGTGCGGTTAGAATTTGTTTCTAGTACTCTTTACAAACGGTTCATCCTCTATATGTCTCGAATAGCTTAAATAGGAAGAAAATTTAAGTAAATCCATCACTTATATGATATATATAAAGACTTTAATAACATAAGAAAAAAATGTACTTGTATCAAGAATTTACCAACATTATGCTGATAATATGACATAATTATCAATAAAGTAGCTTCTCTTTCTACACAAACTTCTTCTCCCAAAACGTTAATATTGTTGAAGGTATTTAGCAATAAATTACTCGTGGTTTTAAAAACAGGTTTGGTCAAAGAACCAGTTTTGGCCCCAGTTCTCGATTTTACCTGATTTTTTAATCAATTTTAGGAGATTTTACCAAACCAAATTCGAGCCCAATTCCTGATTAAACCTATTTGTTTTTAGACCCCTTAAAATACAACCAAATTAACCTAGTTAATTAGCCAAGTGATTACTTAGTCAAATTATCAAATTTAGGTTAACACAAATATCATATTATTGTAAAGTGCGGAATATAAAGAATACAACAACATGATAACCCAGGAAAACCAAACCGGTATAAACCTAGGGAGAATTTAACCTAACTATCCTCAAGGTAAAACAAATCCACTATAAAAGAATTGAAGTTTACACAATAGCGACTTAGACCACTAACATCCTATTGCTACCTCGAGTAGGAAACTTACTACCACGACTACGTGACAGCTCCGAGTCCACGGACTACTTCTTTCTTGGATTCCTAGCAAGTACAAGTACTCCCGCTTGTGTATCTTTAAGCTCTTGAAAGCAGCAACTGAATCAATCACCAAGCTCTTGACATCAATCTTGAGATTGGAAACCCTAAGTGTATGTGAAGGCAAACACCTCTAGATCTCACAAAAAATTCACACACACAGCATAAAAAGCAACACTAAAACGTGGTTAGGGTTTTCCCTTTTATACTTAAGACAAAACATAAAACCCTACACGTCAAGCGAGCTTGGGTTGAGTTCGAAATTCTGCAGAAAAAATAATCTGCACGACTTTCGATCGATCGAGTCTAATTCTCGATTGATCGAGCCAGGCAGATTTACATAGTAAATCCTGCAGTAACTCAATTCCAACTTTACATAAAAACACATACTTTAAGCAAGTCTAAACAAGACTAAAACGTTTTGATCATGGTTTGCCAACATTACAAAATGAAGTTCTAATACATTAGTTCCTAATTCCTTAGAACCTAACAAAACCGATCAGTCCGGTCTCGCTTTTAAAACCATGAAATTACTTATCCAACGCACTACCCCTATTCAACTGCAAATCAGCTTAAATATGTTGAATTGCAGTACATAAAGATTGCATGAAAAATTTCAATTTCTCCTGCATGCCAAAATCATCATTAATTATTTTCAGTCATGCATAATAAGAATTATCCATAATAACTAAAACCATCATTTACTAACCATCACAGTAGAAATAACCATAATAAAAATAAAAGAGAAGAAAAAAATTATACAATACAAAATGAAGATTATGTTTAATGTTTCCCTTCCAAACAAAAATTCCTTGATCATTTCATTTTTCTTTTCAACAATTTTATGATTTTTTTTTTTTTTTGAAATACATAGTTTATGTTTTGGATATTAGGGAGAGGAATTGTAGATTTTTTTTTTTTTTTTTTTTTTGTTACGGTTATTATTTTAACATATTTTTTTTCGTGTTTTAGATATTATTAAGAGAAAGCTTGGGTATTGATGTAATTTACTTTCTTTAATGCTTTCATATTGTCGGCTCATTGGGTTTTGGATCTTAAGTTCTTTTCTTTCTTGTTATTAATTTATAAATTTTTCAAATAAATTTTATGCTTTGCAGGCTTTCATTAGCAGTGAAAAATGCTTTGCATATTAAGGAGAGGAAACATTTCATTTTTTTGGATTGATGATATTTTTTTTTTTCAAATACGGCTTGTGGGGTACAGAAATTGAATAAGGTAGTATTGCCATGTGTCATACCTAAGGCTGAAAAGGCCAATGCAATTCTAGAGGAGGTCATATTGTAGAGAAAGATCTTCAAAGAAGAGGTGAGCCCTTACGTGACTAAAGGGATGGTAGCTTCCACCCCATTTAATGCATCCTACCAAACCTCCTGGCCACATTTATGTAGAGAAGACCCCTGAATAGTGCTGCCTTAGTTGCTGCATTTCACAGAAGGTTTGGGAAGATGTCTGATAGGACAAGCACTTGAGTAGTGGCATGCATGATCAACAAATAGAGGGCTAAGATCATCTAAAAGGGGCCATATAATGTAAGAGATCCTCCAAGGAGAAGGGGATCAGAAAACCTGTAGAAAAAATATTGTAGCATAAAGAACAGAAACTGCAATCAAGTCCTAGAGTGATATATTCAAGAGTTACTCTCCTCGGACTTTGCCGAGGAGGAATTTCTTTGCAAAAGACTTGTTTTTCTCTATTTTTCCTTGTTTTCTTACCATCTCTGGTCCATTGTGAGCGTGGTCCAATCCATTAAAGCCTAGTTTTCAACCCACTCTCTAAAAAATCTTTGTGTTGAGCTCCTTGGGCCTGAGTCCTTCTACCTTTTGGGCTTAGGAATCAAAACCTGTCCTTACATGGCTGATGTGGTTTTTATTTTAGTGAGAGGAAATTTGGTTCTTTAGAATATTTGTGGCTCTTTTGTTTTTTTCTTTTTTGATTTGGATTTTATTCCTAATTTTCTTACGTTTGGTTTGGAACAAATTTTTGTTCATATTTTCATTTAATCGATTATCATTTGACATATTTTCTATCTTTTTTGGTTACTTACCATCTCTCATAAGTTTTTTGTTTCCTTTTTTCTCAGATTATTTTGTTTTTTATAGGTACAAAAACATTTGTACAAATAGTTGGTATATATGGATGACAAAACATTACAACCATTTGTTTTTAACCTCACCCCTAAAGGTGTCATGATTATGCATGCAAAGGTAGTATAATTGATAACGGGAATGGTAACCAAATGCATTAATGCCTATATCACGCACTGAAGTCAATATTTATATATTGAAATTATAATATGGCTAATAAATTAAATATTAATTTTACTGTTTTATTTCTCTTATTTTTTGTTTATTAAAATGATAGTATTATATGCTCATTGTATTGTAGAATATAAATATAATTAAAAGACCAAAATATTGGTAGATAGGAATCAGGATATATTCCAAAACCAAAATATATTCAAATAGATATCCATAAATTCTAGTGAATTAATTTTCACGCATGCATGGGTAAAATCTATGTATATATATCTCTTATTGATTGATTTGTCAAGAACTACAAATAATTTTTCAATCTTACTTCGTTGAGATTCAATTTACAAATTGTTATTCAACGTAACAAGTAAAGGCCAATGGATGAAAGAAATGGCATAGAGGTAAGTAATAATGTAATATAGCATGATGTTTTGCATACACTAAATTTCATATATTTGTAATTTATAAATAAATAAAAGTAAGAGGGGCAACCAATTCAAGATCTCAATCATATGAGGTTTAAGAGACAAGTAAACATGTTTTATACATTGGGGATTTTTTTTTTCTTTCTTTTAAACAAAATACGTTGCAAAATTTGGGTTGCTAAGAAATTAGCTTAGAGGATACCCTTGGAAATCATATAATGACTTTGTGAAGCAAGTTCTACTTATAGGCAACATTTGGTGATTTCTTTGAGATGCTATATTGCCTTTGAAGTTGTTGGTGTAAAAAAATTCATATATCTTGTTAGGGTTTGGTTCAAATTTATTTACACATGAGATACATTTTTTTAATGCATGGAACTTTCTATTTAATTTTTTTAAAATTAAATCTCCAATATTGGATTATATTGTCTCTTTTTACTCTCCATATTTGCAAACTATCAACTTCATCAAAGATCAATAATCACATGATTTATACTGGATTATATTGTCTCTTTTTCACTTTTAAAACTATACAAAAAATTTTGGTTTATGATTAAATAGTAATGTCTAAATGATGTCCAATTAACTTGAAATTCTGCATGTTTATTAAAAACAAAGGGAATTTGTAATCAAATGGTGAAGTTTTCAAAATATAAATTTAATAAAAAAATTATTGGTGTAACATTAATTACATAGTTTCACTGCATGTAATTTGATTCTTTGCCATTTTGTTATTGTGAACTTATTTGCACCCTTTATATCAGTGGATTTTTGAAAAGTAAACACTATATTGTTTAGGTACTAGACTATCTCCAGCCAACCAAGTGTTAATTGTTTACCCATTTACTATAGCTAGATTTGTGCATTGCTTTCAGAGAATTGATGTATATAATATATTTTGGTTCACAACCTTTTGCTGACACACCTTGTAATCGGTTCTTAAAATTTCCAGGTTAAGAATGAGAGTAAAGATTTCATTAGTAGATTGTCGGATAACATTCTCTACTATATTCTATCTGTTTGTTTTTAGACCCCTTAAACAACAATTGGATTAACTTAGTTAATTAGCCAAGTTGTTACTTAGTCCAAATTTCAAGTCTAGGTTATCACAATCAAACAATCATATCATGCATAGCAGTGGAAAATAAATAAGACAATGATATGATCACCCAGGAAACCAAACTGGTAAAAACCTAGGGAGGATTTGACCTAACTATCCTCAAGGTAAAAAGCAAATCCACTAGAAAGAATCGAAATTCATACAATAAGACTTACAAGCCCCCACGCTCGACTTCTTATTGCTATCCACCAGTAGAACTTACTGACACGACCATATGCAAACTCCAAATCCACAGACTCCTTCTTTCTTTGGCCTTTGCAAAACACAAACACCCCCGTTTGTGACTTTGAGATCTCGCTCAAAGGTTTAGCAACACAAACTCTCCTGTTTGTGACTCCAAGACCACCCTTGAAGGTTTAGATCATCAACACTTTCGATGACTAGAGAAGGCAGCAACTTCTACAATACCGAATCTTGAGATTCTTCAAGGAATAGCACCGGTAAAAGACCTAAGAGAGCTTTTTAGGAACAAAACCCTAAATACAAAAGAGGCACACTCTTTTCTCTCTGAAAAGCCACATAAAAACGTGCTTAGGGTTTCCTTTATATACTGGGAGAAGTAGATTAGAAACCCTAATCCTAAATAGGCTTGAACTGCTGTTTGGGCTTAATTAAAATTCTACAGATACGATTTTCGATCGATCGAGCCTGTCTTTTGATCGGTCGAACCAGACAGATTATGAATTCTTCTTCCTGCAGCTTGTATGTTCTTGAATCTTGACTTGAATCACATTGAGCATTGTCTAATAAAATCTATAGACTCTAAGATCTATATCTAGACAAGTTTGTGTTCACGATTTACCAATTGTTCTAAACATTTAGAACCTAACAAACTCCCCCTTTGGCAATTCGTGACAAAACTTTCTTACAAAATGAAATACTCAAATACAAGAACAACCCAATACAATAAATTGCCCATTTACATCACAAATCCCAATCTAAGACTCCTAACCTAGAAGTTGCAAGAAGAGGTAGAAGGTCTTGATCATAATGCACCTGTCTTTCCTGAAACACTCAACAAACACATTACCGCATGTGTGGAAAGAAAGACATATAAACAATAATATGAAACAGAATATATAAAAAAAATTAAACTAACTCTCCTCCTAAGTTAGATACATCAAAAGGTTTTTATATTCTCCCCCTAAACAAAACAAACAAGTCAAAACAAAACAAACAGGTCATCTATGTCTCCCCCTTTTTATCACGTATTGACAAAGTCTACCTAATCAGAAGGTAGACAGAAAACATACGCAACAGAGTAAGAGAAAATAAAGACAACTCCCCCTATGAAAAGCAACAACTCCCCCTAAGAACCACAAAGGTTAAAAAAAAATTTCTCCCTCTATAAAAATAGGAAAAACAAAACAAGTTTTGGGAAAAACAGTTTTGGGGAAAAATAAAGGAGTTGGGGATAAATAAAAAGATACAAACCAAGTTTTTTTTTTTTTAAAAAAAAAAACTAAGTTGAGGATACACATGAAGAAAAATATTCTCTCTTTCAAGAAAATGCAAACATGGCACTATGTGACCCATAAATAGTTGCATGAGTAGAGAAAATATTTGCACATTGATTATCCATCATATCTCTTAAGAAAAATATTTTCTACAGTTCACACAAAAAAAAAAAAAAGGCATATACTAGAAAGTACATAGCTCAGAAATTAATCAATCAATTTTTGATGAAGTTGAGTACCCAATGTAGCAAAGTGTATGCATGTTATGTGTGAAAATAATGAGAGATATAACTGCAAAACTGTAAGATGGATACAAAAACAATGCAATGCATGTGAATCCTAAACATAAATGATGCATAGAAAAATCAAATTTTTGAAAAACAGAACAATTTAATGTAGAAACTCCTCAAAGCACAATATTTCATGAATGAAATGCATGAGTATGAGATTAAAATTTTTCAAAAACACTTAAATTCAACCCAGATCTTCCAAAAACAAGTTTTTCAACCAATTGTCCTCAAAAACTCAAACATTAAGCACATTTTGCATCAAAATCAAGGAACTTTAATCTTAGACGACCATAACAAGATCACACACAATATAATGTACCAAGTTTAGCAAAGAGTAACTTGTGTAGTGTGTGCAACTAGCAAAAACTTGAGATACATGTGAGGTGATATGTGAATAACAATCAATCACAAAGTCTACAAAATTCATCACATAGAATTTAAAAGAGACTATCACCTAAAGAGTTACATCATATAACTCTCACATCTCCTACAACATAAGCTTGCAATCATGTAAGTTTCTTGAATTTTGCCTCATAATATACACACCAATTTTAATTATGTGATTTGGCATCAAGCCTAATAGTACATACCAATTTTAAGCATTAAGCAATTAAACTGAGGCTACACCTTATGTTCTTTTTGTGCATGTGCTACACTTTCTCAAGCACAAAATCTTACGATATTTACTAAGGTGTTCATAATTGGCTAGTGAACAGTGGTGAGATGGTTATTTATGCCTTTCTCTAAAGGTTCAAATCCGACAGTCAAAGACATGTGACTTCAAGCTCAAGACAAAGTGATCAAAAACTATAAACATCTCCCACACAACTTGCACTACAAAGCTCAAACTAGTAAAGTGCAATAAAAGCTCATCAAAGCTAAACAATGTACATAAACTTGTTATGTAAAGATAATATGGCCAATCCTTGATTATAAATCCAAGATGTGAAATACAAAACACAATAATCTTGTTGGTTTTAAAAAAATTTATGACCAAAAATAAAAAGCACACATTATGACAGTGCTTAACTAAGCTATAGAGGGTACACAAACAAGAAATATCAATTTCTTAATTAACCCTTGAGTACATGTACAAACTAGTACATACTCACATAAAATCATAAATAACTTAGCACTTATTTAACACATACTATTCAAGTTTCTCCACAATGTCAAGCATGTTCTAAATCAAGAGAGAGATATCATAACTCATGTAATCCTCAAGAAAAATAAAACTAGACACAAAATAAAATATTTTTGTCTTTTTGAAATTTTTTTCAATGTTTTTGGATTTTTTTTTTATTAAAAAAAAAATTCTAAAAGAAACAAAACAACCAAAAACAGAAACAAGACATGTCCACAAACAATTGAAAGAATTAAATTAAGGACAAGTCAGCAACACTCACATTAGAGAATCTTTTCTCACCCTTCTAGCACGAGTCTTCGGCTTTGTAGGTGAAAATCCATGTGAAGCAGAGTGTATTTGAGGGTTTACACCAAACTTCTGAGAAAGGCTAAAATCCTGCAAATTCCTTTCACAAGCCAACAAGCTTAAATTTTTCAAAATAATATGAAACAATTTATATGGACTTATGGCAAGAGAAATATCATCACAAATCCTAAATTGAAACACAGAATACTTAAATTTCAGTTTATGACAAGTAGGACAAATGTGACCATGGACACCACAAAAGTGACAAACAGGACTAAATTTAGGAACATCAGTATTCCTAACAACAAATCTAGTCTCAAATTTTGGTTTTATCCTCAACAAAGAACAATTTGGTCTAATATGACTAACAACACCACAAAGGTGACAGGTAGGCACAAAAACAGATTTATTATGCTCTCTAACAGTAGGTTTAGACTTAGGTTTAGAAACTTCAGCGTCAACATCAGAACTTTTACCTTTGTCTAACCTAGCAAAATAAGCATTTTCTTTATTATTCCTCTTAAAATGAGGGATATAAACTTTCTCAGTTTTAGGCTTAAGAGAAACAAAAACACTTCTGTTATCAACAACAGGCTTGGTACTAGTCAAATTTTCAATTTTAACTTTTGATTCAACTAACTCTTGTTCCAAACTTTTCATCTTCTCATCTTGAGAGGAAATTTGATTTCTCAAAAATTCATTCTTTTTATTAGATTCATTTAATCTAACAACCAATTCCTCTTTTTCAAGATTAGCCAATTTTAACTCTTCCTTGAATTTCTTAGCAATTTTCATGGATTTCAATAATTCCTTACGAAGAGTTTCACAGGCATCAATAAAATCAACAGAAGCATGAGCAGAAACATGATCAGAAAGACACTTCAAATTATCCATGACAACAGGGGTCAAGGATCAGGTCTTAGATCAAAAGATCTAAAACAAAAGAGCAACCCGCTCTGATACCACTTGTTTGTTTTTAGACCCCTTAAACAACAATTGGATTAACCTAGTTAATTAGCCAAGTTGTTACTTAGTCCAAATTTCAAGTCTAGGTTATCACAATCAAACAATCATATCATGCATAGCAGCGGAAAATAAATAAGACAATGATATGATCACCTAGGAAACCAAACCGGCAAAAACCTGGGGAGGATTTGACTTAGCTATCCTCAAGGTAAAAAGCAAATCCACTAGAAAGAATCGAAGTTCATACAATAAGACTTACAAGCCCCCACGCTCGACTTCTTATTGCTACCCACCAGTAGAACTTACTGACACGACCACGTGCAAACTCCGAATCCACGAACTCCTTCTTTCTTTGGCCTTTGCAAAACACAAACACCCCCGTTTGTAACTTTGAGATCTTACTCAAAGGTTTAGCAACACAAACTCTCCTGTTTGTGACTCCAAGACCACCCTTGAAGATTTAGATCATCAACACTTTCGATGATTAGAGAAGGCAGTAACTTCTACAATACCGGATCTTGAGATTCTTCAAGGAATAGCACTGGTAGAAGACCTAAGAGAGCTTTTTAGGAACAAAACCCTAAATACAAAAGAGGCACACTCTTTTCTCTCTGAAAAGCCATATAAAAACGTGCTTAGGGTTTCCTTTATATACTGGGAGAAGTAGATTAGAAACCCTAATCCTAAATGGGCTTGAACTGCTGTTTGGGCTTAATTAAAATTCTGCAGATACGATTTTCGATCGATCGAGCCTGTCTTTCGATCAATCGAACCAGACAGATTATGAATTCTTCTTCCTGCAGCTTGTATGTTCTTGAATCTTGACTTGAATCACATTGAGTATTGTCTAATAAAACCTATAGACTCTAAGATCTATATCTAGACAAGTTTATGTTCACGATTTGCCAATTGTTCTAAACATTTAGAACCTAACACTATCAATCCTAACTAGAAAAGATGCATACAAAACCAGCATACTATCCCGCGGGTGGAGGTCCCTTCCACACGGACTACACTTGGCACCTATTTATGAAGTTCCGTATGAAGACAATTGTTCAAAATTGACGTTAGGTTGCTGTAATCTAATACAATATCATATTGATTTTAATAAACTCAAAGGATTAGTAACTCTTATTCTAGATGTAGTTATTATAGATGAAGCTGTTATGGCAAGTATGCTTTCTACGTGTACCCTACTTGAGGGTCTGACCTTAGATGCCTGCAATGTTGATTCAAATCTAATTGTTACTGGTCCACCATCTCTTCGTCTGAAAAAGTTGAAAGTGCGATATTGTTCTGCAAAGAAGATTGAGATTTCTGCTGCAAATCTCATTGCATTTGATTTTAGTGGAGACATTACGCGTATTTCTTCCTTCAGCGCTCCACGATTGTTGAAGGTGCATTTTTACACAGGTACTAAAAGCAGCACATTTGCACATGGACTAGCCCAATTCGCATCCCATCCTTGTCTAGAGAACCTTTCTCTTGTCATGGACTCTAGTACAGTAAGTGCATATAACTTTAAATTATGTTATACTACTCAAATTTTTTACTTTGTATGATAAAGCTGCTGTACATTATCTTTAACCCTTTATTGCCTTTGTTTAGGAGCAAGAAATACCCCAAAGCGTGCCATTATTCAGGAATCTCAAAGAATTGAACTTGGAAGTGTACCTGAGTTGTGGCTTAGAAGAGGATGGACTTTGGTGGGTTTTATCTATTCTCAAGGCTACTCCTCTTTTGCAGAAACTTGAACTTACCGTTAGTCATGAAATTTTATATATATGAAAGGTAGTGCATGTTTCTTGTGGATGTCTTTTCTCTTGAATAGTCGAACAAAAAATTTTTAAACTACATTGCGCCTGAATTTTATATACTATCGTACCACTTTGCCATCAATATATGTTCAAGTATATTAAAAAAAAAAAAGGATAATTATAGTAAACTCACCTGAGATTAGGTCCGTTTTCATTTTGCCTACCTATGGTTTAAAACTTTACACTTTACCCACCTAAGGTTAGTTTTGTTAGCCTTTCGTAACCCACCTCTCCGTTTGCTGTTAGAAAAACACATTTTTAGGCTAAAACAAATATAACAAGAATAAAAAAGCTAGGGTTTTTCATTGCTCATGAATTTCAATGAGAATAAAGTGGAGGAATAACACACCAATCAAATGACTGAATGAAATTATTTTTAATCTATAACAATATCAACAATTTCACAACAGGCCAACTATCACAACAGCCCAACTATCACAACAGCCACAATCATACCAGTACTTAACCCTTTCTTCGAAGGCAATTTTCCTTTTGCTTGACTCATTACAGGCACTTCTGGTAATAAGCTCGAGTTCAATGGCACCGTCTGAGCCAATGCAGTCATTTGAGATGTATTGGTGAACGAACAAGCAGGCAAAGGACTCGACCCACATAGCTTGATTTCCTTCATTCATCTCGGGTTCCTTGGTGAACGAACGAGCCTGGGTTCATCTGATTTCCTTCGTTCTCGCATCTGTCTCAGTCTCAGCCTCCGTCTCGGTGGTTTGGAGCAGATCCAGGAAGAGGGCCGGCAGTGGTTTAGAGAGAATGGAGCTTGATCTCGACCTCCGTCCCGGTCTCGGCCAAAATGGAGCTCGATCTTGGCCTTCGTCTCAGCCGGCGGTGGTTTTCTTTTTTTCTTTTTTTTTGCTTTTGGGTTGTGGGTTTGATAATGATTTGATTATGGTGGGATTATGGGTTGTGGCTTGTGGTGGTTGTGGATTTTGGGCATGGTGGTGGTGGAGTGGGTGGCAACGCTTCGTGGGTTTCAATTTTTTTTTTTTTTTGGTTGTGGGTTTTATTTGATTTTGGCTTGCTAATGGTGGTTGACCTCCATGGCCGCCGTTAGCATCATTATGAGCCACCGCCACGACAGACAAGCCGCCGTACAAGCCACCATCAAACTTTAGGTCGAAGCACTCGACCACCACCATCGGCAGGATGAACAATGGTGCTGTTTTTCTCTCTTTGGTTTGTTTCTATTTTCTATTTAATCTATGATTGGGTTCTAAAACTTTTTTTATTACAGTTTGGGTTTGAAAAATTAGAGGGATTTTGGTATGGATTCAAAGGATTTAATTGGTTTTGGATGTGAGTAACTGAAAATTTTGAACTATATTTACAAATGTTGTGTTCTTGTGTTCATGAGGAAAAGATTTACTGGTTCGTGTTTGATCCGTGTTATGTTCTATTTTTAATAAAATTGTGTTTTTCTAACGGCTGAGGGTGAGGTGGGTAACAGATGGGTAGCAAATTGAAGTTGTTGTGAAATTTTAAAATACTCGCAAGTGTACGAACCGTACTGAAGTATAGTTGGACAAGAACGAGGTCGAACCCACAGGGACTTGTATGAACGTAGGAAAATTAATTAAACCTTAACCAAATTAATCCTAATCTAGTTTAAATAAAAATTGGTTGGTTACAATAAAATAAACTAAGCAAATAATACAATTAAGCAAATAGTTAAACTAAGAAAAATATATAAAGTAATAAAAAGATGTAAACAATCAAGAGAAAGGAATTAAGGTTTTGGAATCCGCCTTGTAAGTCATATTAGCATATATTTATGATCATTAATTTTTCCCAACTCACTACATGATAATCTAGAAATCAATCTTGTTATCATGGAAAATATCATCATTTAAACCCTTATTTTAAAAATCAAAAGCATGTTCTTCTTCGCTTCTTAAGTATAAAATCAAATCATAAATTGTATCCGTAGTCAAACAAATCACAAGATATATCCGATTTTATAATCAAGAATTAATAAACCAAGCATTCAATTAATTAAGACAAATCCTAAATCATGAGAAAAATATGATTGAACTCATATCTAGAATCCCATCTTAGTCAATTGATATGAAGTAAGAACAATTTAAATCATTAAAGAACAATTATTGTGAGAAAAATCAAATCACATAAATATTACTAATAATCCTTAACAAGGTTTCATCCTCAACCCTAATTATAAATTTAGCTACTCATGGTCTTTGAAAGAAAACACAAAAATAAAATACTAAACATTAAACTAGACAAATAAAATAAAACTAACTGTCATGGAAGAAAACCAAAGAAGTAGCCGCACTCTCTATGTACAGCCCCCAGCCCTAGCACTAGCCTCAGCCTCAGCCTCTCTAAATTTTGCCCTAAAGAGCCCTTAAATAGGTCAAGGAATCCTATTACAAGTTGAATTCTCGTTTGGAGAAAATCCCAGATTTTTAAGTTTCACTTAACCGACTATTTTGGCCCATTTAACGTCAGAATTTGGACTTTTGGTAAACTACAAAGTTGTAGCCCTTTAAGTTATCGTTCCAGCCCAACTTGAATCATTTCGATTGGACATCTGAGCCGAAAGTTATGCCAAAAATACTAACTGATGTGTAGTCTGGAATCCTAATCCGAATTGGACTTGGATTTGGTGCAAATTTCCTTTGATTCCTTGCTCCAATTGGACTTAAATTTAATTGGGTTGGTCTTTTCTTGAATTCATGCCTGGCTGGATGTAAGTTGGCTTGATTCAATTGGCCTAGCCCCATTTTGCATGTAAAGCCCTTGTTACCTACAACACAAAGATATTATATAATCAGTCACAAAATAATATAAAAGTAAGGCTAAATATTTAGATATGTGAGTACTTTATTGTATATATTTCATGCACATCAGAAGTTCAGGTCAACAAAGTGTAAAGTTTTAAATCACGAGTAGGCAAAATGAAAACGGGCCTAACCTCAGGTGGGTTTACTGTGATTATCCCTAAAAAATAAATAACAAAGTTCCACATTGATGTCGCTAATAAGTTTGTTAGGAGTAAGGTTGTCACATAAGGCCCTCACCATGCTAGCAATATTTTATATTAAGAGTAATACTAATCACACACTCTTTATTACATATTACATACTCACTATACACATATAGTTACTCAAACAAAAAAATCGTGTTTTTATAACAAGATTTCACAATTTTAATTTAAAACATCATAATTTCAATTGAAATTGTGTTTTAAAAACATAATTTCAAATGGTGTATATATAAAGTGTGTAATAAGGAGCATATAATAAGATTTTCCATTACGTTAATATTCCTCCATTAGTTATTGTGAGAGCACCAAAAGTTAATTTCATGCATGTTTAATGGAGATCAATTTATGTGTCCCCTGCCTAGGTTGGAAATATTGTGCATCGTCTTTGGAGTTATGTGTAATTATAGAATATTTTGATAGTACAATACAATAAATACATATTTCTTCTTTTCATATTATAGTAGATCATATTTATAATATTGATAATAAGATTTACTATTCATGTGAGATGGGTGAATATATACCATGGGCAGCACTATAGCCAGCCCAAAAGGGTTCAAAACTTCAAATGAACCCCCTAACTTGGCCAAAAAAAGAATTATATATAATTTTTTTTGACCTCCTAAAATAAAAATTTGAATACCCTGATCCTAAATTTTGTTTAAACCCAACTAAAATAAGTTTGAATATAATTATCTTAGTGCTACTTTCATAATATTTTCACAATAATTTTATAATAAAAGTTAAGTAGTAAGTTGTAACAAGTTTTTATCTAAGCTCATAGCTGACATCACTTATTTACATACCTTTAACAATTTGTCACCTAGATTTTATTATGAAAGTGTTGTGTCAGTAACACTACTCTAAAAATTGCTCCTTTGTTAAAAAAATACTAATTTTAGCAATTTTTATTTTTATAAAAATACACTTCTACCTCCTTAACAATATCATTGATTTTTTTAAGAGTATTGTTATAGTCACACATTTTTCTACAACATTTTTACAAACTATTAAGGTAGCAAATTCTTATTGGTTCACATTGGGGCCCACCTCTTATATTATTCTTTTTACTTATCAATAGCCACTCATCATTTCAACTATTTATAAAAAAAGTTTCTAATTTTAGAATTTTTCTCATTTTAAAGACCATAAAAAAAATGTATAGATCTAAAATCTAAAACAAAATATACAAGCCCAAAAAAAAATTATTCCAACAACAAAAATTACCAATAGTAAAACTAAAAAAATAAATAAATAAATAAATAAAGTCTAATTAACCAATTTTACCCAAAATAAATAACTTGACCCTTTAAAAAATTTTAAACAAAATAAATTTTTTTTCTTACCTAGTAGAGCACATATCAAAGACAAAAAAATAACTAAAATAAAAATCAACGACTAAGTAGTCGCAAAGTTAGAAGTCGAACTCACTGCTCACAACCAGCAATAAAACTGCTCCTCCTAACTTTAAGTTCTGACTTCATCCCATATCTATTAATCTATGTCTACATTTGTGATCCTTTCCTTATTCACTTTATCTCTCTTTCTCTTTTCCATGTTTTCTTTATGTCTAATCAAGTAGTTTGATAAATATTCTACAAATTACCAAATCCAAAAAGTTTTTTATTGCTTGATCCAATTCTAAGGGAGTGACAGCATGTATGCTTAAAAAGCCGTACACTTCAAAAGCTAAAAATTTTATCCGTTGCTATTTTTTTCTTACTTTCACGTTTACTCCCATTCCTACTTCTAAGTATATTATTATTCTTCTTTATCATATATTTTTATTTAATTGATATTACATATAAATATAATAAATTATCTTTAATTTGATAAAAATATATGATTAGTTATTTAATTATATTTATTTATGCATTCAATGGTTGTTGTCTTGCTGATCATTAAACTATTAATAATTTTTTTAGATTATTGTACAATATAGTTGTATTGTACACTAAATTGTATTTAGAATACTATTTTAGATTACTGTATATAATATGAAAGTTATATATACTAAAAAAAAATAAATCATTTTATTTTTTACTCCTCCACAACAAATTTCTGATTCCGACACTATTGACCCCTCTCAAAAAAATCTTGAAGAATATGCATTTATTATACTCTCAAAGTAGTCCATAATGTTCCTAATTTTAGCCTTATCCAATAATGTAATTGTGCCATGTAATATATACACGTAAGTTGTGTAGTGAACAATATTGCATTATGCTTTTCTTTGATCAACATGGTCAATACTTGGTTCATTCTAATTTCTACAATAGAACCCTCCCACTTAAGTAATATGCAAACTCTTAATTTTAGTCAAATGCATCTTGTACATCTTCCAATTCCTAAAATTCTGATATACTATCTTGGTTGTAGGTATGTGATCAAGACTTCTATGAGAACCAACTAGAAACACGGAGTTTTTCTAGTTTTTCACATGATCAATTGAGACAAATTGAGATGCATGGGTTTATGGGTAGCTGGTGTGAAGTCGAGTTTGCGATTAATATGCTTGAAAGCTTAACAAAACTCGAGCTAATGGTTATCAACCCATCTAGGAGGTGTTATCGCAATGGAATGTGGGCCAATTATACAGATCCTTCTTGGGAAGAAAAACACAAGTCAATTGGCCAAGACAAATTTGAGAAAGTGAAAATGAGTGCTCAACTCAAAATCTTATAAAGTTATAAGGTGCTACAATTTAAGCATATTAGCAAATAGCAAGGCACCCTTGCTTCATGGAAACTATTTTTTTATCTTTATTTTTTTAGAAAAATGTTTTCTTTTAAGTTTGAATGTTTGAAACTTTGGATTGAATAACTTAAACCATACTCCTATATTTACATATATGAATAACAGGTGTAATTTTATTATTCTCTCTCTACAAACCACAATTCTTTAACACCCTTAATCATACTTCAAATTAGTAACAAGCAAGATTACATAAAACGCATTTAGAGAACAATATATGAGAGAGTCTACAGCATTTATTAGCAAACGGTCCATGAACAATATAAATACAATTCTTTATTCTACCATGTCCAATCAAGGGATCAAATATGACGTTCAAATTAGTTTGTTTACATGGGCAAGTGAAAGTAGATGAAGAAGGTGATATTCCATGTCTTTGTTTCTAACGAGCACGCCCTGAAAATAATAAGGGATCATTACAGGTATTTTTGTCGAAGCCTTAAGATCATAGTTGGTGCAAATATTTCTGGTTCGAGTTATAAGACTATTCTGGACGATATCATTGATGAAAACTGCAATAGAGGTAGAAGAGATTACATTTTGAATGGTCGATCAAAGCCACACTTCGAACCCCCTCCAACAGTTACTGTTCAAAACGAGGAAGAATTCAAAAATGCATGTCTTGAGGAAGGGAGTACTATCACAATTCCTGAGGATGTTTCTCAGTTTTTGTATGAATCGATCGTAAAGCTTGCAGAACAGAAGGGGGTTTATGTTGGTGGTGTTTTTAAGGAATGGTGGAACCAATCAGGGCGGCTTGATGGATTTGGGGCCTAAGGCAGAAATTGATTATCTTGTTTTAGATGCAAAATTACTGCTAATTAACATGAATTATGTAGAATGTTTTCTATTTTTAGAAATTTCATGGATAGAAAAAATTTGACAAACTATTTCATACTTGTTGATGTGGTAAATTGATAGTGGTAAGTAAAATAGTGGTGTCAATGGTAAACTTAGATAAAAACTAGTAAAAGTTTGCTACTAAACTCTTATTATTATTCTTATTTTTTCTTAGAAGTGCAACATTCACAATATTTTTTACAAGAAATCCTAGGTTTTAAGTTGCTTTTTAATTTTTATTTGAAAATATCACTATAATTATTTTTTTGCAATCAATAACAGGCTGTAACAACTTGCTACTTAGCATTAGTTGTAAAAGTGTTTCATAAAAAATATTGTGAACATTGCATTTTTCTCTATTTTTTATTTTTTTTTCATCCAGTAAAAAAATATTATTTTATTTATTGATTATAAATAAACCTATCAGTTAAAATTTGGGGGCCTTTTTTTTACTTGGAGCCTTAGACGATTGCATCTCTTACTCCACCATTCAGTCGGCCAGGAACCAATGCAAGTGTCATTCAAAACAATAGGAGTATATAATAATAATTTGGTTTAGGAGCATATAAAATTATAAATTATGCTGTTTATTATATGTCTATGACTGGTATTGTTTTTATTATTTACCTCAACTTCCGTGGAATTAGAAAGTTTTTGGAACTAGCAACTTATTATTCTTTTATGGTTTATACTATATTATGTGTTTAAGGCATTAGGTTTGAATAAAAATTTATGATTTATAATTTATGCTTCGGTTAAGTTTTGTAATTGAAAAATGGAAAAATGTGTTGCTAGATCTTATATATCTCAGTGGTCATTTCGTGTTTAATTTTTTTTTTTTTATATAATTTACAGCAACTTAGCGGCGACACATTTATAATAAGTTAAAAAATCGTTGTAGAGAGAGAGAGAGAGAGAGAGAGAGAGAGAGAGAGAGAGAGGTTAATCATTAATGACAGCCATGGCCATTTATGATTCTCATCATTTTTAAATTTATTTCTGCTCACCTTAATTCATACAATGCAATAAATGAGCACTCGATTACCTTGTTATTTCTTCTTTCGTTTTTCTGTTCATTTTTTTAAGGGACTTGCAAATTGCAATTGGCTTAAATCTAGTGTTCCTCTATACTGTAACTAAACTGTCATTTTTTATAAACCCAAAACACCCTATATTACTCTAATACAGATTCAGACAAACTTATGCGTGTTGATGAATTATCGATTCATAATGAAAAAAAAAATTATGGTTTATACATCACAAAAAGCGAAAAAATAGAAAAAAGCAGAAGATAATATTTGTTGCGTTTAATTAATTTGTTTATAATTCTCTATGCAATGGTTTATAATCCTTCTTTAAAAGAGCTTATTCTAAACTAGTAATCATCAAAATTTTAGGTCTAATATGTTAGGTGTACTTCAGAATTCAGGCTGACTTATTTTCTCAAGTCAGCATATCATAATTTTATTGTCTAGAAAATCCATATCATCGCTCTCTCTCTCTCTCTTAAAAACAAATTGAAATTAGGTTTTGGACCATGTTCATTTAAAGCCCAAAAGAATCCCAAAATCCATTCAACCAAACAATTAATTGGTTTCATGGCTTGTTTAATTTTTACTTCAGGGAGGGCTCATGGACCACATTATATTTCTTATCCCCACAAAATGAGATTCCTCAAAAAAAAAACTCATATTATCAAAAATGGGTTGTTTAGGAAAATTCCAAAAATTCAAGTCTATTGGAATATTTGGACAATGTGATTGTGAGACCGACCCATATTTATTGAGGGCCCAAACATTAAAGGCAAAATGATATATGTAGCTGACCGGCATTCAACCCAAGAAGGCTTATCAAACTAGAAGACAAAACATTCGTTAGTATGTGAAAAAAAAAAAAAATCTTGCACATCCCACTAAGAAGTAAGCTGCCAGCACATAAAGCATTCATCTCTTTTATTTGGCATATTAGCAAACAAGACCAAAGGTATGGTTACAAGGCCAAAGTTCAAAGATGCCCCAACCAAATTCAAGAAATGAGGAAATTTCCCATCACTCATAACACTTCAAGATGAAACTGCACCTTAAATCTTCAGTTCATGGTCCAAACACATGAGTTTTCGTGGATGAAATTTGGGAATTTGTGATTTGGAGGGCAGTATAGCTCCAACAATTCCCAAAAGTAATTGGGCATTAAGCTTGGTGTATCCATCAACTTTTTGAGGTCTTGAAAGGGCCAATACGTAGTAGGATTTCATCACCAAGCTAGTTTTAGGGAAATGGGTCTCCCTCTCCTCTCTTTAGTCTAATCAAGATTTAATACCTTTTATTTGTCGAGAATTTTTTTTGATGAAGAAGAAAGATCAAACAAAGGAACAAAGTTTGGAGGCATGAATAGTCATTTCTCTTATATAATATTTGCCCGACTACACGTGTTTCTAACTTTTTATTGAAAATTTGTCCCTAGAATATAGCCAAACCTATTGGTTTCTAAAAGATTTCAAGCGGTTTTAAAATTTCGAAAGTTAAATGAAAATGAGAGTTAAACCCATATTTATAAGCCAAGTGTAAATACAAATAAAGAGTTATAATTGTTAAAAAAGGGTTAAAATAATTTCCCACTAGTGTAATTTTGGTCATAGAAACTGCAAAAACCAAAATTTTGCACAATCTCACCTAAAACTCGCTGGATACTTACTAAAGCAAATTATACAAAATTTCAAATCAGAGAGCCACAAAGATCTCACCTCTCACTTGGATCTACCGAGATGTTGACCAACTTTTCTGACCTTGTGTTTTCCACTTTTTTATTATTGTTTCTTTAATTACCTCACCTAAAAAGGTAATATCGCATTTTTCACCTACAAAATGGGATTAAATAACATTCTTCCACTACCAAAGTGGAATCAAACATGTATTGCAACCTAATAGGATATATAAAATACCCAACCTCTAATCATCAAAGTAGCTTGTAGCTTCGGGATAAATAAACCAAATGACTTAAATTTTGCAATATTTCCTCTCTTAGCCAAAGATTATATAGGTTATCAAGAACCCATTACCCAAGGGAGAGGAATACCACTCCTACGAGTTGGTCTTTTCCTCCCATTTTTTCCACTTTACTTTCAAGATTTGGCATGGTTTAGGAGGACCAAGTAAAGTACCAAAGAACTAACCATCTAAGAACTAAAGACCTTATCATCATCTACACTCAGAAAATTAATGCCATCTTTCTTCCCAATTCCCATTATTCTCTTTCCTCACATCACCATTATTCTCAAGACGCCTTAGAAAATCCTTTTCCACACATCACAATTATTCTCTTTCCTCACTTCACTTCACTTCTCTTCACTTAAAGCCTATTTAAGTAAGATAAAATTGCTCTCATAAAGGAGTCACACATCTTTCTAAGCTAGTGATCAACAAGAGAACTTGACCCAATTGATCACACTCTTTTCCTCCAATTACACTCAAATTTTTTCCACTAATTTGAAAGTTTTAAGGTTGAACCTATATTGGTTTACAATTATTGTTACCATTGGATTTTTATTATTTTATTCATATCTTAGTGATGGTCCAAGGGTGTTAAAGAATCGTAGTTGTAGAAAGAGTATGTTGTGTCTGAAGAAAGGAATGCACTGCTATCCAAAGAAGGGAGAAGATTACGTGGAAGATTTGGCATTTGTGGACAGCACCCAAAAAAAAAAAAAAACTCCTAAATTATAGAATAAAGTTTGGCTACAACTCTACCAAATATTTTTTTATTAAATGTGATTTTTAACAAATCCATCATTAGATTATATTTTTTTTCTTCTCCTCTAAGCTTGCAAAATTTTCAGAAAACCAAAAATCAATAGTTATATTATCAATTAAATGTTTAAATTTTAAATTTTTTACATAAAATTATGTATAAAAAATAAAATTATAAATTAAATAGTAAATAATATTTAATTAATACAAAATTTAATATTTCTTAAGAACGTAAAAGAATCAGAATAAAAAATTGAGATTTTTAAAATATATAACAATGTAAAAATATTTTTAATTGAATTTGTAGCCAAATAAATCCATTGATCAGGTCAGATGCGGGATAGGAGTAAAGTAAAACGCTGGGCTTGTGGCCCCATTTGTTCTCTTTTATAGATACGAAAAAGAGAGAGTAAGAAGAAGGAAAAAGAAGAAGGAAATACTATGATTTTGAACTCAGCTGCAGGCATTGGCATGGCTGTCCCTTGCACTTGCAGGCCTCCGTTATTATTAAGGCCCATGTGCTTAAGCTCCAACATTAACACAGAGCAGCTACGTGCCCAGCTTGATCAGCTTCACTCTGAGGCAGCAAGTACCAGAGCCAAAGGTATGATAATACATGTACCCATTTGATAATAAATAACCATACCTGTTTGCTCTCTTTGATAATTCTGTTGATAATTAACCATACCCATTTGCCTTTTTCAATGCAAAACCATTATTAGGATAGGTTTTGTCATAGTTTATCTCTTCTTTGATAATTGTGTGTTTCCCAGATAATTGTTTGGCCAGTTGAATTGGAACAATGACTTGGTATATCATATAGCCAATATATAAAATCTTTCATTAGAAAGTAATAGTATTGAAATTATGACCACATGAATTGCTCATGAACAGGCTTATGACTTTTTAGAGATGATTAATTGGGTTGATGGGTTTGTAACCCAAAATGAATTTTAAAGTTATGACATTTGTACAGTAAATTTTGCATATTTTTACACTTTTACTGGGTAAATCAATCAGAACCTTTGGCCTCTATAGAAAAAAAGGGATAATTTCTTTGATGGATTTTTTTTGAGGATGATTGGCTCCAGTTCTTGAAATGGTAGAAGCAGGTGTTCTGTATGACCTTTAATAAAAGAAAAATGTAAATTTTCTTTAGACATTTAAGGATTTTTTATAAAGAAATATAAGTAATAGAGATTTTATTAAGAAACAATAGAAAAAGTACACAGCATGTGCACCCAGTATCCTCCAAGAAATTACATTCTAAAATTTAGAAGAGGAATATTCCGATAGTGAATGGCACTGGATGCTGCCACAGCATTCATGAAACTATAGAGTGATTTAAGAGCATTGACTTTAACTAGTTCAGGTTGAGCTACACAATGTTCAAACTGTAGTTATTTCTCTTTTGCCAGAACATCCGCATTTGACAAAGGCAGTCCAGTGCTACTACGATCATGATACATGACAATCGAATCTTCCTTTATAGCTTGCTAAAACTCCAAAATCATCGCTAGCCATAAACCTATGTACTTTAAATAGAATTGCACCAGCGACCAGCTCCCTCACTATGGCACAATGTAGTATTCTTACATATCCAATCCTATTTCAAAATAATTAACTTTTCTGATCATACAGTTACAATTAACCCAAATTTTCTGGCCAACCAAATAATGCTATGTTTTGTTGGACGTTTGTACACCAAATGCTATACACACTTTCACATATATTGCACCATTTTTTTTACTGAAAGATATAAGTTTTTTTTTTTTTTTTTTTTTTTTTTTTTGTATACATGTGATTAGTAATTTTGGTTGTGAACTTGAAATATGGTAATAAGATTGATTGTAGTGTTCATGCTAGACTGGCGGATGTCTTTGCAGTGATTTTTATTTGATGCATATTGAGCACTAGTCTTGGTTTCTTGTAGTATTGTGTCCCTAGGGAATTTTACTGCTTTTCATTTTTTTCTGAATGCAAAATCAAACCTAAACTTGTCTAAATTATTGGTTGTTTCAGTGTGAATTTAGACGTAAGAGGAACTTAATGTTGGATATCTGAATGACAAATTTTCTTTTCATTACTATTATGAATTTATGGTTTATAATTCTTTTATATTTGTTGGCGAGCTCTTCAGGCATTGTTTAGATATCAAAGAATTTATCTTCTCCATTCAATTGCTTATGTTTGATATTTGACAATTGAAAAATACTCCATTGCATTTAGTGCCAAATATCCGAAAAGCATACTGCATATAATTGGTGACATCATTTTAGAACACTTTGTCATCATTGATTTTCAGCAAACAGTGCAAGATTGAGGCTTCTGCGATTGTCAGAAGCAGCTGAGAAGATTCAACGACAAGCAGCTATTAGTGTCCAAACTGGGAAGGAAAATGATGCGAGAGAACTACTTTTTCAGAAGAAGAAGGTTAAGCAAGCTTTGGAGAAGTCAAAGAGCCGCATTGAATTGCTTGATGAGCTTTCCACAAAGCTTAACAAGGTAGAATAAAGTGTTAATTATTAGAAAAGCATTACTTTCATGTTGGATTCAACTGAGGAACTTCCTGGACTTTTTAATATCTATATTTTAAGTAGCAAGCTGAGTCACATCAAATTTTCATAATAGTTCCTCCACAACACCACCCCCCCCCCCCCCACCTCCCATGGCATGCTCCAACCAAGTGAGATTGTGTTGCTAGTTGTGTTATATTTTATGCCTATCAGGCAGTGAATATAATAAAGGAGGGAAGGTGCACTACAACTAACATAACAGCCAGTTGAAAACCACTAGCTAGCTAGGCTAATTGAAAAGCAATTTGAGGTGGTGGAACCTAGAATCAATTAGGATTAGGGATTATATCTTGAGGCAGCTATGCATGATAAGATATTGCAAGAATGATCATGAAAGTAGCTGTAACTTATGCATAGAGCGTGCAAGTGATACAGTGCGTGTCTTTTCTTATTCTTCCTTCATGCTTTGGGAAATAGATGTCTGCCATATGGAGTGTTGGAGGCTCTTGATAACTTTCGACCCAGTTTATGGTTTTTGAAAGGAGGTTGTCCTTGTCATGTTTAAGGGTCTTAGTTCCTGTTTTAATATATTACATTATCTGTTATAGACTTCAGAGAAATTTAGTTGTAACATATTATTTGATTTATCTCATGCATGCTCTGATTTCCTTTGAAATTGAGCTATCAAAAGCATTTTACATAGCAGTTTAGGGGGAGAAGGGGAGGGGGATAGAATGTGTCCAATATGGTGCCAGTGAGGAAAATGGGACATCTTTGTGAGATCATATTTTCTGTACTTAACTTACCATCCATGCTAGTAGTCCGCTATTCTCTTTCTCAAATTAAATAAAAATTAGAGGAAAATTCTGGAATTTAAGGTTATATAAGTTTGGATGCATCAAAATGTTTCTCTTTTTCAGAGAGAACAATCTGAATTTTTTATGTTTGTTTTTGACAGAGAGAGCTGGTGGACATTTACAAAAATACTTAGCCAGTATATAGCAGTTAGTGTGAATTAGATATGATTTTGCTTAGTGTATAAAAGCTTTTCTTGAGTTTCTATCTGACACTAGGTCTCATGTGTTATAGTTTTTTTATTTATCCAAATAAACCCCATCCTTGTAGCAAGTGCTGCCACAGGGTTTATCACAAAAGCATAGGGATTGGCTGCCGACACCATGTCACACATGCTATGTTAAATAAGTGCTTCATAAGACCCTAGCTTAGACAGGAAGAGAGATTAGATAGCTCTACAATCCATCCATCTTATCCCTATGTCTTAGACCAAACTGATTCCACTATGCATCGGCACTTGTTATGCAAACTAAGTTCATGTAAATATAATTAGTTTAAGACAGATGTTGGGCTCATGTAAATAAATGGTGGATTTTATTAAATAAATTTTTTTTGTATATATCTTGTACATGATTGTTCTACCAGATAAGATTCTCTATGTAATTTACTTACATATATGTCTTATTATGGCCTGAAAGATCTCTACTATTTTAATCAATGTGTAAAAGCTTCTTATGATTATTTTAAATGTGTTTCTTTTCATGTCACTGGATTTATTTTATTTTCAAATTTTATATCTTTGCTCAATCTCATTCAAGAACAAAATCTTTCAGCCAACCATATGATCAGAAGAAGCCTAATTTGGTTTCAGGCCATATCTCTGAAAGAAAGTCAGCTGGTTGGGAATGTTGGTTTGGATCTTGAAGTCGACAATGAAAATTCACCCAGTCCTGTTCGGATTATAACACCAAAGCAGGAAAATAAAGAAGATCTGAATGAGAACATAGAAGTTGAGCCTCATGTGCTGGAACTTGATGGCCAACAGGATTTGCAGCTTTGTTCAGAGATTGAAGAGAGCCTACCTGTTGGTAAGGAGCCAGAGGATATTCAAGCTTCTTTGAGTGTTGGCATTTGGAATGATAATGACCTAATCAGTGGCTTGAGTGGAATATCTTCTTATGATGAATTCTTGGAACATATAGATCAAGAGCTGAGCAAAATTGAAGCAGAACTTGTCACCCTCTTGAGGGTCTCAACCTTGGTACTAGATAGCAAAGAGACACCAAAAAATTCAAAGGTGCAGCAAACTCAGGAACTTCTTGAGAGCATCTGTGGGATTAGAAAAAGGTATGCATATTAATAAACTTAAAAGTTGATATATAAATATTTTGAAACAGTCATGATTGTTGCTGAGATTTATATACTAGTGCAAATTAATTTAATATTGAGAATGCAAGTTTATTTTCTCCCCCACAGAATTGCAAGTATCAAGTTGACAAAGGTAGAGACCAGATGATATTTCATCTTTTCGTACTCAATTTTCAGCAGGCAGGCGAGGATTTATTCTATGTATTGTGGTGCTGACAGCTAAAGAGAGAATATGAAAAGATTGTGAGAGCTCAACCCTAGACTGGCTGGTTTCTCTTTTGATGTGTATTAGTAACTATATAATTACAAGTTTTCCCTTATATATAATATCCATAACACTTTCCCCAAGCTGGAGCATAGGTATCCATCTTGCCCATCTTACGAAGTTCCTTAGTAAATATGTCTCCTAATTGATCCCAAGACTTGACAAAGGAAGTAACAACTCGTTTCACAGACCATACCTCAATTAAAGTCAGTCCACCTCAATTTGCTTTATGGTCTCATGAAACACAGGATTACTAGCAATATACATAATAACTTGATAATCACAAAACATCTTCCAAGGCTTATCAATAGAAAATCCCAATTTCTTATAAGATATTCAGTCATAACATTTTGCATGTTGTATGAGCCATAGCCCTATACTCAGCTTTGACGCTATACCAAGTCACCATATTCTACTTCTTGTTTTACCATGTTACCAATTTATCACCAACAAAAGCACACAAGCCTCTGTCTTTCAAAATGACCTCGAATTCAATCTACCCTAGAAAATCCAACAACCTTCAAATGAATGAACTAACAATTTCCCAAACACTAACTAGATGCTTGTATGCAAGTCTTTTTTGGTCAGTGTATACAAATTCATGCAACATAAGTTAGTTGATTATGTTCAACCTATTGTTTTAAAAATATAAAAGATGGCCAAGCATTTAGATTTTTTTTCCTGTTAAGGATCCTAAAATTGTTTCCTTCATTGTGACCTCATTTATCTTGTGTTTTTGTTAAATGATTATGCTTTACTTTATGAACTATTAAGTGTTATTTCTAAATTGAGCATCATTAAGATTACTTGGAGATTGTTTTATATATAAATATATATATATATATATATATATATATTTGAGATCATGCCCAAGAGCATTTTTAATCCATGGAGGAATTAATTCGGTAAAACACTCTTCCTTTATTTTGAATTTTCTTCCTTAAGCCTTTTGTGGACACTATGGAGAGAGGAATCATCAAACTTTTGAAGATGTGGAAGGCTCCGTTGTTTGGCCATAATAATTTTTCATAAGATCATTATTTGAATGGTTGAATGGTCTCGTGTGTTGTGTCCTAGTGAGATTAATATATGTTAGAATTCATTGATTCTTTTTTTTTGGCAAATCTCTTCCTTTGTAATTTTTAGCAATTCATGCACGCTTAAGGTAGATCCTTTTAATAAAACTTAATACTTATAAAAAATATTAAGAAAATAATGGTACAATATTATATATATATATATATATATATAATCAATTCCACACTATAGGTTGGAATTCTATTATATCTATAAAAAAGTGAACTCCTTTATTTTAGTAAGAAAAGAGAAGGTTTATAATAGAAAATCAAAAGTGCTTTTCTGTGAAATTCCTTTATGTGAGCATCAAAGTTACTATTTAATATATTACTGCTACCCATGTTCATGGAAAATACTTTATAATCTGAAATTTTATTACTTATCAAAAAAAAAATGTTTATGGAATATGCCTATATACATGTATAAACACATAAATACATATATAAATGTATGTAATGTAATATTCAGAAAAAAAAAAAAAAAAAAAAAAAAAAGTACGTAATTTAATAGATTATATATTCCTCATGTTGAGCATTTGAAGAATAATAATTGGTCATCAATGTTGCCGAGCTCCCAGCTATAAAATCCAAGTTTCTGTTTCAGATTGCTTCTGCGATGATGGAGAAAACTAACTGTGGGGCCAAAGAAAGTGTAGCCCCGGCCCAGGCCCAGTTTATCTTAAGGTCCGCGGCCCAAGCCGAGGAGAGCCATTGCCGAGGACGACCTCCTCCTCGGCACTTCACTAAATGCCCAAAGAGAGGAACAAAATGAGTGTAAGGGCAGGGCCAGGGAAAAAGCAGCCAACACAGTAATACGGAATTCGGCGTCTGACAGGCCCATGCCCATGCCCATGCGCCTTTCCAGCAACTCCCAACCACTCTAGGTATGGGTCGACTGGACAGGCCTGCACCCCAAAAAGTAAAATCAACACGTGGATACAAAAAAGGGGGATGGAGCACCAGTATAAATGGAGAAGAAAATAAAGCTCTAGGGGAGCCCAGGGCCAAGAAAAACAAAAGGGGAAGGGGGGTTTAACTAAGGAAATCAAACCCACCCATGCAGTATTTTCCCAAAGGAACTACTACCAAGCAGATTATCTATGCTCAAGGTCATACCTTCGAAGCCCACTCTCTACAAATGATATTGTGAGGGCCTCCTTTCGTACGAGCCCAATACTGTCTTGGGATCGTAACAAATTGGGCACCTACACTAACCATTTTCTGTCTCTTCTATTTTGAATTTCTTGGATCTGTTGTATTTTTGTAGTTAGCTTTGTTCCTTCTCATGTTTCGTGCACTTCTGTTTCTCAAAAAAAAAAAAAAAAAAAGTTTCGTGTACTTCCGGTTAGGTTTCGTCGCTTTATCTCTTCTCTATATACTATATCTAATTGAGATTGGGAGTCTTGGTGTCAATTTTAGTTCTAATATAACCCTATGTTTTAATTGAAATAACCCTTTTTGATGTGATAGTTTCTCTTAAAAAAGGAAAAAAAAAATTAAGAGTAATTTATTTACTTCAAATAAATATTTGTATATATTTATATCTATCTAATAAATATCTAAAATTTGAAAGGTAGCTTTTATTGTTGCTACGTTTATGCTGAGTCACATTAGTGTAGTATTCAGTTAATTTTGGTCAACTTCAGTTTATTTTGTCCTTTCTATCCCATTCGGTCCATTCCATCCACTTTAGTCAATTTCGATGATGTTCTGGGAGGAGAGGTTTGTGTAAAAAGAGGAGTTACTTTATTGACAATTATGTCATCTTTTCAGCGCATTGTTGGTAAATTTTTAATAAAATTATATTTTTCTTATATTATTAATGTCTTGTATTTTTTTTTTCTTGATATAAGTAACGGATTTACTTATATTTTCTTCATTTTTAGATCATTCAAGGCATATAGATGATGAACCATTTGTCAGAAGTACTATAAACAAATTCTAAGCATACATTACATTATTTACAAAATATCTCGCCTTATATAATAATTGAATGTAAAATCATTATATTTCCTTTAAAACAAAAATTCCAAAATTTAAAATATTTTCAAATAATAAATATTGATAACTTAATTTAGAAAATCTAATATATTGTATTAACTATACTTTGTAGAAAATAATCACATTATTTTAATAAGGTTTTGTGATTAACACTTATAAGTCTTATCTCATCTACTATTTTCATTTTTCACTAAACAAAAAAAAAAAAAAAAAAAAAAAAAAAAAAAAAAAAAAGCTTTCCCTCACAACACACATTGAAACAATTCAATACACAAAATTTGGGATTTGATATGATTGGATTATTTTAGTATGTGTTTTGCGGGCTTATGTTGAGGCCAAAATCAGGTTTTACTAAGTGAACATTGGGTTTATAAGTAATTATGAGGAACCTCAATTGCATCTGAAATAGTTATTTTGAGATGTAAGCACATATGTGATTAGTACTTTTTACAAGTCATTACAAAATGATATTAGAGCAAACTTAGTAACGCAATGTGAAAAACTCAGTCACGTCATCTCCAATGCTATGTCATATACTCTGCCATGTCACCATTGCCACGTGGAATTGTCATCAAAACCAAAAAGGACTAAGAACGATTCAATTTGAGAGTTAGTGAAAGTCAGCTAACTATGACCTATACCTAAATTCAAGGCACATCAACATTCTACCCAAAAAAAAAATGAACGCATAGAAAACAGGAGATGAAAAGATATGAAACTTGACTAGATTATTGATTCACTGTACCATTGATATGTAGGGGTTTCCATGGGTATGCAGCTGCCCCTTTTGTACTTTTTGTCTTTCTAGTTTTAACACAATTGGTTTTTCTTCTACAAAAAAGTACAATTTGCAGGGGGTAACAATGATACAGGGTATACATTCTTTAGGATGAAATAAAAAGCTAACTTCTCCAGCTAAGAATGAATTGCAAAGGGTAAAAATGAAATGAGATACCCAAGCATCCCTACGTATTTGAAAGCATTTACAAAAGAATAGCCCCAATTAGCATAACCATTTGACCGCATTTCTGAAAAAATATATTTGAAGTCCCTTACAATATTTTTGATGAAGAATGATTGTGAACTCTCACATTGCTTCTGTACAAGCTGGAGAGGCCTTAGGAAGGCTATTGCTTAAGCAATATCCTGAAAGTCATCATCTTTGATTTCCATTAGGAAAACCATATTTGAGTCATTCAGCTTCCATATTCAGGATGTCATTCAGAGTAAGTTTGCCAAAATGTCTAGTGTCCTGTAAATCAAATTCTTTGGCAATCTGCAGGGTCTCTCTCTGTGTTATCCTTCTCATCAGCTTGAGCTTGTATATGATGAATTCGGCTTTACTGTAGTAATAAAAATGAAAAGGAATATCATCTAGATGGTTTCAAAAACAGAGAAGTTGATAAAAAAGAGGACAAAAATACATGCAAATCATAGAAGAAGAAACCCATGAAACTACAGAATAATCTTTTTTAAACAATTTTGTTTCTGAAAAGTAAATTTGGAGATTGATTTCGCGTGAGATATTAAATTGATAAAGTGCCAAGAGCCTTGTATCTTAATTGGCACCTCCTGCCCTCCCCCCACCCCATTATTGTAAGTTTGTAACTATCAAAATTAAATTGATAAAGTTCTTCACATGATTTCTTTAGGGTTTAATATGAATTTTTCATTAGAATCCACATTGTCTCCAAAGTATGCAACTGGTCATCCGTATGAAATCAATGCCTTATCACTATCTGATAAATAAAATGCTATAGTCTGACATTGAAGTTGAAAAAACCACTTGCAAAACTGAGGATGTAAACTATACTATAGTACTTCCTTTTCCAAATTGGCTGTTGCCAGAATGTGCATACCAGACAACAGAATCGATAGAACAATTTCCATCCTAGTCAAATATTGCAGCCAACCTCCCTCATATCTGGTTTTTCAGGCCTCAGTGTGTATTACATTGCATTAGTAGTAGTAAAAAGAGTATGATTTCAGATAGATTAAAATGGAAGAAAAGAATAAATGTGGCCAACCCATTGAAGATCCATAGCCAACCCCAAGAATTTGGGATTAAGGCTTGGTTGTTTTTGCAGTGTTTATTACATTGCATCAAGTCTCCCACATTTCTTTCCATTTCTCTTTTCTGATTTTTATGTCATATACAACTTCCTATTCCCAAACTTGAATATCCGTCCCTTGTAGATAACTCATGTTAGATCTATAGGTTCTGAAGCAAATCTGTAGTTACACACTTTTCTTTCCTGTTTAGGGGGTTTACTAATCAAGTAATCAAGCCTGCTTTATCTTATAATGAAGTACTTGAGGATCCTTATGTTTAACATGAACAATTATCTTGTTACTTATGATATTAACCATCATTTTTTTTTATTCTTCTTTGTCTACACTCACTATCCTCGCAATAGGGTACCTTAATGCTCCGTATGATTGTGTTTTCTTGGCACTCTTCCAAACTTCACTGATTTTCACGCATTCTGTCATACGTTTTTCAAGACTTACTCACTGTCACCTAGAGATATACCTAATACCCTTCTCCTTTGATTAAAATGGCCATTATGACTTCCTTTGAAGGAAAATTTAATTTGGTGTTCTTGATATATATATATATATATATATATATATTATTACCAAAGTCCCTAGACTATGACATATCATTCTCTCCTATATTTTCTCTTCCATAGTAATCTTCAAATTTCTTATCAAATTATTAGTATTTTCTGTTCCATAGTAATCACTTCACTGTAAAGGCCATATTTTGCATCAGTCATTGCCTAACTCTACATTCTTCTTTCAGTGTAGTTTATGTATAATCAATGTTCGCTCCTGTTGAATTTTCTGTCTAAATTGTTTCTTTCATACTGATAATCATGACTAGTTTCAAGTCAACGAGAAACTCACACTGACAGAATTTCCCTAATAAAACAAAAATAACATATCTTCAAAGAATGCTCAAGGCATGAGCAGGGCACTTTTATGAGTCCATGTTATGCATGCTATAGGTTCTTGAAAATAAGCATTCAGTTTCATAGAAAAAGCATAGTAATTTAGGGAGTAGGAATCAATTTATGGTAATCTATTATTGTCAAATATCAACCAAATTTACATGTCAATCTAATTTATTGTCTTGAGAGTATGCTTCTACCTATCAATTATTGCAGTAAATTATCAATTACCTATCATTAATTGCACTAAATTACCAATTGAACCAAGTTATATTCAAGTGTGAAAAAGATTAGTAATTCTTCCATAACATTACTAGAATTTATGCTAAAAAGAATCATAAATACCTGATAGTACCGTCATGATCGAGGTCTGCAGCAACCAAATCCCTGGCAGAGATCTTCTTATGAAGAATCCATTGTGCAAATCTGCGATTCCTCCTTTCGATCCTGAGCTCGGTAAGGTATAAGAATGCCTTGGCAACAGCTAATGTGCTTACCAATAGCCAAATAATTGCAAAACACCTTCCTTTAATTGTTGTGAAAGCATAATCCCCATAACCAACTGTTGTCACTGATGTAATTGAGAAATAAAAACCATCAACCCAACTCATACCCTCTAAGAAATGCACTGTAATTGTTCCTACAGCAATACATCCAATCACAACCCCAGAAGCCAACCCCACTTTAGTTCTTATCCTCACTCTTCCCTTTTTAGTATCTATCATATATGTATGAAACAAATTCTTGTACTTATTCTCATCCACGCTACTCAACAACACTTCCTCTTGTTTGTTACAAATGTGTGTTACGAACGAATTGAGCAAAAATTCAAAGATTACAAAACCGACTATAATGAAAACACATGTGAACAGTTTAGTAAAAGTGGAGTCTGGTACAATGTCACCATAACCAACCGTGCAAAGCGTCACCACAGTGAAGTACAAGGCGTCTACTGGCTTGAATGTAGTGTTACCTTTAAAACTCCCACTTGTCATGAATATTGTAACTACAATTATGACATATAAAATGACACCGATAAATGCTAAAGGGACGATTCTAGGAGATGATGCTTGTGGTTCAGGAAGATTCACCTCAGCATTATTTTGCCTTATGCCAAGCAAATATTTTGGAAGAGAATCACAGCGCCGAGCGCCCATCTTCATTTTGTTGCTCAAGTTGGCTAAGAGGTTTAAATCAGAATCTTCATGATTATTTTGTGCTGGTAATTGCTGTTGAGAGGAGGGTCTGGTAGGCTTTTCTTCTACTATTTCTTGTTTCCCAGAGAGAAGAGGTTCATCCATGGTGATGAATGTACATCATATGAAGTTAGATATCTAAAGATAATTTTTGTTTTTTGTTTTGAATTATAGAAAAGAAAAAAGAAAATTTGATACACTCAGTGCAGGTGCAAGTGCAACACTCTTACCTACAAGTCAATGCAGTAATGAAGTTTGGTTGCTCATCTAACTCCCACTCTTCTTTTTTACCGGTAGTTGAAACTAAATGCAATATGCATGGAAAACCCAAGAAAAAAGGGGCAATTTAAAGAAGGAAATGTCAGAATCAACTAAACTTTTCGAGTCCCAACATTTTGGAATTGGTCTTATTTTTAGTAAGTTTGATCTTGACTGTTAACTGATTGTCCCAAATGATATCATTGCAGGAAAAATATCAAATACTATTGAAAATATCTTTCCAATTTAGTTGTCCGAGGATTCAGGAAATTGTGGCCAAAACTAAAGGGGTCAATGAGTTAAACAAAAATTAAGAATCCTGATTTATTTAAGTCTCATATTGTTTTGTACTTTATGGTATTAGATCTTCCTTTCCCTTTTGAACTAGTATCCTGATGTTACAAGAAGGCACATGATAGTTGACCAAGTACACCCGGGTTAGGTTTTTTTCGTATCTTAAACGTCTTTTGAAAGATCCATTCATTTGTCCACATTAATCCTTCCTATTTTTCACATTTATATTCCTTCTCCATCACATTTTTTTTTTTAATATAAAAAAATAATTTAATTTAAATTTTTTAAGTGGTCTCAAATAGGGCAGGTCAACGTATAAAAGGGTGTATGCAATTGATTGGATCAAGGATTCAATGTTCAAAGTGTTAGGGAAAACACTCACGTGCCCCATTTAGACAGTTCAACTAGTTAAATCAATGCAGTTAAGAAAGTTTTAGACAGGTTGTAGCTGTTTTCTTTTATTTAGTTTATCAATTACTTGTGACACAATAAATTTGGAGTCATGCTATGAACATAACAAAAATTCACAATTTTATGAAATTTCCAAATTAACTTATCACCTCTTTCATGGATCAAAAAAAAATTTAAATTGCAAATTGTAGTGAGCCCATGTATAAGGTGGTAGTAGGCTAATTTACGAATGTTGCAAAATTGATGTAAATTTTTGTTGTTTTGTTAGATAAAATTCTTTGCAACTACTGAGCATATTTTTATGATTAGTGTACAATAAAGATGGCGTTGGTGGTGGTTTCACCGTCACTCTTATTCTTGCTCCCCTTATGTAATCAAAGAAGTAACTTTGGCAATTGAACTAATGGAAATTTTCAGTTCATTGCCAATTTAGGCTCTTATATTGGCCTTCAAAGTGAGGTCTCACGATAAAATTTTAAATGGAAAAGGAACATAATGGAAGTAAGGCAATCTTATATTATGGTGATAGAAGTGTCGAAATGAGAGCTCTAACTCCAACTGGAAATTGAAAAAGGAACCTATTTGAAGAGAAATTTCTTGAGTACAGAGAGAGAGAGAGAGGCAGTTTATTTGAAAATACATCCCAGAAGCAAGAGGTATATGCAGAAGGCCGTTTGTTTCATAACAATCAGATCATCATTAACAAGCACTAATGCGCATCTAACATTCTCCAACCCTTTCCCCAAAAGCCAGCATGTCCTTTAGATTCTGCACGTAAAAGAGAGGGAAAAGTTAGATAATTGAAACTGCATGAATTCAACAACCTAAACATTATTCCTGTACAGTGTACAGTTTTGGCCCAATAATCACCCACCTTGTTTAACACATCATATAAGGCTTATAATCATGTTACAATAACGAGTCAACATCACCAATAACTATCTTGGCCCAAAAAACATTTGATCTCTATTCTTTTCTCTGAAGGTTGGTAATATTTATAAATTACCTTTTTGTTTGTCTGTCTGAGTTTTACTTTGTCTAAAAAATAAATTGTGGAAAAAACGTAAAACTTTACCTACAAAAATGAGGGATTTGAACCATAATTCTTCTCATAAAACAATAATAAAAAGTGCTTAATCACAATGTATTGGATACTTGGGGTTTATATATATATATATATATATATATAATTCGATAGTTACTTACAACAACAGGAGATGAGGGATTTAAACCCTGATTGTACTCATAGGGAGAGCATGCAATACCAGTGGCCTTATGGTCCTGTGGCATTCCACCCCGTTTGTGGGGTTTGATTTTGAGGGTTAAATTCCCTTAATTAAACTTGGCCAAAATAAGTACACTCTTCTTAGAAGATAGGGCATAAGTAGCAAATAAAAGTTTTGAGGAAGTGATGAATGCACAACGTCCTCAAGTGTCATGGTTAGCAGCACATGGAAAAGGCAACATTGAGGTCCTTGAGGCAAGTACCTTGAGGTCGTTTAGGGAAAGTAACTAGAGGTCGTTTAGGGAAAGTAACTAGAGGTCGTTGCACAATATGCTAATAGCCGCAATCATATATAGCAA
The DNA here is from genome assembly GCF_001633185.2 of Quercus lobata. NCBI lineage: Eukaryota > Viridiplantae > Streptophyta > Magnoliopsida > Fagales > Fagaceae > Quercus > Quercus lobata. The sequence continues at coordinate 44,431,706 of NC_044911.1, read as the reverse complement.
CACATGTACCATGTCTAGCAGAAAATGGACAAGGCAACATTTTAACTTCATGACATACACAGTTTACTTAAAGAGAGGATATCACAATACTATTTTTCAATTATTCGAGTCAAATGTATTGAAAAGTTATATTTGGGTCTTCATTCAAACGTTTTTTCTGTTTCCATACTAATCACACATAGTTTTCATTCAACTTCGATAGTACATTCTATTCAAACATGTATGAATGGTTGGGAGTAAGTACAAAAGAAAAGAAAATTTTGGAATTTTCTTTCAAGTCTCTCTTGTTTTCATTTATGTAATAGTCAGATATGGTTTTCCCTCATATTTGATATTGTACTGTGTGTTCAAACAATTATGTCAAAGCCTTTCCATGTCGAAGACTCTATGTATATGTATATGGACAAAGTCTGGCTCCAACCACCACTAGGAAGATGACATTATTCCTTGTCATGTGCAATGCATATGACTCACTTAACCCAACCAACCAAGTGAGTGGAGCCAAACCTTTTCCTATATATATTCCACAACAACATACAAAGATGTGATTAGTGTGGCCTCTCTTTTCCTTGAATGGATGAATAATGAGCTTTTAATCTCAAATATTTTTTTTAATAGGCAGATACAATTTACACAGTATAGAATTGAACCTGTGGTGTCAAAGATGACACCTTGTCTATAGGGAGAGGAGAAACAGGAGATGCCATTGGTCTAAATGCTATTGGATTTCAATCTCATATACTGTGTCCATAAAATAAGTCAATATTGTTGACAACTAACAAGTGAACAGAATTAGTATCAGCTACATAAAAAATTCATTTTCTCATACATTATATATATATATATATATATATATAAAATTAGTAAGTTACCTATGATGCACCGATACGGAAACGGGTATCGGTACGGTACGGTACGGGTATCAGAATAAAAAAATGATTTTCTTCTGCTCGATACTCTCCGGGTACATTCGTACCGGTATCCCACCCGTATCCATATCGGATACTGATACGATGGCATTTTTGCCGTATCGGTGCATCAGAGTAAGTTACACACATGTTTTGTACTTTATTGTGCCAAGATCAATCCAGCAGTTAAGATAATGTCAAGAACTTCAATCTTCATTTTTCTATTATTTAAGATGACAAATGCTTTCCTCCTTTTCTTATTTCCTTTTTCTAAAATATATTAATATATAAGCAGACAGCTTCAAAAAAAGAAAGGCCTTGAGCTCCATAAATAATAAATTGAGGAATGAAAATTGAATGATATAAAATGGAAAGAAAAGTATGGCAATTCACTTTACCTGATCTGGAGAGATTCTCAGCAATTTCTTGGATTTTCTTCTCATTGTTTCCACAATTAAGCGCAATCAAGATTTATATTTGAGTGATTCTGGAACCTCTGCATATAAACAATTAGATTCAGTACAAAACAACAAGATTGTGGCAGATACATGATTATTTTCTACACTTCTGCTGGTTACTTGAGAGTACAGACCCAAAACCACAAGACAGCATAACTGAGAATGCTAATTAGAGAAGTAGCTGAAATTGAACAAGACCATTATTCTCCTTAATGATCACATTACTTGATTTTGATTGGTTGACTTTTCATACAAGGCACAAAATGTAAATGTTGTTCATTCAGTTTGACATGTGACAGCTCCAAAATAAAAACTATATTGTTTCCGGACAAGTGCAACAAAACTGTTACTAGCCTTTTATTTAAAGAGAATTTTCTTCTCACGACTCTCTTTCAAAGAAGCTAATCAAGAAAAATTTTAAACTGATGACCTAAGGCTTTGTTTTGATGAAAAATAATAATCTGAGAAAAAAAGTTGTCAGGAAAATCATCTATTTTCTGTTGTTTGGTTGAATGTCCAAAATTGATCACAAAATAAATGTTGTGAAAATCCCCAAAAATCAAAAGCAACAAATCCCTCATGATTCCTTTGACACCAAATCAAAAATGCAGAAAAATATCCATCCAGTATTTTGGGTCTACTCTTTTATAGCATCAGAATTAGAGATAAAAAGCCAGGGGCCCAACTGTCATATCTAGCACCCAGTGACTGAGAAGGAGATCCTCAACGGCTCAACTTTCCCTGAACAGAGAGAGAAAAGATAGAAAGATCTGCAAAACAAAGGGATAGATCTAATATAAAGAAATGAGAGAGACATCTAAGAGAGAGTAGAGAAGGAAAGATATGGAAGTGTGAGCAAAAAGAAGAATCAAGAGACAGTTACAGAGAGGTCCCAGAGCCTTCTTTTTATCCATCAAAAGTTGCAGCATTAACAACAAAAGCTTTGCACAGGTGCATGTTATTTTCAGCCCATTCAAGTTTAGTTTTCCTTTACCAGAAAAAAATTTCTCACGGAAGTACTGCCAAACTTGGGAAAATGTTGCATACTGAAACAAATGAAGCCTAAATGCATATATGGACAACCCAACCATAATAGCAAGGTATGTAAAGTTAGTTCAAATAGGTATATGCACTAACAAAAGGAAAATTTGAGGTTTCATGCAATAGCAGAGCCATTTGAGATCATAAAATTCATTTACATTTTATTCTGATATTAAAAAAAACCATGATATAATGTGTCATCTCCTTCTAACACACAAGCACAGTTCGCGCCAGCTATGGCTTAAATCAATAACAATAGATATTTCTCATTGAATGGTAAATATTTCTCCACCAACCATAGTCACTTCACTATCTCTATAAGAAACTATCAACACCTTCTAACATGAAATCTTTGCCACTTAAGAAAACTATAGGATGAGGTTATGATGCAAAAGCTAATTACTAAATACTGGGCAAAACAACTTTGATCATGGAAGCAAGTACGTGGTATATATCATGATATCATCAGAAAATGTCCTGTATCAATTATATTTTACAATACTTAACCAAAACAATTTTTTGTAACTTACTTGGATTCCTGTGATTAGCTGATGAGAACATAATTTGCACCATCAGGAAGTCTATCTGCAGCAGTTGGAGACATATTGGACCGAGGAGCAGTCTTTCGTAATTGTGCATGGGATTCTGCTTCTCGCTTAAACATCCTAACCAGCTCTTGGAGCTCTAATTTTCTCGTTTCAACATCCTCTTGAATAATGGGGTTTTTCAACCCAAGGTACAGCAACCCAATCGCAATTAACACAATTCCTAGCAAGAAGAGGATGCCAGAAAATAGAAGAAATGCATATGGAGACCCATCAGCTCCAGGTATGCCATCGACATTTATCCCAAAAAGGCTAGTAATGATGGAAAGAACAAGGCCACATCCCCCAAAAACTCCTAAATTATGCGTAACAGTGAGGCTTCTGTCCTAGAATTAGAATTACAACATATTGTAAGGAAACAATTATATGTAGATGAATAATTAGAGAGAGCAGGAGAGAGACAGAGCAAGAAATTTCAACATTGGCTAAACAACGCTTTAATTAAGCGACATTGGAAGGAGAAATCACTCCCCGACTCACTATAAGTTTGTGTTTGTTTGCATGCTATACTGTAAAAGACAGTGATGTGTCTGCATTTGGAATGTCCTTCAACTTTGACCATTCAACTCTATGGTATTTGTCCATAACCAGCAGATTTTTCTCTTGAACTCATCAAACAGTTGAGGAAATGAAAAGATAACAAACGAAAATATCGAGACAATGATGTCATTAAGTTTTTATAACACAAATTTCTATTTCCAGATGCAACTATCCTTGAAACGGCCTTGAATTCAGAAATGATCAATGAGATGTTACCCCCATCAACAAAAACTTTGAACATGTACTGTTTCAAATAATTATCCAAATTACTAACAATTTATTTTCCTTTCAAATTTTAAATATTTTACAACTGCAATTTTTTTTACCCAACTAAAATTTAATGTCACTGAACTATTTAACTTCCAAAATAATATATTGATTTCTCAACTATATGTCACAGCTAAAAGCCTAAAAGCATATTGAGATTTTAGTATAGTGTTATCGTAAATGAAAAATACAGAAACTCTTCATATATCACAGAGTGAGGCAATATGCATATCCTTAAACAATGGAATGAACAAGGCTTGGTAAGGGCTTCAATCTAAAACCCAACAAGGGCCATTCCCAAAAACATAGCTGGACAATGTAAATCACCTGAACTTGAAATCACCGCACAAGTTACTTGACACTTGCCAATATCATAGAATTTTAAACAATTTTAATATGGTCAAGAATATTTTTTTTCTCAAAAGCAACATGGAATTAACATTACTGCATTCATATGCAATAAAACATTGCAGCTACTTGGATGGCAAAGTCAAAAAGGATTTCTATGACATGATGGTTAAGAGAACTTGACAATAAAATTTTTGGGTATCTGCTTAAGCATATGTGAACCTGCAACCATGCGCGGACTGTGCTCTGCATGACATCTTGAATGGTAAATAAGCGTCCACGAACTGCTTCCTGCTCTTGAATCATTTCCCTGGTGCTCTTTCTCATTCCTTCTAGCAAGCCCCTTGTTGTATTGCCTCGCAAATGTAGAAGAAGCTCAAACACAATTTCCTCTCTTGCATGGAGTGACCATTTCACCCTGATAACCTGCAAGATAAATTATAGGAAAGAAAGTAAATTGAAATTCTATATCATTATTGGACAAGTCAACAAACGGAATACTTCCCATGTTGGACTACAGAAAATGAACTTGTATGCTCGTGCTAAACTAAAACTATTCTAATCTGCTCACTTTTATTTTCCAAACAAAAGGAGAAAAAGTTCTAGAGAAAGTAAAAGAAAAGGATATATAACACGTGGTGGCCCAGCCCAAAGTACTCAATGGCCTTTGAGGTTGGGCTCCCAATTTATTTGTTTAGAGTGGGTAAAGAGTGTCCTACTTTCAGTAAATTCCTTTGAGGCTAACCTAACAGCTCAAGTGAAGGAGTTTAAGACTCAACTTGAATCTTATCCCCCTGTGTGTGTGTTTCCCGTGGAATCTCAGGCTATGTACCGAGCTTCCTTCTCTCTCTCTCTCTCTCTCTCTCTCTCTCTCTCTTCTCATGTATCACTCTCTCTCTCCCCAGATTTGCCAACCCCCTCTCACACCATCTCTTCCCCCTTTTTATAGCCTTCCCTTAGTGGGTTTGTCATCATGAGTGGTGATTCTTCCCAAACAGGTGGGCCGCATTCTGACCTATATCTTGATTGGATGGGACCCGCTACACATTTCTGAATTGACTCCATTGGAACTTATGCCAACCTCCAAATTCATGTTCAGCAGGCGGATTTCCCCAAGGCACTGCGTCTCGTTCTTGGCGATATCTTGTGGTGGTCAGTTTGGACTATGCTATGCTCGGGCCTTTCTTCACTTGTTTGGTATGACTTGGGTGGGCCTGACTTACATGGGGCTTGGCCTTGGGCTGGTATTTGATTTATGGACCGTACAACACAAATACGGCAACGTGATACTTTAAATAACAGAAACACCTTATATATATAAATAAATTATAAAATAAAAAGAAATAAAAAAATAAAACCCCACAACTTAACCTTTTTGCCCGACAGATTAACTCAACCATCAATCAACTTCATATATGTAAAGTGTAAACTAGATTATGCGCATGTTAGTTGCAGCATTTCAAAAGATTCATGATATTCAATCGTTGAGAGAAAGTACACAAGTAATGTTTCCCATTCCTAAACAACCAATTAAAATCTTTAATTTCCTCAGAGCATTGGACATCCCATTATCTCACAGTTCTAAAATCCAAAGTGAACTGTAATTCGATCTGTCTCTTAAACAAAAAGACATCCTACTAAAATACATGGACAAGCAAGTTCTAGATTTGTCTATCACCTGAAAAATGTGTTGTCAAGTTGTCATATACTCAGCAAGATCAATTCTCTTACCAGCATTCTGCTTGTTTTCTAAAGCTTAAAATCAAACAAAATGTCATTATATTTTAGAGGGATAACAAATGAGAACCGTTCATTAATGAGTGACACCTCAGTTCCCAACTTACTTGACAGACCAATATCAGATCTTCACAACCATAAACTTCTCGGTCACAAGGTCTAAGCCATATAAACCATATTTAATTTGCTCACAATTTCCAATCATTTTCTTTCTAATCTATCAATCTAAACAAAATTCTCTAAGAAAAAATGTTACATTCCATTAGATTTACCATCCACCTTGGTTACCATCCCAATTACCCAATTATCAACATTTATGATTTGTAAATATCATAGCATAGCATTTTGATGATAGGTGACTGAATAGCTTAAAGATATTTCTTTGAGCACTTCTTGAAGATACTTAAGTTACAAGCTGAAGACTGGTAGGGGGAATTGATCAAGTTGATGACGAGGTATGACCAAAAAAAAAAAAAAAAACCCAAGAGTCAGATCTGATGTCAAGTCCTATTAGAAAGCACTGCAAGGTGGTAAAGGAATTTACTTTCCCATGGAAGAGTACCTGACATGCCAATGTGCCTCCTACTCTGGAATAACCTTTTTTGTTTTCCCATGGAATTGCTTTTTGGCCAAGATCTCAAAGATGGAGAACAAAATCAAGAGTACCAGGTATTGTATGTGAAAGCGTGGATCATTTATTACTTCATTGTTTTTTTGTGGGCTTGAATGGTGGTTGGCAGGTTCAAGATTTGGAGGCATAAGAACAGTGAAACTTGGAAGCTGTCTCAATATCATATCTGGAGGAATAACCAAACACTTGACGACGTAGAGCATCAACCTTGTTCTCCTGAGATCTCCTTTTGGTAGGATGTTGGTTTCATCAAAGTCATTTACACCCATGTCAATAATTGATCTACAGATGGCTTATACCCTAGCATTTAACTTATTTCCTTCATTTTATAATCCTTTTTTTCTTTTTTTCTTTTCACTGTTTCTCTCTTGTACACTTCCCATATAATATATTACACTCATTTTATGCCTTTTTATAAAAAGGTGTCAATGTCAAGTAACAAAAGAAACTTGGACTTGAAAACATAATTTAAGAACAAGTTTTAATTATTCCTCAACATTCTCTGATTGGAAAGAATTTTTATACGGTGAAAACCAAAAAATCTTGAACACCTAACTGTTGTTCAAAAAACATTTGAATGGAAGTCAAAGAATTCAAAATAACAAGGGATTTTTACAAATATCGCCCCTGGACTTTGACATAAATGTCAATTTGGTCTTTGGACTTTTGATTTGACCAATTAACTGCCTATAAGCTTGTGACAAAATAAACCATCTCTTAGCCTTTTTTGTTGAAGCCTAATAGATTTAATCATGTGATATGCACATGGAGGAGTTTAATCATGGAGGAGTTTAATGCTAATAAGGTTTGAAAGATCTTTCTGAAAGCATAAAGTAAGATACCTGGTTTGATAACCATCTGATTTCCTGATTCAGAATTACACTGAAAAGATGCATATCCTCATGGTTTCTCCTATTCATAAGTGATTATCATTTGTTGTTAAAATCATGTTAGGCAAAAACAAGGTCATGCACAGGAAACAACGGATTTCAAGTGAATCTGAAAGTTTGAAGACAAAATGGCCCACATGCATGAATGCACCTGTCCATAAACTTCAACTCAACTTCATCGGCAGCCCCAAATATACATTTGCGAAATAACCTGTAATATCAAAAACAACGAAAGAAAGTACCAAGCAGGAAACCTTGTAAGATCATTTGAATGTAAACAAACAGAAATTAGAACATAAATAACTAAGAACTTTATGATGATACTAACGCCCTAATTTACTATTAGAGGAATCTAAACAGCCACGCATTTTGGCTATAACAAAGATTTAGTTTTTATATACATTTCATTACCCTATAATTTGGAGTAAGTTGCCAATACTTCTAATTTGCGCAATCAAGTCCTCAAATTTTTTCATCTATGCCAGCCAATCAAGCCCATTTTTTCATCTATGCCAGCCAATCAAGCCCAAACAAAGACTAACCTTAATGATATGGAAGCAATTTAATGACTTCAATCTCAACAAGTACTTTTTACTCATAATATATTATGTGAATACAAATTTAACCAACTTTAAAACTGAACTGTGCTTTCCAACGCTGGTGCCCTTAAGTGTAAAGGCCTCCTAGAAACTAACACAAAACAAAAAAGTGCAAGCGCGTGCCTGACTTAAGTAAAAGCGCACAATTTAAAAAAACAAAAAAAAAACAAAATATATATATAGGTACATATGAATGTATGTATGTATGTATACATATGAATTTTAAAACAATTATTAATTAGACAATATGACAATCAAACGATCAAACTCCACCTGTGTCTATAATTAGTGTCGTATATTTTGTTCCTGGTCGGTCCCAAGCCTAGGAAAAAGAGAGTTTCGGTAGGTTAGCGGCCAATGTAAAATTTAGTCACTCTATTATGAATGGAACCATTACAGATAGTCGTTGTTATTGAGAAAATCGAGTGATCAAAATATACCTAAAAGACAGAGACCATAAAACACTAGAATGGTAAGTAGTGACTTCTATGCCTACTAGATATTTTAATGTCTTCTTCTAGAATATGTAATGAGGGATTGAGGAGTGGGCTTATGTCCATTGCAACATTCCATAAAATCGGTCTTTGTAAACAAATCCAAGGTCCATATCAATCGCATTAATATCTAACAATTAACTTTAATAAGTCATTTAATTTTTTTTTATATATATTTTTCCAAAGCCACTTACTTTAATTACAAAAAGTGCTTATGGTTTAGTGCTTTGCACTTAAAGTAAGCATTTACCAACATTGAATTCACTGTCAGTATGGAGAAGGATGGAGTGGGATCCTTAATGCTATCACGTTGCATATTATCAACTAAAAAGGCCTTTAGGAAAGCCATATGCATCAATTTTGTCAATTTCATTAACATCAATATTTAATTGGAGCTCATCGCAACAGTTGGAGGGACTTGATTGCTTAAAGTGGGAGTACAAGGACTGAGCTCAAATTTACCCTAGACTATAGGGTGGTAAAATTTACATAAGCCAGAATATATACCATCATAATTGTATTATTAAAAATAGAAAACTTGCATAGGCCCTACAGAAATAGCAAATTTCCTTTTCAAAGAATACACATTAAACCATAAGAGAATGAGCAAAACCAAAACATGGAAAGAAAAACATTAGACAATTAGGTGGATTTGGGTGTAGAGGTTTATGCAGCTCATATCTAAAAGATCAAAGCAGGATTTGGCAAAAAATACAATTTGAGCAACTTTAACCAGAGAATAATTCTTCTAACTTGAAATGTGCATGGTTATACATTGACATTGATCACTCAAGAGTTCTGCTTTAGAACAAGCCAGATGAGAGAACCACCAGAAAACTTTTGTATAAATAACATTTTAGTGATACTCTTTTTTTAGAGCTACATGTGAGCTACATGTGAGCTTTTAAAGGGAATTGAAAACCTAACTAGGGGGTAGGGGAGAAGACACTCTCCAATATGTGAGTTTCATATGTATGATTTGGCATCCTTATCATTTGTGTGCACATAGCATATAAAAATCAAGATGCTAAAGAATGTTATTTCCCATAGCATTTGCAAAATTCTGTGACAATAATTTTCTTGAATATTTTTCTTAAATTTTTGTTTGGTTGAGTAGGTAACTCCTTATAATAAAATTACTCACCTATCTTTACCTAATGGCCAGTATGTATAGATTGAATGGGAGGTATTATTAATTTGGATGAGTAGGCTCACAAATGGGGACAAAAAGCATCACCTATCATCCCATTGGGCAAGGCGACAAGCTAGATGTGCAACGAGCTCATGAGCAGTTCTTGGTATGTTAGTACCTCCAGCAGCAAGCAGTTCCTGAACAAGATACGGTATTGAATCATGAGAAAAAACTCATTTACATTAACTTTAAGCATAGATATTGAATTATAACTAACTCTTTTGACAAAATCATATGTGTCATGATCATTAATGAAGTTTAATTCAGCAATAATCAAACCTGGACTTCTGCAATACCCAACACATTTATATTTGACGCTGACCCTTTGACATGCAAAGCTGTTACTAGAAATTTTTGTGCCTGCCATGACCGAAGAACAATGGGGATATCATCCTCATCAACAAATGGGTCTCCTGCCGACTGCCCCAGGAGCTCAAATAATAGTCCCCCAGAAACTCTAACAGGAACCTGTCAAGTGTCAACAATTAAGAGATCATTCAGTTGCTGTTACATTAAACCTGAGAAAAATGTAGACAGATTAGAATCCTAAAGATGAAAAAAATTTAATACTATAATCCACTAAATAAAATAAAATAAAAACAGCAATTAAGATTTTGACAATCACAACACACCACCTTATTCATTGGAAATGTCCTCTGCACATTTGGAATCTAGCTTAATATTTACTTATTTCGGCCAAGAGCCAAAACATTACTTATTCCTTTCCCTCCAAATCTTCCACATTAAACAGTGGGGAATCTTGTCTGATTTGCTTGGTAGATGTAGCCTTGATACTTCTTAGTTCTTTTTGTCTCTCTTGTTTACCTTAGTACATGCCCTGTGTGCTTTGGCCTTTTTTGTACATGCTTTTATTCAATGAAGGTTTATTGCTTATCAAAAAAAAAAAAAAAAGAGCCAAAAGGACTATTTTCAAACAACCACATTAGAGAAGGGGATGGGTGGTGTCTTTGGGATGGGGTAGCCCTTCCCTAGTTCCTTTTATAAAAGGATCCATCTCCTCCAAATTTGTCTTTAGCCCATTTTTCAGCAAGGCAAGACTAGGGAATGAAGAAAGACAACTAGGCAGAGCCATCCAGAGAGCACAGTTTGGACATAGATTCCATTCACCAAGTTGTGTTTTTTATAAGTAATATGATTTATTGAGAAAAAGACTACATTATAGACATAGTAAATAGATGAGATAGCCTAAATAATTACAAGCAAACGAGACTCTATAAACTCTATAATGGAACTACTTTCACCAAGACAATGCAGTAGACCACGCATTTTATGATCTAATGAAGGATGTCTTCTTCAATTTACCAATTCATTACACCAGAAATCAGATTGTATACCTTGGTCTAGGTGTCAAAGTATGAGTTCTGATCTTGTCCTGTCCAAAACCTAACTCAATTCTCACTTCAGAAAGACAATATCCCATGGCAGGGTTTTACACATAGGGCTAGCTGCAGTGCCATTTGGTAGGGGGGCTGCCCTGGGAATTAGACCACTTGGTTAATATTTTATGGAGTAACCATGTCAGTTATTTGAACAATTCAATAGTTTTGCATTGGGAATGAGACTATTATTCAGATCTTCATCTGTCTAATTTTCTTTGGGTGATAGACCTTCATGCTTCTCTCCATCCATTAATTGACCAATGTGGGTAATTCAATTTGCTCTAGTACAGTAATATCTTAACCAACAAATCGACATAATTTGTTACAAAACTGAAGAATCGCAGTTCCCCAAATTCTAGAAAGATCACTGACCCCACTTTAACTAGGAAGAGGAAGGATTCTAGCCCTCTTTGTAAGAAAAGCTGCAGTCTCAGCTTCAAATAATTTGTGTCTACAGTCGAAATTCCTTTGGGCCTCCTCAATTTACAATTTAGCCTCACCTTATAAACGTACTTGATAAAAAGACAGAAACTAGCCTTGCTTAAACAACAACCTTATGAAAGACTTTTGCATATATGCATGTGTATCTATGGACATGCATATATTAGGGCCACACCGAGGTGGGAAGAAGGACCAAAACCCTAGCCAAGCACAAACCCCAAGGTTGGTAGAGGTTTAAATTTCATTCCTACACTAAATATAGGCAAAACTTACACTAAATAATCTGTTACCGACCATACTTGTCAAGGTGCAACCTAGTGGTAGAGGGCTTGGATGAGCTGTAGAACCAAACATCCCAGGTTGGATCCCCACAAGGCGTTCCTCTGGATTACCTAATATGTGGTTTTGTCAGGTGAGGTTGTGTATCTGTGGTTTACTTAAGTCCCTAGGAGCGGGTCCAAAGGGCCCTATCTTGGTTTGGTTCCATATCATCAAAAAAAAATAAATAAATAAATTGTTACCAACCATATCCTATAGGGGTAGGACTCGTTAACATCTTTACCCCCCTTCGCAAATACAATTTCCTCTAACCCAATATAGGCAAACCTTACAAACTGATCATACCATTAGGTAGCTCATAATTCATAAATTGGCTTTTATATAGTCATGAGTAGGAATATTCAATTTATATTGGTTACCTAAAATGTTTTATAAATCCTTGCAAAGCTAATCATTAGAATTCTTAAGCAGCTTCTACTATTAAAGTAGGATACAAAAAAGACCAATTAACAAAGCAAAAAACAAGTTGAACAAGTCAACTGAGAACCAAAAATGGTAGCAAACAACATTTTGGACAGTGGTTTAACATGGTTAGTTCAAGCAGAGAGATCTGCCTCCCTGGACCTCAAGTTACCTTCCAGATAAAAAATGAGGCTGCAGCTGGACAGGTAATATGATACCTGGTTATGTGGATTGAATTGGATGAGTGTGTGTTGTGCGGGGGTATTCTGAGTCCCACATTTGGTGTTTACCAGGTGGATCTTGGATATATAAGCACTTACAAGGAGCCCAACTACAACTTGACTAGTCCTTTTGGGGGCACAGGCGCAAATGTAGCTAGGGCTTTCCTTGGGTCATTAACCTAACCGAGGTAGCTTGATTTTTGGCTAAATCTTTTACACCTGAGATTGAATATGAGGAAGTTGTGATTGCTTAAACATTAGAATGGCTGCATAGAGAAATTCTTCTATTTGTGAACCCAACATCAGCAGGAGATTGACAAACTTTCTTCTCAAGGGTAAAATACAAAACAGAAGACTACAAATTTTTTCCTGCCAACTATACATGTCTTCATAGTTTTCGTGTCATGTCACTGGAATCTCCATTTTTTATTTTCTATGTATAATTTACAATTTTTCTAGACATTATATAATGAAGGCCTTACGCACAGCAAATTTAAAGCAAAATCTTTAGCAAAACATTCATCAGCACCATTCCTGTATAAATCAGAAATGTAAAAATCAAGTTCCAGGGGTTTTGTCAGAGTTAGTGTTTGTGAGCATCATATAAACTGTTGGCCCACTCAGTGGCAGATTAAGATTTTGGGATTGATGCACCAATCTCCTTAGGTTCCAGGATCTATTTGTTCTTATTCCATAATTGTAATGCCTCAATGTGAATATTAACATTAATTCAATTCAACAGTTCAAAAAAATGGTGTGGCTTCACCATCAAGTTCAGTGTGTCAAAATTTTGTAGAGTAAATTTAGTTACAATGTAGGTTCATTCATGTAGCTCTCACTAACATGTCAATTTGATTCTGAACATTATCAAATTCAGAGATATTACACCTTATCTCAAAACCATGAGCCCTTGCACTTTAACAGATAGTGAGAAGATTCTATTCGCTGCAGGAACAACAAGCTTTTACCCAAACAGCAATTTATGTGAAGTAACAGCAGAAAAATAACGAGTATGATAAAAAATAAACCAGATCAATATCCAATAAGATTTTATTTCAAAAAATAAATAAATTGTTGAATTACCGATTGTCCCAAAAGATTGAGCATTTAGGAAATGGTAAATTAAATCATTTAACCATAATTCTAACACTCCCCCTTGATAAGTGAGACCCAATATATGGGATTTTTTAACATTTTAAATAGGAAGTAGAGTGGAGACAAAGATTAAACTTAGGACCTTTTGATCTGATATTATGTTAAATTACCGCTTATCCCAAAAGTTTAAAATTTTAGAAAATAGTAAATTTAATCATTTTACCATAATTCTAACAAAGATGTTTCTATTCCCAATGGGTGCCCAATGGCTATCAAGTTTTCATTTTTTCTTCTCTTTCTCTGTCTCTGCTAAGAAAATATAAAAAGTAATTTACCTCATATAGAAGGTGCTTCATTCGCTCACTTATCAGCTTACTTTCATCTCGCAAAGCAATGCTAATAGCAGGATGCAACCATTGAGCATTACTCAACCAGGCACTTATGTTTGGGTGACCTGCATCTACGTGACACCACCAAGTGCGTCCCACTGGGCGTTCCCAGTAAGGAGCGGCCACATCTGCAACAGTCACATCATCTTCATCATCTGAGAAGTTGAAAGGCTGCAAGGCCCAGCCAACATCAACTTGCACTTTCTGGACAAGTTCAGAAATTCTAGCCCAACCTATCGGTATCCAGTAACTTCTCGGGAATTCTTCCTTCCCATGGTAACAGCCTGATTGATAATCCTTGCTATCAGTATGATCGTCAACCATATCACTATCACCAATTCCAGAGTATAATTGGGGTGCAGATTTACAAAAGTTCTCCCCACTACCTTTCGGGGGTAAACAACTATTTAGTTCACTTGATGAAACCTGCTTCTTGGCCATATCTTGTACTGATCGGGTCTTCCTATGGCCTCGAATAAATTCAAAAGCACAAATTAGTCCATCAGTCCAAAGATCACTCCCCAGCATGACATCTCTATTGAAGTGGTTTTTGTGATTCTCTTGTTTCTTCATTCCTTTGCTCACAGAAGCTGGATCCACACCACTCATGATGCCTTTCATCTATAAGCAAGTAAATGTATGTTAAGCAACTCCAACATTCAACTAGTAGAAATTGAAATGGATAGGATAAAAAATATAAACTTACTAGAACAAAATTATAGTCAATAAAGTTACTTAGCTGATAGGTGTTATGTAATGTCAAAAAACAAGGGCAGATATTTCTTGCTGGAAAAGGCAACCAACTAATGAGGCATAAAGCCCACTATTTTTTTTTTTTTTTTTTTTTTTTTTTTTTTTTTTTTTTTTTTTTTTTCCTACAACAAGTGGGAGATGGGGATTTAAACCCAAGTTCTCCTCTATGGGAGAACCGGGCACTGCCTTTGAATCACAAAGCTCTTTGTAGTGTACCTACCATTTTAAATTGTTTGCAGGCCAAATGGTCATTAATTCGTAGTAATCAAAGGTAAGACAACCAAATTGTTGGAATTTGACATCAAATATTCAAATAACAGAATTCCACAATCTAAAGATGATAGAGCCATTAGGAAATTTGATTTTCAAAAGGCAGACCAACAAATGACAAGAATATTCAGTAAGTCCAGAATTCTCTTTTTTTAACTGAACACCCCCAAATACTTTAAATGTTTCCATTTAGCCATTACTAATTATTTAATCAAATTCGAGCTTAACATCATTATCAATGCAAACATGCATGCAAACATTTAAACAAACAAACAAAAAAACCCAATTAATCTTAGCAGAAAAGAAACCAAACAATACAATTCCTGAAACCAAATTTTAAATCTCAAAACTTTTCACTTACCAATAAAAAAACAGAAACTTTATTTAACCCAATACAAGACATTCATTTCATTGAAACAAAAACAAAAGTACAACAAAAAATTTCCCCTTCAGCAAAAAAAAAAAAAAAAAAAAAAAAAAAAAAAAAAAAATTTCCCCGCTAAGGACTGCAAACAAGAAAAGAACAAAAAAAGAGTATATCCCAGAAAATGCTTACCCGAGAAAGAGAGATTAGTAGTAAGTAATCTGAAGAACATGAAAAGGGCCAAGATTTTCTTCAACAACCTCAGTCACTTTTTATATATAACACAGATTGGGTTTGGCACACATGTACGCGATGAGGAGGTTACATGTGTTGTGACTTGCTAGAGCTTGAGTTTCTTCTTTGAGGGGTTGCCACTTAACCATATCCATAAGTCTATAACTAACTATAAAGAGTGAGTTCTTTTTCAATTTTGTCCCTTTACCAAACTCGTGCAGAGCTTTGCCTTCTACAGTCCACCATGACACGGGGATTCAAAGAAACTGTTGACCCTTGACAGTTGACTCAAAACTTGGAAGGAATATTTGGGATTTGGATACTCCTATTTTATTGAAAATTAAAAACACATAAAATAATTTTAAAATATGAATAATAACAAAATATCGTAGCAAATAATCTGACGCAAGTCTTTATTTGTTGGCTGAAATTGTTACAGTGTCATGAGTCTCAATTTTAAAATATTAAATACAACAAACACGAGTTGGTGAACGCACGCTTGGTTATTTTTAGAATCAATTAGTGTATATGAGTTTAAATTAAGTTATAACCTGAAAATTTAAAATAATTATTGTAAGGACTCGATTTATAATGACCCAAAATAATATTGGGTTCGCACGTAAAAAAGGTCCAAACAATATCATTTGTAGAGCGTGGGTTTGAAATGCTAGGTCTTGGTCACCAGACGGTGGTTTGTCGTGGTGTTCATATAGAATTAAATCGTGTTCGCTCGAGGAGTCTTTCTCTTAGAGGCGGACTGGGAGGCCCTGATTTTTGGCCATTTTTCCCAGCTTTCTTTCCGAACGGCTTGCTTCCCTTTTTATATTAGCCTGTATCCATTATCCTATGTCCACGTGTAGGGTCGACTTTCCAGGGCTAATACTTGTCTCATCCACCCATACCCAAAGTGGTTGGGAGTGGTTGTAAAAGCTGAAGAGTATGGTACTGTCAAGTGCAGAATGCTTTACCGCAGTACTGGCAGCCTTTTACTTGTACTGTTTCCGCACTGTGATCACTCTTCCTTTTAAGAGCATTTATGGCATGCCGAGCAGGAGCTCGTCCTCGGTCATTTCCTTAGGCCGTCCTCGACTCTCATGGTGCGTCTTCGGCAATGCATCTCTTTGGCGCAGGCCTTGGGCCTTAACATGAAATGGGCTGGGGTCACAAACTCTCTGACCCCACAACAATTGTAAGGACTCGATTTATAACAACCCAAAATGATATTGGGTTCGCACGTAAAAAAGACCCAAACAATATCATTTGTAGAGCATGGGTTTGAAAGGTTAGGCCTTGGTCACCAGACGGTGGTTTGTCGTGGTGTTCATATAGAATTAAATCATGTTCGCTCGAGGAGTTTTTCTCCTGGAGGCGGATTGGGAGGCCCTGGTTCTTGGCCATTTTTCCCAGCCTTCTTTCCGAACTGCTTGCTTCTCTTTTTATATTAGCTTGTATCCATTATCCTATGTCCGCATATAGAGTCAACTTTCCAGGACTGATACTTGTCCCCATCCGCCCATACCCAAAGTGGTTGGGAGTGGTTGTAAAAACTGAAGAATATGGTCTTGTTAGGTGCAGAATGCTTTACTGTAGTACTGGCAACCTTTTACTTGTACTGTTTCCGCACTGTGATCACTCTTCCTTTTAGGAGCATTTATGGCATGCCGAGCAGGAGCTCGTCCTCGGCCATTTCTTTAGGCCGTCCTCGACTCTCATGGTGCGTCCTTGGCCCTGCATCTCTTCAGCGCAGGCCTTGGGCCTTAACATAAAATGGGCTGGGGTCACAAACTCTCTGGCCCCACAATTATAATTATAAATATATATGAGTTTAAATTATATATTTTTTTAATTGTAGGGTTATAACTTAATTGTTGAGTTTAAATTATACTTAGTGTTAGAGTTATATTTTTTTAAGCCATAATAAATATATTTATGAGTTTTATTCCCTTTTTTTTTTTTTATTATATAGACATGAGTTTATTCTTTTTTTTTTATTGAATTTTTTATGATTTATTTATATTAAATTTTTTATGATTTATTTATATTAAACTTTTTATGTTTTGCATAACATTAACTTACTTAAAACAAAAAATTTTAAAAATTTAAATAAAACTCATAATACAAAATTAGACAACAATTGAAATTCAATTTAGAATCTTATTAAATTTTCTTTTAGCTTTGAATTTATTATATATATAAAATAAAATTTTGCCAATGCTTCGATGAAATTTGGAGAAGCACCCTTTTTGTTTAAAAAAATTTATTGGGAAAGAGAGCAAAAGCCACAAGATGGGCCAGGCATGAGCTCTTCACTCTCGGACCAAAATCCAAGTAAGGAGAAGAGAGATGGGTACTGGCCCCATGAGCTTTATAATTAACAGCCCATTTAGCTGGGCCAGAAAATTCTCACTTCAGCTTATAAAAGAGAAATCTCAAGCTGCAAATTTTTTTATCATCAACTTATTGTCGTGTTTATCAGAACTTATCAAATTAATGTACAACTTTCTAAAATTTATTTTTTTTAGGTATAGTTATATTTTTGACCAATTTTTTTGTTTAAGTCCTATAAAAGCTGGGCTCCAAACTCTGGATACAACTTACAAGCACAAGAATTCGTAAGCAGAGTAAGTCTTGTTTTTATTTTGGTTTATTTAGTGTCTTTTAAATTATACTTGTTTCTATTAATTACTTTTTGATCGAGTGTTTACAGTAGAAAATAGGGTTACTACTGTAAACACAAAATCTCAAAATTTGAAAATCAAACAATTAAAAATGGTTAATAAATGTAAATTTGTATTGATGAATGAGCAGGTATATTTCTTTATATATAGATTCTGGTACAATAGAATTATCCTGTAATTCAACCTTCTGGGTAAAGTTTTGATTCAAGTATTGGATTTGATGTAGCCTTGATTCGAACTGTCTTCCACTTTGGTTGAAAGATGAATCAAAGATCTTTGTAACAAAAGTACGATGAAGTTTTTCAAAGATTTAGAGCTTGAATTTAATGAAATGTTGATGTAAATTTTTGAAGATGAACCCCATCTCTAGGTAATCTTTTTGTCTATCTCGCAATATTGTCATTTGATTGATTCTTTATTTCTTCATTTCTTGCTAATACTTGTAGATACTTGATAATTATTTATAGATGTAAAATTTCATGTCTATAGACAAGAAAATTTACATTAATTAATTAAAAGTACATATTTTAGTTGTGTATATACTTGTTAATCTAAATGTAAGGTTGTGTTAATTTGTCAATAGATTTGTCTCCTTTAGATTTGGAGAAAGACGCACTTTCTAGATCTGAAGGAAAATGCGCTTTCTTTTTGTCATTAGACAGATTATTGGATTATGTTATATTCATTTGTCAACAGGATTGTCTACTTCATATTTAATTGTTAAGAGTAATCTGCTTCATATTTGATTGTTATGGGTGAAGGGAGACGGGTTTTCTTGTTGTAAGAGCTGGACAAGTTATCCGATTGTGTGTTAGGATAGACGATTGTCGACACAAAAGCCTATTTTACTGAATTGAAAAATATCATGGTCAACTTAACACATTTTGGTGCGGCGAAAATCTCTAAAGCTAGGTGTTTTTTTAAAATTTATTTCCTGTGAAGTTTTAATTTCTTCCAATATCTTAATAGTGAACTTTGTAAAACACTTTTTTGCCAAAACATTCAATTTCATGTGTTTTTTTTAACAACTCTAGCATCAATTGAAATGATTTCTTTGTATTAATATCATAGTGATATGCAAAAATGATGAAATATTAGCCACGCTATTGGTATTGTGGGGCCCAGCAATTCGTGGACCAGGCCCATTTGCCCTTAGAGAGTCCGAGGGCTCAATCCGAGGAGAACTGTGGCCCAAGCTCCATGACGCCGAGCACGGACCAATTTTTGGGAGGCAGCCGAGGACAGTCTAGTCCTCGGCAGACCCATAATCCGCCCAGAATAAAGGGATAAACTCGTAAGGAAATCCAAAATACCTTGGGGCGATTACCCTAAATACCCTTCTGGATAAGGCCCAATGCCTGACAGAACCATACTCTACAGCTTTATCAAGTCATCCCCAACAATTCCGGGATTAGACTGATGGGACCAATGTCAGTATTTGTAAAGACTGACCCTACACGTGGACGAAGGACATCGAACGCACACTAGTATAAAAGGAGAAGTAAGTGAATCTAGCAGGGGGGGGGAAAAGGAGACTTCATGAAGAAGATCGCCGGAACGATCCATGCACAGAACAGAGAAAGTCCTCCGTTGGACAGCCGGAAAGGACCACAAGGGTCCTCGGATCAAGTCCGAGGAGCCCATTCTCAGAAGTGGCAGCATGGCGGGGCTTTAAACGTTTAGGCCCAGTCCATTTTCCACAGGGATCTTTCTGAAATCCAGACCGGACCGTCCCCCCGTGACCAAGCCCAAGCTTTTCAAGCCCACTCTCTACAAATCGTATTGTGAGGGATCTCTCCCGCGTGAACCCAAAAATGTCACTGGGCCGCGCAGGAATCGTGTCCTTACAATTGGCGCCGTCTGTGGGAAGCATGCGCGCTTGGCGCAGGTGGCGGTGGAGTCAACTCTCTACTAAGCAAAAATTCACGAAGCTTCCTCCGTCTCCTTTGACGTGCAGCTGTTGTTCCGACATAAACTTCTGCTAGGGGCTACTCCTTGCAGCGCCCATGGCGTAGGCAGCCCTAGGGGCTCTTGGCCTCAAGCCGGCTCTCCCCGCCCTGATCTAGGGGCTTACATCCGAAAAACAAACAAATACCAAAAACAAATCTCACAAGTTTTGAACAGAACCAAGGCCTTGCATGGTCCACGGACTCAAGCCTATGGGGAAACCAAACACAAAAAAATAAATCTCGTAAGTTTTGGACAGAACCAAGGTCTTGCATGGTCCTCGGACTCAAACCTATGGGGAAACCAAGTACAAGAGATGAAAACCAAAAGTTTTGGACAGAACCAAGGCCTTGCATGGTCCACGGACTCAAGCCTGTGGGGAAACCAAACACAAAAAAATAAATCTCGTAAGTTTTGGACAGAACCAAGGTCTTGCATGGTCCTCGGACTCAAACCTATGGGGAAACCAAGTACAAGAGATGAAAATCAAAAGCTTTGGACAGAACCAAGGTCTTGCATGGTCCACGGACTCAAGCCTGTGGGGAAACCAAGCACAAAAAAAACAAATCTCACAAGCTTTGGACAGAACCAAGGTCTTGCATGGTCCTCGGACTCAAACCTATGGGGAAACCAAGTATAAGAGATGAAAATCAAAAGCTTTGGACAGAACCAAGGTCTTGCACGGTCCACGGACTCAAACCTATGGGGAAACCAAGTACAAGAGATAAACATCACAAGTTTTGGACGGAACCAAGGTCTTGTATGGTCCTCGGACTCAAACCTATGGGAAAACCAACTACTCGTAAGGAAAAACTACATTACGTAGAATTTGGATTCATCTGAGAAAAGCTCTCCACTCGCCATTGGGTCAGTTCCCAAACTGCGGGGATTCGCAAGTCTGCTCTTAGATCTGCAGCACCAAGGGAATCGATGCGACGTAGGGCAATACGTCACCTGAGAAACAATTTGAGTTCTTTACCCTCCGTCAACTCCTCGGACGGTACTCTCATACTTATCACAGAATATTCAATTGTTATTTTTGCTAGTTTCCTGAGTTAAACTTGCTATGAGTTATCGCCGTAATGTTTGGTAGTGTTGGTACATTAGAATTGATTGGATTATGTTTCAAAACTTTCTGCTCTAAGTATCATTGAAGAAACAGACACAGGGAGCACACCCTTCCACAAAATAATGTTGCAAAAAGAGTAGTATTCAAAATAAGTAGGCAAAATTTCCTTTCTTATTAAAACAAAGAAACAGTACAGCATACAACAAAAAGCTGAAATCAACTTGTGATAAAACTTGCTACATGATAGAAAGGAAAGTTACAAGGAAGCAAGAGAAGGCCGAGGAGGTAGCACAGACGAGAGGTTGGCTACTGCTTCGAGGCCTTGTCCCTTCCCCCATGCTTTCGCATGCCCATAGCTCCGGCAGCAAAGGAACCCAACTTGAGCCTCACGCCGCAGTGGGGAGGATGCAGGTAGCACAGAGGAGAGGTTGGCTACTGCCTCAAGACCTCGTTTCATCCTCAACGCTTTCACGTGCCCGAAACTCAGGCAGCAAAAGAACCTGACCTCAGGCTAACACCATCTACAAAGAAGATGCAGGGAGCCGGAAGTTGGGAAGCCCCCGCAGAAATTTGCCGGCTGCAGGGTAGACAGTGCTGATGGTGGAAATTCCTTCTTCGGACATACCAAAAATCTGGCATGACCAGAACCTGCTTCGGATTTTGACTAAAAGCGTGGGAAACACCCTCTCCCCTCTGTCATAAGGGAATATTTCTTTGAATCTATACCTTCGTTGCCCGTATATCACTCTTCTGAGCCTGAGGAGAACGTGGCGCCTTTGCGGCGGAGAGAGTTTTTCTTCCCCGACCCTCGTCTCAAACATGACTTACTGCGGGAGGAAGCTGAAGGAGGAGACTAAGGAGCTGGTGCCTAGGCAAAGAAACTTGCTCTCTTATTTATTTGAGGAGATAGGGTGGTGGCATTTAATTAGCGCAGCTTCCCAAGGAACGCTACAGACAAAACGTCTCCAGCTCGACTTCCAACAAACCTCTGCAACGACAAGACTAAAGGAGCCTCATCGAGGTGCACCTCGAACATCGGGACACCCAAAAGTACCGCGTGGCCAAAGATTATGGAAATATCTCATGATCTGTGGGCCTAGTAAATTCGCGGCCCATGCCCTTGCTACATGATGGCCCACGGACTACGGCCCACGCCGGGTAATAACTAATGCCGAGGACAACCTCCTGCCCGGCCGCGTACGGGATACCTAAGGAGAGGGAATAAAACAGAACCAAGGCCTTGCATGGTCCTCGGACTCAAGCCTATGGGGAAACCAAGTATAAAACTATTATTATTACAAGTTATGTACTGAACCAAGGCCTTGCATGGTCCTCGGACTCAAGCCTATGGGGAAACCAAGTATAAAACTATTATTACTACAAGTTATGGACTGAACCAAGGCTTGCATGGTCCTCGGACTCAAGCCTATGGGGAAACCAAGTATAAAATTATTATTATTACAAGTTATGGACTGAACCAAGGCCTTGCATGGTCCTCGGACTCAAGCCTATGGGGAAACCAAGTATAAAATTATTATTATTACAAGTTATGGACTGAACCAAGGCCTTGCATGGTCCTCGGACTCAAGCCTATGGGGAAACCAAGTATAAAATTATTATTATTACAAGTTATGGACTAAACCAAGGCCTTGCATGGTCCTCGGACTCAAGCCTATGGGGAAATCAAGTATAAAATTATTATTATTACAAGTTATGGACTGAACCAAGGCCTTGCATGGTCCTCGGACTCAAGCCTATGGAGAAACCAAGTATAAAATTATTATTATTACAAGTTATGGACTGAACCAAGGCCTTGCATGGTCCTCGGACTCAAGCCTATGGGGAAACCAAGTATAAAAATTATTATTATTACGAGTTTTGGATAGAATCAAGGCCTTGTATGGTCCTCGGACCCAAACACGGCATCAAGCCTCCAGTTCTCTCCTCGGCCAGCATGGGTAATCATTACTTTTCACTGGTCGGCTTTATTGGGCCAAACACTTATATTAGAGTTATGGCAACATCTTTTTATTATCAAGTATTTTGGTCTTAGTTGTCATCGGTTTAGATACTTTCTCATTGAGCCGAGCAGCATTTACCAATATACAAAAACATAAACGGAATATGCAAAATGAAATAATAAACACTTTTATTAATATAAGAGATTATTACAATGTACGAAAAAGGGCTCAAACAAGCCTATACAAAAGGAGAACTGCTGAAGTAACGATAACACTCGCAGTACAGAGAAGTAAACAGTCAGGCTTCTTCTAAAACTCATCTTCAAGGTCTCTTCAGTCTCTGCCTCAACATTGCTCATATCATGACAAGAACCTTTTTCGGAAAAGGATGAAGAACAAGGAAGAAGAATTGAAGGGGAAGGAAGAAGAATTGAAGGAGAAGGAAATAGTAAGGAAAAAATCAATGAAGAAGATGGAGGAGATGAAGGAGGAAGATGGAGGACATGAGTAAAGAAGGAGGAGAAGAAGAGAGAAGGGATGAAAAGAAAGAAAAGGAGCAAAAGAGGGAAAAGGGAAGGCACCAAGACGGAACTGGTGCTGGGAAGACTATAAGAGGAAAGCGGAGGAGGGCACCAAGGAGCAAAAGAGGGAGAAGCAGAAGCACTTAGCCCCTGCCTCAGCCCTGACTCCTAACACGTTGGTGCCATATTAGGTATGCTCATGAGGAGCCGGGTGGTGCTGGTCTTGGTTGTTCTCGACTCAGTCGCGCCGAGAGTTCGACACGACGAGTCCCTGCTTCGGATTTTGGCTGAAAGAGAGGCGAGACAGATCTTAAGTCTGCGCCACCCTTGCCCTGATCGAGCCATTTCAAGCTTTATCAGAATATGGTGTCTAGAGGAGGGGCATGATTTCTTCATCATTTGTTGCGATCTCAGAAGAATAGAAGGGAGTTAGTACGAAAGTGATGGCCTCCTGCTTGCCTTCTTATAGGAAAAGCAGAACGGATGGCATTAAATGCATTCAACCTTCCCAAAGAATCTGAAGAAAAAAGAGGCGTCCGTTCCACTTCTCCACCTTATCAAATGAGTCGCCGGATATAAATGAGCCTCGTTAAGGGGAATTCATTAAGGGCGCGTCTGGGACATCCAAGCGGCAGGAGCAGATTCCGAGCGGATTAAAAGGAATCCCTCAAAAACCGCCTAACTTCCTGGGAAACCGCTCACATAAATGCGGGATCAAGCTAAATGGGCCATATTAAGGGCCCGGGTTTGCCAAAACCCTCCTTTCCAATCCGGAATTCGGATAGAAGGGTTTTGAGGGGCTATTGTGGGGCCCAGCAATTCGTGGACCAGGCCCATTTGCCCTTAGAGAGTCCGAGGGCCCAATCCGAGGAGAACTGTGGCCCAAGCTCCATGACGCCGAGCACGGACCAATTTTTGGGAGGCAGCCGAGGACAGTCTAGTCCTCGGCAGGCCTATAATCCACCCAGAATAAAGGGATAAACTCGTAAGGAAATCCAAAATACCTTGGGGCGATTACCCTAAATACCCTTCTGGATAAGGCCCAATGCCTGACAGAACCGTACTCTACAGCTTTATCAAGTCATCCCCAACAATTCCGGGATTAGACTGATGGGACCAATGTCAGTATTTGTAAAGACTGACCCTACATGTGGACGAAGGACATCGAACGCACACTAGTATAAAAGGAGAAGTAAGTGAATCTAGCAGGGGGGGGAAAGGAGACTTCATGAAGAAGATCGCCGGAACGATCCATGCACAGAACAGAGAAAGTCCTCCGTTGGACAGCCGGAAAGGACCACAAGGGTCCTTGGATCAAGTCCGAGGAGCCCATTCTCAGAAGTGGCAGCATGGCGGGGCTTTAAACGTTTAGGCCCAGTCCATTTTCCACAGGGATCTTTCTGAAATCCAGACCGGACCGTCCCCCCGTGACCAAGCCCAAGCTTTTCAAGCCCACTCTCTACAAATCGTATTGTGAGGGATCTCTCCCGCGTGAACCCAAAAATGTCACTGGGCCGCGCAGGAATCGTGTCCTTACAGGTATGTTAAATATATTTCATGTAAAATATGGCCACGTATGAGGATTTTTCATATGCGTAGAGTATTTTAAATATAAAACAAACAAAAAATTTATAATAATAAAAAAAAAACTTATAAATTCTGAATGATATCATTTCTATCAAATACCTCACTTCAGCTTCAAAAAATTTCATTTTAAATTTCGCTAAAATTTGTTGTACACAATAATTGGGCTCAATCTAGAGTCAGCTCAACACATTTGTCATTTTGCAGCCTAAGGTGACAATTTTTAGTGGGACATTATCTTAATTTAAATATTAATTGAATAAAATTTACACTTTGATTTTTTTTTTTTTCATTTAAAAATCTATTTTTCTTGATTTTTGTAATGCAAAATTACTACTAATTATTATTATTATTTTTTTTTTCAAATTCTCCTAAGATTTCCTAATCAATTGGTAATATCACTAATACACTTAATCTTTATTGTGACATAATCGGTTTTAAATGCTGTAAAATTTATTGTTAGTTTTTTTTTTTTACCGTGTATTGTTAGTTAATATTGTATAAGCAATACATGCATCAAAAAAAAGGAATCCAGCCTTTTTAGATAAATTAACATGTTAATTGGACTATTTTCATATATTTATAAACATATTTTAAAATTTTTAATTTTGAAAATAAATCTAAACAATTATTATCAGAATAAATATCATGTTTGATATAGTCTTTGTCTCTCTTAGCAATATTGGACTTTAAGTATTACACAATGGATTTCAGTAATAAATTTTTTCAAAAATTATTAATTCTAATTTTAATTTTTATAGAGAGAGAAAGGAAAACTAAAATTTGTAAGAGATTGAAAATTTTTACACTTAAACTATTACAAACATTGTAAAACGCACAAATATAATTGTGGGGTCCAAAATTTGAGGTCCCAGCCCACTTTGTGTTAAAGACCCAAAACCGAGGCCGAGGAGCCCTATTGCCAAGGACGCGCAATGAAAGCTTCTTGAAGGCCCAAGGATGTGGCCGAGGACGACTTTACGTCCAACATCTCACAAAAACGCCTGAAGAAAAGGACAGATTCAGTACAAGAGCAGCACGGGGGAGAAGGCTGCCAGCACCTTAATGTGGAGCCCAGCACCTGACAAACCCATACTCATACCATGCTATCTAGCTTTTCCCAACCACTCTGACGTGAAGATTGACAAGACGAGTAACCACCCCGAACAAGGAGAAACGGATACGTAGGTGAAGAATGGGAAGAAAATACTAGTATAAAAGGGAAGCTTGCTGCATTTTCAAGGGGGCTGGACCCAGTGACTAGAGAGAAGGGGGGGGGGAACCCATAAAAAAGAAGAATGGCGAGGATGAGACGCTCCTCGGACTTAGTCCGAGGAGATAGATCTTCACACCGCATCCGTGGAAGGCTTAGCCTTACAGGCCAAACCTACCTTCGTATGGGCTTCCATGAAAATCCTGACTAAACCGTTACCCAACGACCAAGGTTCAGCCTTTCCAAACCCACTCTCTACAAATCGTATTGTTCGGGCCCCTTTACACATGAGCCCATCCTTGGGTCGTTAAAAATTGTGTCCTTACAATAATATACTACATTTGAAAAAAATGAAATATTTTTAAAAATAATTTTTATTTACTAAATTTTTGGGCTTAATTAAAATTTTTACATTGTAAGACTTTTTTTTTTTTTTTTGACAAAATATTCTATTGGCCAATATAAGAAATCCTTTTTTTCTCTTAGTTGAGAGGCCTCCTTTTTAGTTATTATTTGGGGGTGTGAAACAATTTGTGTAATAAATACTACACTTCTATTTTAGGAGGGTCTTCTTCTATTTGGGGCCTTAGGCCATTTCTAAATGAACTAATGGTAGAGCCACTATGAACAATATGAAGATTTTGAGTAATGCAGAAAATTTTGACATAAAGGAGGAGAGACTATTGTTCAAGAGTGTGACTCGAAATAGTCCAAAGCAGCTGCTAGGGTGGATTGCTGCAGCAAGGCTGGAAGAGAAGGCTGGAGATATTTCAGGCTGCTAGACAATTGATGCAAAATGGTTGTAAAGAATGTCCAAAGAACGAGGAAATTTGGTTGGAGGTGTGTCATTAGCGCATCCAGAAGAGGCGAAAGCTGTTGTTGCTAAGGGAATCAAATTGATACCCAGTTGTGGTTGAAGGCAGCAACATTGGAGCGCGATGACGTGAATAAGAGTATAGTGTTAAGAAAGGCGTAGGAGTTTATAGAGTTGGCCAATGAAGAGAAAAACTGTTACTTCATAAGGCTGTGGAGTGTTGTCCTATGCAGGTTGAACTGTGGCTGAAGTTGGCAAATTTAGAGCGGTATGACCAGGAAGGTTTCTTGGAGACTTCTAAAGCTATTAAAAATACTATTGGGAGGGGTATTTGACCCAAATTGGTTGCAATACAGTTTCATAGGCTGAATATAACACTGCACAATTAGGATTTAAACCCTCTGTGCAGCATACAAAGACGTGATTAGTGCAGCATTTCTTTTCCTTGAATGGATGAATGATGGGCTTTTAATCTCAAATATTTTTTTTAGTAGGCAGATACACCTTACACGGTATACAATTGAACCCGTGATGTCAAACATCATGATCTCAGTCATTGCCAAAGGCTGACATTCTTCTTTTAGTGCAGTTTATGTATAATAAAAAAATCAATGATCTCTCCAGTTCAGTTTTCTGTATAAATTGTTCTTTCATATTGATGATCATGACTAATATCAAGTCAATGAGAAACTCACACCGACAGAATTTTCCCTAATAGAACAAAAGTAATTTATCTTCAAAGAATGCTCAAGGCATGAGCAGCGCACTTTTCTTTAACAAGTCCATGTTATGCATGTTATAGGTTCTTGAAAATAAGCATTCAGTTTCATAGCAAAAGCAGAGTAATTTAGGGAGTAGGGACCAATTTATGGTAATTTATCACTGTCAAATATCAACCAAATTTGCATGTCATTCTTCTTTTCTTTTTTTTCCTTTTTCTTTATTTCTTTATTTATTTATAGAGTTTTAACTTATGGTGATCACTTTTGATAATTGTGCTATTTAACATCAAATCAAGACACCAATTGGTTTTTAGTGTAGGCGGGAATTAAATCCTAAATTTCTTATTCAACTATCAAAGATTTTATCGATTAAGTTAACTAAAACTCACAAATTTGTATGTCAATCTAATTTATTTTCAGAGTGTTTCTACCTATCATTAAGTGCAGTAAATTATCAATTAAACCAAGTTATATTTAAGTGTGAAAAAGATGAGTGATTCTACTAAGACACTAATTGGTTTTTATTGTAGGCGGCTAGATCTCTTATTCAACTATCAGAGATTTTATTGGTTAAGTTAACTAGAACTCACAAATTTGCATGTCAATCTAATTTATTTTCAGAGTGTTTCTACCTATCATTAAATGCAGGAAATTATCAATTAAACCAAGTTATATTTAAATGTGAAAAAGATGAGTGATTCTTCCATAACATTACAAGAATATATGCTAAAATCTTCTCAAAAAAAGAAAAAAGAAAAAGAAAGAATATATGCTAAAAGGAATCATGAATACCAACCATATTTTGGACTCCAAAATCCCCTTACAAAGATTCTTGAGCTCTTGGGAAAGACATCTCTTTTGAAAGTGAAAAGTCTCAATTTTCTCACTAAACAATTTTTCGAAACTCTATAGAAATTTGGTTTTCATACTAAATGTTTATTTGGATACCGTTTATTTTTTGGAAAACTAAAAATTTATTACTGAAAACACTGTAGCAAAATATTTTTTAAAAGGCAAAACACTGTTCACACGTTTTTCAGGTGTTGGCTGATCTATGAACAGTGCCGTGGAACTAGTAAAAAAAAAAAAAAAAAAAATGCAAAACGCAAAACGCAAAAACATCTCTACGCAAACGCATGCTAAAACTTGGCTCCAGACTTCTGAGAGGATTGGTTTCAAGAACAGGACTTCCTAAGCGATGCATATGAGTCTTCTTTTCATATTAATTTTCAAAATGACTTATAATTTGTGCTTGTTTCTGTTGATTACTTTTTGATTGAACTTTAGCATACCATAGGTGTAGAAGCTATGGTTACTACCGTCGGGACGAGTACGCATGCCTCCAGGCTACATGCGCATGTTCAATATGTGCATAGCCAATCGTTGACCATGTGTATGAAGCCTAGTATAGCTAGAACCACATAAACCCTGGCTCTAAGATAGCCACCTTAAGGGTATCTAATTTCATCTGTACCCATTCATTTAAATTATTTCAAAATCCCTTTTACTAAACGTGATTTAGGAGTTTTTATCAGGTACTCCAAATTAAAATGGCGCGTACTTCTTCATCAATCTGACATTCATTTTTGGTGGATATATCTTGAATGCAAGAGCACAGAGAGAGAGAGGGTATCATGTTATTGTATTTTGATAATATTTAAATATCCATTTGGAAAAAAATTATCTATTTTTTTGCTAAAATTTTTATGCTAAAAGTGTTAATATGTATATATATATATATACCTTGAAAAAAATTTGAAAAAGTGAGAGAAGCTTAAAAAAAAAAAAAGAGTAAAATTTTGAAAATCTATAAATAAAAACTAAAACTTAATGTTAAACATTTTCAGTAAAAATACCTAATAAAAGCATTTGTAGCAGTGTAGTTATAATGCTATAATGCTAAAATTTAGCTCCACAAACACAAAAACCTTGCTGCAGCAGTAGAGCTAAATCTAAAAAATTTAGCTCCACTGCTACAGTGCACATCTAAAAATAGATGTGCACTGTTTATGAGGAGCAAAAAAAAAAAAAATTATTATTTTAATCATCCGGATGATTAAAATAATGCCTCTCCCTCTCTCTCACATTCACTCTCTCTCTCTCTCATCTCTGAAGTCTGAACATCACTCTCCCTCAATCCGGTCTCTCAGTCCCTCTCCGGTCTCACTCCCTCACTACTCCGGTCTCACTCCCTCACTCCGGTCTCTCACTCTCGTACTCCGGCCGGCCTCTCACTCCCTCACTCCGGCCGGCCTTTCACTCTCAGTCCGATCTCTCACTCTCTCAACTCCGATCAGCCAAGCCGCCGCTCTGTCACTTCGATCTCTCACTCTCTCAACTCCGATCGCCCAAGCCGTCGATCCACCACTTCTGCCGACCCAGCTCGTCGACGTGATCGGTGCTTGCTCGTCGTGGTGTTTTTTTTTTTGCTGTGGACTGGTGGTGGTGGTGGCTGTGGTTGTGGCCGTGGCTAAGGAAAAAGAAGATTGGAGATTTGGGTTTTTTTTTTTTTTTTTTTTCTTCTTGCTGTGGACTGGTGGCCGGTAGTGGTTGTGGATTTGTGGGTTCGATTTGGGCTGGTGTTTTTTTTTTTTTTTTTTCCTTCTTTCCTGCTGTGAACTGGTGGTCGGTGGTGGTGGAGGTGGTGGTTGTGGATTTGTGGGTTCGATTTGGGTTGGTGTTTTTTTTTTTTTTTTCTTCTTTCCTACTGTGGACTGGTGGCCGGTGGTGGTAGTGGAGGATATTTGTGCTGTGTGGGGGTGGTGGAGGATGTTTGTACTGTGGTGGTGGTGGTAGTGATATATTATTTTATTGTAGTAGAAATATTATTTTATTGTGATGAATATATTACTTTATTGTGTTGAAAACTAAAATAGATCCACTGCTATGACATGTGTGTAGGTAAAATAGATAAAGTAATTTTTTGTGGAGTTAAATTGCTAAAAATTTAACCCCACTACTGTGTATGCTCTTACTTTTCAGGAAAGTGGTCGGTGACTTTACTTTCCCTTCCAATGATGTTCTTCCTAGAACTTGCTGAGAGAATAAATGAATTTTCTTTTATAACTATATTTTGAAAATTTGCAATATTAAAATGCATATTATATTGCCGCCGATTAATATAATATTAGGAAGGTTGCTTGAAAGTCGTGTTTTTAAACCCCCCCCCCCCCCCCAAAAAAAAACAAAGACTTTCAATATGCGGTCTTCTTCTTCCTACAACTTGCTGAGCATTTGCTATCATTTCATCAATATCAATAAATCTTAAATCCATAATTTATTTTTTCACACGCACACCCATTCCCTTTATTTCTCTACTTACCCTTCTGAAACAAGTTATATACTTATATCCATTTCAAGAAAATCTCACTCCTTACAAAAACTTCATCAAATCATTTTGTTAGTTCAAGCAAAACTCTACATCGATGGCTCTTGAAACCGATGGAAGCAGCTTTTCATTGCGTACCAGTAAATGGATTTTTGACGTGTTCCTCAGTTTTAGAGGCGAGGACACCCGCCGCAATTTTCTGCGTCCTCTGTATGCCGCTTTAACCCAGAAAGGAATCCCCACGTTTACAGATGAGAAAGAACTTGAGAGAGGAAAACCCATTCCCTCAGAACTCTTGAAAGCCATTGAAGGGTCAAGGTTTTCAGTGGTTATTTTTTCAAAAAACTATGGATCCTCCAGTTGGTGCTTGGATGAACTTGCAAAGATTGTCGAGTGCCAGAAAAAGATGGGGCAAACGATTTTTCCAGTTTTCTTTGATGTTGATCCGACGGAGGTGCGGAAGCAGAAAGGTAGCTTTCATGAAGCATTTGCGAAGCATGAAGAAGTTTTTAAGGAGAATTTGGAGAAGGTGAAAACATGGAGAGCTGCTTTAACAAAAGTTGCCAATATCAGTGGGTGGGTTATACCAAAAGGGTAAGTCTTTTTTTTTTTTTTTTTTTTTTATCTTCTTTTAATTTGCTTCATCAAGTTCCTCATTTCCTCTGATTATTCAATTCACAGCTCTTTTAGCATCTATTCAGTATTTTTTTCCCGTATTTCTTTGAAATCTAATTGCTTTTCATAATTTGTGAAGTCTTACTCTTAAAACTTGTTAAATGCTCTGGCACTAAACCAAACCAAGTCCCCAAATCGATTATTTAATTGTTGTGATTGAGGATTTAATGCAGCATAGACAATATCAATTGATAATGATAAATAATTGTAAAGTAATCTTGCTGATGGCACGGAAAAAAAAATGTTAAAATAAAATCTTTTAGGTGCAGTTAGATACCACACCACCCATCTTCAAATCTTCAGCTTTTTAATTTTTGGTAAATAACCAAAGTATACGCTATTGCTGAATAATAACTTGCATATCATATATGAAATTCGTAGCGGAATTAAAATCAAGATTATACTAGAATCTGAAAATTCAATTAGAAAGAATTTTAATAAAATACCTTGATGCAAAGTTAGCATAAGGGTTTATGTATATAACTTGAGGTGAGACCAAAGGGAAAAATAAACCCTAACTCCAATGGTCTTGGGCCTCCTGTTATCTATAATAAGTCCAAAGTTAGCATTAACCACATTTTAGTTCACTATAAAAATATGGTTACACTCTAAGTTTTTGTTTAATTAATCAAGATATCCTTAGACTACTTTAAATTGCATTTAGCTCAATTGGTGAAGTCTCTGATGGTTGAATAAGAGATCTGGTAAAATCATTGATGTATTGATCATACAAGATCTCACTCTAGTATACATCAAAACAATCAACACTTCACGTTGAGTTCACCATCCTCTTAAGATTGAGAGTTAATGCATATAGCAGTTGTAAGATCAATTGTTTATTCATGTAATAGTAGTTAGTAGAATAATATTTCAGAGCAGTGACCCTATTGATCTAGTAATAAGTCTGTTAGTGATTTGGACTCTGGGGGGTCATGACTCCATTAGTACTCTATTAATAAGTCTGTCATTGATTTGGACCCCAAAGTTGCATCACACACATACTATAATGACTCAAGGAAAAGTTCTGCACTATACCCGCAAAAGACTAGTTTAGTCACAAATGAGACTCCTTATAGTTAATAAATCTTAGATCAGCCTCATATATGCTCAATATGGGACAAGTCTCTCTCTCTCTTCCTGATATTAGATATAGACCTGTTGGCTGCTTGTAGATGATGGAGGTGCACTAGAGTTGACGGGCTATGAGGGGCATCTGTTACAGCCAAGATCTTATTAAGCCGTCCAAAAGGGGCTCTGCTTCTTTAGCTCAATTTGGATTATTATCAATTTTTGCTAGGTGTTGCGGGAAAAAAATGGGGTTGGGTTTGGGACTGATTTAGTAATTGTCTTTGTGGATGATGATGCCTAGATTTGGAAAAGATAACTAGGCTAGTAAGTCTTTTTTCTTCTTTCTTTTTCTATTTGGTTACTGGAAAAGTTTTGGAAAAAGTTTGTCATGTCCTTCCCTTAATTTGGTTTAAATTTTCATATCTTGAATTTGTCATGTCCTTCCCTTAATTTGGTTTAAATTTTCATATCTTGAATTTTTAAAAATATTAAGAAAAATCAATAAATTTTTATTCATTTTTTGCATTTTTTTAATGTAAGACCCAAAGCAATTCCCTTTTTTGGAGCATTTAACAGTGCATTTTTAACGGAGTATTAAATTGAATAACAATTAAAGTTAGAGGATTGAATTAAAAAAAAATTGAAGTTAAATGCCTAAATTGAATTTTGGTAAAAGTTAAGGGTGCGATTTATAATTTAGCCATAATTAATTAAACACGTATCTCTATCTAACACACAGCTAGCCAAAGCATAATTTTGCACAATGTGTAGTTTAATACTTACTATTACAACAGGAAGAACAACACATAGTTTGTGAGTGAAAGCTTTGAAGAGGACTAGTCATTTGGATCTTACTTGTATTTTGGTTAGTAATGTTAACAGATAATATATTTGAAATGTATTGAAATTTTATTATTTTTTATCTTTTCTTTAGTTTATATTTTGTTAACACTAAATAGATGTTAGTTTTAATTACCTATTTTAATCTATTCTTGAATTTTTAGAATATTTTTCATTCTTGAATTCCAATTTTTTTTTTTTTGTTTATACTTAGGTACCAAAAATAAATTCTGGCTCTTCACTCATTTTGCAGGCAGGAGTCAGAATATATTAATGCAATTGTGGAGAAGATATTCGAAAGACTAAGTTCCATAAAACTAATTAAGGACTTGGTTGGAATCGATTCTCGTGTATGGGAAGTATATTCAGACTTAAAAATAGGATTGACCGATGTCCGTGTAATTGGGATAGATGGGACGGCTGGTATTGGTAAGACAACTATTGCACGAGTGGTTTATGATAGCTTTTCAAATCAATTTGAAGGTAGTAGCTTTCTACATACTGTCAGAGAAGAATCTAAAGTACATGGTTTAGCTTATTTGCAAGAACGACTTCTTTGTGACATTTTGATGCAAAAAGATATAAAAATATCCAATACTTCAGACGGAGTCCAATTGATCAGGCGTAGGCTATGTAATAAAAAGGTACTTCTGGTTCTTGATGATGTAGATAGTTTGGAACAGTCAGAAAGTTTGGCTTGCATGCGTGATTGCTGTGGTCCGGGAAGTAGAATTATCATCACAACAAGAAATGAACATTTGCTTAAGAGACTAAGAGTTGATGGAATATATAGGCCTAAGGAATTGAGTAGTGAAGAGGCTCTTCGTCTTTTCAGCTTGGAATGTTTTCGCAGTGAATGTCCTCCTGAAGGTTATATGGAGATGTCCAATCAGGTTGCCAGTTATGCTCACGGCCTTCCTTTAGCTATTAAGTTTTTGGGTAGTAGTCTGTTTGACAGAACCATCCCTGCATGGAGAAGTTATTTAGATATGCTTGAAAATAATTTTCCAGCAGAAATTTTACGAATATTTCAAATAAGTTTTGATTCTCTACAAGAAACAGAAAAAGAAATATTTCTACATATTGCATGTTTCTTTAATGGGGAGGACCAAGATCGTGTAGAAGAAATATTAGACTATCTTAATCTTTACCCAGCAATTGGAATAAGGGTTCTTATTGATAAATCTCTCTTAAGTGTTTCGTCAAACAATCGGTTGTGGATGCATCCTCTAGTACAACAAATGGGCAGAGAAATAACTTTTAGAGAGTCCCCTAAATCTCCTTGGGAACGACGAAGGCTATGGTTGCAAAAGGACATTGACCCTGTGCTTACAGACATTAAGGTAAGAGGTTATGTAGAAATCTTCAACTTAAATATAAACCCTTTCTATTATTCAAGAAAATAAAAATTTACATAATCTTTATACTCTTATTATGAAATTTACGAATCTCTTGTTCTTGTTTGTTAGGAAACAACAGCTATCCAAAGCATAGTCCTCGACTTGCCTGTACAAAAAGAGGTATGTTGGAATCCAGAAGCCTTTTCAAAGATGCATCATCTTGTAGTGCTCAAAATTCACAATGTGCAACTTCGAAATGGACTCACACATTTTCCTAATGAGTTAAGAGTGATTGAATGGAATGGGTATCCTTTAAAATCTTTGCCACCAAATTTCGAACCAAGGGAGCTTGTTGAACTTAGAATGTGCCATAGCAACATTAAACTACTTTGGAAGGGAGTGAAGGTAACATAGTTTCCTCAATTCCTCAATATTATTTATTTTGCTAAAAATAAATTCTAATTAACTATCATTCTACAATTTAATCTCATTAACAGCATTTGGGCAAGTTAAGATTCATCAAACTCAGTCACTCTCAAGATCTTATTAAGACTCCAGACTTCTCGGAGGCTCCACAGCTTGAGAGCATAGATTTTGAAGGCTGTACGAACTTAATTGAGGTTCACCAATCTGTTGGTGTACTGAAACGCCTAATTTTATTGAACCTAAAAGATTGCACTAGTCTTGTAAGTCTTCCAAGCAAGCTTGAAATGGAATCTCTTGAAAATCTTACTCTTGCTGGTTGCTCCAAAGTCAAGAAAATTCCAGAATTTGCAAAAGACATGGAACGATTAAGGGAGCTTCATTTAAGTGGGACTGCAATTGTAGACCTACCTTCATCAATTGAACATTTAACTGGTCTTACCTTATTGAATCTAAGCCATTGCAGAAATCTTTTGGGTCTTCCAGGCGCCATTTATAGATTAGAGTCCCTAAAAGAATTTACTGTATTTGGATGCTCAAAATTAGCTAAGGATGATAATGAGATTTTACCCACTCGAAAAAGATCGATATGGTTATTGGCAGAAGAGTTTTTAAGAAGTACAGGACGACGAGTCAGATCAAGGTTGATCTGAACAGTCAAACGGACCATGCAAGAGGTTTTGTTAGAATTCTCTCTTTCCATTAAAAAAGTGTACATTTTGAACCATAGTTTTCACTTTTATAGTTTTTTATTCCTCCAAATATACTAATTTTAGATTCCTTCAGTACATCTTTGAATTTTGACATTTGTTACATGCTCTCTCTTACCCATTGAAATATTGTTGGAATTCATATAAATGAGATTATGGAATTAATACACGAGCAACGCCCCTGTTTATATGGTCATTGTTTTTCTGCTTTGGTGACAATATTTTTCTCCTCCTTAAAATCTACCAAAAGTTTGGTTTTGGCCTTTTAAACTTTAATATGTTTATTTTTAGTTCCTAAACTTGTCAAAGCGTTTTACTTTAATATCCTTCCAATTGTGTCAAAATTCCTAGCTGTAATTATTTTTCAAATTTGATTTTTTTTTTTTTTTTTTTTTAAACTATCACTCTATCAGATTTGCATTGTTCCATAACATCTGGGGTATTTTGAGAAATTTGACACTTGAAAAGTGGGAAGGATTTTTATTTCTATTTTTAAAGAAACACTACTTAATATTTTGCCAATGCTTTTAGTGAAATTTTAAAAACTTTTTTTTTTTTTTTGCTAATTATTTTGGCACTGAGTTATACATTGTCATATACATTCCATTATTTTGAAAATACGACTTCAATTATAATTGTAAAATAATAAAATTTTAATAAAAATTATGTTTTCAAAACACGATTTTAGTTGTGTCTCATATACACAATATGTAACGATCACCATTTTTCTCCCCTATTATTTAAAGAAATTTATTGTGAAAGAGAACATTTCTTCCCTCTTGTTTAAAGAAATTTACTGAGACGAAAGATAACAAAAGCCGCAAAATGGGCCAGGCTCATCTCTTTACTCTTGGACCAAAATCCAAGTAGGGAGAACAGATATGGGTATAGGCCCATTAGCATTATATTTAACAGCCCATTCAGCTGGGTCAGAAAATTCTCACTTCAACTTAAAAAAGAGAAGTCTCAAGCTGCAAAGTATTTTTTATCAGCAACTTGATGTCATATTTGTCATAAGTTACTGGTTAATGTACAATTTTTTTAAAATTCTATCTTCTTCTAGATACAGTTATATCTTTGACCAAATTATTTTCTAAGCCCAGCAAACTAATGAAAATAAGCTGGACCAAGGAACTTGGACACGATGCCCTTCAATTGCTTTGACTACCTACATCTGCTGCATTGCCTTTAAAAAATCACAAAATTAAGCGTTAGAAAGATAGGAGAATTTACTGCATGCCAACAAAGCTGGAATTGTTTTGCCCCCACAAAGAATCACCTAGGATGTCGCTTTTGGTTCAAACATGAGTCAAGTTATCCGTATCATTACAAAAGAATGCAGTATCCATAAGGACCATATATAAACACATTGGGATTTTATTGCAACGTAACATCAATTAAAATTGTTTCCAACGGGGAATAGGTGTGACAGACTCTACCAAGGATCGATCCCCAAGCATTAATGTGAAGAAGGAAGGTTCTAGTTTCCTCTTTCGCTATCATTTTAAAGGACTTGGAGTTCTCTCGCAAATGCTACTATGTTCTGACATTGCCGCAACTTGTCGCACATGATAGCAAAGAATAGGGTGCAATTCTTTTCATCTTCCTTATCCAAAACCAAGAGATTGGATCGGCTACATAAACATTTTCACCTGCTTTTCCATAGGTTGAGTAAAAAACATTGCTGAAGTTGAGAAGTCAGGTTGATAACCACCGTGGGGTGACAGAGCAAAAGGTGCTCAGGATTTCAACATGGAAGTCACAATATAGCGTGTGATAGGTCATTAAGATTTAATCTTCTGATAAAAAATAAAAAATAAAAAAAATAAAAAAATCTCTCCAGTTGGCAACAGTTTCTGGGCAACTTTACCCAAAATTCACAACCGCGGTATGCTCAGTTGCCACTGCTTGCCTTTCCTACCAGTCTGTCCAGACTAATTGTAAACCCACACATATATTGCACTCTTCTTTGTTGTTGTTTCGCTTGTTGCTCTTCTTGTCCCAAATATTTCATCCATTTTTTTTTTAATTATATACACAAAAATTAGAGATAGCCTGAATATATTTAAAAATCAATCACATCAAATGATTTTGAAAAAGCACAGAAGAAAAAAACAAACAAACATAAATTGTTTCTGAAATTAGAAATGTAATGTGGTGTTGTGATTTTGCAGGAAATGAATTAAGAAACGGGAAAGTCTGTTCCGGCGACCAAACAGAGTTTAGCTGCCACGTGTTGCATGTGATAACGGAATGCAAAATATAAAAAAAAAATTCCAGGGAATTAGAAATTGGATGGTGAAAATGAATCTGTGAAAACAGCACGTACCTGAATCTGGGTGTGTGAATTCCTGGAAATCGGAATTTGGAAAACTAAAAACTTGAGTTTGTGTGAATTGAAGGCACGGTTCGATGGTCAATGCACAATATGGCGTAAAGAATCTGTGTCTTTCTTTTTTTTTTTTTTTTTTTTTTGGTTTAAGGCCTAAAGAATCTTCTAGTATAGTAAGATTTTTATAAATATCTTATAAATATAGTAAGATTTTTTCAAAAAATAAAATAGAGGTTAAAATCTAAATTGCCGTTTAAGTAGTAGGGGTTGTAAAAATTGGACACGATTTAAGAGCCTAAGACGACAAAACATGAAATTAGTAGATTATAAGTTGAAATTTAATGGGTTCGTATCATATTTGAGTTGACACGACTGACCCGTTTAATAAACAAGTTAAATTAATGTCCATTATATGGAACTCGTTTGACCTATCTAATTGGTTTAATTAAATGACATTTTACTAATATACCCTTCAAATCCTAGCTAGGTATATAAACCTATTAGTTGTTGTGGTTTATTTTCTTTGACATATTATAATTGATTATTTATGATATTGAGATACACTTTAGTTTAGTTTTAAATGATTATTTGTGATGTAGTTACTCGTTAGTTGTGAATTTTATATTAAAAATATTTATTTGTTTGATTTTTCATAATTCATATCAATTTGAGTAATATTAAAATTAGCTTTTTTTTAAAAAAAAAAATTTTATATAAAATCTGATAAACATTGATAGGCCACAAACTGAATGACCCTTTATGATAGAAATTAATTAATTAATTAGCCAAGTTATTAATTAATCAATTTATCATGCAAACGCGTGATAGCACAAACAAATTACCAATAAACTAAATATGCAGCGGAAAATAAATAACACAGTGATTTGTTTACGAATGGGGAAAACCTAACAGCAAAAATCCCACCGGGTGATTTTCAGGTCACCACTCCTGAAACTCCACTATTATCACAACAAGCGGTTACAAGTAAAGGAATCCCAGTACCTTACTAACCTACAGTTGAACCTTTACCCCAATACCCAATTGGACTTATTCTGTAGTGACAGTTCCCCTTTCAGATGCACGACTCCTAGTATGTGACTAACCAATTGCGCGGATCCCAGTACGTGACTTCAATCACCAACTAAGAAGGTTGTTGGTTGCAAAGTTCTTCAGTTCATCCAAACGATGAAAATCAAAAAGATGCTTGATCACAAAACCCTATGGTGTACATACACAGCAACTTCTTCAAGAGAAAGAGATGAACTAGAGCAAGAACTTCGTCTCCGGTCACAATTTGCTTGAACAGAGTTTGTTCAAAACTTGTACAACTTGTGAATACTTTGACGGCCCTTAAACTGATCATTTTATATGTCTAAGTTTAGGAGAAAAGAATGCCTAAAGACACATTCATGGATCCCAAGAAAATCATATTGGAATTCTAAAAATCTTAAATCTCAACAGATAGCAACTGTCGAGCAGCTGTCGAGAAGGTGTCGAGCACACCGAATGTAGAACAGCTTCCTTAAGCTCGATAGATGCAGCTGTCGAGCCAGCTGTCGAGCTTTAATGATTTTGCATTCTGAACTTGTTTTCTTGAACAGACTTGAAAGCTTCAATACTTAATCTTGAAACAAGATTTCTTGAAGTATTTAAAACATCCTAAATCTACCCAAATACAAGTAAAGTGCGTTTTGTCAAAGGATAAGCCAATTATATAAAATCATGACATATGTTCTTAACAAGTGAAACACATATGTCTTAACAAACATGTCGACACGAATGACCTGTTTAATAGGATTGTATAACGGTTGAGGAATTATGATCCTTTTAATAAATATGCCAGGTTAGGATTGACCTATATATTCGAATATTCATAACTCGACACAACACAAATTCGACACGCAAACATAAATTGCCATCCATACATTTAAGTATTGAAATGAATTTCAATAATTTAACTTTATTCTCGTTTATTTGACTTCCCTAAGTTTTAAATTTATCCAATTCAAGCCTTTTGTCCAATTTTATTAAAAATTTTCGATTAAAAAAATATTTTTCTCATATAAAATTAATATAAATTGTTTATATTAAATTTTTTCATTAATTAATTCTATATTTAACAACAATTTTTTAATGGAATTGAACGAAAAACCTAAACTAAATAAATTTAAAATTTAGAAAGCTCAATTAAAAGAAAATAAAAATAAAATTAGAGGATTGAAATGAATCTTATTGGAACTTAGAATGTACCATTTGTATTTTTAACCTAAAATAAATATAGTAACATACCAATAAAAAATATGATAAATATTGTTGCATACAAAATATAGGATAAAATAAGATTAATATTGTTTCAAGTCATAATTTTAATTTCTTTTTCAATTGGGAGTAAAAGTGAGTATACTAAACACTGCTTTAAAAAATATATAAAAATAGTAATAGAGCAAAGTTGAAAGTTTCCAACTTTCCCTACACAAAAAATCATACCCTCTCCTAGAAGTGTATTTTTTTTTTTTTTTAAGAAGATTATTTAAATAATTACAAAAATATTTTTGGGCATTGCAAATATGCGATTAATCATTTTCAGCGTACCAATAACAATTTTAAATTCATAAAAAAATAACATTTTAAAAAATACAAATGAATTAAAAATAATAAAATAAAAACCCTAAACGGGGGTAGTTGGTAAAAGGTGACGTGTGAAAATGAAAACGGTCGTCTCTTTCATTTGAGAAGATCAAACCTCAATAAGTATTTATTGAACTGACAATGCGTGTGGTGTGTGTCAAATCCAATCTCCTCCACAAAGTCTCACCTTCTCTTCTCTTCTCTTTCAGGTAACATTTCTCTATTCCTTACCATTTCCAATACCCACCTTTTCAATTCTTTTCATTTTTCATTTTTTTTATTGCGTATTTTTTTTTTTTTTGAGAATCTAATTTCCAATACTTTATATAGTATTCTTCTGCCACTATATGATGCTTTGGCTGAAATTCTGCATTTAAGAAGGAAAAAAAAAAAAAAAAAATCAGTGTTCACTGTTCATCTTCTATGCTAAAAATATGAATTATTTTTTTGGGGGGTTTGTCATGGGAAGTGAAATTCTTCGAATAGTTGTGTGTAGCAAACTCATGTCCATTTGTCATGTTTATTTTCTAATTTCTTTCTTTCTGATATGTGTAATAATCGAAAGAAAGAAAATCTCCTAATTGATGTTGTGGAGTAGCTTTTAATTGTCTTTGTTGGTGCTAAATTCTTAAAATGAGATCATTTTGATGACCCTTTTTCTTTTCCTTTTACTGTGTTGCTAAATCTGATTAAAATGGCTAGATTAGATAAGGGTTGTTGGAAGATTTCATTCTTAATTTTCACAAAGAAAGGGTATGTTTAAAATTTAAATTAATATATATATATATATATATATATAGGGCTAGATTAATGAGTAAGACAAAAGGTACCTCTCTGATAATGAATGAATTTTTTTTTTTTTTTTTTGATAATTTAATAATTGGGCAAGAGAGGATTTGAATCTTGAATGTCTTCGTTGAAAATAGTAAGAGGTGTCAATTGAGGTATAAGGCACTTTGGTAGAAAG
Source organism: Quercus lobata (assembly GCF_001633185.2). NCBI lineage: Eukaryota > Viridiplantae > Streptophyta > Magnoliopsida > Fagales > Fagaceae > Quercus > Quercus lobata. Next base: position 44,389,268 of record NC_044911.1, on the reverse strand, counting down.
TTTTAAAAATAAATAAATAAATAAATAAAAATGATTCCTTTTGTTTTCGCTGCTCCTTTGTAAAATTAGTAATTGAATATGAGGCATTCTGGAGGAGAGTCCTTGAGTGGTCATTTGAATAGCATGCAATTTCCTTCTTCTTTGTCATGACTAGACTTTAAGTCCTGTTCTTCAGGTAGCTCTCAGGTTGCTTAAAAGTTAGTGAATTTAGGGTAGAAGTACTACTGGAGGTAGTAATAATAGTTAGTGTATATCTATTTCAAGATAAAAGATCACTTCTCTCAATCTCTGCAACCCTACATCAACCTTTTCCTTTTTTACCTGTTTCTTTTTGTGATCCAACTCTAATTATAAGTGTATTCTTAATATCAATAGCTTTTTTGTTCATTCAAGATTGGAAGAGAACATCGTAGCAACTTTGCTAGATAGTATACCTGATGGCTCTTATAAACGACGGAAGCACCTTTTCATTGCGTACCAGTAGATGGATTTTCGATGTCTTCCTTAATTTTAAAGGTGAGGATACCCGTCACAATATTTTGCGTCTTCTATATGCTGCTTTGGTTCAGAAAGGAATCTCCACGTTTAAGGATGATAAAGTACTCGAAAGAGGAAAACCCATTCCTTCAGAACTCTATAATGCAATTGAAGGATCAAGGTTTTCAGTTGTTATTTTTTCAAAAAACTATGCATCCTCTAGCTGGTGCTTGGATGAACTTACAAAGATTGTCGAATGCCGCCAAAAAATGAAGGGGCATACAATTTTTCCAGTTTTCTTTGATGTTGAACCAACTGAGGTACGGAAGCAGGAAGGGAGTTTTAGAGAAGCATTTACGAATCATGAAGAAGCTTTTAAGGAGAAGGTGAAAATATGGAGGGATGCTTTAAAAGAAGTCGCCAATATCAGTGGTTGGGTTATACCGAAGGGGTAAGCCTTTTTCTTTTCATTATTCAATTCACTGCACTTTTAGATACCAACTTTAATTTTATAGGGCATATATACCTTCTAAAACTCAACGCACATATACCTAGTATTTTCGTTTTTAGAGAAAAGGAAAAGGGCAAGGGTCATGGCCTTCTAGCCAATGTACAGCTCCATCCTATGCGCTATTGCGGAACAATCTAAATGCATCTTATAGGGACTGGGTTCGAGCACTTCTCCTGTTGGATGAATGGTCTCAAGCCCAACTAGCCCAATACAATAAATTTGTAGAGAATGAGTTTAAGAACTAGGTTTTAGTTTAGATTATAACAACTAGACACGGTTATAAACGAACTGAGTAACAAGGATATGGATTAAAGCCTGAAATTTGATCCTCGCGCGTTTCGTCCGAGAAACTTAATATCCTTCTTCTTCCTTCAGTACTAGGTTACAGAGGTTTCCAAGACCATGCAGGCTATTACCGTCTCCTCCTTTTTCTCTCTTCCTCTCTTTTTTTCGCGATCCCCCATTCTTGGAGGGTCTCTCACGTTATATACTTCTTTCCAGTCGATCTTGACCCTTCACCTGTTGATCATACAGGTCAGTACTCGAGTGCTCGTCCTATCAGTCACTTTCCCAAACCCTCTGTGAGTTATGGTAACCAAGACCGCACTGTTCAAGGGTCATTTCTTAATTAATGCGGTCAGAACGTTAGTTGGGTGCATTCAATGCGGAGGTGACAGTTTCTCCTTGGATTGCTCCTGCACCATATGCCTATGGTTATCCTACTGTACTTATCCTTCTCCTGGGGGCGCTCTGGGAGGCTGCCTTTGCCGGTGTGTTGTTCTCTCCTCTTGGGATTTGGGATGCCAAGAGCAGGATCGTCCTCAGCAACGTTTCTAGGCCATTTGGGCTTTCTTTGTCTGTCCTCGTCCGTTTCTCCCTCCTCGGCGCGGGTCTTGGGCCCAGTATAAAGCGGGCCAGGGTTGTCAAATTCTTTGGCCCCACAATAGCCCTCAAAATCCTGCTGTCTGACTCCTCGGACGAAGAGAAGGGTTTTGGTGACATCGGGCCTCTGTCATGGCTTGTCAAGTCTTGTCCTCCATCAATGTCAGAGCCTCTTCGTTTGCTCGAGACACATTCCTGGCACCTTGGTATATGAAGCGTGTCTTCATTAAATACTGGCGGCTCTGTGCTCCCTACGTTCAACGGTGCGATGGTGATCTAACAGTGGAGCTTTCCTTACCTTTATGGGCGAGAAAGCCCGCACAGTTACTTTTAATGGTAGGTATAAATACTCATTTGAACTGATTTGTCTCTTTACCTTTGCACTTAAGAGTTCTGGCGCACATATCCTGAGTTCAGTCAAACTTTCAGCCAAACTCAAGTCTCTTTCCAGCATAAAAAGCCTGTCCGAGGAGCTTTTCCTCATTTCTGTAAGTTTTCTTCTCTCACTAACTCGTGTTCCCTCTCTTCTAAGTTCCTTTTCCTCTTACCCCTCTCCCTCCTTTGTCTTTCCCTGAGTTTTTTAATTGTTTTTAGGGATGGGTAAATTAAAAAAGTTGGTTGAGACCGAGGAGGCGATGGAAAAATTCATCGTTGATTATAGGATACCCCCTAATGTAGGTTTGAGGAATTGTGAGGAAGGGGAATGGCATTTTAGGAGAAATGGGGGCGAAGTGGTGATTCCTATAATCGCCTTTATAGAAGGTGATATGAGAATCCCCATGGGGCCAGTAATGAAGGATTACCTTAGGCATTTCCGCTCAGCTCCCACCCAGTGTGCTGCTAATGTGTTTAGAATCTTGGGTTGTGTGGATGCTTGAGAAAATGGGGCTAAGATTAACCCATCACGATGTAAACTGGTGCTACAACCTCCAACTCCTAAAAGGCAAGTCCTACTATATGAAGACGATGGACGATAAGGTTCGGCTTATTCAGTGTCTCCTTAAGTCCAGCAAAAGGTTAAACAAAGACTTTCTCATTGTGTCTGGGGAGTGGCACGATGGCCTTCCTTGCCCAACAGTGGAGGGGGAACCAGGTGGGGTATCGAGAGTAGGAGAGGGCTGATCTTCTTTGCCATCATGATTCACACGGTTCGGCTACTAATATGAACATGTTTTATTTTTACAGATCTGCATGCCTTTCAACGACACTTTCACCTGACCAACTGGGGAGATTTAGAGACTATTCTTAAGGTACCGATTTTTGTAAACAAAGCAGACAACCAGGTCAGAGCTGCTCACAAGATCTTAGGGTACAATCCTATCCAGAAGTCATTCACCGCCCCGAAGCACGTGATCAGAGCTAACAATCCTCGGCTTCAGAAAATCGCTGTAGTAAAGCACAGGTTTTTGATTCCCGAAGGATCTCCCATCCCAGAGGGTATCTTGTTGATAGGCTCTTCTTCGTCCCACCAAGCAGTGGAGGCCGAGGGTGATTTGGGTTTGTTTGAAGAAGGATTCAGTGTATTTGACCAAGCTAGTCCGTCCTAGGATCCTTCTGGTGACTTTGGTGACCTCGCTTTGTCCAAGGCGGATCTCTTGTCAGTGGAGACATCTTCTCAGGCTGAGATGGGTTTTAAGAGAAAGCCCCCGACTAACTTGTTCGACTTGATTGAGGGCTAGCCGGGGAAGGATGCACCAGGGAGGTCGCAATCCAAGCCTCCTCCTCCTCCACCATAGCCTTAACCTGTTTAGACCAGGCCTTCACCAACCCGATCGCGGCCACCATCTCCCCGATCCAAACTTCTTGCTCCTCTCCAATCAAATCTGCCTCCTCGGCCTGAGCCCACCAACCCGAAAAGGAAGAGGAGCTCTAAGGGTAAAGAGCCAATGGATGGGGGGAAGTCTCGCTCATCTCAAGAGGAAGGTGAAGCCCTGCAAGCTTAAAAACAATTAAAGATTAGGCATCAAGGCCAGGGAAAAGAGGTTGATGCCTAACTTGCGCCATAGGCTTGGCTTCCTGCCCCAATGCTTCATAGGGAGCCACTGATGAACGACACTTCCCTAAGGGACTTCCAGGGCGGCGAAGGCACTTTTGTGGCCGACGCGTTGGAAAGGACCCTGCTACTCCTTGACGATATGGACGAGTTGAGGGGTCTGAGGAGGCAAGAGGTCTTAACATCAAGAGGTATTTGGGCATGGTAAGGTTTCTTACACTTGTGACTTTGTTGATTTCTGCTTCTTGATTTCCCATTTATCGTGTGTTTGTCCCAACTGGTAGGTAATCTAGGCCACTTATAGGCTAGAGGATGAGGCTAAGGAGCAGAGCAAGTCCTTGGAGCTTGAACGTAATAAGCACGTGGATGCTGTATGGACCCTCAAGAACTCTGAAGCTGACCTCTCTAAGGCCAGGAAGGATCTGAAAGAAATGACCAGGGCCAGGGACAGTGCCGAATCAGGCCTCACCAGTGCCCAAAAGCAGGCCGAAAACCAGACAAAACACCTACTTGAAACTGAAGATCAGCTGAAGATTGCTAAGGAGCAAATCATTGATCTAAAGAAGAAACTGGTTGAGGCGGAGGAAACAAAAAATGTTGCGGAGTGGGCTAGGGACGAAGCTCTGAGGGCCAAGACGGAAGCTGAATTTGCCAGGACGGAAGCCGAGAGCTCCATAGAGAAAGCCAATGAGGAGGCTTATGACTCGAGGGTGGCTGAGACCCAGGCCATTCTTAAGGCTCAAATCCCTTGAGTATGCAAGCTTTACTGCTCCCAGGTCTAGAATGAAGCCCTCGAATAGGCTGGGGTTGAGGCTTCATTCGACCTGTGGAAGGTGGAGAAGGTATACTATCCTCTGGCCATCCGTGAGGCTGCCCCTGTCAGCTGTGAGTGCTCCAGAAGAGGCTGAGGCTGCTCTAGCCGTGTCACTTCCGACGATCTAGCCGAGGGGGGCAACCTTCCTGGGGCGACAGAAACATATGGAAGTTCGAATCCTGAAGCGCCCCAAAAGGCTGCCGAGTCTAAAGTCAATGCTCAGGCCTCTCATGCCGAGGAGCTAGCTTTCTTGGTTCAGCCCCTTCAGACCATTCCCCCGGCTGATGTCTCCAAGGGTCTTGAGGCCAATCTTGCTCAGCTTTCCGAGTAAGGGGCTAAAACAAAGTTGAAGAAGTAGGGGTCTCGGCCAATTTTGTATCAGCTTTAATATAGTTTGTTTTTTTAGTTAGTGCCTCTTTTTTTTTTGGTTCTAAGGGCCTCAGAATGTATGTAGTAAAAATTTTTGACCACATGTGTTTACTGTCATTACTACCATTGTTATTACCGTGAACCTTGTACCTTGTGAATTGGTTATTCTAAGCAGCTTTACAACCCTAATTATCAAAAAATTGAAATGAACAATTGGTAATAAGACGTCAACATCCGTCCATGAATCGCTTGACACAGGGCATGAGGGATGGTGAACTTTAATTTAAAAGAAATGATTCTACCAATTTAAACTTTAAGCTCCGCATACACACCATTGCTGCTGGGTGTACGTATCGTAATTGAAATTGAAACGTCAAGTTCTAACTCACCGGCATTAAGGCGGCGCTTAGTTTGCGTCTATCCATGTTTTTAGGGGGTTAAGTGTATGATCCGAGGTACCGAGCGTGTACTTAAGCCACATTCACAACCTTTACGAACCTTGAAGTATCTGGTTTCCCCAAAAGTTTGAGTTCGAGAACTATGCAAGACCTTGGTTTTGTCCAGTACTTAGATATTCCTTGAAATAACTAGTTTCCCCATAGGTTTGAATTCAAGGACCATGCAAGACCTTGGTTCTGTCTAGTACTTAGATTTTCTTTGAAGTAACCAGTTTCCCTATAGGTTTGAACCAAGGACCATGCAAAACCTTGGTTCTGTCTAGTACTTAGATTTTCTTAGAGTAGCTAGTTTCCTTATAGGTTTGAGTCCGAGGACCATGCAAGACCTTGGTTCTGTCTAGTACTTAGATGGTTACCAGAATGCGAGACGTGTAATCAAGATGTACTTAAAATTTGAACTAGATAAATGCTTTTATTAATAATAATACCTTCTCAGGTTATTTACATTCTATGGATGAGGTACAGCTTTTTCATCTAAGTCTTCTAGGTAGTATGCTCCTATTCCCGCAACTGAAGTAATTCGGTATAGCCCTTCCCAGTTGGGTCCAAGCTTTCCCCAAGATGGGTTTTTGGCAGTACCCACAACTTTTCTCAGCACTAAGTCCCCTGATGTTAGCGATCTAAGCTTCACGTTGGCATCATATCCCTGTTTGAGCTTCTGGTGGTAATAGGCCAACTGGACCATTGCCTTTTCTCTTCGTTCGTCGATCAGATCTAGGTTCTTCCCCAGTAGTTCGTCGTTACTGTCTAGGGTGAAGGAGCTCGTCCTCAGCGTTGGGAAGTTTGCCTCTAGAGGGATAACAGCCTCAGCCCTATAGGTCATGGCAAAAGGTATCTCCCTTGTTGACTGCTGTGGTGTAGTCCGATAAGTCCATAAGACGTGCGACAGCTCTTTCACCCATCTTCCCTTGGTGTCATCTAGTCTCTTCTTAAGCCCGTTAACTATGACCTTGTTGACAGCCTCAGCTTGCCCGTTTCCTTGAGGATAAGTTGGAGTTGAGTACCTGTTAGTGATCCCCAGCTCGCAACAGTATCTTCTGAAGGCCTTGCTGTCAAACTGGAGTCCATTGTCTGAAATGAGGGTGTGAGGGACCCCGAATCGTGTAACAATGTTTCTCCAGACGAATTTCTTAGCATCCACATCCCTGATGTTGGCCAGGGGCTCAGTTTCGACCCATTTGGTGAAGTAATCTATGCCGACTAGTAAATATCTCTTATTTCCTGCTGCCTCTGGTAAAGGTCCTACAATATCCAGGTCCCACTAGGCGAACGACCATGGACTGGACAGAGGGTTGAGGATCCCGCTTGGCTGATGAATATTCAGGGCGAACCTTTGGCACTAGTCACACTTTTTAACATATTCTAGGGCTTCCTTCTGTATCCCCGGCTACCAATATCCTTAGGTAATGGCTCGGTGCGACAGAGATCTTCCTTCTGTGTGACTCCCGCAAATCCCTTCGTTCAGTTCTTCAAGCAGTAGTTCTGATGTCTCAGGGTGGACATACAGTAAATATGGCCTGGAATATGAGCGTTTGTACAATTTGTGGTCCTCGGACAACCAGAACGGAGGAGCTTTTCTTCGTATTTTCTCCGCCTCCGACTTTTCCTCAAGCAAGATGTCATCTTTGAGGAACCTCACCATAAGGTCCATCCAGCTAGGGCCTACTTTAACCTCATGAACATGGACCATGCCTTTGGCTACTTCATTCGCTCTGTCCAGATGCTCGACAAGAATAATTCGAGGCAGATCCCCTACCGAGGAGGTGACAAGTGTGGCTAGTGAATTTGCATGAGTGTTTCCACTTCTGGGGACGTGCGACAAGCTGAAAAAACCGAAGCCCGGTTGCAAGTGTTTGGCCCGACTTAAGTACTTTTGCATCCTTGCGTCCCTGGTCTCTAATTCCCCCTTTACCTGGCCTACTACCAGTCTCAAGTCCGAGTACATCTCCACTGCTTTTCCTCCCATTTTCTGCACCATGGCAATTCTTTGTAGTAAGGCTTCATACTCAGCTTCGTTGTTTGTGGCCGAGAACCCAAGTCTTAGGGATTTCTCTATAATAGTTTTCTGAGGAGATATTAGGACTAGCCCCACTCCAGACCCCCTTTGATTTGTTGCTCCATCAACGTACACCTTCCATCGTGGGGGTCCCGACGTAGAGATTACTCCAACCGATTTTTCATCCATGTTCCGTTCCTTTGCTACTATTTCTACCGGTGGTTTAGCAAATTCGGCCACCAAGTCAGCTAGGACCTGGACCTTTATGGAGGTCCGAGGCATGTACTTGATGTCAAAAGCTCCCAGAATTGTGCTCCATATGGCAATCCTTCTAGTGTAATCAGCAATTCGAAGTACAGACTTCAAGGGTAGTTGGGTTAGAACAACCACTATGTGGGCTTGGAAATAATGAGGAAGCTTTTGCGTAACGTGGACCACAGCCAGTATGGCCTTCTCCAGGGGTAGGTATTTAACCTCAGCTTCATACAGCGATTTACTCACGTAATAAACTGGCTTTTGGAGGCCATTTTCATCCCGTATTAGCACCAAGCTCACAGCATGGGGGGCCACAGCAATATATGCGTACAAAACTTCATCGGCCTCAGGGCTGGACATGATAGGTGGTCGGGATAGATACTACTTGAGTTGCTGGAAGGTCACAACACAGTTCTCAGACCACTCAAACCCTTTCCACTTGTTGATCAAGAGATAGAACAGTCTACATCTATCCGCCGACCTGGAAATGAATCGATTGAGGGCTGCGATCATCCCAGTAAGTTTTTGGATCTCTTTTGCGTTTTGCAGTGGTTTTAGGTCATTTATAGCCTTGATCTGGTTGGGGTTAACCTCAATTCCCTTATGAGTAATGATGTACCCCAAAAACTTGCCTGATCCCATGTTAAATGAGCACTTGGAAGCATTCAGGCGCAACTTATGCTTCCTTAAGACGCCAAAGGTGCTGCCGAGGTCCCCTAAATGCTCGAACACCACTTTACTCTTCATCATCATGTTATCGACATAGATTTCAATGCTCTTGCCTAACTGTGGTTCGAACATTCTTGTCATCATCCTCTAATAAGAGGATCCTGCGTTCTTCAGACCAAACGACATTACCTTATAGTGGTAATTCCCTGTTGGTGTCATGAAGGTTGTTTTTTCCTGATCCTCCAGCGCTAGCGGTATTTGATGGTAGCCTTGAAAGGCATCTAAGAAACTCATCCGAGGATGGCCTGCTGTCACATCCACCAACTACTCTATCCGAGGTATAGGGAACGGGTCTTTTGGACACGCTTTATTTAGGTCGGTGAAGTCCACACAAATTTGCCATTTCCCGCTTTTCTTTTTGATCACCACAATGTTGGCCAGCCATTCGGGATAAAAGACCTCTTTGATTGCCCCAGCACGTTTAAGCTTCGCCACTTCATCCCTAATCGCATCGGCATGCTCTCTTGACGGGCGACGCGGTGGTTGCTTCTTGGGCGTGACGGTCGGGTTGACATTGAAGTGATGACAGATGAAGGCTGGGTCAATCCCGGAGGCATCGCAGGCATCCCATACAAATACATCAATGTTTCTTTTAAGAAACTCAATTAACTCCTCCTTCTCCTGAAGAGGCAGTTGAGCCCCTACCCGAAAGAATTTCTCCGGGTCGCCGCCAATAACCACTTCTTCTAAATCTTCGCATTTTGCTTCCTCAGCGGCTGCTTTAGGGGGTAAAATCGGGGCCCTTGATTACTATAAATTCTTCTCAGCGGAGGCCGAGGATTCCACATCGAGCCGATGTGAGACAGCCGCCACCACACATTGCCTCGTCGTGGGTTGGCAACCATGGATTTCGAGAACTTGGTCTCCCGACGGGAATTTCACCTTCTGATGCAATGAGGAGGCAACAGCCTCTAAGGTATGGAGCCAGGGCCTGCCAACGATGGCTGTATAGGGGGAATAGATGTCCACCGTGATGAAGTTCACCTCCACTATCTCTGGGCCGATTTGAATGGGCAGCCTAATCATGCCCTTTGGAATGACAAGCTTCTCGTCGAAACTTATCAGAGGAGAGTTATAGGGCATCAAATCTTCTGGTTTTAATCCCAGCCCCTTGTAGAGGTTGGGGTACATAACCTCGGCCGCACTGTCGCCATCGACCATCACTCTTTTCATATCGTAGTCCCCAATTCTGAGGGTGATCAGCAGCGCATCGTCGTGGGGCTGGATGGTTCCGATCTTGTTCTCCTCTGAAAAACTCAAGACAAGATGAAAGTTTATCCTGGCCTTCTTTCGGCCCTGGTTGGGACTTCTCGGCAGGCAGTTGAGCCACCGATAACACTCATGCAGGGCGCATGCCTGTTCTCCCTGGTGTGGCCACAATTACGCTGATCGTTCCTACGGGTGGCCTTAGGGCAGCATCCCTCCTGGCTTCTTGATGACCACTGGAATGATGCAAAAGGTGCTTCAGCTTTCCTTCCTGGACTAGCTGGTCTAGTGGTTCCAGAGGTTCTTGCAGTTCTCCGTGGTATGCCCGTGGTCTTGGTGGTATTGGTAATAAAAGTTCTGATCGTGCCTCGAGGGTTCTCTCGCCATCTTATTCGGCCACCTAAATTATGGCTCGTTCTTGATTTTCTCCAACACTTGATGTACTGGTTCTCGGAATACGACATTGGCAGTCTGTGCGTTGGTTGTTCCAGGTTGCCCTACGAAGTCTCTCCTCTAGCGGTTGCTGCTATACCGGTCTGACTTGAAATCTCTCCTCTCCTGAGGGATAACCTTCTCTTTTCCTCTTCCCTACAACTGGTCTTCTTCCACTCGCTTATACTTATCGATCCGATCCATCAGTTGGCGCATACTGGTGGCGGGCATGCTAGTCAGAGACTTCCTCAGGCCGTGATCGGCTGGGAGACTATTTTTATAAGTGATAATGGCGACGTTGTCAAAATTGTCTTCCATTTCATTGTATGTCTCCTAATATCTGTCTGAGTAGGCCTTTAAAATTTCTCTATCATGCATGGATAGCGACAACAAAGCACTCAAAGGCCGAGGGGTTCTGCGGTTTGTAATAAAGCGGGAGCCAAAAGTTTGGGTCAGCTGCTTATACGAATCTATGGAGTTTGCCTTTAGACCATTAAACCACCTCATCGCCACTGGTCCCAAGCTGGACGGGAAAACCTTACACATTAGCACCTTGTTCCTAGAATGGACAGCCATCTTTTGGTTGAACTAGCTCACATGCTCCACAAGGTCTGTTTTACCATTGTAAATGGCGAAGGTTGGCTGCTGGAATCGTCGAGGAAGTATGGCCCCTTCTATGTGATGCATGAAAGATGACTTGGAGAGTTGATCCAATGCCCTGCTCATGGCATCGTTTCCCAAGCCCCTAGGAGATGGGCTTCTACGCCTACGCCTCCGGTAGTGTTCTTCTTCATGGGAAAATGTCTCACTTGGAGGAGTCCTCGATCTTCGTCTATAGTCATCGTCACTTTCATCGTCAGAGGGCGTGTCAAGCCTAGAACGAGATTGCCTTTACTGTGTATGGTGCAGCTTTCTCTTCAAATCGTCTATTTCTCGCTGCATGGCCCGCTTATCGTTCTGTTTTTTCGACATATGACTCTTAACTTCTTCTGGTTGCGGGGCCCGATTGTTATTTTGTCTCTGAAGCATGTGACTACCCGCGCGAGAGTAACTTTTGTTGGTTTGAGTGGTGTTTACGCTTCCCTCTCGAAACCTTTCATTCTCTTCGTTTCAATCACGTTCGGAGTTAGGAAAGTTACCCTGTTGTTGGGATTTGGCTGGTTCGGGCTGATGGGAGCCTGCTTGATGAGGGCTTGATCCTACCATGCCTAATTGTTGCCTTTACTAACACACAAGTTCTTCTCCACAGACGGCGCCAATTGTAGGGACTGAGTTCGAGCACTTCTCCTGTTGGATGAATGGTTTCAAGCCCAACTAGCCCAATACAATAAATTTGTAGAGAATGGGTTTAAGAGCTAGGTCTTAGTTTGGATTATAACAACTAGACACGGTTATAAACGAACTGAGTAACAAGGATATGGATTAAAGCCTGAAATTTGGTCCTCGGATGTTTCGTCCGAGGAACTTAATATCCTTTTTCTTCCTTTAGTACTAGGTTATAGAGGTTTCCAAGACCATGCAGGCTATTACCATCTTCTCCTTTTTCTCTCTTCCTCTCTTTTTTTCGCGATCCCCCATTCTTGGAGGGTCTCTCACATTATATACTTCTTTCCAGTCAATCTTGACCCTCCACCTGTTGATCATGCAGGTCATTACTCGAGTGTTCATCCCATCAGCCACCTTCCCAAACCCTCTGTGAGTTGCGGCAACCAAGGCTACACTGTTCAGGGGTCATTTCCTCATTAATGTGGCCAGAACGTTAGTTGGGTGCATTCAATGCGGAGGTGACAGTTTCTCCTTGGATTGCTCCTGCACCATACGCCTATGGGTATCCTACTGTACTTATCCTTTTCCTGGGGGCGCTCTGGGAGGCTGCCTTTGCCGGTGTGCTGTTCTCTCCTCTTGGGATTTGGGATGCCAAGAGCAGGATCGTCCTCAGCAACGTTTCTAGGCCATTTGGGCTTTCTTTGTCTGTCCTCGGCCGTTTCTCCCTCCTCGGCGTGGGTCTTGGGCCCAGTATAAAGCGAGCTGGGGTTGTCAAATTCTTTGGCCTCACACATCTCATCTTTGAAATATATATCAGAATTAAAATCAGGATCATATTACTAATAACCGCATACTTACTAGAATTTGAAATTTTAATTAGAAAGAATTCAAATAAAATACCTTGATGCAACAAACTTGATTTCAAATAAATTTTTGTAAATAATCTTCTGGAAACTTTACTCTATGTTGCACGGACACAGACACAGACACGGATACGGAGATACGGCAATTTTTGAAAAATAAGGACACGACACGGCGTGGACACGACAATTAAATAATTAATTAAATTTTATATTTACGCATATTTTTTAATATTTTTAGACATAAAATACGTTTATGAACTACAAATAAGTAAACTAACATCCAAAGTAGTACAATAATACTCATAAAATGTTTAGAGTACAAACCAAAAGTTTAAATAGGCTACATTCAACATCAAACTAAAAACATAAAAGGAAAACAAGCAGGACACACAAAAACAAAAATCACAAAAACAAACTTTAGTAAAATCACCTACAATATTTAACTTTAATAAATAAATAAAACTATAGCAGGACACACAAAAACAAAAATCACTAAATTCATAATAAACATTATAATTTATAAGGCAAGGCTGAGTAAAGAAACAAAAAATATATATACATATAGTGAGTTGGATTAAAAAAAAAAAAAGAAGAAGCTTTGGGTGTTATAAATAAAACACACCACAGTACACCAAACCAAAGGTCCAAAGCAATCAGCAGATAAAAGAAAGAAAGAAAAATCGTGAAATAGAGAGAGAGAGAAGAGAAGCTCGGACCCTGTCCACGCCGAGAGAGAGAGAGAGAGAGAGAGAGAGAGAGATCAGAAGGGACAGAGGGACAGAGGGAGCTCGCCAACTCGCCGATCGGCCCAATGTAGTGTCGGCGAGGGACAGAAGGAAACCAATGATTGGGCTGTGTGGGTTTCCGATGTGAGATTTCTCAATACTCACTCAAGGGTATATCACAAAATCAACAATAAGGATTTGTCCATCTATCAAAATCTTGAATTTTTGTTTTTTTGTTTTTTTTTTCCCACTGCTGGCGTGTATGCGCCGCGTCGGTGCCGTGTGGGAGAAGCACAAAAAAAAAAAACGACACCACTCGGACACCGAAGTCTGACGAGTCATGCCGGTATCCGTGTCCGACACGTGTCGGACACCGACACATCGCCAAAAATGGCGTGTCAGTGCAACCTAGTGTATTTTCCGTTTGAGAGAAGGTGAAAATTAATTTCTTCACTACTTCTTGGGCTACACGGGTAGAGCTAGTCTCAACAAGAAAAAAACCATAATATTGGTCAAGATATTAGTCCAAGAAGTAGTGAAGAAATTAATTTTCACCTTCTCTCAAACGGAAAATACAGTTGCTCTGTTCTTATATACTAGAAACATAGTGTAACAGAGTTTGTTAGATAGTTACTGTATACTAGCTAGCCGTTGAGGGTCAGTCCAACAACCTTATGATTGTCACAACTATCCCACTAAAATCGCAAGACTGTCAAACTAACGACCCTGCTGATTAGAAAAAAAATTAGAAGAATGAAAACACTAACACCTAATGACCAAAGCATAATATTTCACACAACATGTAGTTTAATACAAACGGCTCATAACAGGAAGCACTACACTTCGTTTGTGAGTGAAAGCTGAGAAGACGACTTGTTATTTGCAGGCAGGAGTCAGAATATATAGAACCAATTGTTGAGAAGATACTCCAAACACTGAGTTCCATAAAACAAAACGAGGGCTTGGTTGGAATAGAATCTCGTGTATGGGAAGTATATTCAGAATTAAAAATAGGTTTGACTGATGTTCGCATGATTGGGATATATGGGACAGGTGGTATCGGTAAGACAACCATTGCACGAGTGGTTTATGATAGCTTCTCTAATCAATTTGAAGCTAGTAGCTTTCTCCACGATGTTAGAGAAACATATGAAAGACAGGGTTTAGTTTATTTGCAGAAAAAACTTCTTTCTGACATCTTGATGGAAAGAAATATAAGATTTGAAAGTGAGGACGCAGGAGTCCGATTGATCAAGCGCAGGCTATGTAATAAAAAGGTACTTCTCGTTTTTGATGACGTTAATGATAGGGTTCAATTACACTCTTTGGTTGGAGAGCGTAGGTGGTATGGTCCAGGCAGTAGAATTATCATTACAACGAGAAATCAAGGTTTGCTAATGACACTAGGAGTTAATGAAATATATAGCCCTGCGGAAATGAGTAATGATGAGGCTCTTCGTCTTTTCAGCTCGACATGTTTCGGCAGTGAACACACTCCTGAAGGTTATAAGGAGATGTCCAAACATGTTGTCAGTTATGCTCGCGGCCATCCTTTAGCAATTAAGGTTTTGGGTTCTCATCTAGTCGGCGGAAGCATCCCTGCATGGAAAAGCTGTTTAGATGGGCTTGAAAATAATATTCCAACAGAACTTTTTCAAGTATTTCAAATAAGTTATGATGGTCTAGGAGAAACAGAAAAAGAAATATTTCTACATATGGCATGTTTCTTCAATGGGGAGGACCGAAATCGCACAGTAGATATACTAGACACTCTTGAACTTTGCCCAGAAATTGGATTAAGGATTCTTGTGGATAAATCTCTCTTAAATTTATCTTTAGACAAGAACAGCTTATGGATGCATCCTCTAGTTCAACAAATGGGCCGGGAAATAGTTTGTAGAGAATCTCCTAAATGGCCTCCCAGACGAAGTAGACTATGGTTGCCAGAGGACATTGACGCTGTGCTTAATATAGTAAGCAATTACGTAGAAATCTTCAACTTAAACATTTATGTAATCTTGTATTCTTATTATGCAATTCACTAATCCCTTTTCCTTGTTCATGATTGTTAGGGAACAAAAACTACTTTTAAAACTACTAGTATAGTCCTCAACTTGCCTGTACAAAAAAAGGTACATTGGCATCCAAAAGCCTTTTTAAAGATTCCTAATCTTCAATTGCTCAAAATTTACAATGTGCAACTTCAGCATGGACTCACACATTTTCCTAATCGGTTAAGATTTGTTGAATGGAATGGGTATCCTTCAAAATCTTTGCCACCAAATTTCGAACCTGGGGAGCTTGTTAAACTTACAATGTGTCATAGCAATATTGAACTACTTTGGAAGGGAGTAAAGGTAACGTTGTTTCCTCAACTTCTCTATATTATTTATTTTATAAAAAATAAATTCTAATGAGCAACCATTCTACACTTTTTTAATTTATTTTTTGAACAGCAATTGAACAATTTAAAGTTCATCAAACTCAGTCACTCCCGAAATCTTATTAGTACTCCAGACTTCTCAAAGGCTCCATGGCTTAAGAGAATAGATTTTGAAGGCTGTACAAGTTTAGTTGAGGTTCACCCATCCGTTGGTGTACTTAAACGCCTTACTTTGTTGAATCTGAAAGATTGCACAAGTCTTAAAAGTCTCCCACCCAAGCTTGAAATGAAATCTCTAGAAATTCTTATCCTTTCTGGCTGCTCCAAAGTCAAGGAGATTCCAGAATTTCTAAAAGACATGGAACGGTTACGGGAGCTTCATTTAAATGGTACTGCAATTAAATATCTACCTTCGTCAATTGAACATTTAACTGGTCTGACTTTATTGAATTTAAGCCATTGCGAAAATCTGGTGGGTCTTCCACGTGCCGTTTTTAGAATGGAGTACCTGAAAGAATTCTATGTATTTGGATGCTCAAAATTAGGTGAGGAATGATAAAAAAAGACCGGTATGAGTATGGGTAGAAAATATTTTCAGAAGTTTATTTTTTTCACGTTTTTCTTTTCATGAGAAGGAATTTTTCAAAGGTTCAAGATGATGGATCAAGGTTGTCCTCCTGAACAGTCGAACGGGCCATGCAAGATTTTTTTTTTTTTTTTTAAGTATTCTTTTATTAAAAAATTGTAAACTTTGAACTATATCATGGTTTTCACTTTATTGAGATTGAATAAATATTGTATTATTCAGAAAGAAAAAATTGAATATTGCATTAAGCTTAGAAAAGAATTTTACAGCACTGTTCATAATATATATTTAGGGTATGTTTGGATATAGTTGAAAACTGAAAATTGAAAAATATTATAGCAAAATAATTTTAAAATCTGTAAATAATACCGTGGAATCTATTTTTAATGAAAAAATTGTTGATAAGTGAAATTTGTAAATTCGTGAACAGTACACATCGTGCACTACGCACACTAACTGAGTTAGTGGAAAGAAAAGTAACAAACTAACTACTGCTATAACAGAACAGCTGACAATGACATGGCATAACAAACTCCAAGCCAGCTTCCACGTGGATTAATCTATAACTAACTAACGCCACTCTAAATACTTCTAAGCTACCTGCCGTTTGTATCTTCTATTTACAAAACTACATGTCGCACTAGCTTTCTTAACACCCATTTATTCCTCTAAATTTATTTATTTTAGATTCCTTCACATGTCGCTGCTTTCGATACTCACTACATCTTTGATTTTTCACATTTATTACATTTCTCTCCGTTATACGTTGAAATAGTAACGTTGGAATTCGTAGAAATGGGATTCTGGAATTAATACACGAGTAAGCCCATGTAATAAAAAGATAACATTGTTTAATGTGGGGAAAAAAATCTTAAATTCTTAACGATAAGAAACCTTTTGGTTGCATAACCAAAAAGATTTGGAAAATTGGATTGTATTGAATTAGCTTATCTGAAGGAGAGTTACAAGAGAATAATTCAGGCTTACAGTTACAGGGCCCCTCAAGCTAATAGAGGGAGAACTTAACCTGAGCTTGTTCGGTTGTCCCGAAGTGAAGTAAAGCAAATACAAAGAGGTGGTCTTTATTGCGTGTGTCTTCCCCTGAATAAGGACAAAAATATTTTGTTTATAAATTTCTAAAAGGGTGTGATTGTTTGTAGGAATGGCAATGGGTCGGGTTCGGGTCGGGTTTTTCCATACCCGGACCCGACCTGCAGAGCAAGACCCGTGGCCCAGACCCGGCCTGTTTAGGGTACCGGGTTTTTTTCCCAGGCCCGGACCCGCCCCAGCCAGGCCCCGTGGGCCCCGTTTAGGGATTGGGCCCAATGCCAACCAAAAAAAAAAAAAGTTCAGCGCAAATTTATTTTTGCCTACATTCAAGCCTGCATATTCCAATTCAAGCCTAGGTAACGTGGCCCAAATGCCAAATGCCAAATCAGTCCGATACATATATCAACAGTGAAATTGCAAAGCTTCTAACTTGGTTCTGGACCACTTGAGAAGTTGTTCTATAGCGTTCGCGAATTAGTCTTCCTGGTTCTCCTGTTAATTGAAAATAAATTTCAAACAGAGTTAATTTATGATTAACATTAAATTTTTTTAAAAGAAGTTAAAATATTCTCTCTCACAGAATACAACAGCTCAATATTTGTTACCTAGAGGACAAATTGTAGGAATTTGCAAGAGAAATGTTTAAACACCATTTATTGTTCAAAACTATCAAAATATAGAACCATTCATTTAAGTAAAAGGAAATACATACGAAATCATTTTCGAACCTTAAAACTAACCCACAGCTAAAAAATTGAAAACCTCTAAACCCACAACAAATTCAATGAACCACCACACAATCAAAACCTCCAAACAAATTTTAATGAAACACTGAAAAAAAATATTCCAAAATTGTAAAACAAAAACCAGCCAAGAGCATGATTCAAATTCAAAAAATAGTACAAAAATATAACCCATAAAAATTCAACAAATTCCATCATACAAAAAATCACCAACCAAATCATTAGAGATGTTTAAAAAACAACTTCTAGCAAACCAAAAACAAAACTTTTTATTGAGAGAACCAAACAGAACTTAAGGAATCAAACAATTCTATTTCTACCCCCCCCAAAAAAAAAAAAAAATAGAAACAACAAAAGAGAAAAGCGTACAAAGAAAGAAACTAACGAGTAAAACTGGAATTAGAAGTTGAGAATTCATTTTCGTTTTTGGTTACATTTTTCTAACCAATCAAATCCAAAATTTAGAAACAAAAAAAAAATAAAAAGAAGAAGTAAAACTTATAAGTGTGGTGGCTGCCGATGTGGCGGAATGAGGCGTCACGGTGGAGGGTGTCTCTTTCTCTATTCGGAGTGAGGGTGAAGAGGCGAGGGAGGCGTGACTGAGGGAGTGAGGGAGTGTCGGACTGGCTAATTGCGTGAGCTGAGGGAGAGGGAGTGTCGGACTGAGCTGAAATGAGGGACTGCCGGACTGAGGTGAGGAGTGAGGACTGAGGGAGTGTGAGTGTCGGCTGCTGAAGAGTGAAGAAATGAGGGATTAGGGTTAGAATATAGGAATATATATATACAGGGTATTTTTGTAATTTTAGGTGCTGGGTTTTTAACCGGGCAGGGTTTCGGGTCAGGTCTCGGATTTTTTATAAAACCCGAACCCGACCCAGACCCGCTTCAGGTTTTTTTTTTAAAAACCCATACCCGACCCTATTTCTAATCGGACCGGGTAAAATCCGGTCTATTAGGGTCGGGCCGAGCCGGATACCCGCGGGTCGGGCAAAAATTGCCATCCCTAATTGTTTGTTTCCGGTAAAATAAGTTAATTAGGCTTAATTTTTTTAGTTTTACTTTTGGTAATTTTTGTTGTTGCGCTAATTTTTTTTTTTTTTTCTTTTCTGGGCTTGTATATTTTGTTTTATATTTTAGATTTATAATTTTTTTTTGGTAAACTATGTACTTAGTCTCTATCTTTTACACCATATTTCAATTTGCTCCCTAAACTTTCAATTGTGTCAATTTTATCCTAACATTTCAGTGTTGTATTAATTTCATCTCTACAGTTATCTTTTGAATGAAAATTGTTGACGTGACAAACTGTCAAAATAAAAAATTAGTTTATTGCCACATCAACGAAAACTTTTTTTTTTTTACCATTAGCCATGTCAATAATTTTTCATCCAAAAGATAATTGCAATAATTAAATTGACACGATATTGAAAAGTTATAGACTAGATTAATATAATTGAAAGGTCAATGACCAAAGTAAAATATGGTATAAATGATAGGGACTAAATACGTAGTTTACCTTAAATTTTTTATGGCCTTTAAATGGAAGAAAATGTTATAACTACAATTTTTTTTTACAAATTGCTGATATGGAGAAAAATTATTGATAAGTAAAAAAGTGATGTAATTGAAAGGCTTAGATGCAAACCAATAAGAATTTGATAACTCAACAGTTTGTAAAAATATTGTTGTAGAAAAATTTGTGGCTATAAAATTACTCTTAAAAGAATCAATATTATTGTTTAGGGAGGCCAAGTGTAATTTTATAAAATAAAATTGCAAAAATTAGTACCTAAATATATCTTAGTAATATTTAAAAAAAAAAAAAAATTCCCCGTCCACTCTTGTGGGTTTCATACCATGTGAGAGGAGTGCGATTTATTGCGATTACACAAAATAAAAATTCAGAGAAATGAGAGGCCCTTATAGCAAAGATTTTGGCAACTTGAGCAATATTCTTCCAAACAACCTTTTTAGGAACAAAATGATAGATTAAGGGGTTGTTTGGTTGGGTGATTTGGAAAATAGTGGAAAAGGGGAGGAGAAGATAGGATCACCCATTTGTTGGTGTACTTAAAAGGTTTTTTTTGTTTTTTTTTTTTTTTTGAACTCTTCAAAGCCTTATTTTGTTGAACATAAAAGATTGTGCAAAGTTTTATAAGTCTTCCCAGCAAGCTTGAAATTGTATCTCTAAATATTGTTAATTTTTCTGGTTGCTCAAAAGTTAAGAAGATATACTTACATATTAGAGCAATCGCATCAATTTGTGCAAAATTCTTATCTATTTTGAAAGAAAAAACATACTTTTTTTTAATTTTTTTTATTTTACACACCAATTTTTACAAAACACCTACATCAGTTTGTTTATTTTATCATCTATTTTATTTAAATAATAATATTTTTTTAATTTTTTATTATATCAAGCAAAACACTACCCACATGGCCCCACCCACCTCTTTTTTCTTTTGGGATAAATACACTTTATCCACATGTGGTTTGCCTTTAATTTAACTTGTCTAACTGTGATTTCAATTTTGACACTTTACCCACCCTTGGTTCGTTCCGTCTATAATCCGTAACCCACCTCTGAATATTCTGTTACTCTAACACGTTTTGTCCAAAAATTTAACAAGAAATCAGATCAAACACTCCTCTCCCACACTCTCTCTCTCACGCTTGCTCATCCATTCTTAACCGAGAATCGACTGGGTTTTGTTTGTGCAAGAACACAGAGGAAGGAGACCCACGGATTTTGGAAGAAGGAGACCCATAGATTCGTGTTTGGGAACATTTTGGTCTTGAATCCGTTCGGATTTCTCTTTACTTGGTGAGCTACTTTAGATGTTCTGAGCATGAAATTTTTATTTTTCTTTTACTTTCATCTGCTCTTTTCCTCTTATTCTAGGTAGATTTAATGTTTGAAACCTAGGGTTTTAATTTTATTTATTTATTTTTTTTAAATTGGGTTTCTACAAAGTAAAAGTGACCATGTTTTAATTTTGACATGTTCTTTTACTTTCTGGTTTCTGCAAAGTGACCGTTGAACCAAAAATTCGGCCATTAAATTAGCTATGACTCTGAGAGTTTCGTAGATTGGCCAAGTTATCTAGCTTTATTAAAATTAGCAGGTGGGAATGGGATTGCCCTGTTGCCAGGTTTGAGCGGCTAGTTACTGTCAAAGATAATAGTTTTGAGGTTCAAATTAATGGGAATGAAATTGGGTTTCTGCAAAGTGGTGTTTTGTATTGCCGAGTTTTGCTGTCAAAGCAGCAAAGAGTTTATTCCAATGCAGCAGAATTTTTTTGGCATTACTGAGTTTTCAAAGCAGCAGATTTTTCATTCTGGCAGCTTCAATCTTGCAGTTTTCTGTACTACTGAGTTTTGCTGTCAAAGCAACAGATTTTTTTTCAATGCAGCAGATTTTATTTGTAGTACTGAATTTTCAAAGCAGCAAGCAGATTTTTAGAAGCAGCAAGCAGCGGGCAGAACTTGCAGGGAGGATTTAATGCTTTTTTAACCAAGGGTCTAGCATAATGGAAATATTTTCTTGCAAGTTGCAATTATCAAGAGACTGGTCTAGAAAGTTAATTTGTGGTGGCTTTGTTGCTTGGGAAAAAATGCCTTATTGATTGAGCATTTGATTGGAAAAATGCCTTATTGCTTGTGTAGCTAATGCTGTTACTTTTCAGTGCTAGCTGTTATTCACTTTACATGCCCTGTATAAAATGCTATATGCTGAGCTACATGAAGACCAGGCGAAGGGCTGAATGTACTCATTGTCATGTGATGTTGAAGGGGGTCTCCCTTGGTGCAAGGGGTCTGTATATCATTCCCAATGGGTTTGAAATTTCCAGTTATGATGAGAGGCTTGATGGTCTTCCAGTTTAGAAATTTTTGAGCTTTGCGATGCTGTTGCGAAAAGAACTAGTACTTCTGAAGATTATGTTTCACTCAGAATTTTGTTTATCTGAGCTTGTTGATGTAATGGGAACTTATGTTTGTAAAGTTGGAATTTCATTGCTAAATGTTGTCATGCTAGTGCTAGATGGTTTGAAATAAAGAATTTGTTTTGCATCATTGATCTCTATCATCATGAGCAACTGTTATTTAAGCACTAGATGTTAATAATTGTTCAGAAGTGTCAACTTTTCAATTGGGTTTAATTAACTGTACTGTAAGTCTAACTGGAGTATAAGATTAATTTGCTTAGTTAAGCCTAAGGCTCTGTACGTGACTGCTAATCTTAAGAAGACCCTTTGATTGGGATGTGGTATCACTTTGCAGAAGTGACAAAAGAACTAATGAAGCTAATAAAAGCACTTGCTCTGAAATGTAACTACAACTTCCAGGACAAACAATGGTGAGAGAAGAAATATTGGCAACACTGATTTTCAGGATGTTTCTCTCCAAAACTGATTTTGCCAATGTTGACTAGAAATATCATTTTCACCTTTGCTCATTTTCCACTTGTTATATATGGTGTCCAAAGTCAAGTCATAATTTATTGAAGCCTTTTGGATTTAGTAACTGCATCCACAATCTTTAATACTTATTGAATCCTTGTCAAGTCTACGTTTTTATCATTATGAACAGTGCATATGGCAAAATAAAAAGTAAAAAAAGATAGTTTACTCTACTCACAAAATTAAGGGCAAATGTCATTGACAAAGAACTTCTAACTATATCAAACCCGTTACATGTGAGCATACAACTAAATACATGTTACACTTGAAAGTTGAAACCACTACCCACTACAAAGACAACAAATACAACTAAACTAGAAAATTGTTGCTAAACATGGCTCTTTTGCTTATCATCTGTTCAAGAGGTTCATAAGCACGATGCACTTAAATGGCACATGGTTACAACATTACAATTTACAATGACAAAGCAGCTATGTAGAGGAGAATCAGCCACCGATGTCCTGGTTGATTGACTAATGAGCAAGTATCTTGTCTGATTGGTACCTGAAAATGCTTTGAGATGTTGATATTGATGGTTTAAGCCTAAAAATTATCACAATAGCAATATAAATAATAATAATAGATGATTTTGTCTAGACAATGCAACAATGAAAATGGTCTATAATATGAAGAAGGGGAAATGCAAGCTTACAGACTATGATTCACAGCAGGTAAAGTTTGAGGGCTACCTATCTCAACGAATGAACTTAGTAAGGCTACAAATAACAATAAATAAAATAATTGTAAAACTTTGTTCATATGGCTAAATGTTACATTAATTACTTGTACTGTTTCCTTCTATCTAAAATTTTCTTTGTGTAGCAACAAAAGGATAAAAGAAAAGAAAAGGTTTTTATAGCAAGTTTGAAGTTTTGCAAATCTGCTGCTTTGAAAACTCAGTAATGCCAAAAAAATTCTACTGCATTGGAATAAACTCTTTGCTGCTTTGACAGCAAAACTCGGCAGTACAAAACACCACTTTGCAGAAACCCAATTTCATTCCCATTAATTTGAACCTCAAAACTATTATCTTTGACAGTAACTAGCCGCTCAAACCTGGCAACAGGGCAATCCCATTCCTACCTGCTAATTTTAATAAAGCTAGATAACTTGGCCAATCTACGAAACTCCCAGAGTCATAGCTAATTTAATGGCCGAATTTTTGGTTCAACAGTCACTTTGCTGAAACGAAAAAGTAAAAGAACATGTCAAAATTAAAACATGGCCACTTTTACTTTGTAGAAACCCAATTTAAAAAAAAAAAAAAAAATTTAAAACCCTAGGTTTCAAACATTAAATCTACCTAGAATAAGAGGAAAAGAGCAGATGAAAGTAAAAGAAAAATAAAAATTTCATGCTCAGAACATCTAAAGTAGCTCACTAAGTAAAGAGAAATCCGAACGGATTCAAGACCAAAATGTTCCCAAACACGAATCTGTGGGTCTCCTTCTTCCAGAATTCGTGGGTCTCCTTCCTCTGTGTTCTTGCATAAACAAAACCCAGTCGATTCTTGGTTAAGAATGGATGAGCAAGAGTGAGAGAGAGAGTCTGGGAGAGGAGTGTTTGATCTGATTTCTTGTTAAATTTTTGGACAAAATGTGTTAGAGTAACAGAATATTTAGAAGTGGGTTACGGAGCATAGACGGAATGAACCACAGATGGGTAAAGTGTCAAAATTGAAACCACGGGTAGGTAAGTTAAATTAGAGGCAAACCACAGGTGGGTAAAGTGTAATTATCCCATTTCTTTTTCTCATGCCAACCCTCTCTTTTTCTCTGAACCATTTCCTTCTTTCTTGTTTTCCTTTTCCTTCTTCTTTCCTCTCTTTATTCTTTCTTTTTCTTCAACAGATTTCTCAAACTCAAACCAGCCTCACCACCACCATCATCACACTGCTACCAACAACCTAAGTCAGCCCCAGTTGCAGCGACCCACCACAGCCATCTCCGATCTTGATGTAGTGCTGCATGGTCCCCACTTGACTTCAACTTGGTTTTGGTTAATTTTGGAGTTTGATTTCATTTGGTTCTATGATAGGTTGTTGCTAGTTTTAGTTTTTGAGTTTTTGTATTATGATGGGTTATTGATAATTTTAGTTTTTGGGTTTTTGTATTTGGGTGGTACCACCTTGATCTGTGGTTGAGGCTGGGCAGGGGTGGTTTTGTGATTTTGTTGTTGGAAAAAGATAGAGATCGGTGGTTGAGGCTAGGGTAGGGGTGAATTTGTGTTTTTGTTGTTAGAAGAAGACAGAGGAGAAGAGCAAGATGAAGGGGAGAGAGAAAAAAAATAAAAAATTCATTTGCATAAGAACAATAACCGTGCATATATACACAGTTCCTGTAGTAGTTTTGTATATTTGCACATTTTTAGAAGCAGTGATGTGGGTGTTTTTTTTGGTTAAAATGTGCAAAATTGAGCACTTTTTGTATTTTGTAAACTTTTGCAACCACTAATGTGGTTGCTCTTACATAACATAAATTGAAGAGCTTCCTTATAAGGCATTTCAAAAATCAGGTATGTCTTCCGTGTGCCGTTTTGGAGTCCCTAACAAATGTTTTTTTTGTACTTGGATGCTCAAAATTAGCTAAACTCCATGAGACATTACCTGCTGGAAAAAGACCGAAGAATTTTTTATATGGTTCAAGACAAATCTAGCCCATAAGTATAAGAGGTACCCTGGGACATCCTCCATCCTTCCATTTCTTGTTCCAAAAACTTCTAAATGTGTTGCCTGTTGACATTTTCTGCCATCTTTAGATTTTGACTCCAATGTCACTCCTTATGGCCCTATGCCAGCTATCCAAGGATCTATCTAGTTATGAGTTTTAAATCTAAGTTTGGGGTCAAAATATAGTTTTTCAAAAAGTATAGGAGCTAAAATGTAGATTTGGTAAAGTTTCGGTGACATTTTTGTAATTTTGCATGGACTGTTGGTTGGTGGGATTTGTTCAAGACTTCCAAGTAAAGATTTATTGGGCTTTTCTATCTTTTATTTAGACGTGGGTTTTGGATTTTATGTTGGGTTTGGAGTGATGGGTTTCTCTTGTTTGGAGATTTTAGCTATTAGAAAAAGACTCTTGTCCTTTCCCCTTTTTTATTTATTTATATTTTTTTATAAGGCTCTTGTCCTTTCTTAGCATGAAAGGTTTACCTCAAAACAGGTTTGGAGGAAACTTCTTCCAACCCATTATATGATGGAAAATATTTTCCAACCGCAAAATAATTTATAGGTGAAAATAATTTTTGGAAAAAAAAACCTTTTAAAGTGTTTTCAAGTAATTATTTTTCAAATTTGAAGGGTTTTTTTTTATTTTTTTATTTTTTTTTATTTTTTTTTTTAACTAACTATCACTCTATCAGATTTGCATTGTACCATAACACTTGGGGTACTTTGAGAAATTTGACACTTGACAAGTGGGAAGGATTTTTATTTTTATTTTTAAAGAAACACTAAATATTTTGCCAATGCTTTTAATGAAATTTCAAAAACCTTTTTTTTTTTTTTTGCTAATTATTTTTGCATACATTGAGTTATACATTGTCGTATACACTCCATTTGAAATCATATTTTGAAATAAGACTTCAATTATAATTGTAAAATAATGAAATTTTAACAAAAATTATTTTTTCAAAGCATGATTTTAGTTGTCTCATATACACAATGCTATCACCATTTATCTTCCCTCTTGTTTAAAGAAGTTTATTGAGAAAGAGAACATTTTTTTCCCTCTTGTTTAAAGAAATTTACTGAGACGAAAGATAACAAAAGCCACAAGATGGGCCAGGCTCGTCTCTTTACTCTTGGACCAAAATACAAGCAAGGAGAACAGATAGATATGGGTATAGGCACATTAGCATTATAATTAACAGCCCATCTAGCTGGGTCAGAAAATTCTCACTTCAACTTAAAAAAGAGAAGTCTCAACTCTCAAGCTGCAAAGTTTTTTTATCAGCAACTTGATGTCATGTTTGTCATAAGTTACTGGTTAATGTAAATTTTTTTAAAATTCTATCTTCTTCTAGATACCGTTATATCTTTGACCAAATTATTTCCGAGCCCAGCAAACTAATGAAAATAAGCTGGACCAAGGAACTTGGACACGACGCCCTTTAATTGCTTTGACTACATCTGCTGCATTGCCTTTAAAAAATCACAAAATTAAGCGCTAGAAAGATAGGAGAATTTACTGCATGCCAACAAAGCTGGAATTGTTTTGCCCCCACAAAGAATCACCTAGGATGTCGCTTTTGGTTCAAACATGAGTCAAATTATCCGTATCATTACCAAAGAATGCAGTATCCATAAGGACCATATATAACACTTTGGGATTTTATTGCAACGTAACATCAATTAAAATTGTTTCCAACGGGGAATAGGTGTGACAAAGTCTACCAAGGATCGATCCCCAAGCATTAATGTGAAGAAGGTAGGTTCTAGTTTCCTCTTTTGCTATCATTTTAAAGGACCTGGAGTTCTCTCGCAAACGCTACTATGTTCTGACATTGCCGCAACTTGTCGCACATGATAGAAAAGAATAGGGTGCATAAACATTTCCACCTGGTTTTCCATAGGTTGAGTAAAAAAACATTGCTGAAGTTGGGAAGTCAGGTTGATAACCACTGTCGGGTGAAAGAGCAAAAGGTGCTCAGGCCAGATTCAACATGGAAGTCACAATATAGCGTGTGATAGGCAGTGGCGACTCCAAGAATTTTGTCCAGGGTTTTCCTATTCCACTTTGAAAAATTTTGGGTCATTTCAGTTTATTTCGGGTGTTTTGGCCGGTATGAATTTTGTGCTTAAAAAAAAATATTATAAACTATAATTTGTTGTTTAGTTGTTTCATTAATAAAATTATAAGTTCATTTGAAATATTAATAAAATTATTAATTATTGTTGTTTAGTTGTTTCATTAATTTGTTTGTCTTTTATAAACTATAATTTTTTGTATTGTTGTTTAATTAATTATTAAATTATTAATTGTTGTTTAGCCTAAAATAATTTAATTTGTTTGTCTTTTATAATGTACTAGTCGCTAACCCGTGCGATGCACGGGATAGTTTTTAAAAAACATATATATATTTACTTTGCTTAGAGAAATAATCACTTGAAACAAATAAGAATTCACCTCTACTTACTATGGCTCAAAACATAAAGTATAATTTTATTTGAAATGTAATCAAACATTAAAGGAAACTAAACAACTGTAAATCAATTATTGCAAAATATCTAGATGAACAAAAATAATAATAATAAATGAATGCTTAGGCAAATATTCCATTTAATATTTTTTGTTTATTCATCTTTTGACTTATTTAAAAAATATATTCCTTATACTTTGTAATCTAGAAAAGTAGATGACACTCATATTCTACATGAGCACAATATAAAGGAAGAAACTCGTAACAAACTTTAGGGATAATAATTTAATGATTTAACTATTTTTAGTGATAATTTTATAACTAAATTCATACAAATATATTATAAACACTCCCTCTCTCAAAAACTTTAAAAACTACTATTCAAGCATAAGTAAATAAAGATATAACTACCAAAATAGCTTTCACATAAATATTTTGAAATTCCCAAGGTCTCTTACACAAAGACAACAAATCTCCAGTGTAGAACTTCTAATCTCCACTTGAAAATATTATCTACAAAATAAGAGAATTCATACCTAAAAAATAATTCATTTAGAAGGAAATAAAAAGAATCAATATAAATTTTCTACCATTAATGGAGGCTTGCAATTAGTATGCACTTCCCTCACTTTACCACTCATGTGAAACAATAGGAAGAATACTTTGCATAAATCCATGAACTACTTATACTCAGGAGATAAAGCAATTATGAAAGATACCATTTATTTCAAAAAAAAAGAAAAGAAAAAGGAATAGTCATAATGAATCAAAAAGCAAGCAATATGGATGGCTTAGGGACGATGATCCAATATGTTTTGAAAATATTGAACATCAATGCAAGAACCTATTTGTGACTTTCATTAAACATTACATTTATCATGAATTCTATCCAACACATGCTAGAAACTTTTAATTCAAAAACTTTTCACAACTAAAGAAAATCAAATATGACTACAAACGATGTGAAAAAAAATTTAAAACTTTATTAGCAAAATATATTAAAAAACAAACATAGACCAAATACAATAGAAATTGATAAGGAACTTCATTAGCACAAATTTCCAATCAAAGCTCGAAAGCATACGAAAATAAAGAAAATGCTAAATGTACTACTAATTTTACAACAAAAGGCTTAGACAACTAACTTCAATGAACAATTGAAGGAGTGACATTTCATAACTTTGTACAAATGAGTCGTTCTATCCACTACAATGACAACTTCAAATTCTAAAGCATCATCCAAGATGTTGGATTTATTAATGTAGTATTATACAAAATATGAACGATTCCAATTCATGGGCAACTAAAAAGGGCTAATAGATGCGTCTAATGAGGAAAACATGAAAAGAAAAAACGTCAGCTCAAATTTTATTTGCCTTAGTCAAATGAATTTGATGTTGTTCTAGATAAAGAGACTTTCAAAGGATGTTACAAACCCCAAGAAATTGCACATACAGTCTAATTAGATACCGAAAAATTGAAAGAAAAGACAAAAGAAAAGAACCAATTTATCTTAATTAGATACAAATCCAAACCACAATTCTTCTAGCATGCAGTCTAAATGCATAAGTATAGAAAATCAGGACATTTTGGAAGTAGTTTAACATAGAAACAACTTTGAAATACAAAATAATTTCAACTTAAAATACATAATGCTATGATGTTAACTGTTTCATTTGGTCATAATTGGTTGGGTTAACAGCATTTACTGTAGCATTTTGTGCTACATTAGAGCCAAGGCTAGTCCAATAATTTTCTTAACAGATTTGTGAAGGACATAACAGCTTACACTCATGATTCTTATATTTGAATTCAGTCAGCTATTCAACTCAAAGTTTTGTTGACTTGGGTAAAAGTGACTTAGAGTAATTAATAATATGTACAATTCCCCTACTACATAGCTAATTTATCTTTAGTTGCGCATGCTTAAATATCTAAAGCATTTAAAGAATGTAGATGTCAGTGGTACTGAACTCTTAACTGCCAAGGATTTGTTCACAAATGATGGAAATATTATACCTGAGCACTTATTATCTCTAACTAATGCATAAATCATTATGAAAATTGTAATTCTCATGCCTATAGTGGTTCTTTTTTAAGAGAACCATCTATAGCTCACAATATCAATGGAATAAGAACAACCAATTCTAAAAAAATATAATTATGCAGTAAACAAAGAAGGTACCAGATTACCAATCAAAGTGAGTATTGGCTTTGCAATGCCCCATCTTCCCTTTGCCCTGCTCTTCCTCATTTATTGGCCAACAATCTCTTCTTTTTTTCTTTTTCTTTTTTTTAATATCAATTAACACATGTCAGAACAAAAATAAAAACAACAAAATTGAACTTTCTATGATATCCTAGAACATTAATAGTGAAACTAAAACAGATCCAAATATTTTATTAATAGTGAAACTAAAACAAACCCAAATATTTAATTAGACTGTAAAAAGGGGGAAACTCAATATAGATCAAACCAAAAAAAAAAAATCCATCATTGTTTCTCATAAAAGACCTTAAAACACAACAATTTTTTTTGACATACTCAAAATATGTCTTTACCTGCACATCACAGGGTCCAATTGTATCCTTATGGCCTGTAGAATCTTGATGAATAATGCCTCCCTAAAATGCAAAAAACCCAATTTTAATTTCTTTACAACCAAACCTGATAATAATCAAGCAATTGAATAGCTTTGTGACAAACTGTCCCTATAACATGTATGTGACAGTCAAAAAACTTTCAAAACAGAAATAAAATCGCCACAAAATGCAAAATAGCAGTAGCCCCAACAAACCAAAAGATTATATTACCCATTAAACTTGTTTACTATTTCATAATGTACAAAACTAACTTATGTTTACAATGCCAACCGACATAATTGAAATATACAATGGGCTGAAAATTCACAAAATTAAATCCAAAAAAACTGAATAGAAAATCAGAATTATAAAGAGATCAATAAAAATTCAGAATTATAAAGCAAGCAAAAAAAATTTCAGCTGTGAGTTGCATTGTAACAAATAATCCCTAAAAAAATATTATTTATAATATAATATAGGGTTATGGATTCCTAATCGAATTTGGTTAGGGTTATGGATTCCTAATCAAAATACAATATAGGGTTATGAATTCCTAGTGAATTTTGGTTACCTTAAACTGAATAGAAAATCAGAATTATAAAGAGAGCAATAAAAATTCAGAATTATAAAGCAAGCAAAAAAAATTTCAGCCGTGAGTTGCATTGTAATAAATAATCCCTAAAAAAATATTATTTATAATATAATATAGGGTTATGGATTCCTAATTGAATTTGGTTAGGGTTATGGATTCCTAATCAAAATACAATATAGGGTTATGAATTCCTAATCAATTTTGGTTACCTTAAACTGAATAGAAAATCAGAATTATAAAGAGAGCAATAAAAATTCAGAATTATAAAGCAAGCAAAAAAAATTTCAGCCGTGAGTTGCATTGTAACAAATAATCCCTAAAAAAATATTATTTATAATATAATATAGGGTTATGGATTCCTAATCGAATTTGGTTAGGGTTATGGATTCCTAATCAAAATAGGATATAGGGTTATGAATTCCTAATCAATTTTGGTTACCTTTGCCAACTGACATAATTGAAATATACAATGGGCTGAATAAATTCAGCCAGAGTATAATGCCCAGTTTTGATGGCTGTCGTCAGTGCTCAAAGGTAGAGATCGGTCCTTATGAGTAGCATCGTGGAAAGATCGGTGATGCCTTCTTTCTATTTTGGACCTGAGAGTGTGGGCATGACTTCTTGGCAAGATTGATTTTTAGTGTTGGGTTTTGGGGAAGAAGAGGCTAGAGAAATAGAGAAGAGAAAGGAACGGCAGGGGTCTTTGTTTTGGAGGAAGAAGGAGATGGCAGGGGTCTGCGTTTTGGAGGAAGGAGGTTTGTTTTGTATTTATCGTGTTTTGGAAAAGGTATTTTTTGCATTTATGTTTTTTTTTTTTTTTTTGGTTTCAGAAAAGTTTTTTTTTTGTGTTTATGTTTTTTTTTTTTAAATATTACGCTGACGTGGAAAACTGTGGGAGCTTCAAAGGCTTCGGTTTTATATATATATATAGATTAGTTAATTAAATTATTAATTATTGGTATTTAGTTGCTTCATTAATTTTTTTTTACTAACTACTAGCCGTCTGGCACACAATCTACAGTGCATTAGCACACACCTCATGTGTGCACACACCCACGGATAAAGTAAAAAAATAAATTGGTGTTTCTTAACAGCAAGTCACAAATCACAATACACTAAAAGACAAACTCACCAACACCAACTGACCAACACAGTAACACACCAACGGATAAAGTAAAAAAAAAAAGGGACAAATAAATTGAATAATTATAAAGACTTAAAGAGAGAGAATCAGTTCAAAAAGAAAGAGAGCTCTCTCTCTCTCTCTCTCAATCTCAAACCACAGTCCACAGCAAAACTCAAAGATTAAGATAGAAAAAGAGAGAGAACAGAGAAGTAAAGTGTAAAATACCTTGAGGCGTCGCAAGCTCTGATTTGATCGGCGTCGCATACATTGAGCTCTCTCTCTCTCTCAGTTAGCGTCGCAAGCTCTGATACGATCGGACCGATCTCCGATGCCGATCCAAGCTCTGTTGCTCAAGTTTTAGGAGGAGGCACTGTTGCCACGTCGTGCCTATGTGCTTGATAATGAGGTTTCACCCAGAGGGGTAAGGCGTTGTCCTTGATGAGGTTTTTTTCTTTAGGGTTTCTGATTTTAGGTTTTGCTTTAGCATTACCATTTGATGATTGAGGCGGACGCATATTCGTATTGGGTTTTTTTTTTTAATTTTTTTTTTTTAAGAATACGTTTGGGTTGGGCCTTTGGGTATTTGTTTAGGATTGATGTTGAGCTTTTTTTTTGGGCTTGCTCTGTAAAATCCAAACAAATTTGTTCTGTAAAATCATAAGGTTTTACAATTTTTTTTTGGGGGGGGGGGGGTTGAAAGCTATACGTTTGGATTTGGTCGGCATAAGATTTTTTTTTTTTTTTTTTTTTTTTTTTTTTTTTTTTTTTAAAGATTTTAGTTCAAAATTTGTTTGGCATAAAATTTTTTGAAAGTGTTCTTGATTTTTCTTGAGGGTGTTCCTATTTTATTTTTTAAGGGTAAACAAATAAAAAATTTTAAATTATTACATATAAATTTTTTTTTTTTCAAGTCAGGGTGTTCCTGGGAACACCTTGACTTCAACGTGGTGTCGCCACTGGTAATAGGTCATTAAGATTTAATCTTCTTAAAAAAAAAAAAAAAAAAAAAAAAACTCTCCAGTTGGCAAAAGTTTCTGGGCAACTTTACCCAAAATTTATTTCAACCTGTTGAAGAGAGGGCCACCATGATATATTAGGAAAACAGAGAAAAGAAGATTCTGGACTTGGAGAAATTTCTGTATTGCATTCAATTAAGGATTACAGAGGCTAAGTGTACATATATACAAGGAAAGGAAAGCCGGGGAAACGGATTAACAAATCAACTAACTAATCTACCAGATTTCCCCCAAAACCCGATTAATAAAACTAACTACCACACACATGTTATCCACGTGCTTACTAAAACTAACACTAGTGATGCAAAGCTACATGTAGTATAAAAATAAAACTAACACAGTGTACAGAGTATATATATTGTCGTTTTAGCAGCAGACTTGAGAGTCTTCTTCTTCCCTTGATCCTTGCTTCTATCATGATCCTTTCTATCTTTCTTTGTAGAATCTTGACACCCCCCCTTAAGTGGAAGAGGGGCATAAATGTTGACCATATTCAACTTGGACATAAGAAAGGAAAATTGATGAGCATTTAAAGCCTTTGTCAACAAATCTGCAATTTGGGAATTAGTTTTAACATGTAACATTCTGATATACCCTTCCAAAACCTTATCCCTCACTAGATGACAATCTATTTCAATATGCTTCGTTCGTTCATGGAAAACTGGGTTTGCAGCTATGTGAAGGGTTGCTTGACTATCACAAAATAGAAGGGTTGCTTGAGGGTGCTTGACTTGAAGATCACTAAGCAAATACAGAAGCCAAATTACCTCACAAACAGCTACTGCCATGGCTCGATACTCTGATTCTACTGAGGATCTTGAAACTGTTTGTTGCTTTTTAGACTTCCAGGAGACTAGAGACTCACCAAGAAAGACACAAAACCCTGTCACAGACCTTCTAGTGTCAGGATAAGAAGCCTAGTCTGGATCTGTGAAGGCTTTCAAGTGTAGGTCTGACTTACTTGAAAAGAATAGACCCTGACCTGGTGTTGCCTTGAGGTACTACATGACTTTATTGGCTGCATGTAAGTGTGGTTCTCTAGGATTTGCCATGAATTGACTCAAACAATTCACAGCAAAGGTTATATCTAGTTTGGTTATGGTTAAGTATAAAAGCCTTCCTATAAGCCTCCTATAGGAATCAGGATCTTGGAAAGTTTTACCTTCATACTTACTGAGCTTGACATTAGGATCCATTGTAGAAGCTTGATCAGAGGAAGCCATTGATGAAGCTTCGAGATTCTAAAGAAAAAGAAAAACCCTAACTTTTGGGAAGAAAAGGAATTGAGAAATTTAAGCAGAAGCTAAAAACTGCTCTGATACCATATTAGGAAAATAGAGAAAAGAAGATTTTGGACTTGGAGAAATTTCTATATTGCATTCAATTAAAGATTACAGAGGCTAAGTGTATATATACACAAGGAAAGGAAAGCTAGGGATATGGATATATACAAGGCTAAGTGAAAACTGAAAAACACTGTAGCAAAATAAATTTTAAATGTATAAATAGTACCATGGGACCCATTTTTAATGAAAAAGTTGAAAAGCGAAATTTGTGGGTCTGTGAACAATACACAGGACCCACATGTGGCTGAAAATTGGTTGAAAAGTCAAACTTTTCACATAAAAAAAAAGGGGGCAAAAATGCAAACATGCATTTGGGAAGTGCAAAACGCGCTTTTGCGCTTCCCAAATGCACACTAACTACCACACACATGTTATCCACGTGCTTACTAAAACTAACACCAGTGATGCAAAGCTACATGTAGTATAAAAATAAAACTAACACAATGTACAGAGTATATATATTGTCGTTTAAGCGGCGAACTTGAGAGTCTTCTTCTTCCCTTGATCCTTGCTTCTGTCATGATCCTTTCTATCTTTCTTTGTAGAATCTTGACATGATAGAATCATTGTTGTTGATCAAGCAGGGATACTTTATAGCGTGATTGAAGTTACAAATAAACATTGTTACATTTGATTGAGTAAAAAACATTCCTAGAACTTTTTTTTTGATTTTCGTATCTTCCTAGAACTTGCTTAGTCTTTCCTATGTTATTGCATCAATGTCAATATCTCGTTCCTTTTGCACGGAATGTGCGACTTGGGTCCATTATTTCCATGAACGCTATTGGCTTTACTCTCCCACGCTCTCTCTCCGCGTAAGATTCAATTGATGTTCTTCCTAGAACTTGCTAAGTCTTTGCTCACAGTCATTGCATCAATATCTCAAATCTGTAATTTCCAGCTTTCACCTGCACACCCTTCTCTTTTATTTTTCCAGTTTTTAGTTCCCTTCTTAACACAAGGTATATCCCTTTCAAGATAAAAGACCACTTCTCTCAATCTCTGCAACCCTACATCAACTTTTTTCTTTTTTACCTGTTTCTTTTTGTGATCCTGTTTCTTTTTGTTTCTAATTATAAGTGTATTCTCAATATCAATACCTGTTTTGTTCATTCAAGATTGGGAAGAGAACATCGTAGCAACTTCGCTAGCTAGCTTACCTGATGGCTCTTATAAACAACGGAAGCACCTTTTCGTTGCGTACCGGTAGATGGATTTTCGATGTCTTCCTTAATTTTAGAGGTGAGGATACCCGTCACAATATTTTGCGTCTTCTATATGCTGCTTTGGTTCAGAAAGGAATCTCCACGTTTAAGGATGATAAAGTACTCGAAAGAGGAAAACCCATTCCTTCAGAACTCTATAATGCAATTGAAGGATCAAGGTTTTCAGTTGTTATTTTTTCAAAAAACTATGCATCCTCTAGCTGGTGCTTGGATGAACTTACAAAGATTGTCGAATGCCGCCAAAAAATGAAGGGGCATACAATTTTTCCAGTTTTCTTTGATGTTGAACCAATGGAGGTACGGAAGCAGGAAGGGAGTTTTGGAGAAGCATTTGCGAATCATGAAGAAGCTTTTAAGGAGAAGGTGAAAAAATGGAGGGACGCTTTAAAAGAGTCGCCAATATCAGTGGTTGGGTTATACCGAAGGGGTAAGCCTTTTTCTTTTCATTATTCAATTCACTGCACTTTTAGATACCAACTTTAATTTTATAGGGCATATATAGCTTCTAAAACTCAACGCACAAATACCTAGTATTTTCGTTTTTAGAGAAAAAGAAAAGAGCAGGGGTCATGGCCTCCTAGCCAATGTACAACTCCGTCCTATGCGCTATTGCGGAATAATCTAAATGCATCTCATCTATAAAATACATGTCAGAATTAAAATCAGGATCATATTATCCATAACCACATACTTACTAGACTTTGAAATTATAATTAGAAAGAATTCAAATAAAATACCTTGATGCAACAATCTTGATCTTCTTGAAACTTACTCGATCTTCACCTCAATGACTAATATCTGTAGGGAATTTAACCAAAAATTCCTAACCTGTGAGAAACAAAACAAATAGAGAAAACACACGTCAAAGAAAATAATCACAAGCACAAGACAATATTTACGTGGTTCGGCAATTTGCCTACGTCCACGGAGTTGTAGGGATTTCACTATTATCAGGGAAAATACAATAGTGCACAAGAACACTCTCAAGAAACCCAAATCTCAATTACACCCTAGCACTCTCTCACAGAAAAAATAAGAATAGAAACTGGCTGCCTCTCTTTTCTCTATTTTTCTCTCATGCGGCTTGCTCACTAGGTTAATTGGAATTTTTCTTGAATCAATTCTATTCAATGTAGCCGCATATAATAAAGCAATATATATATATATATATATATGTTACTTTATAAAAAGTCGGCTGAAGTAGGATTCCTAATACAACTTGTATTAGGTCAATCTATGGCCGGATTGGGCTTTATGGGCTTGTGGCAAATTCAAGCCACACTAACAAATCTCCACCTTGGCTTGAATTGATCAAGCTACACTAGCAAACTCCTCCATCAGCTCCACCTTAGCCCTTAAGGGCTCACAAGCTGCAAACATCAGCCACAATCCTCCATAACACAATCCCTCATCCCTGCAACTCATCCTCCTGTCCTCAAGCTAGTAGACCAATTGAAGCTGCGCACAGCTTCAACTTCTCAATAGTGACACCCTTAGTCAACATGTCTGCCGGGTTCTTAGATCCACAAATCTTCTCAAGCATTACCAGCTTATCTTCAACAAGATAACGGATAAAGTGATATTTTGTCTGTATGTGCTTCGACTTTGAATGAAAAGCCGAATTCTTGGCAAGAAAGATTGCACTCTGACTGTCACTGTGTAGAATACCCATCTCCTGCTTCTTACCCAATTCATCTAAGAAACCATGTAGCCAAATCATCTCCTTTCTAGCTTCAGTTGCTGCAACATACTCAGCTTCTGTAGTAGACAAAGTAACAATCTTCTGTAGATTTGAAGCCCATGATATAGCTGTACCGCCCAGAGTGAAAACAAACCCAGTAGTACTCTTTCTACTATCAATATCACCAGCAAAATCAGCATCTACATAACCCTGCAGTTTCAAACTTGCACCTGTGAAGTAAAGACATGTATCTGATGAACCCTTCAGATATCTCAGAATCCACTTGACTGCCTCCCAATGCTGCTTTCCAGGCCTACTCATGAATCTACTCACAACTCCCACTGCATGTGCAATGTCTGGCCTTGTACACACCATAGCATACATCAAGCTACCAATAGCTGAGGCATAGGGCACCTTACACATGTGATCCCTTTCTTCTTCTGTCTTCGGTGATTGTTCTTTGCTTAGTTTGAAATGACTACCCAAGGGTGTGCTCACTGGTTTAGCTTCATTCATGTTGAACCAGCTGAGAACTTTCTTCACATACTTTGACTGTGAAAGCTTCAATGTACCATTAGCCTTGTCTCTAATGATTCTCATACCAAGGATTTGTTTTGCAGCTCCCAAATCCTTCATTGCAAACTGTTTGGATAATTGCTTCTTCAGATTATTAATCTCCTCAATGCTAGACCCTGCAATAAGCATATCATCCACATACAACAGTAATATGATGTAAGAATTGTCAAAAAACTTAACATAGCAACAGTGATCAGCTTCACATCTCTTGAAACCAATTCTGTGCATAAAACTGTCAAATTTCTTGTACCACTGTCTAGGAGCTTGTTTTAGGCCATACAAGCTCTTTCTCAGTTTGCAGACTAAATTCTCTTGTCCTTGAGCAATGAACCCTTCTGGCTGAATCATGTAAAGGTCTTCCTCCAAGTCACCATGAAGGAATGCTGTCTTTACATCTAACTGCTCAAGATGTAAGTTTTCTGCAGCCACCATTCCCAGTACTAGTCTGATTGTTGACATCTTCACAACTGGAGAAAATATCTCTGTGTAGTCAATGCCTTCCTTTTGCTGGAACCCTTTAACAACTAATCTGGCCTTGTAACGTTTGCTACCATCATGCTCATTCTTTATTCTGTATACCCATTTGTTGTGCAAAGCCTTCTTTCCTACTGGCAATTCAGTCAGTTCCCATGTCTGATTCCCCAACAAAGAATCCATCTCATCCTTCATGGCTAACTCCCACTTGCTTGAATTCTCATCTTGCAAGGCTTTTTCATAACACTCTAGCTCACCACCATCAGTCAACAGGAGATAATTTAAAGTGGGTGAATAATGCTGTGGAGGTCTAATGTTCCTGGAAGATCTGCGAACTTCAGCTACAGGTGTACTCAGATCTACCTGTGAATTTACATTCTCCTTATCTTCTTTACCCCTTTTCTAGACAGTACCTTTAGTCAATTCATCTAAGTTGACAAACTCAGATTTCTTTTGATCTATCCCTGTAACATCTGGCACTACAATTGACCTGTCCTTGTACATAACCTGTTCATTAAATATCACATTTCTACTTCTGATGATTTTCCTGTTTTGTTCATCCCGAAACCTATAGCCAAATTTCTCATCACCATAGCCAATGAAAAAACATATTTTAGACTTTGCATCAAGTTTACTACGAGCATCAGAATCAATATGAACATAGGAAACACAACCAAAAACTTTTAAGTGTGAAAACTTTACCTCTTTACCGCTCCAAACCTCCTCAGGAAGTCTGAACTCCATGGGAACTGAAGGTCCTCGATTTATCAGGTAAGCTGCAGTACTAACAGCATCAGCCCAAAAAGTTTTTGGTAGTCCAGCATGCAACCTCATACTCCTAGCACGCTCATTGAGAGTTCTATTCATGCGCTCAGCCACACCATTCTGCTGTGGTGTCCCAAGAATGGTCTTCTCCATCCTAATTCCCTGTGTAGCACAATACTCACTGAACCCTCCATCTATGTACTCTCCTCCATTATCTGACCTCAAACATTTTACTTTCAAACCTGTTTCTGTCTCAACCATGGCCTTCCACTTCTTAAAGGTTTCAAATACATCTGATTTATTTTTCAGAAAATAAACCCATACCTTTCTACTTGAGTCATCAATGAAAGTGATGTAGTACCTTGAACCTCCAAGGGATGCAACCGGAGAAGGCCCCCACAAATCAGTATGTACTAACTCCAATTTTTCAGCCTTCGGTGTCCTGCCAGTTTTCAAGAAGCTCACCTTTTTCTGCTTTCCTAAGATGCAACTTTCACACATGTCAAAATCAATGGACTTCAATTCTGGTAGTTTTCCTTTTGACAGCAGCATCTTCATCCCTTTCTCACTCATATGACCAAGTCTGCGGTGCCATAGGCTTGTATCAATACTTGCATCAGCAACTGCAATTGTGTCTCTTGGACTTGAGGTCATGTACAGAGTACCAGTTTTCTTTCCACGAGCCAATACCCTAGCTCCCTTTGTAACCTTCCAAGTACCACCAACAAATAG
This sequence comes from Quercus lobata, assembly GCF_001633185.2. NCBI lineage: Eukaryota > Viridiplantae > Streptophyta > Magnoliopsida > Fagales > Fagaceae > Quercus > Quercus lobata. The sequence goes on along the minus strand of NC_044911.1, from coordinate 44,349,814 downwards.
TATTGCATGCCCTTCATCATCAAGTTGTCCAACAGAAATCAGATTCCTCCTTAGGTCAGAAATATGTCGAACCTTCTCCAGTAACCAAACAGACCCATTAGGAAACAATATCCGAACATCTCCCATACCCACAACATCCAAGGCTGAACCATCAGCCAAATACACCTTACCAAAATCACCTGCAACATAATTCTGTATGATTTCTCGGTGTGGAGTGGTATGAAACGAAGCTCCTGAATCCAAAACCCAATCATCAAGTGGACTGTCTACTGCAAGAAGTAATGCATCCTGTACCTCTTCTGTTACAGCATTAGTAGAATCATCTTCATTCTTCTTTTTAGGACTTTTGCATTGATTCCTAAAGTGACCTGTTTTCCCATAATTCCAGCATTGTACTTGTTGGCCTGATCTAGATTTACTTCTGTTCCGATTAGAATTTCTGGGTTTTGATCTGCCCCGATTTGAATTTCTGTTATTACCTCTACCTCTTGTCTCAAGGTTTAGGGCAGAACCAGATCCTGAGGTTTCGCCTGCATCTCTTCGGCGAATCTCCTCAGCCAGAATTAAATCTCGTATATCATTGTACTTGAGCTTTTCTTTTCCTGTAGAATTGCTTACTGCCATCTTCATTGCCTCCCAACTGTTTGGCAAAGAAGCCAAGACGATCAGAGCACGAATCTCATCATCAAAATCAATTTTTACAGACGACAATTGATTTGTGATAGTGTTAAATTCATTCAGATGTTGTGCTACTGATGCATTCTCTGCCATCTTCAGATTGAACAGTTTCTTCATCAAGTGCACTTTATTGTTTGCTGACGGCTTTTCATACATACCAGACAAAGCCTTCATCAGATCTGCTGTGGTCTTCTCCTTTACAACATTATGTGCAACAGACCTAGACAGAGTTAACCTAATAACTCCCAATACCTGTCTGTCAAGAAGAGCCCATTCCTCAGCCTTCATAGCCTCAGGTTTTGTCCCCAAAAGAGGCAGATGCAATTTCCTCCCATAGAGATAATCTTCAATCTGCATCCTCCAATACGTGAAGTCTGTGCCATCAAACTTTTCTATTCCAGACATCTTTCCTGCTTCCTCTGCCATTGCTCCCACTCAAACCTAACCCTAGGCTCTGATACCAGTTGTAGGGAATTTAACCAAAAATTCTTAACCTGTGAGAAACAAAACAAATAGAGAAAACACACGTCAAAGAAAATAATCACAAGCACAAGACAATATTTACGTGGTTCGGCAATTTGCCTACGTCCACGGAGTTGCAGGGATTTCACTATTATAAGGGAAAATACAATAGTGCACAAGAACACTCTCAAGAAACCCAAATCCCAATTACACCCTAACACTCTCTCACAGAAAAAATAAGAATAGAAACTGGCTGCCTCTCTTTTCTCTATTTTTCTCTCATGCGGCTTGCTCACTAGGTTAATTGGAATTTTTCTTGAATCAATTCTATTCAATGTAGCCGCATATAATAAAGCAATATATATATATATATATGTTACTTTATAAAAAGTCGGCTGAAGTAGGATTCCTAATACAACTTGTATTAGGTCAATCTATGGCCGGATTGGGCTTTATGGGCTTGTGGCAAATTCAAGCCACACTAACAATATCTTTTCCAATATTATGGTTTTTCTTGTTGAGACAAGCTCTACCGGTGTAACCCAAGAAGTAGTGAAGAAAAATTGATTTTCACCTTCTCCCAAACGGAAAATACAGTTGCTTTGTTCTTATATACTGGAAACAGAGTGTAACAGAGTTCGTTAGATAATTACTGTAAACTAGCTAGCTGTTGGGGGTCAGTCCAACAACCTTATGATTGTCACAACTACCCCACTAAAATCGCAAGACTGTCAAACTAAAGACCCTGCTGATTAGACCAAAAAAAAAAACACTACACCTGCTGACCAAAGCATAATATTTCACAACGTGTAGTTTAATACAAACGGCTCACAACAGGAAGAACTACACTTCGTTTGTGAGTGAAAGCTGAGAAGATGACTTGCCATTTGGATCATACATGTCGTTTTGATTAGTAATGTTGACAGAATATTTGAAATTTATTGAGATATTATTATTTTGTATCTTTTCTTTAGTTTATATTTTGTTAATTGATGTTAATTTTATTTTCTATTTTAACCTACTCTTGAATTTTAGACCATTTTTAATTATTGAAATTCAAAAATAAATTTTGTTTATACTTTGGTCCCAAAAATAAATTCCTGCTGTTCACTCTTTTTGCAGGCAGGAGTCAGAATATATCGAACCAATTGTTGAGAAGATATTCAAAACACTGAATTCCATAAAACTAAACGAGGGCTTGGTCGGAATAGAATCTCGTGTATGGGAAGTATATTCAGACTTAAAAATAGGTTCGACTGATGTTCGCATGATTGGGATATATGGGACAGGTGGTATCGGTAAGACAACCATTGCACGAGTGGTTTATGATAGCTTCTCTAGTCAATTTGAAGCTAGCAGCTTTCTCCATGATGTTAGAGAAACATATGAAAGACAGGGTTTAGTTTATTTGCAGAAAAAACTTCTTTCTGACATCTTGATGGAAAGAAATATAATAGTTAAAAGTAAGTACGCAGGAGTCCAATTGATCAAGCACAGCCTATGTAATAAAAAGGTACTTCTCGTTTTTGATGACGTTGGTGATTGGGATCAATTATGGTCTTTGGTTGGCGAGCGTGGACGGTATGGTCCAGGTAGTAGAATTATCATTACAACGAGAGATAAACATTTGCCAATGGCACTAGAAGTTGATGAAATATATAGCCCTGCGGAAATGAGTAATGATGAGGCTCTTCGCCTTTTCAGCTTGACATGTTTCGGCAGTGAACACACTCCTGAAGGTTATTAGGAGATGTCCAATCATGTTGTTAGTTATGCTCGCGGCCATCCTTTAGCAATTAAGGTTTTGGGTTCTCATCTAGTCGGCAGAAGCATCCCTGCATGGAAAAGCTGTTTAGTTGGGTTCGAAAATAATTTTCCAGCAGAGCTTTTTCAAGTATTTCAAATAAGTTATGATGTTCTACGAGATACAAAAAAAGAAATATTTCTACATATGGCATGTTTCTTCAATGGGGAGGACAAAGATCGCACATTACATATACTAGACTCTCTTGGACTTTACGCCAATATTGGATTTAAGGAACTTATAAATAAATCTCTCTTAAATATATCTTTAGACAAGAACTGCTTGCGGATGCATCGTCTACTTCAACAAATGGGCCGGGAAATTGTTTGTAGAGAATGTCCTAAATGGCCTTGGAGACGAAGTAGATTATGGTTGCCAGAGGACATTGACGCTGTGCTTACAGACAATATGGTAAGCAATTACGTTGAAATCTTCAACTTAAACATAGATCCCTTCTATTATTAAAGAATATAAACATTTATGTAATCTTGTATTCTTATTATGCAATTCACTAATCCCTTTTTCATGATTGTTAGGGAACAGATGCTATTAATAGCATAGTCCTCAACTTGCCTGTACAAAAAAAGGTACATTGGCATCCAGAAGCCTTTTCAAAGATTCCTAATCTTCAATTGCTCAAAATTCACAATGTGCAACTTCAGCATGAACTCACTCATTTTCCTAACGGGTTAAGATTTGTTGAATGGAGTGGGTATTCTTCAAAATCTTTGCCATCAAATTTCGAACCTGAGAAGCTTGTTGAACTTATAATGTGTCATAGCAACATTGAACTACTTTGGAAGGGAGTAAAGGTGACGTTGTTTCCTCAACTTCTCTTTATTATTTATTTTATTAAAAATAAATTCTAATAAGCAATCATTCTACCATTTTTTTTAACAGAAATTGTACCGTTTACGATCTATCAAACTCAGTCACTCACAAAATCTTATTAGCACTCCAGACTTCTCAGAGGCTCCATGGCTTAAGAGAATAAATTTTGAAGGCTGTACAAATTTTGTTAATGTTCACCCATCCGTTGGTGTACTTAGACGCCTTACTTTATTGAATCTGAAAGATTGCACAAGTCTTAAAAGTCTCCCACGCAAGCTTGAAATGAAATCTCTAGAAATTCTTATTCTTTCTGGCTGCTCCAAAGTCAAGGAGATTCCAGAATTTGCAAAAGACATGGAACGGTTACGGGAGCTTCATTTAAATGGTACTACAATTAAATATCTACCTTCGTCAATTGAACATTTAACTGGTCTGACTTTATTGAATTTAAGCCATTGCGAAAATCTAGTGGGTCTTCCACGTGCCGTTTTTAGAATGGAGTACCTGAAAGAATTCTATGTATTTGGATGCTCAAAATTAGGTGAGGAATGATAAAAAAAGACCGGTATGAGTATGGGTTGAAAATATTTTCAGAGGTTTATTTTTTTCATGTTTTTCTTTTCATGAGAAGGAATTTTTCAAAGGTTCAAGATGATGGATCAAGGTTGTCCTCCTGAACAGTCAAACGGGCCATGCAAGAATTTTTTTTTTTTAAGTATTCTTTTATTAAAAAATTGTAACTTTGAACTATATCATGGTTTTCACTTTATTGAGATTGAATAAATATTGTATTATTCAGAAAGAAAAAATTGAATATTGCATTAAGCTTAGAAAATAATTTTACAGCTCTGTTGATAATATATACTACAGAGTTAGTGGAAAGAAAAGTAACAAACTAACTACTGCTATAACAGAACAGCTGACAATGACATGGCATAACAAACTCCAAGCCAGCTTCCACGTGGATTAATCTATAACTAACTAACGCCACTCTAAATACTTCTAAGCTACCTGCCGTTTGTATCTTCTATTTACAAAACTACATGTCGCACTAGCTTTCTTAACACCCATTTATTCCTCTAAATTTATTTATTTTAGATTCCTTCACATGTCGCTGCTTTCGATACTCACTACATCTTTGATTTTTCACATTTATTACATTTCTCTCCGTTATACGTTGAAATAGTAATGTTGGAATTCGTAGAAATGGGATTCTGGAATTAATACACGAGTAAGCCCATGTAATAAAAAGATAACATTGTTTAATGTGGGGAAAAAAATCTTAAATTCTTAACGATAAGAAACCTTTTGGTTGCATAACCAAAAAGATTTGGAAAATTGGATTGTATTGAATTAGCTTATCTGAAGGAGAGTTACAAGAGAATAATTCAGGCTTATAGTTACAGTGCCCCTCAAGCTAATAGAGGGAGAACTTAACCTGAGCTTGTCCGGTTGAAGTAAAGCAAATATAAAGAGGTGGTCTTTAGTCTTTACTGCGTGCGTCTTCCCCTGAATAAGGACAAAAATATTTTGTTTATAAATTTCTAAAAGGGTGTGATTGCTTGTTTAGGTAAAATAAGTTAATTAGGCTTAATTTTTTTAGTTTTACCTTTGGTAATTTTTGTTGTTGTCCTAATTTTTTTTTTTGGGCTTGTATATTTTGTTTTATATTTTAGATTCATAATTTTTTTTGGTAAACTATGTACTTGGTCTCTATCGTTTATACCGTATTTCAAATTGGTCTCTAAACTTTCAATTGTGTCAATTTTGTCATAACATTTCAGTGTCGTGTCATTTAAATCCTTGTAAATATCTTTTGGATGAAAATTGTTGACGCGGCAAACAGTAAAAATAAAAAATTAGTTTATTGCCACATCAACAAAAACATTTTTTTTTTTACCATTAGCCCCGTCAATAATTTTTCATCCAAAAAATAATTTCAAGGACTAAATTGACACGATACTAAAAAGTTATGGACCAAATTAATATAATTGAAAGGTCAATGACCAAATTAAAATATGGTGTAAATAATAGGGACCAAATACGTAGTTTACCCTAAATTTTTTATGGCCTTTAAATGGAAGAGAATATTATAGCTACAAATGTTTTTACAAACTGCAGATGTGGTGAGTAATTACTGGTAAGTAAAAAAGTAATTTAATTGGTAGGTTTAGATGAAAACCAATAAGAATTTTGATATCTCAACAATTTGTAAAAAAATTGTTGTAGAAAAATTTGTGGCTATAAAATTACTTTTAAAAGAATCAATATTATTGTTAAGGGAAGCCAAGTATAATTTTATAAAACAAAATTGCAAAAATTAGTACCTAAATATATATTAATAATATATATATATATATATATATTTTTTTTTTTAAAAATTCCCTGTCCACTCTTGTGGGTTTCATACCATGTGAGAGGAGTGTGATTTATTGCGATTACACAAAATAAAAATTCAGAGAAATGAGAGGCCCTTAAAGCAAAGATTTTAGCAACTTGAGCAATATTCTTCCAAACAACCTTTTTAGGAGCAAAATGATAGATTAAGGGGTTGTTTGGTTGGGTGATTTGGGAAAGAGTGGAAAAGGGGAGGAGAAGATAGGATCACCCATTTATTGGTGTACTTAAAAGGGTTTTTTTTTTTTTTGAACTCTTAAAAGCCTTACTTTGTTGAACATAAAAGATTGCACAAAGTTTTATAAGTCTTCCCAGTAAGCTTGAAATTGTATCTCTAGATATTCTTAATTTTTCTGGTTGCTCAAAAGTCAATAAGATACACTTACATGTTAGAGCAATTGCATCAATCCGTGCAAAATTTTCGTCTATTTTGCAAGAAAAAACATACTTTTTTTTCTATTTTACACACTCATTTTTACAAAAACACCCACATCAATTTATCTATTCTATCATCTATTTTATTTAAATAATAATGTTTCTTTAATTTTTTATTATATCAAACAAACCACTACCCACATGGCCCCACCCACCTCTTTCTTTCTTTTTCTCACACCAACCCTCTCTTTTTCTCTAAACCATCTCCTTCTTTCTTGTTTTCCTTTTCCTTCTTCCTTCTTCTCTTTATTCTTTCTTTTTCTTCAACAGATTTCTCAAACTCAAACCAACCTCACTGCTGCCATTATCACACTGCCGCCATCATCACACCACCGCCAACAACCCAAGTCAACCCCAGTTGCAGCGACCCACCCCCGCCATCTCCGATCTTGATGTAGTGCTGCATGGTCCCTACTTGACTTCATCTTGGTTTTGGTTAATTTTGGAGTTTGATTTCATCTGGTTCTTACTAGTTCTATGATGGGTTATTGCTAGTTTTAGTTTTTGGGTTTTTGTATTATGATGTGTTATTGCTAATATTAGTTTTTGGTTTTTTGTATTTGGGTGATACCACCTTGATCTGTGGTTGAGGTTGGGCAGGGGTGGTTTTGTGATTTTGTTGTTGGAAGAAGATAGAGATCGGTGGTTGAGGCTAGGGCAGGGGTGACTTCATCTTGGTTTTGGTTAATTTTGGAGTTTGATATCATCTGGTTCTTACTGGTTCTATGATGGGTTATTGCTAGTTTTAGTTTTTGGGTTTTTGTATTATGATGTGTTATTGCTAATATTAGTTTTTGGTTTTTTTGTATTTGGGTGATACCACCTTGATCTGTGGTTGAGGCTAGGCAGGGGTGGTTTTGTGATTTTGTTGTTGGAAGAAGATAGAGATCGGTGGTTGAGGCTAGGGCAGGGGTGACTTCATCTTGGTTTTGGTTAATTTTGGAGTTTGATTTCATCTGGTTCTTACTGGTTCTATGATGGGTTATTGCTAGTTTTAGTTTTTGGGTTTTTGTATTATGATGTGTTATTGCTAATATTAGTTTTTGGTTTTTTGTATTTGGGTGATACCACCTTGATCTGTGGTTGAGGCTGGGCAAGGGTGGTTTTGTGATTTTGTTGTTGGAAGAAGATAGAGATCGGTGGTTAAGGCTAGGGCAGGGGTGATTTTGTGGTTTTGTTGTGAGAAGAAGACAGAGGAGAAGAGCAAGAAGAAGGAAGAGAGAGAAAAAAGAATAAAAAAAATCATTTGCACATGAACAGTTATCGTGCATATATGCATGGTTACTATAGCAGTTCTGTATATTTGCACATTTTTACAAGCACTAATGTGAGTGTTTTTTGGTTTAAAATGTGCAAAATTGAGCACTTTTTGTATTTTACAAGCTTTTGCAACCACTGATGTGGTTGCTCTTACATAACATAAATTGAAGAGCTACCTTATAAGCCATTGCAAAAATCTGGCATGTCTTTTGTGCGTCGTTTTGGAGTCCTTAACAAATGTTTTTTTGTACTTGGATGCTCAAAATTAGCTAAACTCCATGAGATTTTACCCGCTGGAAAAAGACCGAAGAATTTTTTATATGGTTCAAGATGAATCTAGCCCATAAGTATAGGAGGTACCCTGGGAGGTCCTCCACCCTTCCATTTCTTGTTCCAAAAACTTCTAAATGTGTTGCCTGTTGACATTTTCTGCCATCTTTAGATTTTGACTCCAATGTCACTTGTTATGGCCCTATGCCAGCTATCCAAGGATCTATCCAGTTATGAGTTTTAAATCTAAGTTTGGAGTCAAAATATAAATTTTCAAAAAGTATAGGAGTTAAAATGTAGATTTGGTAAAGTTTCGGTACATTTTTGTAATTTTGTATGGAGTGCTGGTTGGTGGGATTTGTTCAAGACTTCCAAGTATAGATTTATTGGGCTTTTCTATTTCTTTTATTTAGATGTGGGTTTTGGATTTTATGTTGGGTTTGGAGTGATGGGTTTCTCTTGTTTGGAGATTTTAGCCATTGGAAATAGACTTTTGTCCTTTCCCCTTTTTTATTTATTTATATTTTTTTTATAAGACTCTTGTCCTTTCTTAGCATAAAAGGTTTGGAGGAAACTTCTTCCAACCCATTATATGGGCCAAAATTGGGAATTAAGCTCATTTTCCCAACTATATAGTTAGTAGGCACAGTTTAAAAAGTATATATATTACTAACATCTCAAGTATCAAAAACTTGATTTTGGGCTTATAAATCGAGTCTCAAAGACTTGGTTTCCATGTTCTGATCACCCCTGATGTGGCGTTTTTTCCACGTGGCGTCTACCTGGAAATCGAGTTTTATAGACTCAATTTATAAGCCGACCCTATAAGCATCAATTTATGAGTGACGTGGAAATTTGTATGTAACGTGGTTGATCCACGTGGAAGCCACTTGGAAACCGAGTCTTTCAGACTCGATTTCTAATAGGGCTTTTTCAAATTTAAATGCGCTCTGTCTCTAACGCCTCTCCACTCTCACTCACCCTCTCACTCTCACACAGACCAGAGTAGACTCTCACGCCTCTCTCACGCACCGACCCACTCTCACGCCTCTCTCAATCACCCTCTCCACCCTCACACAGACACCCTGTCACCCTCTCTACTCTCTCACTCACCCTCTCCACTCTCACTCAATCTCCACTCTTAGTCTCCACTATTTCACATTCATCACCTTTGTCAAAAGATTTGATAAAGCCACAGCGAGGTGTACAAAGATTTTATCAAACCCTTATCACAGAGCTTTGAGTTTCAGTCTACGCGGTCTCTCAAAACTTAAATAAATAAAAAAAAAAAAGGTGAGTCACTTTATGCAAAGTGTGTTTCATCATTTGGTTGCCGAGAAATAGTGGGAAAAATCAAAGAAACTTTGGTTTCAATTCGTTTTTTTTTTCTTTTCGATTTTGGTTTCTGTATTGAATTTCTAATAGAACTGTTAAAAAAGATCAAAGCTTTATTGTTTTTTGAGATTGAATTGGTATGTGGAATCGGATTATATTTCTGGGTTTGTTTATATTTGCTAAGGATTTAATTTTAGTGCTTTGTTGATCAAAATTTACTTTGATCTAAGTTTGATTTGGTCAGTTATGGTAAATATGTTACTAAGAATGGAGAAATTGGAGATATATATATATATATATATATACTTGTTGGGTTGCTGAGGATTTAATTTTTAGTTGTTTTTTGGAAAAAATTTACTCTAATTTAGTGCTTTTTCTCTAAACTTTGCTAGAGTGGACAAAATTTACTTTGATCTAAGTTTGATTTGGTCAGTTATGGTAAATATGTTACTAAGATAGTGTTCTAAAGGCATCATGCTATAATAGAACACTATCTTAGGATGCTGCTAAAAGTATTAATGAGGAGTGTGCAGTGGGTCAAGGAGTTAAGGATCATCTAGTTATTGGCTAATCCTAATACTAGGACAAAGAGTTGAGGGCTTTGTTCCAGTTCGTTGATGAATGATAATTCCTTTAGTAGATTCTTTTTCTTGAGGTCATGATTGTATCATTAACCTTACTTAACATAGATAGAGATGAATTATTAGGAGCCTCGAACTATCTAAGATTAATCATTCAAATGTATGAAAAGTACTTGCTACTTTTGAATATAGATATTAAAACTAGTGCCTTGGAGTCTCTTAATTGGTAAAGATTGATACAACATGTTAGGACACCATTTCAAAAAAGGATTAGCTTGCACAACTAATCTTTCTCTTGGATGGAAACCCCACCCCAATGAAATCGCTGGCTCTAATATTAATATTACTTCTTGGTATTATAGGTTCATCGGTAATTTATTAGAGTTGAATATTAACACTTTGGAAAAAATCACTTTGTGAGTGCTTAAAATGCAACATATTAGAATACTACTTAAACTGAAAAGTCTAAGCCAATAGTGAAAATATCATATCAATCACTAATTCTTGTTAATTAGTACTACTAGCTCTTTACGTAAACAATTGTATAGGTAAGATATAATTGTCGATTTTGTTAGGGTCTTTTCACCTTTTTGATCTTGTATTGGTATGTCTTGTTTAAATATTTATTGTTTTAGTATTAGAGATTGACAAACCTGAGATCTAGATATGTTGAAAAATGATCAAATGATCCTTTCAACCTTTACTGTGCTTGTATGGAACAATAAAAACCAGATGAATCTAATTGAAAAATGAAAGAACATACTTAAAACTCTTTTCTTATTTTTTGATTGGTTAAGTTACACACATACTCTGTGGGTCTTGAACTTCACTCTCCACCGTGCCATTTGAGCTAGAGCTCGTTGGCAGTATGTACTTAAATATTGTTTGCAATGAATAAAAAATTGAAAGTGGATTGATGTAAGGAAACTTTTTGGGATTATTTGTACTTGCCAAAGAGATGAAAAGCTAGAATTGTTTTCTTTGCAAGAGACTGTAAGAAACTAATAGTAGAAACCATCACTGGAATTGCCACATGGAAATAGCTAATACCTTTTTTTCAACTTGTCATTCATACCCCCCCTACCCTCTCTCTCTCTCTCTCTGAGTTACACTAGCATGCCTTTATTAAAGACTGTGTGGCTATCTTTTTCTGGTGTCTTCCTGTAGATTGGTTTAGAAATAGGTCAAGTTTTCCTTACTCGTTCTTATTTGTTATAAATATGTCACATTTTTGTGTACATGCCAGAAAGGAGGCAGGCAGAAGCTGCTCGAATCAGGGAGAAGTATCCTGATAGAATACCAGTATGAAGTTCATATCTCATTTTCAAGAGCATGTCTACATATAGGATGTTACACATAATGGTCACCTTTAATTCTTCTTTTCATAGATTTTATTGTGCTATGTAGGTTATTGTAGAGAAGGCTGAAAGAAGTGACATACCTGACATCGACAAGAAGAAGTTAGTCTAATTTGTATTTTAATTTTATATGTCCATTGTTTATTTCTAAGGTGGGTGTTGTGTCTTATTGTATGTGGGTATGTTATATAATGTAGTATCTAACAATGGAGTACATAATTAGACTACTTTGATTCCTACTTTAGCAGCTTTTATACTTATTTGGACTATTGGGAATTTGTGATTTTTTTTAGGCGAAAAGCACATTTTCGTTCCTACATTTTCACACGATTCCCACTTTGGTTCCTAAGTTTTTTTTTTTTTACCGCTTTTAGTCCCTATTTAGAAAAACGCCTTTTGTTTTAGTCCTTTCCATCAGTGCCATTAGGACACTGACCTACGTGGCAAACAGAATTATTAAAATAATAATAAAAAATTTTATTTTGTCATTAAAAAATGCCAAGTCAGCATTTAAATTTTAAAAAATAATTTATTAATTTTAATTAAATAAAAAAATAAAAAACAGAAATAAAAATAAAAAATCACATTAATTGAGATTGAAGTGTGTCTTGAACAAGAACAACAAGAACACAAACTCAGATCTAAGAACACAATTTTTTTTGAAGAACATGTGTTCTTCGCGGTCAATCATCCAACCTTGCCCAGAAAATTAAAGAATCAAATTTTTTTTTTTTCTCTTTTCTTACATTTCCTTAGCAACCAAACCCATAGAATCACTCAGATTTACAAAACACAACAACATGCCCACAGATTTACAAAACACAAAGACATTCAACAATTACTCAGTCGATTCTTTCACATTCTCATTACAAACACAAAGACTTTCAAAGATTCAAATCACAAAGAACTTCAACAAACACAAAGAACTTACACACCTTCAACCAAATTTACAAACCCAACAAAGCAAACCCAAATGAAAACCAAATAGCAAAAACCCATTCCAATCGTGTAGATCGAAGAGAGGGAGAGACCGAGATGTCATTGGGTTTGGCTTTGTGGTCGTGGTGGCTGTCTTGGCAACGGTGCTCATGAGGGAGAGACCGAATCTCTTCATTTAGATCAAAGAGACAGAACCGATCTCAGCATCTCTCTAGTCTTGCATTGCGCCGCCACCAGCCATGGCCGTCACTGGTCTTGCATTGCGCCGCCACCAGCAACTGATCTCAGCATCTCTCTCTCACCCGGATTAAACCATCTCAGCCTCTCACTATCTCTAACCCAGATCAAACCAAGATCCAAAAACCTTAGAGAGAAAAAGTTTCAGTCAACAGAGAGATACCAAAATCGATCTCAGCTTTGAGGAAATTAGTTTTGGTTAGAGCTAATTTGGCCGCAATTTGAGGTTTTGAATTTGCTTTTGTGTGTTCAGGTTAGACGGAGTGGTCTGTGAGGTTTTGAATTTCTTTTTGTGTGTTTAGGTTAGACGGAGTGGTTTGTGAGGTTTTGGGTTTGTGTTTTGTGTTTGTTTTCATGTTTAATTCCTTGTTCAGGTTTAATTTGATGTTCTTATTTATTGGGTTTGTGATTTTTAGATTTTAATTTTGTGTTCTTAGATTTGAGTTTGTGTTCTTGCTCAAGACATACTTCAATCTCAATTAATGTGATTTTTTATTTTTATTTCTGTTTTTTATTTTTTTATTTAATTAAAATTAATAAATTATTTTTTAAAATTTAAATGCTGACTTGGCATTTTTTAATGACAAAATAAAAATTATTATTATTATTTTAATAATTATGTTTGCCACGTAGGTCAGTGCCCTAACGGCACGACGGAAAGGACTAAAACAGAAGGCGTTTTTCTAAATAGGGACTAAAAGCGGTAAAAAAAAAAACTTAGGGACCAAAGTGGGAATCACGTGAAAATGTAGGGACGAAAATGTGTTTTTTGCCTTTTATTTATAGGGGCAATGTGACTTTTCTGGTTGCTAGTAGAAGCTGTGTGTTATGTTGCATTAGTGTATATTGCTGCATCAGGCATTATTTACGTCTTGTTCCAAATGTTTTCTTCAAAATCCCTTTCAAATTTTTTGATCTCGAATTGCCTATAATTTGTCATACCTAAATGCTAGGATAGCTTCATAACCATTCACAGAGGGATGGTAGCAAAATAAAGAGGCTGTGTTTGTGACTCAGCATTCATGTTCCCCTATTCCGCCCTCTGTTTTTCGTGTTGTTTTTTAAACTCCAGAATTGCATTAGCAAATTTCATACACTTGCCAGCTAATCAAAGTTTATCGTAAATTGTCCTCTTAATTAAGATTTCAATCACTGTTTAGTGCTCAGTGTTTTTTAATTAGTTCTTCTGGTAAATCAAAGTGGAAGATTCTGCCATTCAAAATGTTTTATTAAAGGACACAGAAGTTAATCATAATGTTTTCTTTTCTTTTCAGTTTGTAAATTAAACAAAAAAAAATGTGTATATATATATATATATATATTCCTGTGTTAGTCCAGACATTGACACAATAGAGAGGAAACAATGTTTTTACTACTTATGCCTAGTAGTTTATGTGAAAGAAAAAGGTCCTGGTTTTGTAGGTGGTTCAAGGCTTCAAGGTACTTGATTGGCTTAAATCAAAATAGAAAAGACTTTATCAACTTTTTTTTTTCCATCAACTATTTGGTATCATGACAAATATATGTATCTAGTACAAGGATATAAAGATGAACATGATTAATTTGTTTTGATTAGGGAATCCACTTGTTAAATCATAATATATCCAATTCAAAGCAGACTATGAAATAATAATAATGAGTAAAAGAACACTAATCAAAAATGGATTATATTCCACCATGATTCATTAACAAAGGGGGTCACCTAAAAAGGGATGAAAGGTGACTAAGGTGAGGTATAAAGGAGACATTGGATACTTGAAAGGAAATGAGGAAACACTTAGTCTTGTATTGGGTTTTTGTTTATGACTTTGTGTGGATATTGGGTTCATGATCTGCACCTTCTGTTTGTTAGTTACTTGTTAATTATCTTAGTGTTATGACATTCAAGACTATCATGATATGAATTAATTTTTTAGTAGAGTGATGCTTGTAGTGTCAGGTTATTTTGTGTATTCCAGTTATGAGGATGGACCTGAGTATTCTGTGGAACTTTATCATGTTCTAAAGAATAACTACCTAGAAACTCTTTGAATAACTTTTGCCTCATTTTGCCATCAATTGTCTCTACTCTAATAACCATTGGATACAATGCGGTTTTTTGTTTTTTGAGAATATTTCTTAGATTGTTTTTGTTTTCAATCATGTCTATTACGTGCTAATTGCTTATCATTCTTGTGACTGGGTCCATTTAAGTATTACGTGCTAATTGTGGGCACCTTTAAGTACCCCATTAAAGCACTCAAAGATATTGGTTGTCATTGCCCTGTAACGTCTTCCACCATCATGTGACTGGGTCCATTTGTCCAGATCCTCACTCATTAGATATGTGTATAGCATATAACATGCAAAATGGGGATCATCAAGGTCTACACTCCTCGGTGCATTATGATAGGCCAAAAACTAATTGACCCATTGTGATGAATTAATTGATTAATTAGCCAAATTTATTAATTAATCAAATTAACATGCAAACGCGTGGTAGTACAAACAAATCACCAATAAACTAAGTATGCAGTAGAAAATAAACTGACACGGTGATTTGAAAGTTCAAATAGTGTAAAAACACCCTTGAACGTTTAAACTCCCAAATTACAACTTAACCAATTCAAGCATTATGTCAAACAACTAGTGTGCGGAAAATTAACATAAACTATAATATGGAATTGGAAAAACTATCTAAGCCAAATTAAAATCACAACCCACAGCAGATAATAAAAGGCAAAGATAAAAGGGAAGGAAGATGCAAACACAAAGACAACACGCGATGTGTTATCGAAGAGGAAACCGAAGCTCTCGGCGTAAAACCTCTCTGCCGCCCTCCAAGCGGTAAACAATCCACTAGAAAATGTAGTTGGGATACATGGACAGTAATAGACCCTCCAAGCCTAATTTACCCAGTGCACCTAAGCCCTCCAAGCTTCTTGCTCCAACGAGGTTGCGCCGAACCTTTTTCTTTTCTAGCTTCCCGGATTCCGCTACTAGACCATAGCATCAACCAATGAAGATTGGTTCCTTCCTAACTGCTTCCCAGAACACCAAACAGCCCTCTCACAGTAATGGATATGGTGAGAACAAGGTTTTGGTAAAAAGCCTCTCAAGGGTTTGGCAATGGAGAGGAAGAGAGTTGAGGAATTTGAAGATGCACTTATGTAAAGATTGTAGATGAATCAATCTTGTTTTACTCTAGGGTTTCTCTCTCAAAATTCTCTCTGGAAGTTCTCTTTGTTTTGTGGGTATAAGGGGTATATATACTAGGATGAGAGAGGAATGTGAAACATCAGGTTTTTCAAAACAGGG
Organism: Quercus lobata; assembly: GCF_001633185.2. NCBI lineage: Eukaryota > Viridiplantae > Streptophyta > Magnoliopsida > Fagales > Fagaceae > Quercus > Quercus lobata. The sequence goes on along the minus strand of NC_044911.1, from coordinate 44,333,930 downwards.
CTGGCTCGCGGCTTGGCCTCGCGACTTGACTGAGTCGCGAGATCCAGTCGCGAGATAACCGTATGGCCAGTTGTCCTATTTTGTCCTGTAGTGCTCCAGCTAGCATGACTGTTCACCTTCTGGCATGCTTGGCACGTGTGCTGCGTCTGGTGGCTTGCAGCCGCGAGTCACCCGCGAGGCCAGCGAGGCCAAGCCGCGAGTCTCTGTTTTCTTGCACACTCTTGAGTAAACTTCACTCTATCTCACTCACTACCCTTACAACAAGCCCACCTAAATACAGGATTATTAAATGCTGAAATACAAACAAATTTGGCACAGAATAAAGCCAATTAGATGGTTGAATAAATTCAACCTTACATGATTTGTTTACGAATGGGGAAAACCTACACGGCAAAACCCCCACCGAGTGATTTTAAGGTCACTACTCCCAAAATTCCACTATTATCACAACAAGTGATTACAAGTAAAGGAATCTCAGTACTTTATACCAACCTACAGTTGAACCCTTACACCAATACCCAATTGGACTTGTTCTATAGTGACAATTTCTCCTTTTGATGCACGGATCCCAAGTACTAACTAGTTGCGCGAATCTCAATACGCGACTTCAATCACCAGCTAGAGAAGGTTATTGGCTGCAAAGTTATTCAGTTCATCCACACGATGAAGATCAAGAAGATGCTTGGTCACAAAACCCTATGGTACACATACACAACAACTTCTTCAAAAGAGATGAACTAGGGCAAAACTTTGTCTCCGGTCACAATTTGCTTGAACAAACTATTCTCAAAGCTTGTGTAACTTGTGTACTCTTTGACGGCCCTTAAAATAATCCTTTTATATGTATAGGTTTGTGAGAAAAGAAAACCCAAACACTTAAACACGGATTGGAGTCAAAACAGAATTGAAAATATGTTTTTCATAAACCTCGACAGATACCTTATCTGTCGAGCTGCTATCGAGCCTTGGGGCTGAACAACTCTTTAAGCTCAATAGATAGCTAGCTGTCGAGCTTTAATGACAGGCACTTTTCAGCTTGAATCTTGGACAGACTTGTATGATTTCAACACTTGACCTTGAAACACAGTTTCATGAAGTATTAAAAACACCTAGATCTACCCAATTACAAGTAAAGTGCGTTTTGTCAAAAGATTAGTCAATTACACAAAATAGTGACATATGTTTCTAATAAATGAATTACATATGTCCTAACAATCTCCCCCTTTGGCAATTCGTGACAAAACCACAACAAACAAATGAACATATGAAAGAAGTCATAAATCACTCAACTCATATTCACTTGTTGAATACAATAAAATCTATCCTAACACAAACTCTTAAAAACCTTTGCAAGAAGAGAGTTTATAGTAAGTAGACTTTAACAACCTGTATTTCTAAAACACTTTAAACAAAACTCATCAAGGCATCTTTGTGTGAAACAGAAATAATAGATTGCATACAAATAATAAGAAGCACGTGCATAAAGAGAGAAAAAAAACAACACATGTAAAGGGGTAGGTGAAAGAAAAACATACATCCACATATAAAGAAGATAAGTACAATGTATGTCAATAATGGTCACAAGACCTAAAGTATAAGAACAATGTATCTATAAAAGAAAGAAAATAAAAGATACATAAAATCCTCACTACATCCCTCAAGATATCAACACTCCCCCTAACAAAAATGTCCTATACTAACTCTCCCCCTAAGTATGACTACTCTCATATACCAAAACTACTTCCCCTTTTTGTCACGAGTGACAAAGGGTAAAGTGTCAAGTAGACATCTCATCGGTAGAGAGCTAACATCTCCATCATCATCATCAGAAGCATCATAGTCATCACTATCATCATCATCCTCATCCTCAGAATCAGAATCAGAAGCCGCTGAAGGAGGTGGAGGAGAAGCCTTAGGAGCAAAACCGCCCATAGTCACCTGCTGCCGTGCGATATGACCGACACAGACGTTCACTTGATACAGCTCTGTAGAGAGTGTAGCAAAGCGAGCATCCATGCGCTGTAGCTGCGCCATGATGTCCCCTAGTGACATATCGCTCAAAGAAGAGGAGGGAGCGGATGTGGATGGAGCAGATAGGGATGGAGCCAAACGGGAGGGAGGAGCTGCTGAATCCGTCTGCCGTGACTTAAACTGCGCCTCACTACGTTTAACGGTAACGGCATCTAAGGCACACATGATAGAAAAATGGGTGGAAGAGGGAAAAGGAACAAAAAAATGGCATAAGATCCTCGTGATAGCCGAAGGAAAGATGAGCTTATCACAGGTAGCTATATCCCTAAACACATCTATAAGAGAAAGAATAAAATGTGAAGGAAAATCAATAGTGAGGTGCTTTAACAAAGAAAGCAAAAATCGAGCACGAGGCTCTGTGATAGAGTTATAGTGAGAGAGTGGGTGCAAAACAAAAGTCATCACCATATTTATGAATCTAGGACCTTTAGCAAAGGCCTTACATGGTGTAAATTGACGGTCACCCTAATCAGAAAGGCGCTCGCAGAAAGAAGAGATCATCTCATCTTTGGACACAGTCCTCAGATGATCACATCCGGGGTAGTTAGGGTGCTCTACCCTTGGAACATGAAGCACATCCGCAACAAGCTGCGGTGTGACAACAATGCGCATACCTTAATGCGAGTATGAAACAGAGGTACTAAAGAATCAATTCCATGCATGTTAGAGTAAAACTCCTGGATCAACATGGAAGGACAAGTGATTGGGATGTCACACAGTGACTCCCAACCCCGACTATGAATGACAGTGGGTAAGTCAGTGTTGGAGAAATCCGACAAAATGACTCGGCATTCCGAATGAACACCTCATCGAGAAAAGTTCTCTGAGAAGTTCTTTTGGGCATTTTTATCACGGAACCGGATATGAGAAGGAGTAGGATTAGAGGAAGACAATGCCCCAGAACGAAAAGGGTTCTAGGACGGAGTGGATTTACGTTTTGGTGCCATAGACTAATGTACACAGAAAGAGAGAGGGAAGAAAGAGACAATCAGAAAAGCTCCAAACAATTCAAATATAGCAAGTATATTAAAAAAAGGAGTATGTATGCATGGGGATGCATGAACATGTGACATGAAAAAAAAAATTGCATCATGGGCTCAACCCAATCCAATCCTACAAGCACACAATCAATTGCACACATCTAAAATGCATGATAATACTGTTATTATGTTAATGTGATGCAATGCATGTGATTTTAAACTCATTTAAGCAAAAACCCATTCCAAAATTTCAACAATCACTCATCAATTTTGAAAAACCCCAAAAATTTTTCAAAAACCCCTAAAAACTTAGGATTCAAAACATGAAAATACATGAAAATGAGAGAAACGAAGCTTACCAAGTGAAGAAAAACTTGATTAATCTCGAAGAATGCTTGAGGAAGAGGTTAGATGTGAAGGAGAGAGTGTTTGGGAGATGAACAGGTGCGGACAGATCGAGGAAATGAGAACCGAATTGCGAAGAACATATATATAGATCCTCAGTGATTCTCGACAGATAGAGGTGTCGAGCCATCTGTCGAGGAAGGTTTCGAGAAAAACAACGTCGACAGATGTAGCTGTCAAGGAGGTGTCAAGGAATAAAGCAAAGACACAAGAAGAGAAGCTTGATCGATCCACCAACTATCGAGAAGCTATTGAGGGTTCAGGAACTTTCTCGATCCGATCCACCAGGTGTCGAAGAGGTGTCGAGATTGCGATAAGAAAATGCTTAAGAGCTCGACAGATAGCCAGGTGTCGTAGAGGTGTCGAGCTAGCTGTTAAAAACAGTTTTTCGAGAAGAGAAAAACACAGACATGAATGCAATCAAGCATACAACTCAACCAATGATCCAAACACCATATTAACCTCTCAAAATCATCTCTCAACAGCAAATTTAAGAACATAGATCCCAAAAGAAAAACACACACACTAAACAAGTCTAACCAATTTTATATTTTAAAAACAAGTCAAAATAGTTTAGTGAGCATACATTAACACATGTAAACCTTGTGATGGCCAAATCACATTGTACCTGCACAAGTATCAAGAGTAGCAAAGAATATTGCATGTTGTGTGTGAAAAACATCACAAGATTGCATAAGTGTATACATGTTATGACGATTTGAGATATGAGAAAATCACTTTAACTCACACACAATCATAACTGTTTGATGGGGACTATCACTTTCGAGATACATCCTATAACTCCCACATCTCCTAGAAGACACACTTGCAATCATATTTAAAGCATTTTGATCTTTTTGCTTTTATTTTCTTTGCATATGTTTCTTTTAAGCAAACCATGCATGGGCATATAAGAGATAGAAAAGAAATACTCAATTATGTTAAGCATTTGACATTGCACTTTTGCTATGCTGAAGCATATAGATGTCATTTTATGATTGGCGGGCAACAGTGGTGAGATGGTTATTTATGTCTTTCTCTTAGGATTTTCTAGTCCTTCCCGTCAAAAAGAGTGATACGAGTGTTAAGTACAAGAGATAAATTAATCTTACTCATCACAAACAAGAACCACAAAGCTTACTTGCTTATTTGTGCATAGAGATGCTCATCTAAGCTACAAAAAATATAAAGTTTAGAAAACTTTATTTCAATGGCCATCCAAGGTACACAAGTACCAATGTACACAAAACACACACTATTTTTGTATTTTTATGATTTTTCAATTTTTTTATTATATATTTTTATATCAAAACAAAATAACCAAAACTGAAAACAAACAAAAGCATGTTAAACAAAGCAAAGCATAAAAACTAGACTAACTCAAAATAAAAGTAAAACACACAAGTTATGCAAAAACAGAAATAGAAAGAGAGAGAAGAAAGTGATAGAATCACTTAGAGTCCTTTTCCTTCCACGCCCTGGAAGAACCTTTCCTTTGATTAAACCCTTGAATTGGCGGTGAGGGGGAAGAATTGAAACCGTTCAAGTTCAAAAGGAACATGAGGGCTTTGAGAAGATCTCCAAGGGGAGCAAGAAAGGATTGAAGTTGATTCGGGCTTCCAGATACTATCATGCCGTTGCTCTGTTGAGTGGCTAACCACTTATAGCAATTTGGTCGAGTATGACCGGTAGCTCCACAATGATGACAGAGATGCTGCTTCTTTTGTTTAGGCTTTTGAGAGTTAGCCTTCTTAGCCCTAGGGTTTTTAGGTTCCTTCTTATCTTGCTTAGGGGGTGCTCGTAAGATAGATTTACCCTTGTCTATGTTCTCAATAGCTAAATCAGTTTTAATATCATTGTTCTCAATTTCAACATTATTACTAGGAGGAACAAAAACAGTAATACTAGTAGAAGCAATATTAGAGGAAGATAAACCATACCCTAAACCTGTTTAATCAGAAGCAAATTTCTGAAGACTGAGCATCTCATCAAGCTTTGCACTTGAAGCCCTCTCCAATTGAGCTCTAACTTAAAACAACTCCGCTTCAAGCTTCTTGGTCTTTTCAGCCAAGAAATTATTCTCGAACATCAGTGCTCCAATAGTCTAATTAGCTTCATCAAATTTTGTGGAAAGCTCCTCATGGTCAAGTTCCATATCACTGAGCTTCTTGATGATCAGCCTATATAGTTTCTTATGCTTTTCAGAAAGCTTATACAGTTTCTCATTGGCTATATGGATGTCATCCTGATCATCCATCTTCTCAAACTTGGATTTCACCAATTCCTCTTCTTCATCCACATCTTCAACAATCCCATCAGTAGGATTCACAGTGGCAGTGAAGGCATTCAAGATTCTATCATCCTTATTGTCGGAATCATCCTTAGGCTCGGTGTCGCTCAAAGTAGTAGCAAGTGCCTTGCTCTTCCCAATGCTCTTGAGATATGTAGGACACTCTTATTTCATGTGACCGAAGCCTTGACACCCAAAGCACTTAGGTCCTGCAGGAACAGTGTACTGACCGCCATCCTTTGCATCCTCTTTCCCTTTGTCTTGGCTCTTGAACTAAGAATAACTAGATTGCCTATGGTCCTTATCGAAGCCCTTTCCATTGGCATTTTCATAAACTTCTTGAACTGCCTAGTGATGTAGGACTTCATTTTATAATCTTCATCATCGGAAGACTCATCCATGTCACTGCTCTTGACCTTTAGTGCCGTACTCTTGCTCTTGCCCGACTTGCCCATTCTTGATAACCCTAGCTCATAAGTCTGCAATTACCAACCAGCTCTGTCAAAGGAATCTTGTCAATATCCTTTGATTCCTCTATCGCCGTGATCTTGGCATGGAATCTCTCGGGCAGAGATCTGAGCACCTTTCTCACAATCCTGGGTTCAAAAATGGTTTCCCCAAGATTGAACGCAAAGTTCACTATGTCCTTCAGCTTGGCATAGACTCATCCTCCTCCATCTTAATCTCTTCGAAGCTTGTAGTGAGCCTCTGTAGCTTCGAATCCTTGACAGCCTTGGTTCCCTCATAGGTTGTTTGGAGAATGGTCCAACCCTCCTTGGCAGTTTCAATTGAGGATATCTTCTTAAACTTCTCATTAGTGATGACATTGAATAAGGCATTCAACGCTCTACTGTTGAAGTTTGCCACCTTAATCTTGGCATCATCCCAATCGGCCGGCGCTTCTATAGGCTTAGTCCAGCCTATCTCCACAGCTTGCCACACTTTTTCATCTAAAGAATTCATTGTATTTGGATGCTCAAAATTAGGTGAGGGTGATCAAAAAAGACCATTATGAGTATGGGTAGAAAATATTATCAGAAGTTTATTTTTTTTCATGTTTTTCTTTTCATAAGAAGGAATTTTTCAAAGGTTCAAGATGATGGATCAAGGTTGTCCTCCTGATCGGTTAGACGGGCCATGCAAGATTTTATTCTTTTTAAAAGAATTATTTTATTAAAAAATTGTAAACTTTGAACTATATCATGGTTTTCACTTTATTGAGATTGAATAAATATTGCATTATTCAGAAGAAAAAAGAAATTGAATATTGCATTAAGCTTAGAAAAGAATTATACGTACAGCTCTGTTCATATAAAAAGGATCTTTGATGATGATTTCCCAGAAATTAAAAGATTTGTTGGAAACTCCAAACCCATGTCTTTTACTAAAAACTGGTATTCAAAACCCACTCCTCCTGATATGCAGTTTGAAGAGAGATCTTTTCAAACACAATTTTCTGTTTCTGCTGATAAGCTTTATGAATGGAATATTGATGGTTTGTCTGAACGGGAAATTATTACTAAAATGATTCACATGTCTATGGTTGGTATTGCTTATCAAAATAACCATGATCTTGATCAACCTGATATTGTTAACTTGCTTGCCACTGGTTTTTCTGGTACTCTTCGTGGATGGTGGGATTCATATATCATTGAAGAATCCAGAGAGTCTATTAAACATGCTGTTAAAAAGAATGATGAAGGTTTGCCTATTTTTGATGAAAGTATTGGTCATGGTATTCCTAATGGTGTCAATACCTTGATCTATACTGTTCTCAAACACTTTGTTGGTACTCCATCCAATATTTCATCTCATGATTATTTGAATAATTTGAGTTGTCCAACTATGTCTGAATACAGATGGTATCAAGATGTTTTTACTTCCAGAGTAATGCTCTGGAAAGATTGTCATAAGCCTTATTGGAAGGAAAAGTTTATTGACGGTCTGCCTCCTATCTTTGCTCACAAGGTAAAACAAGAATTAATGGGTAAAAATGATTTTTTTGATTATGATAATTTAACCTATGGTGATATTTTCAGTACTATTAAAAAACTTAGTATCAATATGTGTAATGATAAAAAAAAATTGTTAAAACACCAATTAAAGGATAAAAGAAAAACTAAATATAAAAAGTACAGAAATAACTTTGTTAAACCTAATGATTTCTATGCTAAGAAGAAAAATGTTTCAAAAAAATACGTTAAACAAAGGTCAGGTAAAGGTAGATGTTTTAACTGTGGTAAATCTGGAAACATTAGTAAAAACTGTAAAGAAAAACCTGGTAATTTAAAAAAAAATTTAACATGCTAAATATTGATAATTCTTTTGATATTAAGAGGTTCTTGCTGCAACGTTATTAAAACCAATGTTCTCACCAAGAGTAAAGAGGATAAAACTTTGGAAAAATTTAATAGAAAGAAATCTAAAGAACTAACTGTTAATGATTTACAACATGAAATTAATATTGTTAAACAAGAGATAAGCGAATTAAAACATGATTTTAAAGATATTAAAAGTGATAACAATAATCTTAAGCAAGGACATGAGCATAAAGATGGAGATGAATCTTGTCAACAAGCTCTTCTTTCTGGTAAAGGTATTCCTGATGCTTTCACTAATTCTTAACTTGCTCTTGTTAATAAAATAATTCCTCCAAAATGGTTTACAAAAGTTAAAATTGTTGTTTCTCCTGATTATTATTTCACCGTTATTGCTATGATAGATTCAGGTGCGGATATGAACTGTATCCAAGAAGGACTGATTCCTTCAAAATACTTCGAAAAATCTACTGAAAGATTGGTTTTTGCCAATGGTTCTCAGATGAAAATAAAGTATGAATTGAATAATGCTCATGTATGCCATGCTAATGTCTGTTTCAAGATTCCTTCTGTTCTTGTTAGAAATATAACTGATAAAGTGATTCTTGGTTTGCCTTTTATAAATGCTTTATATCCTTTTCTTGTTGAACATGATGGAATTACTACTGATCCTTTTGCACAAAAAGTAAAGTTCAAATTTGCTTCAAAGATTGATATTGATACTAATACTGCTTCAAACATGATTCATGCTAAAATTAAACATCTTAAATTCCTTCAGCAAGAGGTTAGATACAAGAAAATTGCTGAACAAATTTCTGATAAATTGTTGCAATCCAAAATTGATAATTTTCAGAAAATGTTGATTGATGATGTTTGCTCCGATGTTCCTAATGCTTTCTGGCATAGGAAGAAACATATTGTTGATTTGCCATATGTTAAAGATTTTGATGAGAAAAATATTCCCACTAAAGCTCGTTCTATCCAAATGAATGTTGAAACTGTTGAATTTTGCAAAAAAGAAATCCATGATTTGTTGCAGAAAAAATTGATTAGGAATAGCAAGTTCCCCTGGTCTTGTTCAGCTTTTTATGTCTAAAAAAATGCTGAGATTGAAAGAGGAACCCCAAGATTAGTCATTAACTACAAACCATTGAATAAGGTTTTAGAATGGATTCGGTATCCTATTCCCAATAAGAATGACCTTGTCCATAGGCTAAGTGAAGTTGTTGTGTTCTCCAAGTTTGACATGAAATCTGGGTTCTGGCAAATCCAGATTAGTGAGAATGATAGGTACAAAACTGCTTTTACCACTCCTTTTGGACATTATGAGTGGAATGTTATGCCATTTGGCCTTAAAAATGCTCCAAGCGAGTTTCAAAATATCATGAATGACATTTTTAACTCTTTCAGTCATTTCACCATTGTTTATATTGATGATGTTCTTGTTTACTCTAGCTCCATTGACGAACACTGGAAACATTTGAATTCATTTCTAGACACTATTAAAAGAAATGGTCTTGTTGTTTCAACCAAGGAGATTAAACTATTCCAAACCAAAGTTCGTTTTCTTGGCTATGATATCTCTGAAGGACAAATTCGTCCTATAGATAGAGCCATCCAATTTGCTGATAAGTTTCCTGATGTTATCATTGACAAAACACAACTCCAAAGATTTCTTGGGTCATTAAACTATGTTGCGGATTTTTACAAAGATATGAGGAAACAATGCAAACTTTTGTTTGACCGGTTAAAAAGTAATCCTCCTCCTTGGTCTGATGTTCATACTTCTATTGTTAAACAAATCAAATCTCATGTTAAGACATTGTCTTGTCTTGGTATTCCTACTGTTGGTGCCTTCAAACTTGTTGAAACTGATGCCTCTGACGTTGGTTATGGTGGTATTCTAAAACAAAGAGTTTCTCCTGAGTCACCTGAACAAATTGTTCGTTTTTATTCTGGTATTTGGAATAATGCACAGTTAAATTATAGTACTATTAAAAAGGAAATTTTATCTATAGTACTATGTATTTCAAAATTTCAAAGTGATTTGTTAAACCAAAGGTTTCTGTTACGTATTGATTGCAAAAGTGCTAAATATGTTATTGAAAAAGATGTTGAAAATATTGCTTCAAAACATATTTTTGCCGAATGGCAAGCTATTTTGAGTGTTTTTGATTTTGATATTGAATATATTAAAGGATCTCAAAATGCTATCCCTGATTTCCTTACCCATGAATTTCTGCAGTGTCCCAATGGCAAGTAGACGGCCGAATGACAAGACACCTACCACTACTAATCCAATTGTTAAAAAAGAACCTGTTTCCTCTTTGGATATTGTTAACCGTTTTACTCCCCTAGGTACCATTCTCAAACCTAATTATTCTTCTGTTTTAGCTTCACAATATGATCCTTATGCTTTAGCCACTGTTCACCAACCTGTTAAAACTATTTACCCTAATGCTTCCAATGCTTCCCAATATGTTAGAAAACAATATATCCAAAACCTGTTCTCCGTAGAGCCAAATAGGGCCTCCATTACTAACCCTTTTCGGCTTGCTACTAATTATTTTCCTCTAAAATTTCACTGGATTCCGGAACACAGCCAAAAGACTGTCCAATATTATTCTGAAATGCTTCGACATGAGAATTCAATCATTATCAAAGCCATAACTGACAAGGCTAATAATGATAGGATTATTTACCACAGTGTTTACATAAAAAATATTATTTCTGAAGAAATGTGGGGCTCCAGCCCTGCCGCCACAAGAAGATTACCAAATTTCCCTATTCCCTATTTATATCATGATTATGTTACTGCTTGGTTCAGATTCATGCTCCACCAAAATGAAAATATGTCTCATTCATGGTTTGTTAATTTTGATAAAGATTTTGATTCTGAATTCCCTCTCTGGTTCATCTGTTGGTGGACCCAATTTGGTTCAATTGTTGAAATATTCCCTGTGCCATTAAAGGATTCTTTCCAAAATTTTACATTAAGGTTCAGAACTGATGATCATGGAGCTAGATTCACTCCCCTGCTTCATTTTGCTAAAAAATATAAGGTTCCTTGGATTCTAAAATGGCAGTATGTTAAAGATGGTGATGTTCTCACTCGCTGTTGTTATGTTAAATGGTGGGATAAGTTTGCTCACACCCAATCCATCATTACCAATGTTGCCAGAGATTTCCCTTCCCCAAGTGCTTCCCCATTACGAATCACTACTCCTATGCAAAAAGTTGTAACTGACGCACCTGCTTCTTCATCTGCTAAAAGTGTTAAACCACCTGCTAAGACTAAGAAGAAGAGTTCTCCTTTGGATGCAATCCGCAAGGACCCTGATGCTTTATATGCCCTGCTCACTAAAATGGTTAAAGAAGATGAAGCTGCTGATTCAAATGATGAACGATCCTCTCAAACCTCTATTTCAAAAGACCCTTACTACCCTTACAATCAGGAGTGGTTTGGTCATGATGACGAAGATGCTGATGACTTAGCAAAAGATTGATTGAAAGCTTGATTCCCCTGTTTGTCTAGCCTGCATAATGGCCAAAAATGTTGTGATGTTTACTTTTTGGTCAAATTCTACTGCTGATTTCCACCACTGATGATAATGTTCTGAAAAGTTGATTCTCCATGTTTCCTGTGACTTTTAGTCACACCAAGATTGCTTTCAGCAAATTGTTATTTTCTTTACTGTGCTTCCATCTCTTCTCTTCAGCAGTGCGTCCCTTCCCCCTTTATGGTATCAGAGCCACTCTTTTCTGGCCGGTGGTAGTGTTGTTGTGTTCTTTGTTTCTTGTCCGTGTCTACCCAAACGCTTGATATTCCGTTGTTGTGTTCCCTTCTTACCGTTGTTGGCACCACCCTAGTCGTAAAGTGAATTCCTAGGACCTAGCTGTAAGGCCCGTTTGAGCCAAGAGAGGGCGTGTAGGGCATGAAGAAGATCACACTATTGATGATAGTGAATTGATCCCTGATTTTCGTAAATGGACTATTCCTAAAGTTGATACTAAAACTATTTATAAAACTAGTTTTGTTGGAAGTACTTTTCATTCTGCTTACAAAGCTAGAACTGTTGAACAAATTTTCTCTATTTCAAAAGTTCATGAAAAATGCTATTTGTTCACTAAAAAGAATATTAATGACTTCCTTGCTGCTAAAAAATTCAGTTATTTGCATATTGGTATGGTTCAAGTTGCTATTAAACCACTTACCTGAAAGGGTATTAATGCTTCTGTTCTCATGTGCTTAAGAGATGCTAGATTTAAGATTTTTAAAGATAGCATTCTTGGTATGATTACTGCTTCTATGTATGATGGTCCTGTTTATTTTAACTGTTATCCTGATCTTACTCTTACTTTGGATGATCCTAATATTGTTAAAGCTTTGACATTGAATATTGCTTCATTTGGTTATCACATGGAAGAGGGTAGTAAGCCTTTTGCTTTGATCTATTGCATTTATTATAAACTTATGGGTACTCAAATGAATCCTTGTGCCATGAATCCTAGAGAACCTTTGGGTAAAACCATGTTAATTCAATGTTCAACTCCTGATGCTAAAATTCAAGTTCCAAAAATGATTCAATGGCAAGATGTTAAACTTCCTAATGATTGGTTGTTAGAACAAGAAACCCCTCCTGCTAAACCCATTTTTGATGAACTTGATCTCACCCATATTCAACAATATCTTGATGGTACTGTTAAAATAAGTTTTCAAAACAATCCACCTTTGAGGATCAACGAAGGAAGACATTCCTTTGCTGGATCTGAAAGTATTTCAAAAAGAGATCGAGAGATCAATGATTTTTTGAAAAAGAATTTGGAAAAATCCTATGATTTAAAGCTAAAAGGTATTTCAAGTGATAAATCTCAAGTTAGCTCTGTTTACTATTCCACTAAACCTGAATCTTCCTCTCCTTATGACAATGTTGCTCTTAATGAAGAAGAAGACTCTGTTTCTGTTACTCCATCTGACTTTGATTCTCCTCCTATTGAAAATCCTCCTATTTACCAAAATCAATTAACAGTTTTGACTATCTTAAATGATGATTTTGAAATTGATTGGGATTCTCTGTACAATGAGTTTATGTTTGCAAAAAACAGAACCAAAAGAAAATATTTCCAAAATAATTTTGCTCAGTCCGAAAAAGACCGTGTTAAAAGAAAATGGTTGGAAAAGATGAACCAATTGAAAAAACATATTTTGTTTTTTGATTTTCTTGAAAACCATTATGTTTCAAATGATGAGGCTTCAAAAACACATTTAAATGTGATAAAGAAATCAAATTTTGTTAAAATTGATAAAACCATTATTAAGTCTAGTCATCCTCCTCTTGACTCAATTTTGATAACTACCAAGAAAGATGAAGTGACAAAAGAGGAAGTGAAGGCCTCCCCTTTCAAAATTACTGATGATCAAACTCCCATTGTTAGTCTTATTGAATAAAACAATTTTACTAATCAATCTTTGCATATTATTGGTCAACAACTTGACCGTATTGAAGAAAAAATTGTTGAAAAACCTGTTTCTGAAAAACCTGTTCCTGAAAAATCCGTTTCTGTTAAAACTGAGAAACCTTTGATTGATTTACCCAGTCAAAGAGAAAAAGTTATGTTTAAAACTTCTCAGTCCAAGACTCTTGAAATTGTTGAAAAAATGCTTTCTGATTTAAAGGTTAAAACTGAGGGTACTTTTACTTCAACTGCTCGAACTATTTCCAAAAAAGAAATTGTTTCTGAAGAAAATACAGATTCTAATACTGTTTCTTTTGTTCCTGCAAAAAGAATCTTTGATGATGATTTCCCAGAAATTAAAAGATTTGCTGGAAACTCCAAACCCATGTCTTTTACTAAAAACTAGTATTCAAAACCCACTCCTCCTGATATGCAGTTTGAGGAGAGATCTTTTCAAACACAGTTTTCTGTTTCTGCTGATAAGCTTTATGAATGGAATATTGATGGTTTGTCTGAACAAGAAATCATCAATAAAATGAGTCACATGTCTATGGTTGGTATTGCTTATCAAAATAATCATGATCTTGATCAAACTGAAATTGTTAATCTACTTGTTACTGGTTTTTCTGGTACTCTTCGTGGATGGTGGGATTCTTACATCACTAAAGAATCCAGAGAGTCTATTAAACATGTTGTTAAAAAGAATGATGAAGGTTTGCCTATTTTTGATGAAAGTATTGGTCGTGGTATTCCTGATGGTGTTAATACCTTGATCTATACTATTCTTAAACATTTTGTTGGTACTCCATCCAATATTTCATCTCGTGTTTCTGATTATTTGAATAATTTGAGTTGTCCTACTATGTCTGATTACAGATGGTATCAAGATGTTTTTACTTCCAGAGTGATGCTCCGGAAAGATTGTCATAAGCCTTATTGGAAAGAAAAGTTTATTGACGGTCTGCCTCCTATCTTTGCTCATAAGGTAAAACAAGAATTAATGGGTAAAAATGATTCTATTGATTATGATAACTTAACCTATGGTGATATTTTCAGTACTATTAAAAAACTTGGTACCAATATGTGTAATGATGAAAAATTGTTAAAACACCAATTAAAAATAAAAGAAAAGCTAAATATGAAATGGGAAATTTCTATGAACAATATGGTTTGCCTCCTATTGCTCCTTCTAGGCAAAAAGGTAAAAAAACATGATAAAAGCTATAAAAAATACAGAAATGACTTTGTTAAACCTAATGATTTCTATGCTAAGAAGAAAAATGCTTCTAAAAAACATGTTAAACAGAGATCAAGTAAAGGTAAATGTTTTAACTGTGGTAAACCTGGATACTTTAGCAAAGACTGTAAGGAAAAACCTGGTAAGTTAAAAAAACAAATTTAACATGCTAAATATTGATGATAAAGAGCAAGAAAAATTATTCGGAATCCTTGAATCAAACAACTCGTCTGATTCTTTGGAAGATGATTTTTCTTCTTCATCTGATTCCTGCTATCAATCTGTTGATGATTCTTCTGATTCTTCTAATATTAAAATTGGTTGTAGAGATTCTTGTTGCAATGTTGTTAATACTGTTAATGCTCTCACCAAGACTGAAAATGATGAAAATTTAATAATTCAACTAATAAATCAAATTCAAAACCCTGAACTCCAGAAAGAATATTTGGATAAGTTTAAGAAAAATTTGATAAGAGATGAAACTGGTAAAAAACCAAAATCTACTATAAGTTTTGAAGAAACTTTGGAAAGATTTAATAAAAAGAAATCTAAAGAACTAACTGTTAATGATCTCCAACATGAAATTGTTATTTTTAAACAAGAGATAAATGAATTAAAACATGAATTTAAAAGCATGAAAAGTGAAAACAATAATCTTAAACAAGAATTAATAATGTTAAAAATTGATAAAAATCTTAATAAATCTGAAAAACAAAATGAGCACAATGATGGAGATGAATCCAGTCAACAGGCTCTTCTTTTTTATAAAGGTACTCCTGATACTTTCACTGATCCTCAACTTGCTTTTGTTAATAAATTACTTCCTCCAAAATGGTTTACAAAAGTTAAAATTGTTGTTTCTCCTGATTATCATTTCACTGTTATTGCTATGATTAATTCTGGTGCAGATATGAACTGTATCCAAGAAAGATTAATTCCTTCAAAATATTTTGAAAAATCTACTGAAAGATTGGTTTCTGCTAATGGTTCTCAAATGAAAATTAAGTATGAATTGAATAATGCTTTGTATCCCTTTCTTGTTGAACATGATGGAATTACTACTGATCCATTTGGACAGAAAGTAAAATTTAAATTTGCTTCAAAGTTTGAAATTGATATTGATAATCTGTCTTATAAGAAAGATTCTCCCATGAATGAACTTATTCAAGAGCTAGTGATGAATTCTGCCCAATATTTCACTGATGATTTTAAAGGTAATTTTCATAGTACCAAAATGTTAAATACTATCCATTATCCTAACATTATCAACGGTTCTTTGCAGGAATCGGACAATGATGCGTGGATAAATACCACTAATAAGTGGGATAATAATAATATTCACATTTATACCACTAGTAAGTGGATTATTATGGAAAAGAAAAACAAGGGAAAAGCTCCTGCATAGGACCATTCTCAAAACAAAGTGTTCCCAGCGGGATAACCTTTTAAAATGCATGAAGGGGCATCTTCTGGGGTAAAACCCAGTGGATCAACATCCCTTCAAGGAAATGTCCCGATAGAGGTGACATACTCTAATGGTGATATACTAATTGCTTTACAGGAAGTTTTGTCACAAAGTTTACAATTCCACAATGGAACCTATTTAGAATTACTAGATTCTATTAAATTCATTCTTGATAACCTTCAGTTTGCTTCTACCAGAAATCACCGAAATATTTTCCAAAAAACCCTCAGAGCCCTGAAATCCACCTCGTTAACCTTATTGCTCAAAATGAGGTTTATATGAGCCATTATGGTAACCTTATTCCAGAAAATGACCTTGCTTCAAATATTGACTTTGTTCAAGAAAATAACATTGTTTCAAAAAATGAGGCTCTTGTGAGCCGTCTTAAAGCCTACACTAGTCAACTCTTTGGCAAAGAGAAAATCCATTCGATGGATAAAGAGACTATAATGGGCACTGATTATGTTAGATTGAGTCTTAAGACCCAATCCATGTTAAGAAGTGCTGTTGCCAACTTGCCTTCAGATTTACAATCTCGTATTCTGGATAGCAATGCTATGTTTAAGTCTTTTGACCTATGGTCCAAGTATTTCAGGAAACTTGTTACTGCCACTATTCCTAACCCTAATGAATTAGGCGAAGGTGATAATGTCTTTATTCAGCTTGAATGGGAAGATCACTTTGGGAGTAGTCTCAGAGTATACGAAAAGAAACATCCATTTCCTGGTCTCCTTATTGATTTTGATGACGGTTCATATTTCATTGATGAAGATTCAGATGATGGTGATGATGATGATCCTAATCCTAGCTGGCTTTCCCAAATGTTCGAATATGGCTTTATTAGGTTCGTAAAGTTAACAAGCCATAAACAGGCCAGTCAACTTCCTCAGATCATTCAGAATGCTATTAAAGGGTTTGAAAGCTCTTCCACTAGATCTTTTGTTACTATTAGATGCTGGAGCACTCTACCAAAATGGAAAAGAAATAACTGGTTGAATGTTAAACCCTTAAAGCATCTCATTCTTATTAATGGTTACACTCACCAAGGGCCATGGTTTGAGGGAAATTCTCAACTATCCTTTAAAGATCCTTTTGATCTTGCAAATTGTTGGAGAAATTATTTTAATAATCAAATTCATGAAGTTGCTCATGATCTATGGAAAAACTATCATTTCATAGGAAGCACAGATAGAATTGCTATTTTTGGTCCCAAACCCTATGCTGATGCCCTTGTTCACCTACAAACAGAAGATCATCCTAATCTAAAAAGTCTTCTCATTCCAGGGAAAACTCCAAAGTTTGAGCCAATTTTATATTGCGGATTCTGTAATAAGTATGCTATTTACCATGAGCATGTTTGTGATTCTCCACAAGGTCCTTTTGATCCTTTTGATGGTTATCCATCTGATGCTCCCTCTACTGATTGATGAGGTCACTACTGTTACAAGACTGATACTACTTTATTTGTTTGGCTTGTACAAAAGCCAAAATATTTCATTGTCCATGACGGATATGAAAATCTGAAACTGTTTCAAGATACTCCGGATTTTGCAGAAGATTTTGATTCCTATATTTGTCTGGCCTGCACAATGGCCAATGCTTCAATATTTACTACTGTTGGAAGCTTGTTTCCCACCAATATGATGCTTTCAAAGGTTCCCAAAGACTAGTGTTCATGTGAAGACAATTGAAAGGCATGCTTATTAGTCCTTTTTATTGGTTTTCTTCCTATTGGTTTCTTTTGTCACTAAAGGACACCAATAATGAGGACTTGTCCCTAAACTTATAAGTCTATTGCTGAGCTCTACAGTGGATTCATGCAATCTTGAAGATTCCCCACAATCCTAGGTCAAAAAGAGAAGAAAAATTATATTTTACTATTCAGTCACTATTCACCTGCCACTATTCATATGTCACTATTCACTGTCACTGTTCATCTGTTACTATTCATGACACTGTTCACTCCGAATTTTGCCTATTTAAGGGGGGTTGTCCCTTATGTTTAAAGGGTTTTTTAAGTCAAGTTTTACTTCTGATTTCTCTTTCCTTAGAACTAGCCTTCTTAGAGAGAGAACTCACCCTACTTCCACTACTATTACCTTGTTCATCCTTGTTCACTACAAACTTTGTAATTCTACTAACCTTGTAACTAGGACTAGTTCAAGCTTTGTAACTATTAACTTGTACTCTTAAGATCTTGTATTCACTACTACTACTGTAAGTGTTTATCCTACTTTCAATAACAAGTATTTTCAGTTTTATGTTCATTACTTTTCTTGTTGCTACCGCCACCTTGGATGGATTACCGCCATACCGGACGGTTCTAAATTGCTTTCACTTACTTTGAACTATTGTTCTCATTTACTTTGAATTATTTTCATATATACTTGGCTGGTTCTACCGCTTTATAATTGTTCTTACTTTCAAGCTATTTATTGTTGTTACTTTCAAGTTACTTACATTATTTTCTTTACAATATTACTGTGCTTCCATCTCTTCTCTTCAGCCGTGCGTCCCTTCCCCCTTTATATATATATATATATATATATATATTAGCAGAGTTAGAGGAAAGAAAAGTAACAAACTAACTACTACTATAACAGAACAACTGACAATGACATGGCATAACAAACTCCAAGTCAGCTTCCACGTGGACTAATCTATAACTAACTAACTCCACCACAAATACTTCTAAGCTACCTGCCGTTTGTATCTTCTATCTACAAAACTACATGTCGCACTAGCTTTCTTAACACACTTTTATTCCTCTAAATTGATTAATTTTAGATTCCTTCACATGTCGCTGCTTTCGCTAGTCACTTTTTTTTTTCTTTTTTTGATAAAAACAACTACCATTAAACCAATACAGAAACAGAGAACAACGGAACAGACACATCATAACCGATCCTAAAGGATCAAGTGACTCACAATGGGCGAGGAACACCCCTCCCAGACCTAATTCACTTCTTTACACTTTGCATAGTGGGCAAGTTCATGCGCCACCCTATTGAACTCCCTCTTAACATGCTGAACTTTCCAACTGCCAAAACAGCCCAGATTACACAAAATTGCTTGAACAATATGCCCTGTTTCACCACTGATTATCTTTGCTAATATGCTCTGAGCCGCTAATAGAGAGTCAGATTCAATAATAATTTGTTGGAAGCCTAAATCCTTTGCTAACAATATACCAGCTTCCATCGCCAACAATTCAGTCTCCAACACAGAAAAATTTCCATTTAGCAACCTACACATGCCAGTTGCCGCCTCCCCCCTGTAATCTCTTATGATTACTCCAATACTTGAATTCCGTCCTCTCTCAGCTGTCGCTCCATCCACATTTATCTTATAGACCCCCATTGGAGGCTTCATCCAGCTAATCTCACAATAGTCTGGACCAAGTTTGAAAAATTTTGAGGCTTCATTATAATTCAAAAGAAGGTTCGAGGCAAAATCCCACACCATAACATTGTTTAATGTGGGGAAAAAAATTCTTAACGGTAAGAAACCTTTTGGTTGCATAACCAAAATGATTTGGAAAATTGGATTGTATTGAATTAGCTTATCTGAAGGAGAGTTACAAGAGAATAATTCAGGCTTATAGTTACAGGGCCCCTCAAGCTAATAGATGGAGAACTTAACCTGAGCTTGTCCGGTTGTCCCGAAGTGAAGTAAAGCAAATATAAAGAGGTGGTCTTTAGTCTTTACTGCGTGCGTCTTCCCTTGAATAAGGACAAAAATATTTTGTTTATAAATTTCTAAAAGGGTGTGATTGTTTGTTTAGGTAAAATAAGTTAATCATAGCTTGATTCTGGAAAATAAACCAGAAGCCCCAATCTCTGCTAGCTAGGACTTACAAAGCCAAATACTTCCCTAGAGATTCCTTAATGGATTGCTGCCCTAAGCCCCATTACTCCTGGGTATGGAGGAACATCATTAAGCAAAACCATCCAATATTGAGAGAGGGAACTTGGTGGGTGGGTGATGGGTACAACATTCTTCTCCAGCATAAAGATTGGTATCATTGCCTTTCTCTCAATCTTCATGACCAGAGGCTTCCAACTGGTACTGTAGGAGACTTAATTGATCACAATTCTGTTTCCTGGAACCATAATTTGGTCAGATCTCTATACCCTCCTCCTGTGGCTAGTCAAATCTTGCAAACACCCATTTCTAGAACCAAGTCTGTATCAGATAAGCTGGTTTGGAGGCATTCCTATGATGGAGAGTATAAGGTCCGGATAGCTTATGAGTTGCTTAATTCAGAGCACTTGGCCCCACCCCAACAAGTTCTTAGAAACCAAGAGGTTTGGTACAGGATTTGGAAAGTGAAGACCCCCTTGAAGATAAATACTTTTGTGTGGAGGTTGCTTCATGACAGTATTCCCACCTTTTCCAATCTTAAGCAACGAGGAATTTCGATTGATTCCACCTGTCCTTTCTGTAATGATCATGAGGAAACCAGTACTCATCTCTTTCTCCTCTGCCCTTTCTCTAGGGCCTGTTGGCATGGTTCATCCTTGGGAATCCATTCTTCTGACTTCAGCAATATCTCCATTCAGCATTGGTTATCTACTGTTATTACTATTCACAATTACAAGGATCCTGGCTCCATGAATTATCTGCAATCCCTCTTCATCACCTTGTGGACTATTTGGAACCATAGGAACCAAGTGGTTCATGAAGGTATATCTCCTAATCCTATGCAAGTAATTCTCACGGTTCAAACTTTGTCTTGCAGGTATGGTAATGCATTCTCTGACCAACAAAACTCAAACTGGTTCTCAAGTAGACCTAAACCACCAACCCAGTCAGCTGCAGGACCCTGGCAATTAATTATCAAAGTTGCTGGTTTCAGAAACAAGAAGAAGAATAGAAGGGCCTATGTATATAAAGCTATAAACACACAGGGAGATTTTATGTTTTTTGGTGTTAATAGTAGTTTGGCAAGAACAGCACCTGGAGTTTTACTTGAAGCTGTGGTGGAAGCTTGTCTCATTGCAAAAAACCATGGTCTTCATCATGTTTTGTTTCTAAGTGACTGCAGAGGTTTAGTCAAAGTTTTCAACTCTGGAAGAGCTTCTGATGGGCAGGACAATGTTAGACTTGCTGACATCAATTTTCTTGTTCTAAATGGATTCCTCTGTAAAATGATCTTAGTCCCTCACGTGCTGTGTAAGTCTTTATGTAATATAGCTAGACAGGCAACTATAATGCCTCTTAAACTTTGCTGGTTTAATCCAGCCTTTTTGTAATCTCCCTTATTTGGTATCAAAAAAAAAATATAAGTTAATTAGGCTTAATTTTTTTAGTTTTAATTTTGGTAATTTTTGTTGTTGTCCTATTTTTTTTTTTTTTTTGGGGCTTGTATATTTTGTTTTATATTTTAGATTCATAATATTTTTGGGTAAACTATGTATTTGGTCTCTATCTTTTATACCATATTTCAAGTGATTTCTAAACTTTCAATTGTGTCAATTTTATCCTAACATTTCAATGTCGTGTCAATTTAGTCCTTGTAGTTATCTTTTGGATGAAAATTGTTAACGCGGCAAATAGTAAAAATAAAAAATTAGTTTATTGCAAAAACTTTTTTTTTTTAGCCATTAGCCACGTCAATAATTTTTCATCCAAAAGATAATTGCAAAAACTAAATTGACACGATATTGAAAAATTATAGACCAAATTAATATAATTGAAAAGTTAGTGACCAAATTAAAAAATGGTGTAAATGATAGGGACCAAATACGTAATTTACCCTAAATTTTTTATGGCCTTTAAATGGAAGAAAATGCTATAGTTACAAATTTTTTCACAAACTACTGATGTGGCAAGTAATTATTGGTAAGCAAAAAAGTGATGTAGTCGGTAGACTTAGTTGTAAACCAATAAAAATTTGCTAACTTAACAGTTTGTAAAAAAAATGTTGTAAAAAAGTTTGTGGCTAAAAGATTGCTCTTAAAAAAATCAATGTTATTGTTGAGGGAGGCAAAGTATAATTTTATAAAACAAAATTGCAAAAATTCGTACCTATATATATTAATATTTTTTAAAAAAATTCCATGTCCACACTTGTGGGTTTCATCCCATGTGAGAGGAGTGTGATTTATTGCGATTACACAAAATAAAATTTCAAAGAAAAGAGAGGCCTTTAGTAAAGATTTGAGCAATATTCTTCCAAACTACCTTTTTTGGAACAAAATTATAGATTAAGATGTTGTTTGGTTGGAGTGATTTGGGAAATAGTGAAAAAGGGGAGGACAAGATAGGATCACCCATTTCATGGTGTACTTAAAAGGTTTTTTTTTTTTTTTTTTTTGGAACTCTTAGAGCATTACCATTAGGTCTTCCATAAAAAATGTCATTTTGACACACCAAAAGTCTACTTTATTATTTTAGCACATCATTTTACAATATACCATTTATCAGATGTTCTATTCTTCAATCCTATACATTAAAATAATATATACATCACATTAAAATATCATTAAAAAAAAAAACTTCAAACAGTAATATAAACTACACAGCCCACCACCACCACTGCCCATAGCACACCACCACCACCACTGCCCATAGTAGCCCACCCCTACCCATAGTAGCCCACCCCTACAACCACTGCAATCCACTATCGTTGACAACCATAACCAAAACCCAAAATCAACCAACCAACCAACCCACTACCACCGATCACCATAGCTAAAATCCAAAATCAACCAAAACCCAAAATCAGCCCACACCCATCGCCATAACCCACCAACATCAGCCCATTACAACCCATGAAACTCAACCCATATCCACCAAAAAAAAAAGGCGATCTGAGAGTGTGAGGTGGATGGTGCTGCGTGGTGGACAGCGATTTGCCCATCTGAACCCACCCACCATCAATCTACCTAACCCACCCATCAAACCACAGCCAAAAAGAAAAATAGAAAAACCATAGCTAGAGAGAGAATGGAGTGGAAGTGATGCGTTGGCGTCAGTGTGGAATTGATGGTCGGCATTAGTGTGGAAGAGAATTGATGGTGAGAGAAGAAAATATGAGAGGATGAGAGAGCTATGATATTCAGTGTTTGAGAAAAAAAAAAAAAAAAGGAGGATGAGACTGCCAGAGAGATGAGAGAGAAAAGAATAAAAAATTCATAAAAATTATACCACATATTTCCATACGCTTTCATATTTGAGAGCGTACTGTTAATGAATGTCAAATTTTTTGAGATTTAGAACATCTCATGAGAGATGTTTTTTGGTGTTTGGTGTGCCAAATGTCAAATATTTGGCATTTGGCACACTTGATGATAATGCTCTAAAAGCCTTATTTTGTTGAACATAAAAGATTGCGCAAAGTTTTACAAGTCTTCCCAGCAAGCTTGAAATTCTATCTCTAGATATTGTTAATTTTTTTGGTTGCTCAAAAGTCAAGAAGATACACTTACATATTACATAACATAAATTGAAGAGCTGCCTTATAAGCCATTGCAAAAATCTGGCACGTCTTCCGTGCGCCGTTTTGGAGTCCCTAACAAATGTATTTTGTACTTAGATGCTCAAAATTAGCTAACTCCATGAGATTTTACCCACTGGAAAGAGACCGAAGAATTTTTTATATGGTTCAAGACGAATCTAGCCCATAACAAGTGGCATTGGAGTCAAAATCTAAAGATGGCAGAAAATGTCAACAAGCAAAACATTTAGAAGTTTTTGGAACAAGAAATGGAAGGGTGGAGGATGCCTTAGGGTACCTCCTATGCCAGCTATCCAAGGATCTATCCAATTATGAGTTTTAAATCTAAGTTTGGGTCAAAATATAGTTTTTCAAAAAGTGTAGGAGCTAAAATGTAGATTTGGTAAAGTTTCGGTGACATTTCTTTAATTTTGTATGGAGTGTTGGCTGGTGGGATTTTTTCAAGACTTCCAAGTATAGATTTGTTGGGCTTTATTATTTCTTTTATTTAAACGTGGGTTTTGGATTTTATGTTGTGTTTGGAGTGATGGGTTTCTCTTGTTTGGAGATTTTAGCCATTGGAAAAAGACTCTTGTCCTTTTCCCTTTATTTATTTATTTATATATATATATATATATATTTTATAAGACTCTTATCATTTCTTATTATAAAATGTTTATCTCAAAACAGGTTTGGAGGAAACTTCTTTCAATTCATTATGTGGTGGTAAAAAAAATCACATGTACTTTTAGGTTATGTTTGGCTCGATGGAAAATATTTTCCAACTGCAAAATAATTTATAGGTGAAAATAATTTTTGGAAAATAAAATTTTTTTCAAGTGTTTTCAAGTAATTATTTTTCAAATTTGAAGGTTTTTTTTTTTTTTTTTTAACTATCACTCTATCAGATTTGCATTGTACCATAACAGCTGGGTATTTTGACAAATTTGACACTTGACAAGTGGGAAGGATTTTTATTTTTATTTTTAAAGAAACACTACTTAATATTTTGCCAATGCTTTTAATGAAATTTCAAAAACCTACTTTTTTATTTTGCTAATTATTTTTGCACACGCTGAGTTATACATTACCGTATACACTCCATTTGAAATCGTATTTTGAAAATACGACTTCAATTATAATTGTAAAATAATGAAATTTTAACAAAAATTATGTTTTCAAAGCATGATTTTAGTTGTGTCTCATATACACTATATGTAACTATCACCATTTTTCTCCCCTATTGTTTAAAGAAATTTATTGAGAAAGAGAACATTTCTTCCCTCTTGTTTAAAGAAATTTACTGAGACGAAAGATAACAAAAGCCACAAAATGGGCCAGGCTCATCTCTTTACTCTTGGACCAAAATCCAAGTAGGAAGAACGGATTTGGGAATAGGCCATTAGCATTATAATTAACAGCCCATCCAGCTGGGTCAGAAAATTCTCACTTCAACTTAAAAAAGAGTCTCAAGCTGCAAAGTATTTTTTATCAGCAACTTGATGTCATATTTGTCATAAGTTAGTGGTTAATGTACAATTTTTTTAAAATTCTATCTTCTTCTAGATACAGTTATATCTTTGACCAAATTATTTTCCAAGCCCAGCAAACTAATGAAAATAAGCTGGACCAAGGAACTTGGACACGATGCCCTTTAATTGCTTTGACTACATCTGCTGCATCGCCTTTAAAAAATCACAAAATTAAGCGTTAGAAAGATAGGAGAATTTACTGCATGCCAACAAAGCTGGAATTGTTTTGCCCCCACAAAGAATCACCTAGGATGTCGCTTTTGGTTCAAACATGAGTCAAATTATCCGTATCATTACAAAAGAATTCAGTATCCATAAGGACCATAAATAAAAACATTGGGATTTTATTGCAACATCAATTAAAATTGTTTCCAACGGGAAAAGGTGTGACAAACTCTACCAAGGATCGATCCCCAAGCATTAATGTGAAGAAGGATTAATGTGAAGAAGGTAGGTTCTAGTTTCCTCTTTTGCTATCATTTTAAAGGACTTGGAGTACAATCGCAAATGCTAATATGTTCTGACATTGCCGCAACTTGTCGCACAAGATAGCAAGAATAGGGTGCAATTCTCTTCCTCATCCAAACAATGAGATTGGATCGGCTACTAAAACATTTTCTCCTGGCTTTCCATAAGTTGAGAAAAAAACATTGCTGAAGTTGAGAAGAAGTCAGGTTGATAACCACCGTGGGGTGAAAGAGCAAAAGGTGTTCAGGATTTCAGCATGGAAGTCACAATATAGCGTGTGATAGGTCATTATGATTTAATCTTCTAATATTAAAAAAAAAAAAAAAACTCTCCAGTTGGCAACAGTTTCAGGGCAACTTTACCCAAAATTTTATCAAAAAAACTTTACCCATAATTTATTTCAACCTATTGAAGAGGGGGCCACCATGATAGAATCATTGTTGTTGATCAAGCGGTATACTTTACAGTGTGATTAAAGTTACAAAGAATCTTTATAACCATTATTTCCATGATCGCGTATTGGCTTTACTCTCTCACACTCTCTCTCCGCGTAAGATTCCCCATTGATGTTTTTCCTAGAACTTTTTAAGTCTTTGCTCACAGTCATTGCATCTATATCTCAAATCTGTAATTTCCAGCTTTCACCTGCACACCCTTCTCTTTTATTTTTCCAGTTTTTAGTTCCCTTCTAGACACAAGGTATATCTATTTCAACATAAAAGATCACTTCTCTCAATCTCTGCAACCCTACATCAACCTTTTTCTTTTTTACCCGTTTCTTTTTGTGATCCAACTCTAATTATAAGTGTATTCTCAATATCAATACCTGTTTTGTTCATTCAAGATTGGGAAGAGAACATCGTAGCAACTTTGCTAGTATACATGCCCGATGGCTCTTACAAACGACGGAAGCACCTTTTCGTTACGTATTGGTAAATGGATTTTTGATGTCTTCCTTAATTTTAGAGGAGAGGACGCCCGCCACAGTTTTTTGCGCCTTCTGTATGCTGCTTTGGTTGAGAAAAAAATCTCCACGTTCAAGGATGATGAAGTACTTGAGAGAGGAAAACCCATTCCCTCAGAACTCTTGAAAGCAATTGAAGGATCAAGGTTTTCGGTTGTCATTTTTTCAAAAAACTATGCATCCTCTAGTTGGTGCTTAGATGAACTTACAAAGATTGTGGAATGCCGCCAGAAAATGAAGGGGCATACAATATTTCCAGTTTTCTTTGATGTTGAACCAACTGAGGTACGGAAGCAGGAAGGGAGTTTTGGAGAAGCATTTGCGAAGCATGAAGAAGCTTTTAAGGAGAATCTGGAGAAGGTGAAAAAATGGAGGGATGCTTTAAAAGAAGTCACCAATATCAGTGGTTGGGTTATACCCAAGGGGTAAGCCTTTTTCTTTTCATTTTTCATTTAGATACCAACTTTAATTTTATAGGGCATATATAGCTTCTAAAACTCAACGCACAAATACCTAGTATTTTCGTTTTTAGAGAAAAAGAAAAGGGCAGGGGTCATGGCCTCCATCCTATGCGCTATTGCGGAATAATCTAAATGCATCTTATCTATGAAATACATATCAGAATTAAAATGAGGATCATATTATCCATAACCACATACTTACTAGAATTTGAAATTTTAATTAGAAAGAATTCAAATAAAATACCTTGATGCAACAAACTTGATTTCAAATAAATTTTTAGTAAATTATCTTCTTGAAACTTACTTGATCTTCATTCTTCACCTCAATGACTAATATCTTATCCAATATTATGGTTTTTTCTTGTTGAGACAAGCTCCACCCGTGTAACACAAGAAGTAGTGAAGAAAAATTGATTTTCACCTTCTCCCAAACGGAAAATACAGTTGCTCTGTTCTTATATACTGGAAAAAGAGTCCAACAGAGTTCGTTAGATAATTACTGTATACTAGCTAGCCGTTGGGGGTCAGTTCCAACAACCTTATGATTGTAACAACTATCCCACTAAAATCGCAAGACTGTCAAACTAACGACCCCGCTGATTAGACCCAAAAAAAAAAAAAAAAAAAAAAAAAAAAAAAAAAAAAAAAACACTAACACCGAATGACCAAAGCATAATATTTCACAACGTGTAGTTTAATACAAACGGCTCATAACAGGAAGAACTACACTTCGTTTGTGAGTGAAAGTTGAGAAGACGACTTGTCATTTGGATCATACATGTCGTTTTGATTAGTAATGTTAACAGAATATTTGAAATGTGTATGGTTGAATTTAATCAACCATGTGCTACCACCGGGCCTGTTGGCCCAAGTGGTACCCGGTCTCTTTAATGACCTTCAGCTCAGGGGTTCGAGCCCCTGCACCTGCATAAACAATTACCTAGCAAAAAAAAAAAAAAAAATCAACCATGTGCTGCCTTTAAAAATCAACCATGTGCTGGCTTTATTCCGTGACAAATTTGCTTGTAATACAGCACTTAGAAACCCTGTATTTAGGAGAGAATCATGTAAAAGCAATCACATCAGTGTGTCTAAAAGATTCCGTCTATTTTACACAAAATACTTACTTTTTCTATTTTACACTATCATTTTTACAAAACACCAACATCAGTTTATCTATTATACACACATTTTTATTAAAATAATATTTTTATTACTTTTTTTATTATTTCCCAACTAACCCCATCAACCCTTTTTTTAATCTGAATTCACCCCATTTCCCTTCTTCTTCTTCTTCTTCTTCTTCTTCTTCTTCTTATCTCTATCTCCGCCACTCTTTCTTTTTTTTTTTTTTTTTTTTTTTTTTTTTTTGAGAATCTTTTTCTTTCCTCTTCTTCTTTTACAATTTGGGTTTTATACTTTTATTATAGATAATGATTTTGGGTTGGGTTTGATTAAGGCAAGGGTTTTGGGTGGAGAAAGCAAAAATTTTGGGCGGAGAAAATGGTGATTTTGGCATCTTCTTCAGCATCTTCTTCTTTCTTTCTTCTTCTTCTCCTTCTTCTTTTTCCAATTTTGGTTTGATTATTTATATGAATTTGTATATGGGTTTGATGAATTTGGATCTAGATTTGGTGTGTCCATGTTGTTGTGGTGGTGGTTGTCGGTATTGGGTTGCAGTGGTGGTGGTTGGTGGTACTGTGTTGCAGTGGTGGTGCTTAGCAGTTAGCGGTGCTGGGTTGTTGTGATGGTCAACTGCTTCTTCTTCTTCTTGGCATTGATGAGTGGGTGAGAGAGGGTCTAATAAGGCAAGAGAGTGGAGAGAGAAAAAAATATAAAAAAATATATAGAAGAGCTACAGTAACCGTGTAAATTTACATGGTTACTGTAGCTCATGAAAATTTTAGAAGACTTTACACAATTTTACATGAGCTGATGAGGGAGGTTTTTTGACCAAAATGTGTAAAATGGAGTTTTTTGTATTATAGAAGACTATCCACCAACTGATATGGATGCTCTAAGGGTAGTGTGTTAGAGAGTGTGAAGAAATGCTCAAGACTGTGCAGTGAAGCAGGGACTCGCGACTGGATCTCGCGGGAGGCTCGCGGCTTGCAAGCCGCCAAAAGTTGCACACGCGCAGAGCATGCAAGGGAACTGAACAATCGTACCAACTGGAGCACTACATGACAAAAATCCAGACTGGTCACTCAGTTAGCTCACGGCTTGAACTCGCGACTTAGTCAAGTCGCGAGATCAAGTCGCCAGCCAGCCCTATTTTGGAAAAACTGTCTCTTCGCATTCCATTCTCACACCAGTATAAATTCCCCTCATTCCCACAAAATATGTGTGGCCATTCAGAAAGAAAAACCCTAAGAGAGGTTTCTTCAAAACACCCACCCAATTAGAGAGAGCTACTCATTCTTAGAGAGAAATCTTTGTAGTCTCTTCTCATTCCCTCCCTCATTGTCATACCTATTGAGAGGAGATTTCTATCCAAACACTATCCACACCCATTTATAGTGTTAAGTGTTTTTGGAGCTTTGGGAAGCACTGGAAGATGCCAAGGATGGCAGATGCTATGGATTATAGCGGAATCCGGTAAGCTAGAAAAGAAAAAGGTTTGGCGCAACCTCGTTGGAGCAAGAAGCTTGGAGGGTTTAGGTACATCGGGTAGATTAGGCTTGAAGGGTCTATTACTGTTCATGTATCCTAACTATATTTTCTAGTGGATTATTGACCGCTTAGAGAGCGGCGGAGAGGTTTTACGTCGAGGGTTTCGGTTTCCTCTTCGATAACACATCGTGTGTTGTCGTTGTGTTTGCATCTCTCTTCCCTTTATCTTTGCGTTTTATTATCTGATGTGGGTTGTGATTTTAATTTGGTTTAGATAGTTTTTCCAATTCTTCATTATAGCTTTTGTTTATTTTCCGCACACTAGTTGTTTGACATAAAACTTGAATTGGTTAATTTGTAAATTGGGGGTCTAAACGTTCAAGGGTGTTTTTACACTATTTGAACTTTCAAAATGTATTGAGACATTATTATTTTGTATCTTTTCTTTAGTTTATATTTTGTTATTAGATGTTAATTTCATTTTCTATTTTAACCTACTCTTGAATTTTAGACCATTTTTAATTATTGAAATCCAAAAAAAAAAATTGTTTATACTTTGGTCCCAAAAAATAAATTCCTGCTGTTCACTCTTTTTGCAGGCAGGAGTCAGAATATATCGAACCAATTGTTGAGAGGATATTCAAAACACTGAGTTCCATAAAACTAAATGAGGGCTTGGTCGGAATAGAATCTCGTGTATGGGAAGTATATTCAGAATTAAAAATAGGTTCGACTGATGTTCGCATGTTTGGGATATATGGGACAGGTGGTATCGGTAAGACAACCATTGCACGAGTGGTTTATGATAGCTTCTCTAATCAATTTGAAGCTAGTAGCTTTCTCCATGATGTTAGAGAAACATATGAAAGACAGGGTTTAGTTCATTTGCAGAAAAAACTTCTTTCTGACACCTTGATGGAAAGAAATATAAATGTAGGAGATGAATATGACGGGCTCCAATTTATCAAGCACAGGCTATGTAATAAAAAGGTACTTCTCGTTCTGGATGACGTTAATAAGTTGAAACAACTAAAATTTTTGGTTGGCGAGCATAGTTGGTATGGTGCAGGCAGTAGAATTATCATTACAACGAGAGATCAACATTTGCTAGAGGCACATGCAGTTGATGCAATATATAGGCCTGAGGAAATGAGTAATGAAGAGGCTCTTCGTCTTTTCAGCTTGACATGTTTCGGCAGTGAACACACTCCTGAAGGGTATAAGGAGATGTCCAATCTTGTTGTCAGTTATGGTCACGGCCTTCCTTTAGCAATTAAGGTTTTGGGTTCTCATCTAGTCGGCGGAAGCATCACTGCATGGAAAAGCTGTTTAGTTGGGCTCGAAAATAATTTTCCAACAGAACTTTTACAAGTATTTCAAATAAGTTTTGATAGTCTACATGAAGTAGACAAAGAAACATTTCTACATATGGCATGTTTCTTCAATGGGGAGGACAGAGATCGCACAGTACGTATACTAGACTCTCTTAGACTTTACCCCATAGAAATTGTATTAAGAGAACTTATAGATAAATCTCTCTTAAATTTATCTTTAGACAAGAACTGCTATTGGATGCATCCTCTAGTTCAACAAATGGGCCGGGAAATGGTTTGTAGAGAATGTCCTGAATGGCCTTCGAGACGAAGTAGATTATGGTTGCCAGAGGACATTGACGCTCTGCTTACAGACAATATGGTAAGCAATTAGGTAGAAATCTTCAACCTAAACATAGATCCCTTCTATATTATTAAAGAAAATAAACATTTATGTAATCTTGTATTCTTATTATGCAATTCACTATTCCCTTTTTCATGATTGTTAGGGAACAGATGCTATTAAATGCATAGTCCTCAACTTGCCAGTACAAAAAAAGGTATACTGGCATCCAGAAGCCTTTTCAAAGATTCCTAATCTTCAATTGCTCAAAATTCACAATGTGCAACTTCAGCATGAACTCACTCATTTTCCTAACGGGTTAAGATTTGTTGAATGGAGCGGGTATTCTCTAAAATCTTTGCCACCAAATTTCGTACCTTATAAGCTTGTTGAACTTACAATGTGTCATAGCAACATTGAACTACTTTGGAAGGGAGTAAAGGTAACGTTGTTTCCTCAACTTCTCTGTATTATTTATTTTATTAAAAATAAATTCTAATGAGCAATCATTCTACCCTTTTTTAACAGTATTTAGGGAGTTTAAAATTCATCAAACTCAGTCACTCACAAAATCTTATTAGCACTCCAGACTTCTCATGGGCTCCACTTCTTGTGAACATAGATTTTGAAGGCTGTACAAATTTAGTCGAGGTTCACCCATCCGTTGGTGAACTTAAACTCCTTACTTTGTTGAATTTGAAAGATTGCACAAGTCTTGAAAGTCTCCCGCGCAAGCTTGAAATGAAATCTCTAGAAATTCTTATTTTTTCTAGCTGCTCCAAAGTCAAGGAGATTCCAGAATTTGCAAAAAACATGGAACGGTTACGGGAGCTTCATTTAAATGGTACTACAATTAAATATCTACCTTTGTCAATCGAACATTTAACTGGTCTGACTTTATTGAATATAAGCCATTGCAAAAATCTGGCGGGTCTTCCATGTGCCGTTTTTAGAATGGAGTCCCTAAAAGAATTCATTGTATTTGGATGCTCAAGATTAGCTAACGATGATCGTTCTGCAAAAAAAACAAAAAATAAAAAATCTAACGATGATTGAAGAAAAGCGATATGGGTATCGGTAGAAAATATTTTCAGAGGTTTATTTTATTTTTTTTGTTTATTTATTTTCATGTGAAGGAATTTTTCAAAGGCTCAAGATGATGGATCTGTTGGACTTGTCCTCCTGATCGGTCATACGGGCCATGCAAGATTTTTTTTTTTTTTTTTAAAGAATTCTTTCATTAAGAAATTGTAAACGTTGAACTGTATCATAGTTTTCACTTTATTAATATTGAATGAATATTGCATTATTCAGAAATTTTTTTTTGAATATTACATTAAGCTTAGAAAAGAATTATAAAGCTCTGTTCATATATATAGTACAGAGTTAGAGGAAACAAAAGTAACAAACTAACTACTACTATAACAGAACAGCTGACAATGACATGGCATAACAAACTCCAAGTCAGCTTCCACGTGGACTAAATTATAACTAACTAACTCCATTATAAGTACTTTTAAGCTACCTGCCGTTTGTATCTTCTATTTACAAAACTACATATCACACTAGCTCTCAAGTCTTAACACACTTTTATTCCTTTAAATTTATTTATGAGAAATTACAAATTACCCACTTGTGATTTGGGGTCAAAATAGGGTAAATTGCAAAGTACACCCCTGAAATATGAGATTGTTTGAATTTTACATCCCAAGTCAAGAAGATACCAAAATTTACATATTACATGTAGCAGTGTATCACTTACGGGAGCTTCATTTAAATGGGACATAAATTGAAGAGTTGCCTTCGTCAATTGAACATATTTGGCTGATCTCACTTTATTAATATAAGCCATTGCAAAAATCTGGCATGTCTTCCTTACATTTTTTTGTAGTCCCTAACAAATTTTTTTTTGGATGCTCAAAATTAGCTAACTCTAATGATGACCATAAGATTTTACCCACTAGAAAACAGACCGAAGAATTTTTTATATGGTTCAAGATGAATCTAGCCCATAGCAAGGGGCAATGGAGTCAAAATCTAAAGACAACAAAGAATGTCAATAGACAACACATTTAGAAATTTTTGGAACAAGAAATGGAAAGGGTGGAGGATGCCCTAGGGTACCTCCTATGCCAGCTATCCAAGGATCTATCCACTTATGAGTTTTAAATCTAAGTTTGGGGTCAAAATAGAATAAATTGCAAAGTACACCCTTGAAATTTGAGGTTATTTGGATTTTACATCTCAAAATTTTAGAAATTTGATTTTACACCTTGAAGTTTGGTTCTGTTAGCAATTCCACGTGCTATTAGTTTTTGCAGTAAAATGACACATCATTGTGCTGACGTGGATTTTTTTTTTCCCCCTCAAAATCAGCCCTTAACGATGCCATTTCAAAGAGAACAAAGAGAATTTCCTACAGAGTACATCCACCTAAAATCGCAGAGCCCATCCACATGAAAACCATCGACTCATAGTGAACCCATTAGCCTAACCAAATTAGGTCTAAGCCAGTGGCCCAACTATAGTGAGTTCACTTTTTCTTCTTTGAAACTCTCTTTCTCTTTCGCATTTGGCTTTTAAATTCATAGGTTTCATGGGTTAATTTTTGTTGGGTTTTGGTTCCAATTTGGGTTAGGGTGGTGGTGGTTAATGGTTCCAATCTAGGTTTGGTTTGTGGTTTGTAGTTTGGTTCGTGATTTGTAAGTGGGTTTGGTCACAATGTTTGTCACTAGTTCATGGCTTGTTTCAGGTGTGGTGGTTGTTGGTGGTTGATGGGTTTGGGTGTTTAGGATTATTGTGGCTAGTGGGTGCGATTTTAGGTGTGTGGCAGTGGTTCTTGGGTGATTGGCAGTGGTTTTTGGGTGTAGTTTGCTATTGTTGGGTGGTGGTTGCGGTGGTTGTTGATTTAATATTAATGTGTTTTGGTGGTTGTTGTTGAGTGTGGCATGGTGGTAGCATGTTGGTGGTTATTATTGTTGTTGTGATTGGTGGTGTGGCTAGTTGTGGTGGTGGTTTCAGTTTTGGATGGTGGTTGGCTAAGTTTTGTTGGTTGGGTTGATATGGGATTGAGTGGTGAGTAGTGGTTATGGGTTGTTGAGAGGTAGAGAGATAGAGGGGAAAAGAGAGACACAATTGGAGAGGAAGAAAAACACAGCTAAAATGGTGTCGTATCATTAAGCTTGAGTTTTGTGTTTTCATTTTCGGCGAAACGACATCGTTTGACTTTGCCAACTCTTCTTTTTTTTCTTTTTTTCTTTTTTTTTAATACTAAAATGGTCTCGTTTGAGGCTAATTTGGCCAAAAAAAAAACACATCAGCACGATGATGTGTCACTTAATAACAAAAACTAACTACGGGGTAATTGCTAATGGAACCAAATTTCAAGGTGTAAAATCAAAATTTTGAAATTTTTGAATGTAAAATCCAAGCAACCCCAAACTTCAGGAATGTACTTTGCAATTTACTAGTCAAAATATAGTTTTTCAAAAGGTTTAGGAGTTAAAATGTAGATTTGGTAAAGTTCAGTGACATTTCTGTAATTTTGTATGGAGTGTTGACCGATTAGATTTATTCAACACTTCCAAGTATAGATTTATTGGGCTTTTCTATTTCTTTTATTTAGATGTGGGTTTTGGATTTTATGTTAGGTTTGGAGTGATGGGTTCTACTTGTTTGGAGATTTTACCCATTGCAAAATGACCCTTGTTCTTTCCTAACATAAAAGGTTTACCTCAAAATAGGTTTGGAGGAAACTTCTTCCAACCCATTACATGGTGGTTAAAAAAGCCACGTGTACTTTTAGGGACAAAATTGCCTTATGCCCTTTTCACCCAAATTATATAGCCTTATGCCCCTCTTCCCAAACTAATAAGGGAAATGCCCCTCTTTTGAAACTCGACTTTGTCAAAATCGAGTTAAACCCTATAGTGACGTTTTTAAAGACCTATAGTAACGTTTTTAAAGACTTATAGTGGTGTTTTGTAACTCGAGCTCCATGAAATCGAGTTACAAAACGTCATTATAAGTCCTTAAAACGTCACTATAGGTCCTTAAAAACGTCACTATAAGGCTCCAAATTTTTTTTTTAAACTCAATTTTGAGAAAATCGAGTTACAAAAGAGGGGCATTTCTCTAATTAGTTTGGAAATGGGGGCATAAGGCTATATAATTTGGGTGAAAAAGGCATAAGGCCATTTTGTCCTCACTTTTAAGTTATGTTTGGCTCAACAGAAAATATTTTTCAACTGCAAAATATTTTTTAGGTGAAAATAATTTTTCAAAAATAAAATATTTTCAATTGTTTTATTGCATTTCTAAAAATGCTATGGAAACAATATTTTCTACTACTTTCTCAATTTTCTCATCTTCTAAGCACGTACATATATAATAATAAAAAAAGGAGAATTCTATCAAAATAATTGTAATCGGCAACCAATAGTGGTAGCGACTTGCAGTAGTTGGCAACTAGAGACTGAGAACGTTAATGGGGGTGGTGGTTGGATCGCTAATAGTGGGGGGTGGAGGTTCAATTGATGATTTTTGGGTGAAGTGCCTTTATTTTATGCTCAACTGGAAAGCAATTTTTCCGTTGAACAACACTTTCAGGCATCCCAAACACCTACGAAATGAGACAAATATATTTTAAATTTTTCATCAAAAAAAAAAAAGGCCTAAAGGAACTTGTTTGCTACCAATCAAGAGATTTAAAATTGGTTGATAATCTTAAAAAATTCCTTGAATCTTAGGGTTTGGTAATGCTTATTTGCTTAAGTGTAAGATAAAAACTAGTTTTAAGCAAATAAGTTGGCTTATTTTAGGGTTGTAAACAAGCTGAGATTTGTCAAGTATTGAATATTCAAGCTCGGCTTGACAAGAAATGTAAAATGTTCAAGCTCGGTTTGAGCTTGAGCTTCTTAGATAGTCCAAAAGTTTAAACTTCGCTTGACATAATTCATTGCGTAAGCTAAGCTTAAGCTCAATATCAAGCTTAAACTCGAGTACAATACCAAGCTTTTGAGCTCAAGATCCAATACAAGTATATTAGCATGCCTATATTAGGCATTTTATCAAGCCCATTTGCTTTAGACATGTGGTATCAACTCCCAATTAATTAAAAGCTTAAGAAGATATGAATTTTTGTTCAAACCTATATCAAATTTATTACCGAGCCCATAAAATATCCTAAGCTATTTGTGTTTGACCTACATCATTGCCAAAATTAATTTATTAACAACTTGCTAGAGTAATCTGTAACTAGTAGTAGGTTACTATAACAAGTTGCTACTCATTTTGTAAATAATTTCTCTCTTCTTTCTCTTACACTTTCATTGTCTCTCACATTCTCTTCTCTCTCTCTCTCTCTCTCTCGTTGGATCCTTGGGTTTCGAATTGCCACTGCCTGGGCTTCAAATAGTGATAGCTTAAGCTTTGAGTGACTAATGATGTATATGGGTCACAATGGATTTTCGGGTTTGTGGTTGGGTTGATTTTGGATTGGGTTTAGATTTTTGAGGTGCTAAATGCTAAATTTTTTAGCACCCCGAATTTGAATGCAAGCATTCACATTGGTAGTGCTAAAAAAATTAGTTTTTAACACCTCAAAAACCTACTTTATTTATTTTATCACCCCATTTAATAGTACACCCTACATTCATTTATTACTTTAGCACATTGTCCATTAAAATAATATAAACACCCATTAAAATAGTATAGAACATCCACCTACAAAACTCCATAGAAACCAACCACAACAAGCTACCGCAACCACTCAAAACTACAACTAGCCACCACAAACACTCTTAGCCCACCGCAACTCTTTTTTTTTTTTTTTTTTTTTTTTTTTTTATTACTATAAAGGAAAACCACAACAAATAGCTATAAAACCTAGCAACCCACCATCACTGCCACAAACATCCATAGCCTACCCACTGCCGCTACAACCGAAACCAACCAAATCAATTAAAACCCATTAGATCAACCAAACCTAACCAAAATTGAAAAATCAAATCTAACCCAGTTGCAAGCCCACAATCTATGAGGAGAGAGAGGGAAGAGAGTTCTAAGTAGAGAGGAAAGAGAGTGCTAGGTAAGAGAGAGAGAGAGAGAAAGAGAGAGAAATTAAAAAAAAAAAAAAACTAGTAGCATTTTATTATAGCAAGTTGTTAAATTTTTTTTTAAACTTAGTAGCTCTAACATAGCATGCATTTTGGTGTTTGTAGTACTAAAAATAGTTTTTTTTAAAGCTATTTTAACACCTTCAATATGAATGCTAAGACTACTACAAAGAAGCCAAAATCATAATTATATTACTATGAAAGTGTGAATCAGTTTAAGTGAAAGATTTGGTAGAAAATTGTATCATTGGGATGTGCTCATTGTACAATTTTAAAACTATATTAATTAATGAAATCAGAAATCTATCTTTCTTTAAATTATATATAAATGATTTTTTTTATGGTTTTTACTAATCTATGCCCTTAGGACATGTATTAGTAAAATCATTTTAAAAATTTTTTTATGATATAATTATAAAGTTACTTTTTTTTTTACAACTTTTTAAATTTTTTATAAATAATTCCTTAAAATAGATGATTAATATATGTTTTATTTTTCAAATTTTGATTAGGTAGGGGGGTTAAGGGTCCGTTTGGTTGGAGGAGTGAAAAAGTGAGAGGATAGAAAATGGTGAGAGGATGGAAAAGCGGGAGGATAGAAAAGATTTTAATTTCCCTAATTTTTGTTTGGTTAGGAGTGGAAAAATGGAAGGATGGAAAAAGTAAATTTACACAAATTTACACATATACCCTTATTAAAAAAATGATGCTCAATTAAAACTCGAAAAGTGATAAATAACCAAAAAAATCAATCACCCAAATTTATTAAAAAATATAAATTATATCCATAAAAAAATACATCTATAAAAAAAAATAAAAAAATAAAAAAATAAAAAAAAAAGGCAACGCGGACGCCTGCCTAGTAAACCAAAAGAAAAAATAAAATAAAAAAAGAAAAAAA
This sequence comes from Quercus lobata, assembly GCF_001633185.2. Classification (NCBI taxonomy): domain Eukaryota; kingdom Viridiplantae; phylum Streptophyta; class Magnoliopsida; order Fagales; family Fagaceae; genus Quercus; species Quercus lobata. The sequence continues at coordinate 44,295,595 of NC_044911.1, read as the reverse complement.
GAAGAAGAAAATATATAAAAAGAGGCAGGTAAAAAAAGAAAAAGTGGGTGAATGTGCAATTATACATGCGCATTTTTGTCTAAAAATAATATCCAATTTCTCTCTTCATTTTTCTTTTCATTTTGGAGAGGAAACTGTAAGGACTTAATTTGTAGTGACCCAAAAAAGATATTGAGTTCGTACATTTAAGGGCCCGAACAATATCATTTGTAGAGCGTGGGCTTGAAAAGCTAGGCCCGGGTCACTGAACAGCGGTTAGCCATGGTTAGCCATGGTGTCTATGAAAATTTGCATGAAGGTGATCTTAACGAGTTTAACGAAACCTTCTTCTGGTGGCGACATGAATGGTTCCGGTCTTTGGACCTTGTCCGAGGAGCTTAATGTTATTATTCTCCCCCCTCCCCCCTCTCTAGGGCCTCCCCGGCCCCCTTGATTTTACCTCCCTTTTATACTAGCATTTACCTCCCTTCTAGAGTCCACGTGTCAGCTCCACTTTCTGGGATTGATACTTGTCCTATCAGCCCATACCTGGAGTGGTTGTAAAAGCTAAATAGCATGGCGAAAGGCATGGTCCTGTCAGACGCAGCATGCTTCACTGTTGTATTGGCAGCTTTTTCACTTGGTCTGTTCCTGCACTGAGCTCGTCCTTTCCTTTAGGCATTCTATGAGATGTTGAGCATAAGATCGTCCTCGGCCATATCCTTGGGCCTTTTTGGACTTTTATTATGCATCCTCGGCTATAAGTCTCCTCGGCTTAGGCCTTAGGCCCTAGCGTAAAGTGGGCCGGGACCACAAATTCTCCTACCCCACAATTACCCCTTAAAATCCAGCTGCCCGACCTCTTGGTTGGGGAGGTGGGTTTTGGTGATGTCAGGTCCACATCATGGCTTGCCCAGCTCTGCACTTCATTAATGTCGGTGTCTCTCCATTCGCATGGGAGGTGCGCCGGATTATGAGACATTCCTCTAGATTTACTCACGCGGCGTCCTCACCGTTTCAGTGCTCGAGGCGCGTCTTTAATATGTCCCCTTCACGAGGCCACCCAAATCCTATGGTTGTAGACGGTGTGGGGAGTTGAATAGAAACTGTCTCGTCTGTAGCGCTTCTTGGAAATCTGCATAGATTAAATGCCACCCACTTGCCCTCTATATAAGAAGCAGGGTGGGGAGTCACTCCCTTTTCGTGAAGATCTTTCAATCCCTTCAGATTCTTAATCCTTTCGCTGTGCTCCAAGCCCTCATCTCCAGCGCAATCACACCTTAGAGTGATATGTTTGAGGCACGGGTGGGGATGAAGGAACCATACCCGCTTCAGAGGCATTGGGTCCTTCCGAGACTCAATATGGCACGGCCAGGACAGGGGAGACACAGACTCAAGGTAGGTCTCCGCTTTTGCAAGGTGGGAGCGATGCCTCCACCTCTTTCAGTCAAAATCCGAAGCAAGTGCTAGTCGCGTTAGATTTTTGGTGTGACAGCAGTGGGGTTTCTCGTCGTCAGTACCATCCGCTCTTTCTCGAGCGCTGCTAATATGACACCGGCGTGTTAGGAGTCAGAGCTGATGCGGGGATTAAGCATCCCTACGTCTTCCTCTCTTCCTTCACTGGTGTCCCTTTTCGCCTCCGCTTTTTCTTCTTTCTCATCATCGGGGCTACCTTGGTGTTTTTGCTTCTTCTTCCTCTGCTTCTTCTTCTCTTCCGTTAGTGGGCCATCTTGTCATGCATAATCTCTACCAGAGCAGAGTTTCGAAGGATTTTTCTCTTCCATGTATATTTTTCTTTTTGCTTCTGTAGTTAGCTTTTGTATAGGCTTACTCAAGCCCCTCATTGTACGCTGTACTGTTTCTTTGTTTTAATAAAAGATGATTTTGTTTTGTTCTACATATTCTTTCTTTTCTGCAGTAGTTACTTTGTGAAGGGATGTATTTCATATGGGTGTTTTTTATTATTATATTTTTTGGGTGATACTTAGGGCAAAAACCCTTGTAACAAAAAGCTATTATTACGAACTCATTGAGACCGTCAAGCATAATAATACTAACCTACAGTAAATTAAACATACGAGACTAACCATGATAACAGCCGAATGCCCTGTATTGCGCGCGAGGCAGTCATCCGAGAAGGAGTAACCTAAAATAAACCATTCGAGAGGGTTGCCAAGGACTAGGGGGCTTGGCCGCGTTCTTGGTAACATATGAACTTAATCGTTTTTGGCATCTGGTCCGAGGACCAAGGTATGGCTATACCAGGCCTAAACACTCGTTTTACGTTAGTTCCCTTAGAATTGAGGATCCGAGGATAGATCAGGACTTCCACTCGGTCTGGGACTTAATCCAATTTTTAATGGGCAATCTCTCCATGGGTCAGAGTCCGAGGACCATACAATGCCTTGGTTCTGTCCAAAACTCTTTGTCTTTCTTTTAAGTAGTTGGTTTCCCCATAGGCCCGAGTCCGATGACCATACAGTGCCTTGGTTCTGTCCAAAACTTTTTTAAGTAGTTGGTTTCCCCATAGGCCCGAGTCCGAGGACCATATAGTGCCTTGGTTCTGTCCAAAACTCTTTTGAGTAGTTGGTTTCTCCATAGGCTCGAGTCCGAGGACCATACAGTGCCTTGGTTCTATTCAAAACTCTTTTAAGTAGTTGGTTTCCCCATAGGCCCGAGTCCGAGGACCATACAGTGCCTTGGTTCTGTCCAAAACTCTTTTGAGTAGTTGGTTTCCCCATAGGCCTGAGTTCGAGGACTATACAGTGCCTTGGTTTTGTCCAAATTCGAGGACTATACAGTGTCTTGGTTCTGTCCAAAACTCTTTTAAGTAGTTGGTTTCCCCATAGGCCCGAGTCCAAGGACCATACAGTGCCTTGGTTTTGTCCAAAACTTGTAATTTTTCTTTTAAGTAGTTGGTTTCCCCATAGACCCGAGTCCGAGGACCATACAGTGCCTTGGTTCTATCCAAAACTCTTTTAATTAGTTGGTTTCCCCATAGGCCAGAGTCCGAGGACCATACAATGTCTTGATTCTGTCCAAAACTTGTAATTTTTCTTTTAAGTAGTTGGTTTTCCCATAGGCCCGAGTCCGAGGACCATACAGTGCCTTGGTTCTATCCAAAACTCTTTTAAGTAGTTGGTTTCCCTATAGGCCAGAGTTTGAGGACCATACAGTGCCTTGGTTCTGTCTAAAACTTGTAATTTTTCTTGTAAGTAGTTGGTTTCCCCATAGGCCCGAGTCCGAGGACCATACAGTGCCTTGGTTCTGTCCAAAACTTGTAATTTTTCTTATAAGTAGTTGGTTTCCCCATAAGCCCGAGTCCGAGGATCATACAGTGCCTTGGTTCTATCCAAAACTCTTTTAAGTAGTTGGTTTCCCCATAGACCCGAGTTCGAGGACCATACAGTGCCTTGGTTCTGTCCAAAACTCTTTTGAGTAGTTGGTTTCCCCATAGGCCTGAGTCCGAGGACCATACAGTGCCTTAGTTCTGTCCAAAACTCTTTTGAGTAGTTGGTTTCCCCATAGGCCCGAGTCTGAGGACCATACAATGCCTTGGTTCTGTCCAAAACTCTTTTAGTCTTTCTTTTATATTATTTTTTTATTTTCTAGGATTAACCCCTCAACCAAGGTGTGGGGCATTAACTTGATGTTGGAGGCCCTTAGAACTGCCCGTGCCATTGACACTACGAGGTGTAGCCCCTAGCGGAAATTTATGTCAGGACAACAACAGCGTGTTGCTAGAAATGGAGGAGTTTTCGCAGACCCTTATTTGACAGAGGCTTAATTCCGCCACCACCTGTGCCAACGCGCAAGCCTCCCCACAGACGGCGCCAATTGTAAGGACACAATTTGTAGCGACCCAAAAAAGATATTGGGTTCGTACATTTAAGGGCCCGAACAATATCATTTGTAGAGCGTGGGCTTGAAAGGTTAGGCCCAGGTCACTGAACAGCGGTTAGCCATGGTTAGCCATGGTGTCTATGGAAATTTGAATGAAGGTGATCCTGACGAGTTTAACAAAACTTTCTTCTAGTGGCGACATGAATGGTTCCGATCTTTGGACCTTGTCCGAGGAGGTTAATGTTATTATTCTCTCCCCCCCCCCCCTCTAGGGCCTCCCCGGCCCCCTTGGTTTTACCTCCCTTTTATACTAGCATTTACCTCCCTTCTAGTATCTACGTGTCAGCTCCACTTTCTGGGGTTGATACTTATCCTATCAGCCCATACCTGGAGTGGTTGGGAGTGGTTGTAAAAGCTGAATAGCATGGCGAAAGGTATGGTCCTGTCAGACGCAGCATGCTTCACTGCTGAATTGACAGTTTTTTCACTTGGTCTGTTCCTGCACTGAGCTCGTCCTTTCCTTTAGGCGTTCTATGGGATGTTGAGCATAAGATCATCCTCGACCATATCCTTGGGCCTTTTTGGGCTTTTATTATGCGTCCTCGGCTATAGGTCTCCTCGGCTTAGGCCTTGGGCCCTAGCATAAAGTGGGCCGGGACCACAAATTCTCCGGCCCCACAGAAACTTTTTATTGAACCAAGAGAAAAAATACCTAAATCCCACCATTTATTTTTCATCATTCTCACGGAACCATGCACACTCCAAACAAATTTCCTTTCCTATTTCCTTTTCAAAATTTGTCATCTTATCTATTTCACCTCCAAACAAACCCACTAAATATAATAGTCTTCGCGGGGGATGGGTCCGAACTCCAAAGGGAGAAAAGGACCTCATCCCTTTTGCCCAAAAGTTTCTACTTGGGTCCTTTCCCAAGCAAGCGTATTGCCTTTACTTTCCCACTCTCTCTACGCGAAAAAAAACCCATTGATGTTCTTCCTAGAACTAGCTGAGTCTTCGCTCGGTCTTTGCATCTCCATGTCTCAAATCTGCAATTTAATTTCCACTTTTCACACGCACACCCCTCTCTTTCATTTCTCCAATTCTTGACACAACGTAGTTCCATTTCAAGAAAAAAATCACTCCTTTGCGAACCTTGCAAGCATAAGCATACCCAATGGCTCTTATAAACGACGGAAGCACCTTTTCGTTGCGTACCGGTAAATGGGTTTTCGAGGTCTTCCTTAATTTCAGAGGCGAGGACACCCGCCACAGTTTTTTGCGTCTTCTATATGACGCTTTGGTTGAGAAACAAATCTCCACGTTCAGAGATGATAAAGTACTTGAGAGAGGAAAACCCATTCCATCAGAACTCTTGAAAGCAATTGAAGAGTCAAGGTTTTCAGTCGTCATTTTTTCAAAAAACTATGCAACCTCCAGTTGGTGCTTGGATGAACTTGCAAAGATTGTCGAATGCCGCCAGAAAATGAAGGGTCATACAATTTTTCCAGTTTTCTATGATGTTGAACCAACTGAGGTACGGAAGCAGAAAGGGAGTTTTGGTGAAGCATTTGCAAAGCATGAAGAAGTTTTTAAGGAGAATTTGGAGAGGGTGAAAAGATGGAGGGATGCTTTAACAGAAGTCGCCAATATCAGTGGTTGGGTTATACCCAAGGGGTAAGCCTTTTTCTTCTTATTCAATTCACAGCTTTTGAATATACTACCTTTTGAATATTGACTTGTAACGTAAGGCTTAGATTCAGTATATCTTCATTCGATTTTGTTTTGAAAACTTGTGATGGGGTGGGGTCTTAAAACACCATAAGCAATACTATATCAATTATTCTAACTCACTTTGTTGCCGACTCACTTGGCCACTCGTCACTACCAACAAGCACTACAAACCATTTTGGTTTTGTAATTGTGCTAATTGGTTTGTTTATTTTTTGGGTTTAAGGGCACCAAGGATATTGATTTAGGGGGAAGTTTATAGCGCATAGCTTCTAAAACTCAACCCACGTATACCAATGTACAGCTCTGTCCTATACATTATTGTTGAATTATCTACATGCATCTTATCCATGAAATACGAAGCATAATTAAAGTCAAGATCACGTGATGCATAACATCATACTTGCTAGAATTTGAAAATTCAATTAGAAAAAATTCAAATAAAATACCTTGATGCAACAACAAACTTGATTTCAAATAATTTTTTTTTTTTTTTTTTTTGCAAATAATCTTCTTGAAACCTCCTTCATTTTCAACTTAATAGCTAATATCTTGGCCAAGAATGTGAGTTTTTCTTGTTGAGACAAGTTCTAACCCATGTAGCCCAAGAAGTAGTGAAGAGAATTTGATCTTCACCTTCTACCAAAGGGGAAATATACACTTGCTCTGTTAATACACTTCCCCTGTTCTTATATAATGAAAACACAGTCTTAACACATTTTAGTTCTGCAATTGTCTAACTAACACCTGCTGACCAAAGCATAAATATTGCACAACATGTAGTTTAATACAAATGGCACGCATACTATTTCAACAGGAAGAACTACACATCAATTGTGAGTGAAAGCTGTGAAGAGGACTTGTCATTTGGATCATACATGTCATTTTGATTAGTAATGTTAGCACTTAATATATTTAAAATGTATTGAAAGATTACGATTTTTTTATCTTTTTTTTAGTTTATATTTTGTTAACACTAAATATATGTTAGTTTTATTTCCCTATATTAATTTAGTATTGAATTTTAGTATATTTTTCATCCTTGAATTCCAAAATTTTTTTGGTTTATACTTTGGGCCCAAAAATAAACTCTAGCTGTTCACTCTTTTTGCAGGCAGGAATCAGAATATATTGAACCAATTGTCGAGAAGATATTCAAAACACTGAGTTCCATAAAACTAAATGAGGGCTTGGTCGGAATAGATTCTCGTGTATGGGAAGTATATTCATGCTTAAAAATAGGTTTGACTGATGTTCACATGATTGGAATATATGGGACAGGTGGTATCGGTAAGACAACCATTGCACGAGTGGTTTATGATAGCTTTTCTAATCAATTTGAAGCTAGTAGCTTTCTCCATAATGTTAGAGAAACAGCTGAAAGAGAGGGTTTAGCTTATTTGCAAGAACAACTTCTTTCTGACATCTTTATGGAAAGAAACATAAGGATATCTGATGTTGACAATGGAGTCCGATTGATCAGGCATAGGCTATGTAATAAAAAGGTACTTCTCGTTCTTGATGATGTAGATTGTTTGGACCAATTATATAAGTTGGCTTGTAAGCGTGATTGGTTTCGTCCTGGCAGTAGAATTGTCATTACAACAAGAGATGAACATTTGCTTAAGACACTAGAAGTTGACGAAATACATAGGCCAAAGGAATTGAGTAGTGAAGAGGCTGTTCGTCTTTTGAGCTTGACGTGTTTCGGCAGTGAACATCCTCCTGAAGGTTATATGGAGATGTCCAATCATGTCGTCAGTTATGCTCATGGCCTTCCTTTAGCAATTAAGTTTTTGGGTTCTTTTCTAGACGGCAGAAGCATCCCTGCATGGAAAAGCTGTTTAGAGAGGCTGGAAAATAATTTTCCAACAGAAATTTTACAAGTATTTCAAATAAGTTTTGATAGTCTACAAGAAGTAGAAAAAGAAACATTTCTACATATTGCATGTTTCTTTAATGGGGAGGACCAAGATCGCATAGTAGAAATACTAGATTATCTTGAACTTTACCCGAAAATTGCAATAAGTATTCTTATTGATAAATCTCTCTTAAGTGTTTCTTTAGACAAGCAGTTGTGGATGCATCCACTGGTACAACAAATGGGCCGGGAAATCATTTTTAGAGAGTCCCCTAAATTTCCTTGGGAGAGAAGTAGATTATGGTTGCCGAAGGACATTGATCTTGTGCTTACAGACAATATGGTAAGAGGCTATGTAGATATCTTCGACTTAAATATAGATCCCTTCTATTATTCATGAAAATAAACATTAAAGTATCTTGCACTCTTATTATGCAATTCACCAATCCCTTGTTTTTTATTATTAGGGAACAAAAGCTATTCAAAGCATAGTCCTCGACTTGCCTGCACAAAAAGAGGTACATTGGCATCCAGAAGCCTTTTCAAAGATGCATTGTCTTGTATTGCTCAAAATTCATAATGTGCAACTTCAGCATAAACTCACTCATTTTCCTAATGGGTTAAGATTTGTTGAATGGAGTGGGTATTCTTTAAAATCTTTGCCACCAAATTTTGAACCTAAGATGCTTGTTGAACTTAGAATGTGTCATAGCAACATTGAACTACTTTGGAATGGAGTAAAGGTAATGTTGTTTCGTCAACTTCTCTATATTATTTATTTTACTAAAATAAATTCTAATGAGTAATCATTCCAAACCTTATTCTTTTTTTGAACAGCAATTGGACAGTTTAAGATTCATCAAACTCAGTCACTCTCGAAATCTTGTTAGGACTCCAGACTTCTCGGAGACACGAGAGCTTGAGAGAATAGATTTTGAAGGCTGCACAAATTTAATTGAGGTTCACCCATCCGTTGGTGTACTTAAACGCCTTATTTTTTTGAATTTGAAAGATTGCACAAGTCTTGTAAGTCTTCCTAGCAAGCTTGAAATGGAATCTCTTGAAATTTTTACCCTTTCTGGTTGCTCTAAAGTCAAGAAGATTCCAGAATTTACAAAAAACATGGAACGGTTACGGGAGCTTCATGTAAATGGGACTGCAATTGTAGACCTACCTTCATCAATTGAACATTTGACTAGTCTTTCCTTATTGAATATAAGCCATTGCAAAAATCTTGTGCATCTTCCCTGCGCCATTCTTCAATTAGAGTTACTAAGAGACTTCATTGTATTGGGATGCTCAAGATTAGCTACATTTGATGATCATGAGAGTTTTCCCGCTCGAAAAAGATCGATATGGTTATGGGTAGAAGAATTTTTTAAAGGTTCATGTCGACGGGTCAAATCAAAGTTGTCCTGACCATCAAACGGATCTTGCAAGAGAAATTTTTTAGAATTCTTTCACTTTTCATTAAAAAAAAGTGTAAATTTGAACTCTATCATAGTTTTCACTTTTATTCCTTTAAATTTACTTATTTTATATTCCTTCACACGCTGCTTTCTCCTGCCTCGCACTACATCCTGATTTTTCACATTTATTGCATTCTTACATTGAAATAATGTTAGAATTCATATAAATGGGATTCTGGAATTAATAAATGAGTAATGTTGCAGGCTTACAGCTCAAAGGATTTGAGTTCGTTGAGGTGGTGAAATTGGCAAACCGGTGTACTAAAAATCTTGATTATTTACATTAGTTACCCCCTAATAAAAACATTGTCTAATGGAAAAAAAATAAAAATATCTTAACGTTAAGAAGGTTAATTATTATTACATGCTCATTGTTGCATGCACTTTGTACACGCTTCTTTGAAATCATGTTTTGAAAACAGAATTTAAGTTATAATTGTGAAATCAAATGGTCAAAACACAATTTCACAATTTTAACTGAAATTGTGTTTTCAAAACATAATTTCAGCTGACATGGCATTGTATGTCTCGTACACATTGTGTAATTATCACCGCTCAATTAAGAAATCTTTTGGTTGTATAACACAAATGTTTTAAACTATTTCAAATTGGCTTATCCAAATATGAAGTCTTGGGCTAATCCGGACAAGAGTTACTCAAAGAGTGACTCTTGGTTACAGGCCCCCTCAAGCTAAGAGTTACTCAAAGGCTTTGGCTAATTCCATTTAGACTAGAGGCATGATTTTTGAGTTTGGTAGCTGACTAATTTGATTCTTCCTATTGGAAATTTTCTGGTTGAACAGTTGGATAGAATTCATATTTCACTCATCAAAAAAGATAGAAAGAAAAGAGTTCATAGTTCACTTGGACGCTGAATCAGATATTGCGGAAGGCATTTATCTGTCTCCCCATTTTTGTTGTAGTACTGATTTGTTATTTGTGCCTGTTACCTAACATGATTACTTGAATAATAAAAGAAGTCATGATTTTGCCAAAGTGGAATATTTATATGTGATTTGAGCATCTGTTAGGGAAGACAATTGACATGAAGGAACAGTCAGTTGGGAATTAGGCACTGCAAGTAGCTCAAAACCTCAGTTAATTACAGGGTTGGTATTGCATAACTGTATCTACTTAACCATCTCCTAATCCACTGTCATTCTTTTGGGTTGGTAGGATAAAATTATTGACAAAATGGACTACTTAAACTCACATCTTGATCACAATTTTGGTGAATTTCCACTCATTTGTCAGCAAAGGGAGTGTGCTTTAAGCAGTGTATGAAGAATGGCTGGAGGTGCAGATCTAACAGTCCCTTCCGTTGGATCAAAAAATGCCATGGATAGAAACCAAGAACCTGAAAAGGGCAATAATAACAACAGGCCTGCCATTGATGTGCTCATGTCTCCCAAAGTGCCAAAGGCAGTATCACCAGTTTCTTCGATAGCTGATGGGGAGACCATTAGGCGACCTCGTGGAAGGCCAGCTGGTTCCAAGAACAAGCCAAAGCCACCAATTATTGTTACCCGAGACAGTGCAAATGCACTTCGTGCACATGCTATGGAAGTGAGCTCTGGCTGTGATGTGAGTGAAAGTTTAGCTAATTTTGCAAGGAGGAAGCAGCGCGGCATTTGCATACTTAGTGGGAGTGGATGTGTAACAAATGTCACGCTGAGACAACCAACATCCTCTGGGGCAATTGTGACCCTTCACGGGCGGTTTGAGATTCTTTCATTGCTTGGATCAATCTTGCCTCCACCTGCTCCACCAGGCATCACTGGCCTGACTATCTACTTAGCTGGGGCTCAAGGGCAGGTAGTGGGTGGGGGTGTGGCTGGTGCTCTTATTGCATCTGGTCCTGTTGTAATCATGGCTGCATCATTCATGAATGCAACTTTTGATCGCCTGCCATTAGATGATGATGAAATTGCTGCTGCCATGCAGAATCAACATTACCAAAATGGTCGGAATCATCACCTTGATATTTCAGATTTATATGGGATGCCAAAGAACTTGCTTACCAATGGTACCATGTCTATGCCCCCTGAGATATACTCTTGGGTTCCAGGACGAAACATGTCAAAAACCTAGCCTTTTTCGCAGCAACTGCAGCAATTCATTAGTTTGTCGTAGCCATACACAAAAGTTCTCTTAAACCGTTGTGTCCCTTCTATGTTATTGTTGAAGTTCATTGTAACTTTGTAGCATCACTAATAGATATTCTATATGGCTTTGCCTGTTTTTCCATATCAATATAGCGCTAATTATTTAGAAAAATCATTTAGTTACTGTTAGAGTAAAGATTTCAAATCAGGGTATGCTATAAACATATACTGATCCCCATGCATAAATCCATAAATGACCACCTATTTTCTTCTGACTTCTAAATTATATAAATTTCCAACTTTCACAAAAATAAAATGGAATGTTGAAGTTCAAATTGGTAACTCAGATATTGGGAATTGAATCATGATGACAAAAAAAATTGTTAATAGTACTTCTCATTATGATTATGCACCAAAAGGAGTCCAATTTAATTGTGGTTTTTCTTCTGCCACAAAATTGCTTGAAAAACTGGATTGGACATGTTATTTGTTTCAGACATATTCCATCTCATGTAACACCAGTCCCAGCTCATTCAACAAAGAGTAGATCTCTGGTGCTCTATAGTGCAGCCTGCCACCAGCAACAAACTCATGCACTTCTCCATCCACTTCAATCAAACTACATCCTGGTTCTTTCTCTATATGCTTCTCCTTCATGGAAAGCCTTTCCTCTATTGCTTCTTCAAAATGACTGGAGGCAGCATAAACATTAGACATAAGCACATAACCACAGCTATCACTTGGATCCAACTCAGTCACACGCTTTGCTGCCTCCTTGGCCATCTCAATGTTTCCATGCTTTCTACAAGCTGAGAGCAAAGATCCCCATATAATAGCATCTGGCTTTACTGGCATACTTCTTATCAGCTCCTCTGCCTCTTCAGGGAGCCCGGCTCGTCCTAGTACATCAACCATGCAACTATAGTGCTTTATTGATGGCTTAATCTTGTATGTATTTGTCATTAATGAGAAATAATACCTTGCTTCATCCACCATGCCCGAGTGATTACAAGCCGTGAGAACCCCAATAAAACTAACAGAATCTGGTTTCAAATTCGTAGACTGCAGCTTAGAGAATAAATGAATTGCTTCTTCCTCACAACCATTCATGGCTAGGCCAAAGATCATAGAGTTCCAGCATGATAATCCTTTCTTCGGGGCAGCCTCAAACGTTTGAAGAGCCTTTTCAATGGTGCCACACTTGCAATACATGTCAATTATTGCTGTGCTAACAATGACATTCAACTCAAAGTCATTCTTCCTAATAAAGTCATGAATCCACTCTCCTTGTCTAAGTGCTCCTAAGCGAGCACATGCATTTAACAAACTGACCATTGTAAACTCGCTTGGCTCAATTCTCTTCTCCTGCATCTTGCCAAAAAGCTCCAATGCCTCCATCAATTTCCCATTCCTAACATATCCACTAATCATGGAATTCCATGAAACCGCATTTCTGAATTGCATTCTTTCAAATAATCTCCTAGACTCATGAATTTCTCCATATTTAGCAAGACCAATAATCATTGAATTCCATGCAACAACATCAAATTCCTTATCTTTATCAAACATTTGACGTGCCTCACTCAAAAAACCGCAATTCATGTACATATATAAGATAGTGTTTCGTATAAATGGATCACTCTCAAGACCCTCTTTTATAATCCTCCCATGAAGCTGAGCTCCATCATGGGCTAGTCCAAGTTGAGTATAAGCTTTGAAAACTGAAGGATAAGTCAATCTTTGAGGTTCAATAGGTGAAGATATTAACATGTCAATGAAAAGAGATATTGCATTATGTGGAGTTGAGCTTTGAGAGAAGCCTCTAATGATGGTGTTCCATGCAAAAAGGTTTGGATTTTGGATATGAGTAAAGAGCAAGTAAGCATAGTTCATGTCACCAGCTGGAGAGGCACAAAAGGCCAAGATGCGGCTAGCAGCAATAGTGTCCTTGGCTAAGCCAGTTTTGATGAGGTTGGCATGAATCTTCTGAAGGTCTTTCATGTTGGTGCATTGTTTTTCTAGCATGGTGAGGTAAGGTTGGTCTGAGATGAATTTGGATATGGAGGTTGATGATGATAATGGGGTGAGTGAGCAGCAACAAGATGGTATCATTTGTTGTGGTTCTTGTTTTCAGTTGCTGAAGATATTATCCAATCCTATCACCTGTGGCTGTGAGCAATGGATGAGAGTTGAAATACTGAAAAGGAGGGAACATGGGGTTTCACCCAGATTCTAATGGATTACAATTACCATGTTAGGCTTGGGCAGGGTATTTTGATGTGATAATATTGGGCTGGGAGTGCTTGTGGTCACAGCTCAATTATTCTCATGGACTAGAAATGTACTACACAACAAGATTGGTCAATTGCAATGTCTGGAGTTCATAAACCCCACTGGGCTTCCTTTTGTTCAGTATCTATGCTCTAGAATTATTCATGGACCCTTTAATGACTGTTGTGTCACAAATATTTCTTAAGAGTAACTCTACTATAGAGTTCATAAAATTCTACCTATTCAGTTTGAAATAAGTTGTTTGGATTTTGCCATGTTATCAGTAATTTAAATATATATTAAAATAATAATAACCAATATTTATTTAAATACTAGCTTGTAACCCCATGCATATGCATGGGTATACTTAACGATATATATAAAGATGCATAATATAATTCTTATATATATAATTTAAATATCATTGATAGTCATTTTTATATTTTGTTAACTCTTTAAAAAAATTTGTAAGGATATTATTAGGTATAAAATGTAAATTGTCCATTTAAAAAAAAAAATTATTGTGAAGCACTTTTTTTTTTTTTTTTTTTTTTACGATTCATTTATTCTAGACTCTTTGGTTTTTGAACTTAATAACTCACTTGAATGAATATTTATGATATGGTCTCACATTTGATTCTAAAATTAAGAAATAAAACTTTTTAAGAATAAATAATTTAGGACAAATGGCGCAAAATTAGAACTCCAATTTGAAATTCTAATTTGAGTTTCTCTCAACTTCACCTATTATTATATATATATATAGATATATAGACTAGTTTGTAATTTCATGCATATGCATGGATACACTTAAAATTATACAATATAAGATGCATAATATAATTCCTAAAATATATAATCTAAATACTATTGATAGTCATTTTTATATTTTATTAACTTTTTACAAAATTTTGTAAAGATATTATTAGGTATAAAATGTAAATTTTCCATGTTTTTTATTTTATTATTGTGAAGCACTTTTTTTTTTCTTTTCTAATTTATTTATTCTAAACTCTTTGATTTTGGTATTTAATAACTCACTTGGATGAATATTTATGATGTGATCCCACATTTGATTCTAAAATTAAGAAATAAAATTTTTTAAAAATAAATAATTAAGGACACATGGTGCAAAATTGGAACTCTAATTTGGAATTCTAATTTGAGTTTCTTTCAGCATCATCTATTATTATATATATATATAGATATATAGATTAATGACATGGTAAAATTCAATTCACAAATAAATAGGGTTTTTAAAATTTCATAGTGGAGAGTCACCTAAAAAGTAAAAACTATAGAGAATCTTAAATCTTCTGGCCATGTTCCATTTGGAGTTTGATATTCTAAAGAGAGTATGGACAGGAAAATATCTTTCCTGATCTTACTTAAAAGTATTTGGGTGCAAAGCATTTGCACATGTGCCTAAGTAGTAAGGAGGCAAACGAATAATCCAATCAAGTATCAGCAGCAAACCATCCTAAACAGCATAAAATCCAACCTCTGTCATGCAGGTGATCAATGTAGTGTCAAGTAGAAATCAAGTTAGATCATTTAAGACCGAAAAATTAGGAGGGGACATGCTCATGAGGAGCTTTTTGACCCAAACTTAGGAATTGACCCTCTAATTCCTAAGAATAGACATCTTTGGACCCATGTTGGTAGCCAGCTTTACGCTCTTCGTCATCTCGATTTTCTCTATTTGATGCCGTCAAGCTTGAGACACAGGTTAACTGATAATTAACACGTGAATTGTGGGAATCCAATATTTCTTTTGGGAAAATGTTAAACGTAATACAAGTTTATCACATGAACCTTCCAAACTATGCAGTAATAAAGGTCTGTTTAGATATCACTTATTTTGTTAAAATTAAAGATTTATTGCTGAAAATACTGTAAATAAAGGTAAAAATTAGTTGAAATAATATAGTAGAGCCCATGAGAAATACCAAAAAGTTCAGTGAGATCCATGAATAGTAAAAAAAATAAACTGAATGGTGAAATAATTTATAATTTTCATTACTTCCCAAATGCACACTAAGAGTCTATTTAGATATCGCTTATTACTGAAAACTGAAAACACTATAGCAAAATAATTTTTAAATGTGTGAATAGTGCTGTGAGACCTAGTTTTAAAGAAAAATTTGCTAAAATCCGTACTTGCGAGTCCCGTGAACAGTTTCACGGGACCCACACAAAAAGTGCAACCGCAGACAATAGCACTTTTCAGTGCTATCCAAACCCAGCCTAAATGTAACTGGTGGGTTTTAACCACTTCATAACTAAATTTTAAATTGTTTCTTTTTAATTGATAACACATCAGTTTATAACCACACTGTAATAAGATAAGAATCCTCTCAACTAAGGAAGATTTAGTTAACACTAGGTGAGGTTTGAGTCCAATGTCTAGTTGCATTAGACCCGTTGAGATTATAACACATATTCACTTTTAAACACATGTCACCATCTTAATGGGTCCAGTACACTACATGCACTAGACCTAAGCCTCACTCGTTAATACTTAACCGTGTAGATAATTCACTAGAAATCAACTCACAAAAATTTACATCAATGAATATGGGGATTAGAGATGGAAAAAGTGATGCGTTTGTTTCAACATAATTTTCCCCCCCAAAAAGACTTTTTTCATTTCCAAACATTTGGAGCAAGTAAAAGACTTTTACTTGACCAGAAAATCGCTCTTATTTAGACTAAAAACATGTTTTCAGTTAAAACATTTTCAGGAAAAACTTTTTGCGTTCTTATGTTTGAGTACACTCTTTATGGTGCCTTGAAATATATTTTCCGATGTTTGACTTGGACCAAAAAAAGAGAGTATAAACTCAAAACTTGTACAAGCAAAGGTCAAAGGAATAGCAAACCATTTTAGTCCAATAAATTTCTGCCCCGAACCTGTACTTTATCGACCCAACTTGTTTGCTAAGTCTAGCTACAATGGCTTGCTAGTCGTTTTTTTTATAGTAATAACTACGGAAAAATTAAATGAGATATTTACTTTTAATCTTTTTGCTGTAAAGAAAACAAGGAAGAAAGAAGGAAGCTAGTAAGTGAACCCTTAAACCCATTCAAAAGAAAAACTACAATGACATATTCACTTATTTTATAATTCAATAATTACAATAACGAAAAAAGGAATATTGAAATCTCGATACTTCTTTAAAAAGAGTAAGCAATATTACTAAATTATAAGGTTTTTGGCCGTATTCACTTGTTTTGTAGCACACTAAAGATGACAAGTATGCAAGTCCCCATGTTCCTAGACAAGCCAATCCTAGCATCAGCCGAAGGTGTTGATATGTAATAAACTATTTTGCTTAGATTAAGAACAATATCAATTGCCCCATTCTAATAGGTATTAGGCAATTGATATTGATTGGTAACTTTCAATTGTTTACCCAAAAAGAAAAAAACTTTATATTATTTTTTTCTTAAAGAGATAAAGAGGTAACTGGGCCTATTTCAATGGGTGGAGACGTGTCTCACATGATGGTGGGGGCCATAATCATGTGAGGGGCGGCGGGCTCACTCAGGCCTTCTCCAGTACCAGTCCCATTTTGTGTGGTTGAAGACTTCAAGTACTCCAACATGTTCATTATAAAATTACAAAAACATAAAAACAAAAGTACTTCCAAGCTCTCACTCTCAACTTTCATTTGATTAATTGACTCTTGACTTTCAAAATGTTTCTAAGAAAATGTAAATCCAAAATGAAGATATGTAGATTCGAGTATAATCTCTTTTTTAAAAGCATATATATCTGATATCTAGTTCTTCTTTGTAGAAAAACTAATATATATACAGTGTGCAATAAACACTACTCTTGTAAAAAAATATAGAATTCTTTCCATGTTTTGTAAGACAGTTTTATTTGAGAAAATAAAAAAAATCATGTGCTAGCTATAATAATAGAATGAACAGAACAAAAATTCATAACAATTTCACAACATTTTCAAATTAGTCTTTAGAAAAAATTAGTTGGAGTAAACATACTAGTTTAAGAATGTTGTGAAATTTTTGTAACATTTTGATGTGTTCTTAGCATTACTTTTATCATAATCATAAACAAGCTTCTTGATTTCAACAAAGTTTAATTAATTAAATTCATATGCAGGAAAAGTTTTCCTAGTTAGGCCTGTACTGAATGTCATGTATGCTAAGAATTAGGAGATTTCAAAAGGTTAGGAACGCAAATTCAAGATTTGTAAGGGTCCATTTGAGATCCACTTATTTTGTTGAAATTGAAAATTTTTTACTGAAAGTACTATAAATAAAAGTTAGCTGAAATATTACCAAAAAATACAGTGGACTCATGAACAGTAGTAAAAATAAGTTAAATAGTAAAATAAATTGACAAAAATAATCTTTGTCAAACGGACACTAAATATAAAAAGGGAATGTTTGTAGTTGGTATGGTCTATGGGGTAAATTAATTTAACAGATTAATCTTCCAACCTCTAATAATTTTATTATTGAGTCTCTATCAGACCTTCAAATTAAATAGTCTAATGGGAGCAACAATCAAGAAGCGCCTTTATGCCTATAAAGGAGTCTAGAAAAATAAAAATACTATAATCATAGGTTTATTTTTTTAATTTATTTTAATAGATGCTATAAACATAGTTTATTTTCGAATCCAATTGGTCAAAAGTGCGAGGCACAGGATAGAGTTTTGAAGGGTCCACTTGGAGGACCAATTTCTCCAATTTATTTTGCCTTTTTCTTTTTTTTTAATAAAAAAACTATGGCGCCTAAAGTAAGCATCTAGTCATCTACTGCATATTTTTCGTGATCATAACGGCAATCAAGACTTATTAATCACTCCTAGTATTTATTAATGTTTTGGGATAATTACATAAATAGCTAGAAGTTTTGATTTGGTTTTAAATTAATCCCTAAGCTTCAATCATTAAAATATCTATTCCATAGTTCTAAAATTGTACTAATCAAATCATCAAGATTAAGATTTCTTGTCGTTGCCAAGAGCCTTATAACTTAACTGACATTTCTTGGTGTTTTCAATGGAGACGTTTAGAATTCAAATTCTCCACCCCAACTATCAAATTATCAAAAAAAAATATATATATAAAATTTCTTGTAGTTATTTATAAAGCTCAAATCAATCCAATATATGTCGAACATGAGACTCAGCACACCCCCCTACTCAACTAATTCAATCAACTACTTCAATTTCAATATGAGGCATCACACATATTCTCATAAAATGGTTTTTAGTATTGCAACATTACAACTTACATGGTGTACATTATCTTTTGTTAAAAGAAATTCATTTGGGGTATACAAGGCAACAATTTAAAATTATAGGGTCAAAATTGATACCCAAAAACCAAACATTTAAAGTTTAGTTTAAAATTTAAGTTAAACTCTGTGAATTAAATGTTATGTAATACCCTTAATTTTTTTCATTAGTACAAACAATTAAGAGGCTTATGAACAAAGTAGCTACACCAATGAAACTAATCTTTTGAGTGCAAATTTTTTGAACATCATGGGCGTTGTCATACTGTACTTCAAAGTCTATCTAAAAAAAAGTTGTCATACTTCAATAGTTCAAGTGGATAATAATGGTTCAGAGTGACCTACTTAAAACAATTTTTTTTTAGCAAAGTGTTGGTTGGGGTGGGAGCACCAATTTTCTAGTGTAGTCAAGAACCCAGCCATAGTACTAAAGCCACTGATCACTGATCAGACTACCACATCCACAGGACCACAACTTCAATGGAAGCCCACCATGTGTCACCCAAATCCAAAGCTAATACTAAAAGGAAGGTTAAAGAATGTTTACTACTTTGTGTTAGACAAGTTGTTGAACATTATCTGATTGAACTTGAAACTTAAGGGTCACCATTAATCTTTGCAAACAAGGAATCAGTTAAAGTGAAAAAAAAAAAAAAAAAAAAAAAATGACAAGATGAATCTCCAAAAGGAATAAAGAAGAAAAATTATACTGACTGTGCTTGTGCAGTTGGAGGAGTCATGGTCATGTAACAACCGAACAACAAAGTCTTGCTCTAAAATCAACCCAACCACAATGAAAAGCACATAAAGCCCAGGGGGGAGAGAGAGAGAGAGAGAAAGTGAAAAAAGAAAGGAAACTTGAATGTCACCTTTAGTATCCTGGGCACACTCCAGTCAGATAAGTTCTGCAACCAACAGCCCCTCCTTCTTCTTTTCTTTTTTTTTAATTGATATGGTTTTTTAATGAATGTGGTATATTAGTTAATTAGTTTTTACTTTAGTAATGAATTTCTTAAAATGTTAGGAATATGGTAAATTATGTATTTGATCTCTATCATTTACACAGTATTTTAATTTGGTTATCAACATTTTAATTGTGTCAATTTGGTCTCTAATATTTCAGTGTTGTATTAATTTAGTCTCTACCAGTATCTCTTTGATGGAAATTCCTGGTGTGGCAAATGAACAAAATAAAAAATTAGTTTATTGCCACATCAACGGCAACTAATTATTTATTTTGGCCATTTACAATTTCAGCAATTTCCGTCCAAAAATAACAGTAGAAACTAAATTGACACAGCACTGAAAAGTTAGAAACTAAATTAACATAATTGAAAGGTTATGGACCAAATTAAAAAATGGTGTAAAGGATATGAACCAAATTAAAATATGGTGATGATGGAGACCAAATACATAGTTTACCCTAAAAATATTAATAATTTTCTACCCAAGTTTTACAAACTCATGAGTGTAATATATAAGGTAATTCACATATTTATTGTCAAATTAATTTGCAATGACCTTCTATAATAAAATTGGTGATTACTTAGCATTTTTCTTTCTCAAAACCATTCTTTTTCTTATAAAATAACCAGCAAACCTACTAAGATTTGACTTCAGGACCTCACTAATCACCACCCTTAACTATGAGTGGGAAGATAAGCATGCCAAGTCTTTAAAAATTAGAGCACTTCTCCGAACAGTAAAGACTAATAGTTCAAGATCTGTGGTTGATTTAGCAGAAATTTAGACCTATAAAACAGTAAAAAGGAGAAGCATAAAGAAAAAAGGCAAAAAATGCACACATCATCACCATCATTACAATCATCACTTAACCAGACCACATTCCAAATCAAAATTGCAAAAAAACTGTCCTTTACTTTCTTTTTTTTCCAACCTTCTTCCCTACCTTTTCCCTCCTTTTTGAGGCCTACCCTTCTTGCTTCCACCTTCTTACATACACCCCATCCCCATGTCTCCTTTCCTTTTCTCAAGTTTCCTTCTTTCTCTCTCTAAAGGGTGCACTTATTCCACAAAACATATATATATTTATACACATGTCAAGAGCTACACTATCCTCTACTCTCCAACAACATCATTGATTCTTCTCTAGTTTATGATATCTTTGCTTCACTTTTCTCTGTTTCAAACCAAGTGGAAAAGCAGAATTTGATTATTGAAGAGCTAGCACCATTAAAGGACAAGAGGAAGAAGACGAAGAAGAACGCATTTGAGATGGAAGAAAGGGTCTTTACCTGTCTCATATTTCTCCTATTTGGTCATTTCGTCTGTTCAGGTAAGAGAGTTGCTTTGTCTTGTTTGTATGGTATGCTTCTTATTAGTTAATTCATTATAATATATGGTTTTATACTTCCATTCTAACTGGGAATCTTGTTTTATTTTGTTTGAAGGCAGCAATTCCAATTGGTTCTTTCTTCTTTTCCTTCCTTTCTTTGTGTTACCATGTGAAAATATTCTCCTTTTCTTAGCAACAAACAGCTTTCCAAGACCTCAGATGAATTCTTTTGCTGGGAATTTTTTTTCATTTGAGGCTTAGTTCTTATTCTATAAGATGATTCTTGCGCACTAAACATTGAAATATGATACAGAGTCTTCTTGCTTTGAATTAAGCCATTTTGAATGCGGTTCTTATTCTTTGTATTCATACTTCTATTGCTTTAATTTTCTTCCTTCACAGGATCCCTGATAATAATCGAAACACAGTATTGAATCTGGTGTTGTGAATTCTTTAATTTCAAATGTAGTTATTATATTTCGAATTCACACTTTTGCTGCTTCACATGTTGGTCACCAAATTTCTTTGCTTTTCCTTTACTGTCAATTCTCTCTCTCCCTCTCTCACCTGATATTATAGTTTAGCACTAATTTCTTGGCTGGAGTAGGCTTTGAATTTTGCCATTTGAAATGCAGTTCTTAACTTCTTATACTTTGAATTCACACTTTACAGCTTCACACTTTAATGATTTTTTTTTCTCCAAATGGGTATTTCTGTTGGATATGGTTTAGTACTAATTACTTGGTTTTTCAAATTTTCAACGATCCTTCTTGCTCAATTTCTGACTTTGTCCTCTTCTCTCTCCTTTTCTTTTTCTTTATCTTTTTCAGAAAAAAAATTTCTGGTTGCCGACTATTACATATGACATATTTTGGCGTCTGATATCCACATCACAAGCCAATTTTTGTGTCGTTTTCTTCTTATTAAACTTGCTCCTTTCAACAGTCAGATTGCGTTCACGAGTCCATAATAATCTTGAGTACTAAATTGGGACATTGAAATGACCAAACTATTTTGTCCCTCAGATTTGGTCAAGTCCCTTTAGGTACCAAACATCTAACTGAATTTGTCCACCCCTTTTCTTTTTAATATACGTATATCTTTTGCTAAGTTAATTAGAAGAAGAGCGGGGAAGTGAAATATTGATGGGTCAGTAAAGCTATTAAGTCCACCCAAAAAAGAGTATCCTATGATCCTATCTGAATTTATGAACCTAATATCATGACAAATTTGTGACTTTTGAATTCATGTATAAGATTTGATATTAGGTTTCAAAATTAAATAATGTAAACAGAGCTTGTGTTTTTTATGCTTTTCCTAGTCTCCTAATAAAAAGAAAAACCACTATTTAGGTTTCTTGTCACTTTACATGTTATAGGTAGACAGCTTGAATCTAGCAACCTTATTTTGTATTCTTCCTATTGAGATTTAGCCTTATTTGTTGAAAAAGTTGTACATACAGACAAAAAGTAAAGTTTCACCTCGACTTTTTATTTCATTTCAACTACAGGTTCAATTTTAACAAAGAAGATATCAATAGGGTACAGCACAGAACAAGACCATGAAGTAACACAATTGTTGCATTTCACTTCCTCAATTTCAACTACCCAAAAAGACATTACTACTCCAATCACAACAGTTCCTACAATAACTCCAGCCAGTACCACACCTTCTACAACAACTCCAATTATAAACCCAACCTCAAACCCTGATACAAGCACACCAGCAGTCAACATGACCCCAATTACAAACCCAGCTCCTGCAACTACATCACCTGCAACTTCAGGGGCTAGCTGGTGTGTTGCTACCCAAAGTGCACCACAAAAAGAGTTACAAGTTGCTTTAGACTATGCTTGTGGGTATGGTGGTGTTGATTGTTCAGCAATACAGCTTAGTGGAAGTTGTTACAACCCCAGCACCATTCGTGACCATGCATCATATGCGTTTAATGCGTATTATCAGAAGAACCCAGTTCCAAATAGCTGTAATTTTGGAGGAACTGCTATGATTACAAGCACTGACCCAAGTAAGCTATGTCTCCTTATTGTGCCATTTCATTATGCCATACTATTATTGCCTATGGTAATATTTCCTACGAAATTCATGGAGAGTGGCTTCTAATTTTTAACTATAAAACGATAAGTCTTGAGGACACAATAATTTTCACAAGGACTAAGCTATATGTTGTGATCATTTCAATTTCAATTTGTCATATCAGCAGTTGTGAAAAGCGTTGTGTCCATAGCATAATTGTCTATAGACTGATTTTATATATAGTTTATGATTCCTTCTTTTTTTTAATTAATTTTTAAGTCTAATTTAATAACATCAACCAATTTCAAAATAACATTGGAATTCTTCTTTCCTCATGTATTTTTTAATCATCATTACAGGTACTGGGACATGTCAATATGCATCCACTAGGTGAACACTCCTAACTCCTAGCCACCTCTATTACTTTTTTTTTTTTTTTTTTTTTTTTTTTTTTTTTAAGCACTTAAAACAGAGAAGAAATCCTTATTAAGTTTTGAATTGGAATTGCAGCACAAGTTCATCATTGTTAAACACAACAAATTCGAGTGGCTCAACAGTTTTTGGAGCTGTCCCTACTGGCCCCTCCACCCCATCATCATCATCAGCAGCTACCACGTTAAAGAGCTTATTGTCACATTCCTTTATCATTACATGTCTCATGACATTGTTCCTGGGTAAATGTCATCTCTGAGAAGGGTGGAAATTGCACTCAGCATTCACTACATAATTGGATCAAGTCAATTTGATCGCATGCTGGCTTTTTTGAGTGACAGATAATCAAGCATAGACAAATGAGTGGCACATATGTTTTTTTTGCAGTCATAGACCATAGTTTTGTGTTGAGATTAATCTTATACTAGATATGTAAATTAGTTGTAAGAGAAGGCTCGTAGTGTAGAAGAAAAGCGAGCAATATGGAGGGTTCTGTAGAGATAGTAACCATTAATAGTTTTTTCTTTTCTTTTCTTTTTTCTTATCTTTTTTTTGGGTGGTTTTACAATAATAATATATCATTAGGCTCTTGGACTATTTTGTAAATTCATGGGAATGAGAAACTTTTGGTTGGAAGGTTGTAATTGTATGTCACTGAAACCGTTAAAGTTTCCCTATGCAAGACAAAAAAATGCACAGATTTCTCTCAACCATACAATATGATACACAGCATAAGCTGACTCGATCCCCCACCCACTTCACTTTCATGGTCAACCTTGATTTAGCTTGAAGAAAGAATGTAAGGTGGTGAATATGTATCTTTTTTTAGATGAGCTTATAGTCTTTGCAGCAGTGTTGTTTGATTGATTTCTTTTAGAGTATGTTTGGTAGACTGTAATAAGTACGGTAATGTAATAGTTATTCCTATGATTTAACTATTCAATAGTTTGGTATGTTTTTATTACAAGACATAGATATTCCTTTTGAATAACTATTCTCTAAAATGATGAATAATTATTCATCTTTAAAAGAATTGTAATAGTTATTTCTTAGTAAATGTATTAATTTCTAAAATTAATATATTTTCAAATAAACAAACTTTTCATATGTACATAACAATTGTGGGGGCCAGTTAATCAGTAATTATTAAAACCGAGCTATCTGGGCCTGTGGCCCATCCGATGACGTAAAACCGTCCGAAGAGGCCCATATAAGGTTATAAGGGGAACTAAATGAAAAGAGAAGTAGATATCACATAAAATGGGTCCAGTATTCGTTCGAGGACAATATCATTCTCGGCAATATGTGTCCGAGGACGACCTGATCGCCATATTGTTACAAACACACTTCAGAACTACATTACCACTAAAGGTGGGACATAAGACCAAGGATAAGAAAGAAAGGATAAACAAATATCTTGAACAACTGCTGTCTCAGCATTAATTGCCTCTCAACCAACTCTCTGACCGCATTAATGTGAAAATGATGTCTGAACAGTGATGAAGCAGCCTTACAGCTGCTAGTTGAAGGTTCCAGGAAGTGTTGGATGAGACAGGAAGGGATCTCTAGAATCCAACATACACGTGTGTGGTGAAGATAACACCAAGAGGGTAGTATATAACATGGAAGAATGCATTGAGAAAAGGGGATCGGAACTTCTAAATAAGGGACGCCTAGAGGAAAACCTTATGAAATAAAGAACTTAACTTGTTTCAAGGAGAAATTAATCGTAATATTTGTGTTAATTCATCTAAAAACGTTAAGTTTAATCGTTTTTCTTTTGAAGTTAATCTAGTTCTTTTATATCTATGCTCTACAAATTTATTGTTTGGGTTTTTAGCGTTTGAACCCAATACAAGTTTGGGATCGTTACAAATTGAGTCCTTACAACAATTATGAAAATAAAAAAAAATTATAAAAAAAATTATTCTCTCTTTCAAATTTAAAAATATATATATTATTTTTTAGAAAATATAATTATATGAGTAAAATATTTTCTAAAATATATCTTAAATTTGATTTAAAATACTTTAATTGCATTGTCTCCAAGGTTCTATTATCGTGTCGTTACCAAACAAATGAATAGTAAAAAGTATTACATTACAACATCTTGTATTCCTTGTAATACCTATTCCTATTCTTATGTAATTACCATTACAGTTTACCCAATATACCCTTATTTTTTTGGATGAAAATTGTTTAATTGAATTTGTGGTGGATTTGAATTAGTAAACTCAGTGATACAATTTATTAATTATATGAGAAGATCCACAATCAAAAACTCAAATAAAAACCCAAAAGATTACAATCACTCATCACTCATCTCTTAGTGTCTCACTCTTGTTTGTTTTTCTTTTCCTTTTTTTTTTTTTTTTTCCCTCTTCACCCTCTCTTTTTTCCAACCCCCTTCTTTAGGGCATGGGGTGGGTATTTGTACCCTTCCTTGACCATCTCCCTAGATATGGACGATGTGCCAATGGGTTTGAGTCCCATCACCTGTCCTTCCATAAACAAGGAAAGAATAGGTCTGCAATAAGAGAAAATATACAGTCTTCATAGTGGATTACGTCATTTGTCTATCATTCGAGTAAAAAACTCCCACCTATTTAAAATTTTTGAGTCAGTATTTAGTTTTTATTTAAAACTCCATAATTTTAAGCAAGTGAGATTCTTATACTGGAATTGTAGACTACATCAATTATCTACCATGAGAACCTTATAATTTCTCTTACAGTAAGCTATTCCATTGTTTAGACAGGTCATTTAGCATTTAATGCTAAGAGACTGCTGGTATGTGAGTGTAATTAATGCGGAGATGATGGTTGCCCCTTTTGTTGCCTTCCTTCAGTATGGACGAGCTCCATTGTTTGGACAATCTTCACTCTTTTTCTTCTTTATCTCCTTATAGGTTGAGTCAAGGAACTCCCTCTAGTAGAAACTCACAAAACATTGTCCCTAGGTCGATGTGGGTTCCTTAACTAGGCCCTAGATAGACGTTTCCTTAATCATTCTAATAGGGCTTATTCTGACCGGCCTATGAATCGGCATGTACAGGATTGGGCTCTTGTCCAACCCCCCACAAAATTTAAATCAATGTGTGTTTTTTGGTGACATAGTACATAGGTTATACTATGTAGGGTTCATACATTATTTGAAGAGAGAGAGAGAGAGAGAGAGAGAGAGAGAGAGATATTCAAGGGGTACAAAACTATATTTATCAATAATTTTTTAATTCAATCAAATTAACAATACACAAGTATACATGATATATTCGTGTTCATCAAAAATATATATAATATATTCGTTTTTGATAACATGTATACAATACTTTATACTTAGAGTATGTCTTTAACCTGCTACATTGCATATATTATTTTCTTGTAAATAATTAGAAAATTTCATCAAGGGCGGAAGTGTAGATATTGCATTTTATAACCCTAATTTAACTTCAGGGTAAAATGGTAATCTCACGTCACATGGGTAAAATTTGTAATAATTAATATTATTTATTTATTTATTTTGAAACTTAGTTTAAATTTGTTAGTTTGATTTATTTTGATATTTTATGACTTTTTTATGTCAGTATTTCAAGACTTAATTTTTACTTCTAATGAAGTTGGAATATTAGGCCCAATTTTTACTTAATTTTTATCGATTGGTACATGTTACATCCATAGCAACATCACGTTCAAGAAAAGGTGACACAACTTCTTCCACCGATACACACATTTTCAATACGTGGGCAATGAATATTGTCCCTAGGTTCGATCTATCATTCAATTAAATAAATAAATAAAACAAAGTTTAATTCTAAATTAGTTTGAAGTTATCTTCTTCAATCCACAACGTGACAATTTATAAAACTATTCATATATATTATTTAAACAAATTACATGATTTATTAAAAATGTCCTACAATTAAAACTGCACATGAATAATTTGTTCAATCAACACATAATGGACTTGAGAAAGATAACTCTAAAGTGGTTGGAACTAAGCTTTTTCCAAAAATAAAAAATATTTCCCCCTAGGAAATGGCCTTTTCTTCAAGCAAGAATAACTCTCTTTTGTGACATGGTGGGTTAAATATCAAAAGTGAGAATTTAGATAAAACTTTTCTTTTTTTTCTTTTTTTTTTTGTAAACAGATAAAACTTATCAATCATTTAAGAAGAGATTATTACTTCTCTAGGAAATAAGAAATTCAGTATTTTAAAGCTTTGGAATCAATAGGATTTTTTTAATTATTTTTTTTAAAGAAAAGAATCAATAGGAATTAACAGTGGCATATCAAAACCGAAGATTCTTTTTTTCCTTTAAATTGTGAATGGGATATTGCACTCCATACATGTGCTCAAGTTCACCCATTCTGGCATTCTCTCGGGCCTAACCAATTTCTTTCATTGCATCTTTTTTGTAAAATTCAAAACAATGATACTCTTTCAACTTATCTAGCTACAAAAATAAAAAAATAAAGATAAAATTTAGTTACAAACTTGATTGTAGGCTTAGGAATTGACTCGCGACAGCAAAATGAGAAGTGTTTATGTTACATGCATTGCACATGAGAATACGGCATAATACAGTGTTAGTGTTAAAGGACCAAATTGATCATATTTTAAAACTTTTGGATCCGTTTGGTATTATCCCAAATCTCAAGGTAGGTTAGTGTAATTTATCAAAATAAAAAATAATAAGACAAAAAGAGTTCTATACAAAAAGTTTTAGAATACCGTGTCGTTATATATGTGGAATGTGGTGTTGTGCTGTGAGATGTGTCATGTCCTTCTCAACCATACGATCATGCGATTGGACGACTCTGATCATCATCTAACATTCTGTGCGCAACACAGTGGAATTTCTGATCTACCAATAAAATAAAATAAAAAGTGCCACATGCAAAACGTGTATGTTATCTTTGTTAAAAAAAAAAAACAAACAAACAAACAAACGTTAGATTAGTTTTTAATTTCACTAATAATTAGTTTATAATTCTCATGTATGTATGAAAAATGCTACAAGTATGCATATTATTATTTTCATAATATTTGAGTCTCACAATTGTGTGAAATTCACATAGTGAGATAAATGTGAGTAATGTTAGGGGTACTACTAGAGGCGGAGTTAGGAGGGTAGCCCCTAACTTTTCCAATTTCCCAATAGTATGAGTACTACAATTAGAATTTATACAAAATATAAATGACCGGTCCCCTCTCAAATTTGAGAATTTGATCCCTCAAAATCTAAAATTTGGACCTTAAGCATTCATAAGTGGTCCCTCAAAATTTTCAAGTAGTCCTAAAAATCCCAAAAAAAATTAGGTGAAAATGTACTTTTGGTCCCTACATTTTGGTCCTATCCACAATTTGGTCCCTAAATTGATTTAGGTCCTAGGTCAGTCCCTGATTTTCAAAAATCGTTTTTAAAATAGTCCCTACCGTCAACCCAGTGACAGAAAATGCTAAGGTGGCAAACGGAATATACTGTTTGCTGACATGGCTAATAAAATAATAATAAAAAATATATATTTAAATGCCATGTCAGAATTTTCTGAATTAAAAAAGCCATGTCAATTTAATTAAAAAATAAAAATAATTTATATTTTTCAATTTCAATTTAATTCAAACTAAATTAAAAAAAAAAAACTTTTAAATCTAATTTTATTATTATTATTGCTTTCATTATTTTTTAGGTTAGGAGGTAAGATCACAAGAACTTGTTCTTCATGTTCTTCCTGAACTCAAAAACAATCAAACCCAAAACATCAAACCCAGAACAATGCAAAATTTCATACAAAATCCCTACCCTCCACTGAAACCTCCAAAACATGAAAAAATCATCAAACCCAAACCCACATGAGAAAACCAACCTAGAAAAATCATCAAACTTCCAACCCAGAAAAATCATCAAACCTCCAACCTAGAAACATCCAACAACTTCATTCTTCATGTTTTTCTCCAAATCAAGACAAACCCAATTGACTAACCCACTCAAAATCAATCTCAACACAAAAAATCCATACCCACAAACTGAAACCACCACCAACAACCAAAACAACCGCCACAATTACCCACACCACCAACCATAACAACCACAAATCACCACCAAAAACCCACCGTCGATCAACCTAGCACCACCCACCGCCGAGAGTCAAACCCAAACTCAAACAAAAGCCAATACCCATACTAAAACTCAAAACACCCAAACAAAATCCAAAATCCAAACCATCCGCTACCACTGCCACCACCACTACCACCATCAACATCCACCACTGCCAAATCCATACCCATAAACCCAAATAATAATTAAAATAAAATAAAATAAAATAACCAAAACAAATCCATTTTCTGCCACAATCACCAAACCTAAGACTCGCGGCGACCCATGGCAAGCAAAACCACGGCCACCCACGAGCACCAACGGCCCCACGTTAGCCCACGGTGATCTAAATCCCATATGTGTCGATCTGAACCCACCTCCAACGAGCCACGACCACCGAAACGCCACCACTCAACCAGAAATCACTGTTTCGGAGAAAGGGAGACCAAGATGATGGCGAGCAAAACCACTGCCACCCACAAGCACCAACGGCCCCACGCCAGCCCACGGCAATCTGAATCCCACTTGTGCCGATCTGAACCCACCCACAGTAAGACACGACCACCGAAACGCCACTACTCAACCAGAAATCACTGATTTGGAGAGAGGGAGACCGAGATGAGGAAAAAAGAATAGACAAATAGAGAGGGAGAAGAAGGCTGAATTGGTGGTTTCTGATTTAGGGAGTCCAAGTGTAGGGTGAAGAGAGAGAGAGAGGGAGTTTGAGATTAGTGGTAGAGAGTGTGAAGATTTTTTTTAAGCTAATAAGGTTAACCAAAAACAAAAAAAAAACAAAAAAACAAAAAAAAAATTAAAACAATTATGAATTTTTATTTTTTAAGAAATGATTTTAGTTTAAATTAGATTTAAGGTTTTTTTAAAAATTTTAATTTACATTTTTTCTTTAAATTTTCTTAGGGCTGGCTTTCTTTTATTAATTTAAATGCTGACATGGCATTTAAAAAATTTTAAATATATTTTTTTATTATCAGTTTATTAGCCACGTCAGCAAACAGTGTATTCCGTTTGTCACCTAAGTTATTGTGTGTGTTGTGCACCTAACCCATCACACTGCCAGTCACCTCGCTGTGAATCTGTGGTCGTCCATCAACTCCAAGCTCTCTCTCTCTCTCTCTCTCTCTCTCTCTCCCTCTCTCTCTCTCCCTCTCTCTCTTTAACTTGTGAACACCAAGTAATATACTACGTTACTGTTGTGAAATTTTAAAATACTCGCAAGTGTACGAACCGTACCGAAGTATAGTTGGACAAGAACGAGGTCAAATCCACAGGGACTTGTATGAATGTAGGAAAATTAATTAAACCTTAACCAAATTAATCCTAATCTAGTTTAAATAAAAATTGGTTGGTTGCAATAAAATAAACTAAGCAAATAATAAAATTAAGCAAATAGTTAGACTCAGCAAAATATATAAAGCAATAAAAAGATGTAAACAATCAAGGGAAAGGAATTAAGGTTTTGGAATCCGTCTTGTAAATCATATCATCATATATTTATGATCATTAATTTTTTCCAACCACTGCATGATAATCTAGAAATCAATCTTGCTATCATGGAAAATATCATCATTAAAATCCTTATTTTAAAAATCAAAGGCATGTTCTTCTTCGCTTCTTAAGTATAAAATCAAATCATCAATTGTATCCATAGTCAAACAAATCACAAAATATATCCAATTCTAAAAATCAAATCATAAATTGTATCCATTGACAGACAAATCACAAGTAATATCCAATTTTATAATCAAGAATTAATAAACCAGGCATTCAATTAATTAAGATAAATCCTAAATCATGAGAAAAACATGATTGAACTCGTATCTAGAATTCCATCTTAGTCAATTGATATAAAACAAGAACAATTTAAATCATTAAAAAACAACTATTGTGGGAAAAATCAAATCACATAAATATTATTGATAATCCTTAACAAGGTTTCATTCTCAACACTAATTATAAATTTAGCTACTCATAGTAATTGAAAGAAAACACAAAAATAAAGTACTAACATTAAACTAGACAAATAAAATAAAACTAACTGTCATAGAAGAAAACCAAAAAAGTAGCCGCACTCTCTATACATTCAGCCCTCAGCCCTAGCACTAGCCTCCGCCTCCTGAATTTTGCCCTAAAGAGTCTTTAAATAGGTCAAGGAATCCTCTTACAAGTTGAATTCCCGTTTAGAGAAAATCCCAGATTTTTAGGCTTCACTTAACCGACAGTTTTGGCCCATTTAACTTCAGAATTTGGACTTTTGGTAAACTACAAAGTTGTAGCCCTTTAAGTTAACTTTTCAGCCCAACTTGAATCATCTTGATTGGACATTTGAGCCGAAAATTATGCCAAAAATATTAACTGATGTGCAGTCTGGAATCCTAATCCGAATTGAACTTAGATTTGGTGCAAATTTCCTTTGATTCTTTACTCCAATTGGACTTAAATTTAATTGGGTTGGTCTTTTCTTGAATTTATGCCTGGCTGGATGTAAGTTGGCTTGATTCAATTGGCCTAACCCCACTTTGCATGTAAAGCCCTTGTTACCTACAACACAAAGATATTATATAATCAGTCACAAAGTAACATAAAAGTAAGGCTAAATATGTAGATATGTGAGTACTTTATTGTATATATTTCATGCACATCAGTTACTACTAAAGACTAAACTATATAGTGTAGTCGGTTTACTACTTTTGTTATACAATGTCCTATACAACTATATGTTGTACTTTAGCAATTTTAACTTGGTTGAGTTTCATTTGTGGGTTTGATAATCTCAATAAATAAATAAAAAATTTGGTTGTAATTTCTTTAAATTTTTGTTTATAAATTTTTATAATATATTAATAATATTACTGTATTGTTGAGTCATGAGTGATTGTGTTATTGAAAGCGAATGTTATATAATATTAGAATAGTGCCATGTATTGTATGTTAACGTATTTGTATTTGGTTTTGAAATTTTTTGCTTAATTTTTAATTGGATTTTTTATAATATATATATGCTTAATTGTTTGTTTATCTTACTACACATGGTAGTTTATGCTTGATTGTTCATACTAGTGTTGTGTATTGACTATTGACGACCGATGTGGTATCATCCTAGTGTACAAGATGGAAAATAAGATTTTGAGTAATTTTTTAATTATATATATATATATATATATATATTACTAAAAAATTAGCTTAGAATCAATTATAAATGATTTTAGTATAATAAAAAAATATAGGTCACAACTTTGTTGAGTTAAAGTTAATTTATGAATTTTTTTTTTTTTTTTTTTTTTTTTTTTTTTTTTTTACTTAAGAACTTTATTGTATTTACTCTTTAGCTTGGCCCTCCTTAGAAAATATTTCTGGCTCCACCACTGGGTACTACAAATTTTACAACATTAAGCTTACAAACTAGGGTGTCATCAATTACAAATAGACAACTTACATATTCATTTAAGAGGGTGGGTTCCAGTTAGTTCAATTGATAAAGTCTCTAATGGTTATATAAGAGATTTAGGATTCGATAGGAGAACTTACCTTTTTAAATGGGAGTACCACCAGTGGCATATTGGGAAAAAGTTTCTCTGATCTAATGGTTTTCAGGGCTCCAACTCCTGCTAACATTAGACTGTAGAATGTTCTTGTGAGTGTTTTTGTTTGTATCCTTGAAGTAACTAGCTTACTATCAAGGCTTGTAGGGCTTTGTTTCTTGGGGTTCCGGGAAACAGTGAGTGCTTTGAGTGTTTGATCTCACAGTTTTATCTATGGACGATATCATGAATGGATGGAAAAAACTATCCCTCTCAGACAGGGAAGCGGGTGAATTCAAATTTCAGGCGCAGCACAAATCTCAAGAGTTCTCGATTGTGGCGAAGTTTTTCACACCTAGAGCTCTAAATGTGGAAGCAGTAGCGCGCACCTTTAACCCTATCTGGAGATCAAAGAATGGGTTTCAGATCCAAAATCTTGGTGAACACCGATTATTGTTTCTATTTGAAAATAAATCAGATGTGGAAAGGGTCTTACGCAATGAGCCATGGAGCTTTGACAAGCATGTTATTGTACTACAATACTTTGACAAAACCCTCCCTTTGCGTGATGTGGTGTTTAAGGAGACCGTTTTTTGGGTGCAAGTGCATGACATACCAATTACATACATGAACCAAGCTACGGCTGAAGCTTTGTGTGCATCGATTGGAGAGGTGATACATGTGCCGGGGAATTCTCCCTTGGGCGGAAGAGGTTTTATGAGGGTCCGGGTTAGAGTGGATGTTAATCAACCCCTTTGTCGTGGTAGAGTGGTGACTTTGGAGAATGGTGAGCAGTCATGGGTGGCCTTTAAGTATGAGCGGCTACCAATTTGTTATTGGTGTGGACGTCTGGACCATACCGATAAGGACTGCGACAAATGGATACAGAGTAATGGCACTCTCAAGCTAAAGGACAAAAGGTATGATTCTAGCATTAGAGCCTTGCCTTTCTATCCCTCAAACAAAAATTCTGTTTGTGTGCCTGGTTATTTTGAAACACAGAAACAAAAAGTCAAAGAAAGGGCGTCTTCCACGTTGAAATCCAATCGGAGAGGAGAGCCAGATGTTCAGTGCCGGCAACAGGAAAAACCAGATAAGGAAGGTGCGCCTAATCAGGATGAATTTAATGCTGACTTGAATTCAGACAAGCCGGATTCACTGCCTATTTTTCAGAGTCAACATGAGGCCGTTAATGATGAGACAATGAATCCCATTATTTCGGAGCGCACGTCCAGGGATTCTGATCTGCATGGGGCTAGCCAGCTTGCTGATAATTCATTGGATGACACAGTGGAAGTAACTGGGTCTAATGAGGCCCGTGTAGGGCTAAGCCCGACAAGCATTGGAAGTAAAAAGGCCCCAATAGTGAGACCGGGCCTGGTAAGTGAAGTTTCAGCTAAATGGGTGAGGATGGCTCGGCCCAATATTCATTACGTAGAAGCTAATAACGTTGCATAGCTGGGAAAGCGCCATGTTGAAGCTGCTTCCTCTGAACATCCAGAAGCAAAGCGTCGTTTGCAACGAAATGAGGCTACACAGCCACTCTCTTTCTCAACGGTGGAGGCTGCCCAACAGCCCCGCCGATTCCAATGAGTTGGCTGTGCTGGAACGTGCGGGGGCTTGGGAACCAACGCACCGTTCATGAGCTTGCATCGATTATGCGGGCGCAAGATCCTGCTGTCCTGTTCTTGGCCGAGACATGGGCAGACGATGATAGGCTTTCTAAGATTTGTGATGACTTGCATTTTGATGAAAAATGGGTAGTTCCTAGAGTGACAAGGGCTGGCAGTTTGGCCCTCTTATGGAAGAATACAATTCAGATTGATGTGGACTCCTCTTCGCTTAACCATATAGACGTTATAGTCAACAAAGGGAAGGAGGATTCATGGAGGTTCACGGGTATTTATGGGTTTCCGGAGGCTAGCCGGAAAAGTGATACTTGGAGCTTACTGCATACTCTCCATCGGAAATACACCCTTCCATGGTTGTGCGCCGGCGACTTCAATGAAATTCTAATGTCACACGAAAAGCTTGGAGGGGGACTAAGAAGTGCAGCAGCGATGAGTGAATTCAGAGAAGTTGTGGATGATTGTGGGTTCATGGACTTAGGTTTTGTGGGGAAAAAATATACTTGGAGAGGCAAGAGAGGTAATACCATGGTATTGGAGAGACTTGACCGTGCTCTTGCTACTCATTCTTGGCTTGCTCAGAATCCAACTACTAGAGTTCATTGCTTTCGGTCCAATGTTTCGGATCATTATCCCATTATTATTAATCCTAAAGGGGTTGCAGATAGACCTTGCAAACCCTTTAGGTTTGAACACATGTGGTTGAAAGAAAGTGGGTGTGGTGATACTGTCAAGGAAGCATGGCTGTCTCCTTCCCCTGTTTCAAGCTCTCCGTTGATGCATGATAAAATAAAGCTTTGTGGTATTAGGCTTATGGAGTGGAGCAAGAGATCCTTTGGCAGCGTGAGGAAGTAGTTGGGGGAAAAATCAAAACTTCTGGAAAAGGCTGAATTTGCTGCGGCAAGAGGAGCAGATTATGAGCCAGTGAGATTACTAAAATTGGAGGTTAATGAATTGTTGGACAAAGAGAGCTTAATGTGGCAGCAGAGGGCTAGAGCTTTGCATCTTAAGTGTGGTGATCAAAACACACGGTTTTTCCACAACAAAGCTTCTCAGAGATTTCGACGCAATAGGATTATGGGTTTATTGGATGATTCTAATTCATGGTGCACAGAGACTAAGCAGGTGGCTGATATTATAGTTGGGTTTTATTCGAGGTTGTTCACATCGGAGAGACCAGCCAATGCCCAAGGTATTTTGGAAGTGATACAACCAATAGTCACTGAAGAAATGAACACCAACCTAACTAGAGAATTTACAAGACAAGAGGTTGATCTTGCTTTGAATGAGATGGCCCCACTTAAGGCTCCAGGACCCGATGGTATGCCTCCTCTTTTCTTTCAGTCTTTTTGGCCTTTGATTGGTGATGATGTCTCTAAAGCTGTCTTGGATTGTTTACATTCTTGTTATATCCCTAAAGAGTTCAATTACACATATGTGACTCTTATTCCTAAAGTGAAAAATCCTGTAAAAATTGCTGAGTTCAGACCGATAAGTTTGTGTAATGTTATTTATAAATTGATTTCAAAGGTTCTAGCAAACCGATTGAAACCTTTATTGCCTTCTATTGTGTCTGAGAATCAAAGTGCCTTTCAAGCTGGGAGGGTAATCACAGACAATATCCTCATGGCATTTGAAACTTTACACTACATGAAAACTCAGCAAACTGGCTCCACAGGTTTTATGGCTCTCAAACTCGACATGAGTAAGGCGTATGACCGAGTTGAATGGTCTTTCTTGGAATGCTTGTTAAGAAAGTTTGGTTTTCATAACCGTTGGGTTGATCTTATGATGGAGTGCATTACTACTGTCTCTTACTCCATTTTGATCAATAGGGAGCCTTCACAAACCATCTATCCTAGCAGAGGATTGCGACAAGGGGATCCTATCTCTCCATACCTATTCCTCCTTGTTACAGAGGGTTTGCATGGCCTTATTTCAAAAGCGGCCACTTCTGGTGATATTAGAGGAATATCTATATGCAGGAATGGACCTCGCTTAACCCACTTATTTTTTGCAGATGATAGTCTTCTTTTCTGTAGAGCTTCTTTACAGGAATGCAATCACATACAAACCCTTCTGGCTACTTATGAGCAAGCTTCTGGGCAACAGCTTAATCGGGAAAAGACAACGCTGTTCTTCAGTAAAAATACGGGCATAGAGGTCCAAGAATCTATCAAAGATTTGTTAGGGGTTCCAGAGATAAAGCAGTATGAAAAATACTTAGGCTTACCATCTTTTGTGGGTAAGCGAAAGAAAGCAAGCTTGGCATACATTAAAGATCGAATTTGGTCTAAGCTCCAAGGGTGGAAAGAGAAGCTCCTCTCCCAAGCTGGTAGAGAAGTCCTTCTAAAGGCAGTGATACAAGCGATCCCAGCCTACTCTATGAGTTGCTTTAAACTCCCTATTTCACTTTGCTAGGAGATTGAGACTTTGATTCGTCAGTTTTGGTGGGGACAACATGGTACAAGAAGACGTATTCATTGGGTAAAATGGCGCACTTTGTGTAGGTCAAAAGCCTATGGAGGTATGGGGTTTAGGGAACTCAAAAATTTTAATAACGCCATGCTCGCCAAGCAAGTATGGCGCCTATTAAAAAATCAAGACTCCCTTTTTTACAGGTTCTTTAAATCAAAATATTTCCCTCATGGATCTATTTTTGATGCTAAAGACACTAAAGGCTCTTTTGCATGGAAAAGCATTTTGAAGGGTAGAGAGCTCATTAAGGGGGGATTGAAATGGAGAATTGGAGATGGTGCACAAGTGCGCATTTTTCATGATTCTTGGCTGCCTGATTCTCAACATGGTAAGGTGGTTTCCCCTGCCCCTGAAAGCCATGAAAATGCCTTGGTTTATAGCCTAATTAACCATGAAGAAAGGAGTTGGAATGTGGATGAGATTGACAGAGTATTCTTACCAGAGGAGGCAGCCACCATTAAGGCTATCCCACTGAGTTTGTTTGCTCAGAACGATCTTCCCTTTTGGCCGTTTTCCCGTGATGGAAGGTTTTCGGTAAAATCTGGTTATCACCGTTTAATGGAGCTTGATGAAACAGAGATGCATGGTATGACGCACACTGGGACTGCAGCTCCGGTTTGGAAGACCATTTGGCGCATGAACGTGCCAAATCGTGTTAAGTCTCTCGTATGGCGAGCTGGGAGAGATGCCCTTCCTACACGAGTGAATTTGGTCCGGCGAAGAGTTCTTACCGATGCGTTATGCCCAGAATGTAAGTTGCAGTTGGAGGACACGCAGCATGCTCTCTGGTCCTGCCCGATTCTAAAGGATGTGTGGAAGGTGAATTTTGAGAAGTTTGTGACAGAC
Organism: Quercus lobata; assembly: GCF_001633185.2. Lineage (NCBI taxonomy): Eukaryota > Viridiplantae > Streptophyta > Magnoliopsida > Fagales > Fagaceae > Quercus > Quercus lobata. Next base: position 44,257,711 of record NC_044911.1, on the reverse strand, counting down.
ACGGGATCTTGCTCCAATTTTCTGGAAGTTCTGGAATGTGCAGCAGCGGAAAAACCGTCATTGGATCTGTTTGCAATGATCGTAGTAGAAATATGGCAGCACCGAAACAGAGCTCGTGTGGGAGAGCCTACTGTACCGGTCTGCCAGGTTGCTCTTAAGGCCACTTGTGCGCTTCAGGAATTCCAGCAACTCCGCCCCATCCATGCTGTGATTCCAAGAACAGCCCATGCAGTAAAATGGAGGCCTCCCTCTGCAACATGTGTGAAGGCGAACTTCGACGGTGCTATCTTTTCCCAAGATGGACTAGCTGGCGCCGGAGTGATAATCCGAGATGAGCAAGGATTGGTTATGGCTGCTTTATCACAACAAATTCCATCACCTGCTTCGGTGGAGATGGTGGAGGTGTTAGCGGCTCGTCGGGCTCTGGTTTTTGCTAAGGAACTTGGGTTTGACAGGTTGATCTTGGAAGGTGACTCTGAGATAGTTATCAAGGCTATTCTTGGTGACTATATGGACTGCTCCTATTTGGGTCATGTACTGAAGGATATTAAGTTCTTGTTTTCTAGTTTTTCTTTCATTTCAATCAAGCATATTCATAGGGAAGGGAATTGTGTTGCCCACAAACTTGCTAGACGGGCTATTAGAGATCCTTTTCTTGTCTGGATGGAGGCTGTTCCTCCAGATATTTTTGATGTTTATCAACTTGACCTTTTGAGGATGCATCAATAAATTTAACCCAAGGGGGTTGTTTCTCAAAAAAAAAAAGAGATTTAGGATTCAATCCCTGCCTACTCCAAAAACTGATTGGTGTCTTGGTCTAATGATAAAAAGTTATCATCAGAAGCGAACGCCATATATTGAAACTCTCTCCAAAAAAAAAAAAATTCATTTAAGAGGTGGTTGAAACCTACCTATTACGTGTGTGTTTGGGTTGGACTTAAGTTGCGTTGCGTTGCGTTTATGTTTTTTTTTTTTTTTCATGCGTTTTCATTTGGAGTATTGCGGTTACTGTTCAATGAACAGTAACCGCAATTGTTGACTTTCTGCAGTGAACAGTGCACATATGCACTGTTCACGGACCCACAAATTACACTTTTTATCAACTTTTTCATTAAAAATGGGTCCCACGGTACTATTCACACATTTAAAAATTATTTTGCTACAGTGTTTTCAGTTTCAGCAAAATAAGTTCTATCCAAACAGACTCTATATTTATTTTTATAGAGTTTTAACCTATGTCATCCACTTTTGGTGATTGTTCTTTTTTTCATCAGATCAAGACACCAATCAGTTTTTGTGTAAGTGGGGATGAACCTCAGATCTTTGATTCAACTGTCAGAAACTTTAGTAGTTTAGCTAACTAGAACCCATAATCACATTTATTTATATATAATAATTTTTTTGATAAACTTATTTTTATATAATAAAACTTATAGTAACTTTAACATTTTTATATATATTATTCACTGCAAATGAATACGATATATTTTCACAACCAACAATCAAACACTCATGTGTCACTGTTTGGTTTAGTGAATATTGTTTTAGGACAAATTCTAACTTACCTACTTGTGGTTTGACTGAAATTTAAGCTGTCCACTTGTTGTTTAAAATTTGACATTTTACCCACTGAGGTTTGACCAAAATTTAGATTGTCTATATGTGGTTTGAAATTTCATGATGCAAGTGTTCTAATAGATAGTTTTTGATCTTATTTGATCTTGTATTTTTATGTTTTTATGTTTTTTATGTGTTTTTGGATAAGAGAAACATAAAAATTAAGCAAAATTACATATTTAGTTCTATTTTTAACAAATGTGGGTCAAAGAAATTTAACTGAGCTAACCTTAAGTGGGTAAAATTTCAAATTTCAAATCAAAATAGGCAACTTAAATTTCGGTCAAATTACAAATGGGTAAATTGTAATTTGCCTAGGGACAAACCCAGGGAGGCCTGGGCCCCTCTAGGTCCATTTTTTTTTTTTTTAGTCATTCTATATTTCATTTTTGTAGTTGGGCTCCCTTCTCCCCAATCAGTCTAGCTAGCCTAACCCTAATAGCAACTATCCAACCCAAAAACATAACAAAAAAAATAAAAATATTCACAATGATTGCTTTATTTTTGTAAAAAAAAAACTATTTTATCACCAGAGAACAAAAAAATCACGTGTTATTAGAGAAACTAAAACTAAATTTTTTGCAACTACAGTAAACTGGTATAAATACCAGTTGACTATAGCAAGTTGTTAAAAATAAAAAATAAAAATACAGTATTTTATTAAGAATATCTCTCTTCCTTCAATTAAAAAATTCAAATTCTCTCTGTATGGTACCAAGATCCCGAGACTCATATGGGCCCTGGGCCCAGGCCCAATGAAACGGCCCCATTGCCCTAAGCCCTTCTTGAAGCTGCCTTCATATAAAACAAATTTTGGGCCTCAGATCCTGATATGTGTTCGGCATAAACTTTCCCGAATAAACATATGAACCCAGTCCTAACAAATCATCAAATGCTCAGGGAGCAGCATTACCGAGCACAATCAACTAAGCCTGAACTAAGTTCCAAGGCCATAAATGTTGCATCCCACTCTCACCTAAACGCCCACTTAAAACAGATAATATTGGACCTCCAATTGCACTAGCGGTGGCTGTAATCATAATCTCCCCACTAACCCAAGCTATAAATAGAAGAAGTTGGGGAAGAGGAAAGGGTTCAGAGAAAAAGAGGAAAAAGAGTCATTAAGAAAGAGAGGAGCAATATCACTTTACGTCTCTGTGCCGAGAACGACCCAAGGTAGGAAATCTTGAAGCCCACTCTACAAATAGATTGTGAGCCCAAGTGAGTTCAAGCCCAACAGTCTCATTTTTGGTGCGCACAATTGGCGCCACCGTGGGGCCCTCCTACGAAGTTGTGGTTCGACTGAGACTCAAACAAGGGAGATGTCCGAGGAGCGTTCAGGGGGGCGTGCACCGAGTAGTTCCGAAAGATCTTCTCGGGGATCGACGTAGAGGGAGAGAAGGCAAAAACGACGTGAGGATAGGGAGCACCCCAAAGGGGAGGAAAGGTCTGGACTAGGAGAAGGGTCGGATCAGACACGCCGAACAATTTCGGGCATCTCGGCGCATAGGCAGTATGATGATAGAGATCGAGAGCTGGAGCGGTTGCGAAGACAGGTAACAAATCTAAAACTAAAAGTAAGGGGTCGACGCCAAGAAAGGGATCACAACCGCCGGCAAAGGAGAAATTGGGGCGAGAGGGGCTTCGGTCATTCTTGCACACAACGATTCCAAAACTGATCGCGCTCTCAAGAATCACGCCGGCACTCCCGAGAGGCATACCATCACCGGAACCGTTCACGGTCTCATGGATACGACGACCGGGGGTCGGAATTGCCGGAGAAACGGCAGCCCCACAATGCTACCCTGGATGCCATGAGCCGAGCCCTGTGAATGACTGCCCGGTCACCGTTCTCAGATGAGATTGAACGGGCCCCTATGCCGAGTAGATTCACGCGACCGCCATTCAACTCCTACGATGGGAAGACGGACCCTGTGGAGCATGTCAGTCATTGCATCCACATGATGTCCTTGTATGCACACAATGATGCATTGATGTGTAAGGTATTCCCCTCTAGTCTCGGCTCAACGGTCCTGAGATGGTTCAATGGGTTACGAAAAGGCTCCATTCGTAGCTTCGCAGAGCTGATTCAAGAATTCGGCAGTAGATTCATGACATGCAGCCGAGTGCTACAGCCGATGGATGCGTTACTTTCCATAAAGATGAGGGTCGGGAAAACCCTCCGGAGTTATGCCAGCCGGTACTAGGAACTCTACAATGAGATTGGTGGAGGAAATGAGAAGATTGCAGTAAGCACCTTTAGGATAGGGCTCCCCGAAGACTCTAAATTGCGGGAGTCATTGACGAAAAGACCTCCCGAGGATATAAGGCAGCTTATGAGACGCATTGAGGAGTACAAACGCCTGGAGGATGATCGGCTGTAGAACAAGGGGAAAGCTCCGTTACTCAGGAGATCTCGGTAAGGCGTTGTACCGGCAAGACCAAAAAAAGACTTCAGGTTGTAGGAACCAAGGGTGCAAATTGAGGGAGTTAATGTGGCGTTCAAAGAGCCCGTGTACAAAATCTTAGATCGGATCAAGAATGAATCATTCTTTAGGTGGCCAAACAAAATGGGGGGGATCCATCTTGGAGGAACCAAAACCTGTACTGCATATACCATAGAGACAAAGGGCACACCACCGAGTAATGTTAGGTACTAAAAGATCATCTCGGGCAGCTAGTAAAAGCAGGGTACCTGAAGGAGTTTGTAGTGGACTCCACGGACCGGGAAGCCAGTCAGGGTGTTCAACAGAAAAAGAACCCCCTCCCGCCACCACTGGGGGTGATCGAAGTCATCCACGCTGCACCAAGAGGTACGACAGCAGCTAAAAGGGTATTAACAGTGGCTTGCACGGAAAGAGATTCACCCGAGAAGAAGAAGAAAGTTGAACGGCTGACCATCTCATTCGGAGAAGAGGATTTGGAGGGGACGGTCCAACCTTATGATGATGCGTTGGTAGTAATTGCTTGGATAAGTGGGTGCCTAGTGAAAAGGGTGATGATAAACCAAGGAAGCGGGGCTGACGTCATGTACCCGGACCTGTTTGAAGGGCTCGGACTGAAGAGTTAGGATTTGGCGAAATATGACACGCCGCTGGTCTCATTCGACGGAAGAGTCGTGGTTCCCGAGGGACAAATCTCTCTCTCGGTGGACATGGAAGGCAAGGAAGTTATAGTGACCTTCATAATAGTCCGATCATTCTCACCATATACTGCAATCCTGGGGAGGCCGTGGATTCACGCAATGAAGGCTGTTCCGTCCACCCTCCACGTGAAAGTAAAATTTCCCACCAAATATGGAGTCACCGAGGTGAGAGGAAACCAATGAGTGGCGAGGCAGTGTCTTGTTGTCGCGGTCAAGTGGAAAAGTGAACAGCTCGAACAGGCGGAACAGACTAATAGAGAAGCTTTATAGCAATTACAGAAGCCCCGAAGGGAAACGGGGGCGGACGTTGCCGAGGAGGTATGGAAGGTTAGAATTTTTCCAGATACTGATAGGTATTTCCAGATAGGTACAAGCATGAATGACCGAGAAAGGGTAGAGATGTTGTTGTTCCTTTTGCAAAACTTAGACGTTTTTGCCTGGAACCCGTATGAAGTGCCCGGCGTAGATCCCGAGTTCATTGTCCACAAGCTTAATGTGGACCCATCATTTCCCCCGAAAAAGCAAAAGCCGAGAAGAGCATCAAAGGAACATGTTGACGCAGTGAACTTGGAGGTCCAGCAGCTAAAGGAAGCTAGAGTGATAAGAGAAATATTCTTCCCAAGATGGCTAGCGAATACAATGGTCGTGAAGAAAAAGAATGGTAAATGGAGAGTTTGAGTGGACTTCACAAACTTGAACAAGGCGTGTCCCAAGGATCTGTTCCCTATGCCCAAGATTGACCAACTAGTAGACGCGACATATGGGCACCCAAGGATGAGCTTCTTGAATGCTTTCCAGGGTTACCACCAAATTGTCTTGGCACCCGAGGATCGAGAAAAGATAGCATTTATCTCCCCAACTGCAAACTATCACTACGAGGTCATACCGTTTGGATTGAAGAACGCCGGAGCCATGTACCAACGGATGATGACGAGGATGTTTCGAGAAAAAATTAGGTGCACAGTTGAAGAATATATTGACGACATGGTGGTGAAAAGCAGAAAAGTGTTACAACACACGGAAGACCTCCGGGGAGTATTTGAGATACTCCGGTGGCATAAATTGCGCCTAAACACCGAGAAGCACACTTTCAGTGTGAGGGTTGGCAAGTTCCTAGGTTATCTGGTTTCTACTCGGGGGATAGAGGCCAACCCCGACCAAATAGAGGCTGTGAAGCATCTCAGACCACCAAGCAATCCCAAAGAAATGCAAGTGCTTACCGGGATGTTAGCCGCCCTAAACCGATTCATCTCCAAATTCGCCGATCACTACCAGCCATTTTATCAACTTCTGAAGAAGTGGAAGGGGTTTTATTGGGACAAGGGATGTGATGAGGCTTTTCAAGAACTGATGGAATACTTGGTAAAGGCGCCAATGTTGACGGAGCCTGAGGAGGATTTGTTTATGTACCTCTCGGTCACCGACCATGCCGTAAGTGCTGTGTTACTAAGGGATCAAGGAGTACATATGCCTGTATATTACATAAGCATAAGCAAAACCTTAGTAAATGCCGAGACGAGGTATTTGCCCCTGGAGAAGTTGGTTTTAGCCCTGGTACATGCCACTAGGAAGTTGCCACATTACTTTCAGGCCCATACGATGTTTGTCCTCACCGAGTATCCATTGCAGTCACTGCTAAAAAGATCAGACTTCACGGGCCGAATTGCCAAATGGGGGACTCGGTTAGGTTCGTTCGACATAAGGTACCGATCGAGAAGCTCGGTGAAAGGACAAGTTCTTGCAAATTTCATCGCAGAATTCACACCTAAGAACGACGGGAAGGTAATCTGTAATGCAGAAGTTCATCTGTGGAAGGTGTTTGTAGACGATGCTTCTAATGCTATGGGGGTTGGGGCTGGTATTGTCATAATCACCCCATAGGGCATACGATTAGAACACTCCTTCAGATTAGGATTCAAAGCCTCAAACAATGAAGCCAAATACGAGGCCCTACTGGCTGGTTTGAGGGCCGTATTGCATCTGGGCGCAAAAGATGTTGAGATTTATTCAAACTCTCAGCTGGTTGTTTATCAAATCATGGGAAGCTTCGAAGCTCGGGACTCGCGGATGAAAGCCTATCTAAATGCAGCTAAGCAGATTATCGGCCAATTCGAAACGGTAAAGGTGGCCCAGGTAGGTCGGTCTCAAAACAAACACGCCGACTCACTAGTCACGTTAGCTTCATCCGCTACTGAGGATACGCCACGGCTAGTCAAAATAGAGCTTATAAGAGAGCCAAGCATCAGTGTGAAGAATATTTACGACCAGGCCAGAGTGGAGGTTGCCAAGGTAACTGTGGCCAATCCGTGCTGGATGAACTCGATCATAGATTTCCTTGCCGAGAACAAAGTTCCTGATGATGAAGACGAGGCCAAAAAGATTCGTCGGGTGGCTCCCTGGTATTGGCTATCTTCAGATCACAAATTGTACCGAAGATCTTTCGCAAGCCCTTACCTTTTATGTTTACATCCCAAGAAAGTAAGTGAACTTCTGACCGAGCTACATGACGGAGTGTGTGGCGGCCATGTTGGGGAATGATCTTTAGTGCACAGAGCGATGACCCAGGGGTTTTGGTGGCCACAGATGCAGAAGGATGCTGCCGAATACATCCGGAGATGTGAACAGTGTCAAAAGCACGCCCCATTGATCCACCAGCCAGTAGGTCGTCTGAACCCCGTTAGCAGCCCATGGCCATTCATGCAATGGGGGCTTGACATCCTCGGCCCATTCTCCCGAGCAACAGGCAACCGCCATTTCGTATTGGTGGCTGTAGATTACTTCACAAAATGGGCGGAAGCCGAGGCCTTGGCTAACATCCGGGATACTGACGTGAAGAAGTTTGTATGGAAAAACATAGTCACAAGGTTTGGGGTGCCAAATTCACTAGTAACAGACAACGGACTACAGTTCGTTAGTAAAGCTTTTCGGGCCTTCTGCAATGATCTCGGCATTAGGAACAAGTATTCAACCCTGGCTTATCCACAAAGCAACAGTCAAGCCGAGGCAGTTAACAAGACGATCTTGAACGGGCTCAAGAGGAGGTTGGACAGGGCAAAGGGGAGATGGGCAGAAGAGCTACCTAATGTATTATGGGCTTACCGAACGACCCCCAGAAGATCCACAGGCGAGACCCCTTTCTCTTTGACATACGGGGCGGAGGCCGTAATACCGACCGAGGTGAACTTATGCAGTGCATAGGTCGCGGGGTTTGACCCCGCCCAGAACGCCGACCTGATGATGGAGCATTTGGACTGGCTAGAAGAATGCAGGGAGGCCGCGACCATACGTCTCATCGAGTATCAGCAGAAACTAGCCCAAAGATACAACCAAGATGTAAAGGAGAGGGAATTCAGTGCTGGGGAATTAGTGCTAAGAAAGGTCATGGGAAACATGCGAGACGTAGCTGCAGGGAAGCTTGCTTAAACCTAGGAAGGACCGTACAGAGTTATCGCCATCACCGGCGCAGGGGCCTACTACTTGGAAGAAGATCTTGACGAGAGGCCGCTTCCCCGGCCTTGGAATGCCCACAACTTAAAGAAGTTTTATGCGTGACAATCCATGTAAGCCAAAACTTGTATTTTGCTAAAGACAAGATTATAAAGGAGCTGCTTGTATATGCTGTTTTCGGTTCCATTATTGCGCACCAAGAGAACTACAAATAAAAGCTCTAAGGACAGAAACCTGACCCTCGACTCGATTAAAATCGCCGAGCAAGTGGAAACCTTGTCACTGAAAAAATAAAAACCTTAAGGACAAAAACCTGGCTCTCGGCTCGATTAAAATCGCTGAGCAAGTGGAAACCTAGTCACTAAAAAAATAAAAACCTTAAGGACAGAAACCTGGCCCTCGGCTCGATTAAAATCGCCGAGCAGGTGGAAACCTAGTCACTAAAAAAGTAAAAACCTTAAGGACAGAAACCTAGCCCTTGGCTCGATTAAAATTGCCGAGCATGTGGAAATCTTGTCACTGAAAAAATAAAACTTTAAGGACAGAAACCTGGCCCTCGGCTCGATTACAATCGCCGAGCAGGTGGAAACCTTATCGTCACAAAGGAATAAAAAGATAACAAAAACATCATCCTCTGCAATATAAATCACTAAGCCTGTGGGAACCCTGATCCTTTACAAGCAATAAATGCATTGTCACTCTCGGACTATCCAAAACACTGACAGAAGTCTAAGCAAAACATGCAAATAAATAGAAATTCATGCAACGAATTAAAACCAAGGTAAATAAAGAAGCTGTTTACGGGTCAATCCCGTGAAATAGAGGAAATTGTTCGTTCACCACATCCTAGTGACATAGGCAAATAAACCATTAAATAAACTAAAAATCCAATAAAAAAGTGAAAGCATAAAAAATTAGACTGCAGATAATCAGCTGGAGGGTCGGGTCAGATCTGCCACTTCTTGCTGATCGGTCAGGGGGTAACGCGAGTCTTCACCGAGAAGGTCTTGTATAGTCAGGATGCTGGTGGCTTCCATGTCATCTGGCTCGGCATGAGCGTCAATCTGTTTAACCAGCTCCCTCATGCTTGCCATTTCTTCCTCTTCAGGAGCAACCGAGGGATCCTGCACGGCAATAACGGGACTCGGGAAGGGAATTTGGCCAAGGTCTCTCAGGTGGGAATCCTCGGGAACTCCCAGTGCTTGAAGAGCGGTGAACCACCCAACTTCCGAGCTTAGTCCACTACCGGCTCCGCAGATTTCTCGGCATGAGCAAATCTTTCGTTGTACCATTTCTGCTCACAGGCCTCTAGGGCTGCCCTAAGGTCGACTAGCTCCTCGGCTTGAGAAGTGTTGAGGCTGATGGCTTCAACTAGCTTCACATCTGTTTCGTGTTGCTTGGCCAAAAGCTCTGCACGCCTCTTTTCCGCCAGCACCCTATTTTTCTCCGCGGCAACGGCTTTCTTCTCAGCGAACTCAGCTGCCTTTAGTTTTTCCTTTGCTGTTTTGGCCGCTGACTCCCATGCCCCCTTCTCACGCTCTACTTCCTTGGCAAGATCCCGTGCCCGGTCGGCCATTATGTGGGCCAGTTGAGCAGCCTGGCAATCACAAAAGTTAGTAAGGAAGTAGAAGTAAATACATGGAAAGAAATAGATAACTAAAAAATTACCGCGATAGCGTGCCACTCTAACCGGAGCCCCACGGACTCCTCAGATCCCTCCTCAAAGGCATGCACATCCTTGGGGAGAAGAAGACCCTCGGCTAGGGACTGGGCAATACGGCCACCCTCGCCTTTCTCCCACATCCGCACACAGGCTGTTGAAGGCAAAGGCTTGCCATCTAGCAAAAACTTTGGCTTCCACGCAGGAGTAGCTTGGGAGGAGGACACGACCTCCGGCCCAACCTGGGTCTGCTGATCACAGATTACAATCCCCCCCATTGGCTGGGGAGGAGTCTGGTCAGCAAAATCTCTCAAACCCGAGGATGGTTGATCGGCGACCCTCTGCTTCTTACGGGCTCGCCCGGCTTGAGAAGAAGGTGGAGGGTGAGGCACCTAACTCCGGCCCTGGGAAGGTGAGGGCTGTGTGGGTTGCCGTGCGCCAGGCACAAAGCAGTCAATGGTCATAAACCTCCGTGACACCATGTTTCTGCCGAGTTGGTTATCCTCTGCCTCGGTTGTTGGTTGCTCGGGTTCAGCGGGCGGATTCTCGGGTTGCGCCTGCTCTTGAACGGGGTCCTCTTGTTGGATAGCCTCGTGGGCTAACTCTCTAAGGCGCCGAGACACGCGTTCTGCAGACTCGTCTCGCAAAGGGGCTAGCTCGTCCGAGTAGGCGAAGCGCCGTCCAAACTCCCTCATCTCCCGGGTTGTAAGTTTCGGCGGCAAAAAGTTGGCGTATCGGACGTCAATGTATGACAGCAAGGGACTATCAACTAGAAGTGCCTGCTTGAAGGTCTGCCAGTTAGAGTAAACTGGCTCTACTCCGAGGATCAAATGCGATGCTCGGAGCTATCCATCCCAATGCACGAATATCTCGGAACAAAGTATAAAGTTCAAGTCTTTGACGTGGACAGTTCTGATGTCCGGAACAAACACTTTGTCGTCTGCAAAAGAACAAGTGTTATATCAGTATCTGGCAATAAAGTTTTACTTCAATAAAAAGAAAAGGAAAAGGGGGAGGAAAATAATTAGATTAAGGGATTGGTACAAACCCACTTCACGCCGTGAAAGAGGGCAAGGGACGTCCCCGGCAAACCAATTACCGCGCACCCGAACGTACTCCTCGACAGAGTTCTTGTTCGAATCAGGTAGGCATGATATTAGCCGTACCCGGTTATCTCTTGTCTTTAGGTAATAGTTGGTAGCTTTATTCCCACAGAGGCTATACATATGGTTAATGTCATGATAGTCTAATTGTAAGTCAAAGGTATGGTTCAACCTACTGACGCAGCTAACTAGCCGGTAAAAGTTGGGAGGAAACTGGTTGGGACACAGTCCGTAGTACCTAAGTGTATGTGTCAAAAGGGGATCTACGGGGAACCTAACCCTACCCTCTAAAATTGACATCAAAGGAAAGAAGGTTGTGCCTCGACCTTGGTGTAAAGCAATTTCGCTCTCATGACAGTAAGCCACTTCCACGTCATCGAGAATACTAAACTTGTTTCTAAAGGTAGCCAAGGTGGCCGAGGACTCTAGAAGATAAGAGTAACCCATCTATGATGCTTGATGCTATGAAAGGGAACTTGAAGAAATAAGCTGAAGGAATAGGAAAAGGAAGAAAACTTACTTTGGGTTCTAAGGAGGGAAGGAACTCTGGGCAGGTGAGTAAGCGCACAGAAAGTTGGTCGGCAGAGAGTAAACTCGAAAAATCAGAGGTGGAGAAAAAGTGAAAGAATGTTCTAAGGGAAACTATTTATAGGATCAAAAAGGGGGGGAAAGAAACGTTCAATCAGGCAATAAATGGGCACGATTTACGAATGGCCCTGCGAATACCAAAGCCAACTGATACGCGTGCCGCTTCGATTCATGAACCGTCAAGCAATAATGACAACTGTACCTAACGTCGCGAAACGGCACGTCTTTTGAGATGAGCATTAATGGGAAGCCATAACCACGAGTCCCAGGCCCTAAAACCTCCAAGATCGAAAGGCTCGGCCAACTCCTTGATTCTTCCCGGCAACCGGGTATGAATCAAGGGAAGGCTAATGTACGGTACCGAGATCCTAAGACTCATATGGGCCCTAGACCCAAGCCCAATGGAACGGCCCCATTGCCCTAAGCCCTTCTTGAAGCTGCCTTCATATAAAACAAATTTTGGGTCTCGGATCCTGATATGTGTTCAGCATAAACTTTCCCGAACAAACATATGAACCCAGTCCTAACAAATCATCAAATGCTCAGGGAGCAGCATTACCGAGCACAATCGGCTAAGCTTGAACCAAGTTCCAAGGCCATAAATGTTGCATCACACTCTCACCTAAACGCCCACTTAAAACAGATAATATTGGACTCCAATTGCACTAGCGGTGGCTGTAATCATAATCTCCCCACTAACCCAAGCTATAAATAGAAGAAGTTGGGGAAGAGGAAAGGGTTCAGAGAAAAAGAGGAAAAAGAGTCATTAAGAAAGAGAGGAGCAACATCACTTTGAGTCTCTGTGCCGAGAACGACCCAAGGTAGGAAATCTTGAAGCCCACTCTACAAATAGATTGTGAGCCCAAGTTAGTTCAAGCCCAACAGTCTAATTTCTGGTGCGCACACTCTCTTTTCTTTATTATTTTAATGAGTTGTTTATATTATTTTAAATAAAGTAATAACAAAATAGAACATTTGACATTGAGTGTATTGTAAAGTGAGATAATAAAATAGATAAAATAGATTTTTAAGGTACTTAAAGCTAAAATTTTTAGCACCACGACTATGAATGCTCTAACTTCAAAAAAAAAAATCCTAATCAGCCTAGTATTAAAAAAAAAAAATTATTTTGTTTTCTTTTTTGTCTTTATTGGTAGATGATTGCATCTTAATGTATTTAGAAATAACGATTTTATGTATTTATAATTTTTTAATACTATATAGATGTCTATTTGGTTTTTTTTTTTTTTTTTTTTTTTTTTTTTTTTTACTCTAACCCCCTCTACCTTAAAATTCTGGGTCTATCCCTAAATTTGCCCAATGTTTTATTACACACACAAGTACTCTTATAGAACGCATTACTAGTATATATTAGGTGTAAGGTATTTCCAATGATTGAAATCATAGAGCAAAATCATGTTTCTTGTGCTTTTTTATTTCTATTACATTTCTATCAATATAAATGGAAACTTGGACAAGCTTCTTTTTTCATTCCAACCTTAAATCTTAATAGCATTGAAATCATGGAGCAAAATCATGTTTCTTGTGCTTTTTTATTTCTATTACATTTCTATCAATAAAAATGGAAACTTGGACAAGCTTCATTTTTCATTCCAACCTCAAAAATAATCTTAATAGTGAATTCATATATAAATGAAATTACTCAAAATTATAACTAGACATCTCAAAAAAAAAAAAAAATTAATTGTAAAATTTTTGTTTGTTGCACTTTCCTTTCTGGTGGGGTGTTCCATTGTTAAAACTAAAAACTTAATAAAGTGAAATCAGAAATCTCTCTTTTTCAATCAGACAACAATGGCACATGCCAAGTTCTGGAACCTATACCTGAGGGGGACCCAAGTATTCAAAGCCACTCACTTTGATCGTGCTTTATACAATGTAAATCACTAGTGAGTGGTGGCAAGGCCAATACATATTATTCCATACAGTTCTACACTTCAACACACCTCTTTCCATATGCCCATTATGAAGGACCAACATGGCCTCCACCAACCTCTCCTACCTACCATCATCACTACCGCTACCACCACCACCTCCACTTCTTCATTACATGCCAATGAAGCTCGTGATACTAATCTTATTCCTTTGTCAAATTGCTCCATTATTATACGCCTTCTCATGGTCCTCTTCATTGGGACTCTCTCATTATGGGCCAATTTTGAAGCATCCAAAGGCTTCGAAATAACCATAATCAATGATGCTAAACACACTCCTGCTGGCCAATACTTCACCCTCTTTTATGTCTCCAATGATAAAGCCACACGCATAGTCCTTAACACAAGTGAATTCGTCGAAAACCTTCTTTATCCTAATAACAACCATCACTTCCCCAAGAAAGTTGTACACCATGTCACTCTTCGTCTAGCTACCCACAACTTCACTCACAAGGTCACCAATTACCAACTACAACATGATTATGTTATTAACATAAACCCTTTGGTATTTGAAGATTATGATGTGAACTATGCCATGGTATCGTCGGTCCAACGTAGCATGGCACGTATATGGCTATACGACGGCGAGTCTAGTGCTCCACCAACACTTTTAGATGGCTTGGTCGAGTATATCACCATGGTTGCTGGCTTTGTTAATGTTAAAGATTATGACAAAGTTTATAAGTTGCCTGAACTTTGTGACCAGAAATGGTGGGAGGATAAGGACCCTAGGGTTGTGGCACATTTGTTGGGTTATTTTGAAGAGCAACAAAAGGGGTTCATCCAACGGCTGAATCAAGCCATGAAAGATAGGTGGGAAGATCGGATGGTGGAGGATACACTAGGGATGCCAGCTCAGCATTTATGTGGTTCATCATATAATTCTTCAAAAAATAACCAGCTCTCAAATTTTACTGGATTCTAGTTTGACTGAAGTTACTGAAGCGTGAACTTTTACTTCAACTTGAGGTGTCACATTTCTCTGCCAAAGGTTTGGATTATTGGATTGGATCACATGGTGAGGGTATGGTATGTAGTGGTTATTGATCTTAACGTCAGAGCTGTGGGTCAAAAGCAGATAAGATGCCTTATTGTATTATTTAATTTATAAATTCACTTTTTTTTTTCAAGGTTGAAGTGTCATATTATGATTAGTGCTAACTGTTATCAACAATGAATCCATGAAAAGAAGTTATTGTTTTAGTCATAACTTACCATATCAACCATTAAAAAAAAAAGGTGAAAACCTTTCATTTTTTAAAAGAAAAAAACATCAAGGCTTTATTAATGCATAACGGCTATATCAGCCCGAATTACAGGTTAGATACATGGCAAAACATTCTTCATCCACACGGCATAATCAACAATATTGGTAATTAATCTCGCCAAGTAGTGAGCAATCATTAAAAAAACATGAAAGCTTAGTTTTTCATAATTAACTGCATATGTAATTGGGGGTGTATTTATTCTATTTCTTATTTGTTCTTTTCTTTATAATTACTAATGTGTAACTCCATGCATATGCACAGTACATTTAAAAACAATCACAATTTTATATATATATATATATATATAAATTGTTTGCTTATTGATTATGAATTAAAAATCAAATTGAAATTAATATTTAGAATAATAAACGTAAAAATAGAATTAGTCATGCCAAGACAACATTTCCTAAGGGATCAATCCCTTCACCAAAATAACTTGGAAAAGAGTTTGACAAAGACCATCTTGCTAAGACGTGTAACTTTGTTAGCATTCCTATACACCCAATTAAACTCCAGCCAGTCAAATCTTGCATATAGCAATCTGACTTCAACAACAAAATTAACAGTTCTCTAGTGCACTAATTTGGATCTATTGGTCACTACCTCAGCTCAAAGTTTGGAATTACCCCCAATTACCACATTCTAAAGCTACTTTTGACCTGCTAATTCCACTACCCACAAAAAAGGTTTGGCTTCCACTTGAATAGTGACCTCAGTATTCGCTTTTTTTGAGAAGGCAAATAAGCTACACTATAAGCCTCATTCCATGGGTGCATGTAGGAGCTATGCTTCATACACAATTCTGATATCAAGTTCAACATGACATAAAATGACCATGAATGACAACATGCAGGAGAAATAGTTTTGTCTTAAAAAATTTAAAACTCAGAGCTTGCCTTGAACTATGGACAATGACAATGCCTCAAGAGTCAAGGTTATGTACATTTGATTTGCGAAGCTTAAGGTCAAAGACACAATTATCAAATGACATGCACCCACTATTATCATCTGGCTCACAAATCAAACTTTAAAGTATCTTCTCTCTCAACCATGGCATTCACCAGTATTATATTATGCTATATGATTCTCATATAAAATATTTCCAAATTCATATATATGTGAATCTTCCAAACCAAAATTCATTCATGAATTAAGACAAATAATTAGCTTTCGTTGAGAGCTTTCATTTGTTCCACAATATTTTCTGCTATAAGATAACATTGTTTCTAGCAATGCTTAGCTTCATTAAAAGTCATATATACTTTGAAGAGCATTAAAAACTATGAGAAAAAAAAAACTATTATAAAAGCTTGTAAACTAAACAAATTTTTCTGAAAGCTGAATTTATAATTTTCCTATTTTTTTGGTTTGTTTGTTTTTGGATATGATCTTTTCAAAGATAAGTAACAACACTCATATGGAATGCTATATTTTAGCTATTGATGAATATCTACCGCTTTTGAGTGTCATCCCCCATATTGGATGTAAGTAAATACTATCTCTCTATATTTACCTATTGAGAAACTAAATATATTTTAAATTTTTAGTCGATAAGTCTCATCTACCTAACTGTATAAAAAACTTGTATTAAAGTCTAGTCTTTGTTACTACTTGTATAACTAAATTCAACTATATATTTTTTTCATTATAGATCTTATCTCATGCAATATGAAAAATTTCAAGAAATACCACTTTCAACTTAGTGTCTCCAAAAAATAAGTCATGTACATTGGACTTGGAACAAAAAGAACTATTGGTCTTGCCTAATCATACCCTTATATTCTTACCACAAATAATTGGAATACTGGCTTTGTTTATTGTTGAGATGCAACCCAAAACAAAAAAGGCATACAACAACAACAAAATTAATAATAATTAAATTAAAACTCCAAATAGCATTATAATGAAGTATTGTTTCGAAAAGCCCATATTTTTCAAATTCGTATGGTTGCTTATTTTAATCCTCATATGGGATTTAATTTTCATTTATATATTTGAATATTGATATTGTTAAATTCAATGGTTAGTTATGAAGCAAAAAAGCTATTAACCTTTAAAAAAAAAAAAATGTGAAAAAAGGAATTGACAATGTTTCATAAGTCAATGAATATGAATAAAAAAGGGGCTGCAAGTTTACTTACAAATCTATTTGTTGTGCATTGGGGGGTTGCCGGTGTGTTGTTAAAAGTTGTTTGCCAATGGTAGCAAGTGGCTAGGGGTTGAGATTATATTTAGAGAAACATTTAAGAGAGAGAGAGAGAGAGAGTCTACATAGAAGTGTCCAAGTGAAATGTTCTTGTTTAGGTTATTTTTGTGGTCTTCTTCGATTTTGTATTAGGTGTTAATGTATTATTTATTTTGGCACAAAAATTTAGATAGGACACATGGTGCAAAATTAAGAATTCAATTGAAATCTAATTGAATTTTCTCTCAGCTTCACTTATTAGTTTATATATATATATATATATATATATATAAGGGCTGAGTAATTTGATATATGCTACATCCGATCTATCTTTTTAATTAGGAAAGTGATGATTTGATATTTTATATGTCATCTGCCCTTCAATTTGTTGTACTCCAAAATATTATATATATATATATATATATATATAATAAGCACTCCAATATTGATTAAGCATCTGATAAAAAAAAATTTAAATAAATAAATCTTGGTAAATCTTTAGAAGGGTCATCATTTTTTTTGTTAGGATGCAAATTGCACTTTTAAGTTTGCTGAATTATCATTTTTATTACTTAAATTTCATTTTTATTATTTTATTCTTTAAAGTTTATGCTTATTGTCTGCATTCGCATTAGTCCTTCTGTCCATAAACATTAAAAATATTTTTTAATACTAAAAAATTAATTAGATTTTATTTTAGTATTAAAATAACATTTTTATGACAATTCACCAAATTTAATAATGTAAATTGTATTTTTGACAAAAATAAAATGAAATTTTATTAATTTTTTAGCAATAAAACTAATAATTGTTGGAGTTTAAGGAGGGAAGGAATAATATTTAATTTGTGACACGAAACATAAACTTTAAGAAGTGAATGATAAAAACGAAAACCAACCAAAATTAAAGAATGTAATTTATATTTCAACCCATTTTTTATTAATCATTTCAATATTTTACATTATATATAGTACAAGAAGGCATTCCTACCAATTTGGACAAGCAATTGAGCCATAGATATGGCTTAAATTTCCCCATATTTACCCATCGTTAAGGGCAAACAAAAATTGACAATTTTTTTTAATAATTTATTGAGCTAACAATTTATATTGGTAAAATATGATGAGTAAAATTTAGGTAACATGATAATATTGGTAAAATATTATCTTGTTTTTATAGTTCTACTTGATGAGCTAACAAGATAATATTATTATTTAACAAAAATATTAAAAATAAATCAATTAAATAATTCAAGAAATTACATATTATATTTTTGGTATTTTTTTTTTCCACGTGAATTGAGGATTTTATTGAAAAGAATAGTAGATATACAACACTAGGACAGCGGTACAGCAAGGACCAAAACACTACAACAGAACTTAAACGATTAAACCATAACACCACAAAGACAGCTGTCCTACGACTCCTACCAGATCTTAGAACAATGTACCTAAACTAATAACCGGACATGTACTTCACGGCCTTCACCTAACAGCTACCTTCACACAATATATCCAACTAAAAGGGGACAAATTATAGGCGGACTATTGGAGTGGCCTTTTCAATCAATGAAAATATATCATTTATGAAAATATGTGAATCAGATTCGTAATTAGCACAAAAAATAAAATAAAATAAAAAAATCATCAAGTGGTGTCACATTAGAACAAGCTAACATATAACTCATACAAATGTATATATGCATTTAAAATTAAACACAATTTTTATTATAAAAATATAAATAATTAGTCAAATTATTAAAAAAATAACATATAACACATGCATTAATGCATACATATAAATACACTTAAAATTAAATACAATTTTTATCAAAAAATATAAATAATTAGTCAATTTATAAAAAAAGTAAATGTAATTAGTCATATATTAAATTTTTTACCTAAATTTAATACTACTTTTGATCTTTTTTTTTTTCTAATTTTTAATAAAATAGAACGTGTGGTGATTTTTATTGAGTATATGTGATTTTATTTTTAAAATTTTATATTTCATTAATATTATATTCTTAGTATTTTGCACACATTAACTCATTTGGCACAAAGATTAAAAAGACTTAAATGGAAACATGATACAAACTTAAGTAGATAATTATGATATGATCCTCTCATAAATTTAAACATATAGCGCAAAATTAGATTCTAAATTTTAATTTTAATTTTAATTGAACTTTCTCTAAATTTTGCTTATTAATATATACATAAATGACAGTTTCTCAAAAAAAAAATTTGACAGTGTTTTATTAACTGGATGACCACCTCAGCAATTCACCAAGTAGACCTAATAATTTCTCCTAAAACATGACACAAACTCCAACTAACAGACTGCATAACATCTAACAGACTCCAACTAACGGAAATTTTTTTTTTTTATTTAATTTTTTTTTTTTATACTTGTATGTAAACCATAAAACGGGCCCAAGCAACTGAGCAAGCTGTAAATGCCAAATCTATGCGTGCAGACAAAAAAGCTCCTACTAGGATTAGAAAAGTGTATTATGTATAAGTAATAAAAGTGAGAATTTAATTTTCATCTTTGTTTCCACAGATTGTGTATTTAGATTACCTTATGGTTGATTATCATAAAAAATAATAATAATAAATAAATAAATAAATAAATATACCTCATATGATTGTTTTAGATTACTTTAGCAACTTGGGCTTCATGTAACGGGCCGGAGTGCGGATTGAAAATAATTTCAATCTCTTATGTGTCGACATCTTGGCTGGACAATGCTTGATGAGGACATTGAGAGATCAGAGAAAACTCCATAAGAGTGAAGAAACAAAATAAAGAAGAAGAACAATTTGAAAGAGAAAGGAGATAAAGATAAGACGTGGAGAAACAAAGAGAGGGAATAAAAAAAAAAGGGTGGGGCTTGGTTTGTGGGCTAGGTTATGGGTACAAATTTATAAAAGACTTGGTTTATTGGCCCACTACATTATTAATGCTAGCTAGTTGCCTTAAAGTTGGGCCAAAGTAGCTTTTGGTCATAAATTAGAAGCAATTACGCAAACAATGGGTCATTTGATCTATTGTTAAGCTCTAAGCGGATGCATGCAAACCCTATGAGAAATATTAATGGGCAGTCCTAGTACTTAATACTTATCCATTCATAGATTTTTTTTTTTTTTTTTTTTTTTTTTTTTTTAAGAACAAAATTAACAACTACAAGTCTACAACAACCAGGTCGGGTAGGAAGCGGATCAGGTTTAGGTCAGGTCTACCCAAACCCGTTCCATGGCCATCCTTAAATTGCTGCTTTTGGCTATTGCTGAATTTGCTGGGTACATGCTATCAAGGTAGCTTTTCTGTAAGTCATCACGTTTATTTTGTTGAAAAATATGACCAATGGGGCCATGGCTAGCTGTCAATTTTTGTTTCCCTTTGTGACTTGGACTAGCTACATTCTGGTCAATTGTGGTTCGCAGCGATTGATTTAATACAACTATACATCATACATGTTTCAGACTCTGTGTGAGAAAGAAAACGCGGCAATTATAACTCTCAGATCAGAGTAGCAGAGGACAGCTTGGTGTTGTCCAATTTTGTTTTTCAGTACAGCCATTTCCAGATTTCCTTCTTCATTTTATCTATCACTTCTTGAGATTTGCTTATGTTACTTGTTCCCAAAATTTTCCTCACGTTTGACTACAGATTGCCTTGGATTTGGTTGGTACCAGCTACCAAATCTATTCCATGCACAATCCGTGACCACATTATTATTATTATTTCAAGACCATAACCAAATTATTGTGCCGGATCATATAATTCTTTTTAAGCTGTGACAGGATTTTTTTTTTTTTCATATATGTGATAGGATTTAAACTTATGCTTTCTTATATGATGGTTACTCTTTGTTCTAGTCCAGGACATCATTTAGTTTTTTTGTGAAATTGGAGTTAAAACCTGATTCTCTTGTCTTTTTCTTTTAATAATTTTATAGATTCAATGGAAAAATGGGAACTTGAACCTTGAATGTGTCCATTGGAAATATTAAGAGGTGTCAATTCCATTATTTATGTTAGGTTCTAAATGTCTAGGTTTAAATATTTAGATTTCTATTTCTATGTATGTTGGCAAACCGAGAATTAAACGTGTCTAGATTATGTATTAGACATTGTTCATGATAGTACAAGTTAGGATTCAAGCACATTCAAAACTGCAGAAAGAGAATTTAATTTCAGTGAGGTTCGACCAATCGAAATTAAGCCTCGACTGATTGAAAATCGTAGACATGATTTTCCTACAGAATTCTATTTCAGTCCAAACACTACAAAAAAAAAACGTTTGGGGTTTCAAGTGAAACACTTCTAGATATAAAAGGAAAACCCAAACTATGTTTTATTGATTCTAAAAAGTCTTGTGAGTTAATCATGTGAGATCTAAGAGATTCTATGTCTTCTAACTCAGCAAGTATCTGCCAGATCAAGAGATCTACAATCAAGAACTAGTGGAACCAAGTTGCTATAAAAGATCGACTACTGACGGTGATCTGAAATTTTTGAGTGGGATCTCAAAGTCACAAACGAGGGAGTTTGTATTCAGCAAATTCAAGATAGAAGAGTCTATAGAGTCAAAACTGCACGTGGTCATGTTAGTAAGTTCTACAAGAGGTAGCTTTAGATTTAGGGTTTAAATCTATTGTAATCTTCTATTCTATCTTAGTAGATTTGTTTATCTTGAGAATAGTTAGGTTAAATCATCCCCATGTTTTTACCTTAAAATGGTTTGTTTTATTAGTTTTCTTAGATTATCATATTATTGTCTTCTTTAATTTTTCGCACTAGTTAATATGATTGCATGAGTTTAACCTAGATCTGAATAATTAACCTAAGTAACTACTTGACTAATTCATTAGGTTAAACTAATCTGATTTTCAAGGGGTCTAAACTAATAAACAATTTAATTACATGAAACTGTAGCAATTTTTTTAGAAGAAACTTTAGCAATTGAGTTAAGGATGCATTTGTATAAGCTATTGCAAAACTGTGTTTTTAGTTTAAAATGAGCGTTTATAAAAAATAAATAAATAAAACTATAAGGAGTTTCTATTGCGAAACAAGGTTTTAGATTTTAAAAATGCTCATTTAAGCTCCCAAAATACCTAACCAAACACTCAATTTATGGCATCTACTCCATAATAATTACTCTTTGTCATTTGTGTAAGATACCAATTGATTTTAAATTTTGGTATAGGTGGAATTCGAACCTAAATTTCTTATTCGATAACAAAAAACTTTACCACTCAAACTAACATATTAGAACAAGTATCAACCTGTCAACTATGTTTTGTTGTGAAAATATTGTAGATATAACATTACACTATATATTCCTACAAAGTATAGAGAGATGCATATTAGTGATAGATTTTGCCCCCGAAATCAAATCTTGACTTTGCTTCAAATATATATAATGAGATCACAGTTGTAAGTTAGGGTAGTTGTAATTATTTTTCTCAATATTTATTTACATTTGACTTTATTTTTAATTACAAGATCAAGAATAAAAATTACATTATAATATATATATACACACACAAAGAGAATATTATTTGCACTGGATCAGTTAATATACAACCAGATGACTAAATTTAAGGGAGGAACCTAGCTAATGTATATAGCACCAGCTGAAAAACTCTACCCAAGTATTATCTTATATAGTTTCTCAAAAAATAAATAAGGTCTTATCTTATATATATTTTCTTGGAAAGTGATTGGAAAACTAACATCTTATTAAACAATTTTGATGCATTTATTTTTTGGACATGCTGACATTATTTTTTATTTTTTTTTTTCAGATTGTATAAAGCTGTAATAAAAAATTTATGAAATATTAAATATTTTGAAAACCTAATTTATTAAAACGAAATGTGACTCAAATATATATATATATATATATATATTAATATACTTACACTTTATTATCATATAATCTAATTTTTAGATCCTTAATGATTTCAATATCATAAATATTTTGAATATAATATAACTCTTTTTTAGTAGGAGAACGTCAAATTTTTTAACTAAACACAAAATTTTAAAAAAGAAAAAATTGAGAAGAAAATTTAACAAGTTAAATTAGTCAAAGTTGCAAACATGGTTTTTTTTTTTTCATTCTAGTTTATCCAAGGTCCTACTCTTTTTTTTTTTTTAGATGAGACAATTTTTTTTTGTTACTTTCTTAATTAACATGTCATGTTTTTACTACTTCTCTACTAATATTATGTTTGTCTTTTTTTACCTTTTTTTTTCATTCTTTTAACTTAAATCAACATATGGGTTCTACAGTTCTAGTTAACTCAATTGGTAAAATATATTATTCTTGAATAAAAGATTTGAGATTCAAATCTCGCCTACACTGAAAAATCAATTGTTATCTTGAATTAATGGAGTGATAATAAAGAGAAAAATTATTATAAAGGGAATATTATAAAATTAAATTCTATCTATAAAAGAAATAATTAATTAATCAAAACAACCCACCATATCTCTGCCACAATATTTATATAAATGATCAAAAAAATTGGATGCCGTGAAAGCTCCATAGCTAGTTCCGTCCATGTATGGTTTATGTCTAATGACATTTGTGAAACACAACTATAGGTCCTAAAAAGGTCATTATAAGCTCATTAGGACTATAGCGGTGTTTGATATAGTCGCATTTATAAAACGCAACTATAGGACAATTTTTTTTTTCCTTTAATTTTATAGCAGCGTTTTTATAAATGCCACTATAGACCAATTTTTATTTTTAAAAGGCTATAGTAACGTTTCAAAACGCCACTATATATCCATACCCTAAAATGCCATTTTAAAAAGTTTCTATAGATCCTTTTTTTTAATGGCTATAGCAGCATTGCAAAACGCCATTATATCCAAAAATCCAACAAATTTTTTTTTTTTAAATTAAGAAATTCGAAAGAGTTATTCAAAAAAAAAAAAAAATCAAAAGACAAAACAAAAATAAACAAAAGCAAAATACAAACACAAGCCCAACAATTTACAAAAATCCAACACATAAACACCGACCTACAAAAACCCAAACACCAACTCACAGCCACCTAAACACCAGTTGACTATATTTAAGTCGGTAAACATTGTCATTTATTTCTCTCTCATTTATTGCATGTCCAGAAGCCTTGACACCTTTCATCAAAAAGGAAAAACAGAAGCCTTGACACCACCGAATGATTTGACACTGAACTCTCTAATGTTGTGTGGAAGGAAAATGATGGTCCATGAATTATGTTTTAAGTTTTAACCTATGTTATAATTGCATGGACACTTATTACAAAACCTCTATGTATAAATTTCTCCAAACTTTTTAAATGAGCTGTGGACCAGCAACCTCGATAGGAAAGCAGCTAAGCTTGCTCAGCCACATGGCGTATTTAACATGGGAACAAGCTATAATAGATGGCATTTTATGGAAATTGATAGGATTATGTTCTTATTTGTAATGTCTTTAAAAAAAAATATATATATATATATATATATACTTGGTAAGGTTTTTTATCGTTAAATAAGAAGTCTAGGGATCGAAAAATCCTGCTTACACTAAAAATCAATTGGTGTCTTCACTTGATTATAAAGAGCAGTATTATGGAGTGAATATCATATATTGAAATTCTATCATTACTATAAATAAATAAAAATTAATATATATAAAGTATGAATGTAACAAGGGAAAACTCTATTTTTTCACCATAAAATATCACCTTGATTACATTTAACTACCTAAACTATCAAAAAACACAATTGACCCCCCATTTCCAAAGTTGTAACTTTGTTTCAATGTCTCCTATATCATTTGTTTTGGTGTTAAATTTGACAAAATTTAACATTAGAAGACCAATTTAACCATCTGTACAAAACAGACAATTAAATAGTAAATTGGTCTTTCAATCCCAAATTATGTTTAAGTTAACTACAAAATAGAAGGTAAAAAGTTAAGTGTAACATATGTTTAAAATTAGGAGGTCAATCATGCATTTCAATAGTTCATGGGTAAAATGTAATTGAGACAATAGTTTAAAGCGGAAAAGTATAATTTTTCCATGTAATATTTTATAACTCTCGTTTAAATTAGTGAAAGAAAGTTATTTATATCTTTAGTTATATTTGTGGGGGCCAGTTAACCAGGAAGTATTGTTAAAAGCAGTATTAACTGGGCCTATGGCCCTATCCGAGGACGTTAAACCATCCGAGGAGGCCCAAATAAGGTTATGAGGAGAGTAAAGTTAAGAGAGAAGTAGAGACAATGTGAGATGGTTCCAATAAGCGTCCGAGGACAAAAGTCTTCTCGGCAACGTGTGTCCAAGGTAAATCTAAGTGTCATACCATCACAGACTTACTTCAGAGTTACACCACAACTAAGGATGGGACATTGGACTAGGGATAAGAAAAGAAAGGTAAACAAATATCTTCAAAAATTGCTACCTCCGCATTAAATACCTCTCAACCAACTCTCTGGCCGCATTAATGTAGAAATGATGCCTGAACAGTGATCAAGCAGCCTTACAGCTACTAGTTGATGGTTCTAGGAGATGCTGGATGGGACAGGAAGGAGTCCCTCAAATCTAACCTACACGTGTGTGGTAAGGAAGACACCAAGACTGCAATATATAACCCGGAAGAATGCACTGAGGAAGGGGATTGGAACTCTTATACAATTTTTGTCTTAAAGAAAACCATATGAAACAAATAACTTAGTTTGTTCCGAGGATAAATTTGATAATCTTATTTGTGTCAAACCATCTTAAATCGTTAAGTCTAATCGTTTTTCTTCTGGGATAAATCTAGTTCTTCTATCCACGCTCTACAAATTTATTGTTTGGGCCATTAGCGTTTGAGCCCCCAATCCGGTCTTGGGATCAATACAATTTCAGTCCTTACAATATTTATATCACAAATATTATATATTATGATTCAAAATTTTATAATTTATAATGTTTTTAATAACTTTTGATGAATTTATAATTTTTACTTAGTTGTGTATTATATAAAAGATGCTTAATCATTTGAATTGTCTAAATGATAATAAAAATGTACTATTATACATTTAAAAAAGTATATAGGTAACCACATCAACTTCAAGGAGGAAATTCTTTAACGAATGCATTAACGACATTGATTTAGAAAATATTTTAAAAAAACATTTTATGGGAAAAGATAAAAAATGAATTAATTTTTTTGACATCTTTTTATATTTTCAATGAAAGTGGTGTCAATGAAAATGATTCTTTATTAACCAATTGCACTAAAGGCATCCGTTAACATAATCCTTAATAATATAGTTCCTTCCTTCCCTTCTATTTTATTTTATGCTTAATTAGTTCTTTCATTCTAATATAAAAGTGCTCTCTACTCGATCATGAAGATTTGAATTAAAAATTGGATAAAATTTAGTTATAAACTTGGTTGTAACTAATGACTACAACTCCACTTAATATGTTTTTATTAAATATGAATTTTGATACAATTCTTATATTCTCCATGTTTGCAAAATTTTCAGAAGATCAAAAATCAATAACTATGTCATCAATCAAATGTTTAAATTTCAAGTTTTTATACTTTAAAATTATGCATATAAAATAAGTTTATGGATCGAATAGTAAATAATATCCGATTTGTGCAAAATTTGACTTGCATACTAAGAACATAAAGAGCATTCAAACCGACAATTAAATTTTCAAAATATATAGTAATTGTTCTACTTTTGTAATGGGAGTTGTTTGGCTTTAAAAATTTAAGCTCTTTCTCAAAAATAAAATTTGGTCAAATATGGGATCAACTGCATTGTACCCAAATGACTATAATCATATACAAACTACTCTGGCCAAATGTCCGTACAATGTTTATGAAAGAGATAAAGCATCTCAATTATTATGTGGTCATTTTTAAAAGTAGTTTACATTTTTCACGCCTGCATTAATTTTTGGTAGCGCGGTGCGAACATTCAAAGTAGTGTTGTAGTAAGTCATCGTAATTAATTTTTGGGGTATCAGCCATTTAAGTCACCCACCCACCAAAAATTGAAACCGATAGGTTTCTACGGTTGTAATTATAAAAATAAAAAATAAGAGAGAAAGATAGGTTTGTACGGGTGTATCACGCATGCTCATCGGAACACGCCAATATATATAGATGAAACAAAGTCAAGACACTATAATAAATAATCCTGCAACAATATTTATGATACATATAACTCACCCACATATGAGATATATATAACAAAAGTTAATGACCATATAGTTAACAAAAAGAAATATATCTGGTTCCCTAGCCAAAAATTTCACATGAAAAAAAAAAAAAGAAACTATATGGATAATACCCACACAAAAAAAAATAAAGGAAATTAATAAATATTCTTTCTATTGTTTTCAATTACAATCCCTTCATTCCCTGCTAGCATCATGTACTTGTCCCTTCTTGTGAGAGTGGTGCACTCAAATCCTAAAGCATCAGCCAGTGTTCTTTGAATATAATTTGCCACTTCAAAGCTTGATTTCCCACCAGCACATGTGAGCTCTCTTGGAAGCTTTGGAAGAATTTCAAGATTATAGCTAGGTCTTGGATTCATCAAAAAGAAAATTGGGTCCAAGCACTTGAGTCCACTAGCTGTAGTCCCATAAAACATGCTCACTTGTGCGTTTATGGCCACAGGGACAATGTCTTCAGCTAATTCAGCAAACAAAGAGCTAAACCTTAACAGGTATGGCTCTCTACAAGTTGTTCCTTCAGGGCACACCACCAAATCACCTTCACTTAGCAATCTTTGCATGGTACCTCCATCTTGTTTTCTGTCTCTTGTCAATCTTACTGTTTTCAAAGGGGCTATGAATTCTGACATTTTGCTAAGGCTATATGTCACTGCAGTCAATGGCTTGCCTAAAGATGTGCTTAGGAAAACTGGGTCCAAGAGAGTTCTATGTGTGCAAACATATAGAACTCCTTTTTTGTGATTTGATCTTGAAGGATTGCATCCTTTGAACTGAACATTTACACCACTCCAACTGCCTAATAAGAGAGCCAACTTGTATGGAAGGTAGATACCAATCAAGACTCTAAAGATGGCTATTATAATTCCAAATGGAAGCCACATGAACATTGTGAGAGTTGCTAAGGGGGTAGGCAAGAAAGCTAGCCTACCATCATGAAATATCAGAGGCTTTGGATACTTTTCCCTTGGCATCACTGAGCTTGTACTGCTCTTGCTTTCTTCCTTGTTTATCACATAAGCTTCCTGTTACAGTACAAGCAGTGATGGAGCTAGAAATTAGTCATTGGGGATGAATAAAAAAGTTGATGATTTAAGTATATTTTTTTCTTATAGTATATTATAGTCATAATATGTATAGTAGTATAAATTAGTATTACTATAAACACAACTAAAGAGATAAATTAAGTATTTTATAATCTAATGTGTACTACATAAAATATACCTATTAAACTTTCACAAACTTGAGTTAAGACATGACAAAAGGATTCACTTACCTTTAATCAACTATCCTTTTTATGAAGAGGAAGCAAATAATAAAAAATGATTTTTATGTTTAATTTTTAAGATAATTGTTAGAATAATTATGTATTCATTATAATTTATAATTGATTTAAATAACGGGTATATACGACTCATCACTGATAGAATTGTGACTCTATTCAAATGAATCTAAAAATTCTTCAACTTTCTTATAAACATAATATAATTTTAAAAAATAAGTTTACATATTGATAAAATTATAATTACAATTGGCATTTAGAGGCTATAAGAATATATATTTAATTATTTTTTAATTAAAAAAATTGGATTACTCATATATAATCAATATCTATTTAGATTTTTTTTTCTTTTTTTTTTCAAAAAAACAAATTGGGACACCGTGGCCACCTGGCCTTAAAGTGGAGTGGCTCTGTCATTGAGTACAAGAGCCCGGCTGCCCAAACATACGTCAATGGCCGAATATATACAGTATATACTATAGATTTTTTATTAAAAAAAAATTGAGAAATTATAGTATAGTACAATCTAATATGATTCTCACCCAAAAAAAAAAGTATAATCTAGTATACAACAATAGATTTGCTATTCTAACAAGAATAGTGAATCTTATGCAAAAATTCTATATATATATATATATATATATCAAGAATGGAAAAAAGGTCCATATTATTCCTATTTTATTTATTTCTTATTTTTAAAACGTAACCATTTTTATTATAAATCTGTATACTTACACAATAACCAAAAGAAACAATATAAAATTCATAGAATAAAAAATAAACATGATAAAATGATAGAAACAAGTTCTTCCAAACTACTAAAATTGTCTTAAGATGCAATAATATTAAAAAAATATCTTCAGAGGTTAATTTCAATACCAAAGAATATGAAATGCTAGCATGTAATACTCAAGTAGTAACTGAAAAAGAAATTAAAATGCATTTGACCAAGACATATAAGGTACACACTTCAATATTCTCTACATCTTTATTCTTCTTTTTTGTCTTCTTTGGCACTAATAATTTAAGGAATTTAAGATATAATAGGTTTAGAATACCTTGCAAAGGGAGATGAAGAGATGGTCATGGAGGCTTAAACTACCAAGACCAACATCAGGCTTTGTGTCTCCAAAAAACTCTTTAAGGGCTCTGTGCTTTACAACCAAACCAGACTCAGAAAGCAAGCCTGTGTAGTAGTGCCCGTAAGTGTGTAACTCAGACCCTATAACATTAGC
The DNA here is from genome assembly GCF_001633185.2 of Quercus lobata. Taxonomy (NCBI): domain Eukaryota; kingdom Viridiplantae; phylum Streptophyta; class Magnoliopsida; order Fagales; family Fagaceae; genus Quercus; species Quercus lobata. The sequence continues at coordinate 44,227,986 of NC_044911.1, read as the reverse complement.
AACACCCAAATATTCTTTAAGAAATCCTTCAACCATCACTCTAGGAACACTTGTGAAGACAGCCTTTGTTCCTGTTGAAGCCAAAACCTCATAAGCCTGAAGGTTGAGGTTCTCAAGATAAAACTTAGGCAAAACAGCCCTTGAAACATTTTCCATATCCTTCAACCTAAGCCCACAAAAGGATATCAATATCATGACCCTTAATTTGAGCTCATAGTCCAAAACCCACAAGATTGGGCATGACAAAAGCAACAGAAATGCCCTCACAATACTACCACCTTCAAAAGCAACCAACATGAAATAAGGGAAGAAGGATTGAGACCTTAGGAGTGTTCCTTGAATATCACACACCAAAGTGTCAGAACCCCTACCCTCTAAACAGCATTTGCTCACACTAGGAAACAAAGAAGGTTGTTGTGATGATTTAAGAGATGGGTTATTGTTGTTGCTTAAAAGGATACCACAGTTTCTCACTTTCCTTGCAGCTCTATAACATGATTTAGCTAAAACCTGGTACAAAACCCAGTCAGCAAGTTTGTGTAACACCACTGGAAACACCATGATTTTCTCTTTTCTTTTCTTTTTCTTCTCTCTGACAATAATGTTTATAGGAAGGACTAAAAAGAGCTAAAAGGGGAAAGAGATAGAAAGAGAGAGTAAATTAAAGAAGGGCCTGGAGAATTGGAAGAGATGTAGAGAGGTTATTTATAGGAGCCATTAATGGATGTGAGAGAAGTTGACCAGAGCATTCGGTTAACCACACCGCATGCATTAATTGCATCCCTTACATGTGTATACTATTTTCCTCTACATAAAGTCATAAACAGTATCTTTGTGCAAAAAATGCCATGCCACCATTAGATAGATATTTTTTTTCTTCCTTGTTTACTGACAAATAGTAAGAGTAGGTTGAATTGTTGGTGACCGCCTTACGTTCTATGGTTTATATTTGAAAATTGGTGACCGCCTTATGTTACAACTTTATATTAATTCCTAAGTAAGTTCAAAAAAGAAAAAAAAGTTGCTCTCTCTCTCTCTCTGCACTAATTATTATCCTATTGGAATGTGTGTGCATGTTTACCCTTTGAAATTTTCTCAATAGCGTAAGATTAATAAAAACAAAAACTAGGGGAACCATACATTTCTCAACCTATTTTAGTGAAAAGGACCAATCCTGAGTTAGATCACCCATACCATCTGATTAATTGACTTTTTTTTTATAATCTATTTCAGATATTGCCACTGTATATGTCAAACTCTGTCAGTAAATCACTAAATTGCAACTACTTTTGGCCATTGACCTTAGTTTTTATTTTTTTTTAATACTAAAATTAATTTTGACTTTGCCCCTTGTGTCTTCCCAAGACTGATGATTATAAATTTATAATTGTTCAATTTCATCATTAATTCATTACAATCTCTAGTATGAAACGATCACAGCTATTGATCTTGATTGATCAGAATTAAAAAAATAAGCAATAAAATCACATTATTCAAATTTAGGTATACATATCATGGTGTCATCCCCAGAGAAATATACTTTTTCATGCATATTATGCCTGGAAGGTTGTTGAGTTTTCAACAGTTTTCACCAAAAAATTTAAAGACTTCCTTGCCATTTTCCTAGATGTTGCTCAGGCTAACTAGGGTTAACATGGCAGCCAGATAGGTAAACCGAAAGTGAAACAAATAGTTTGTTTCTTTTTTATTTTATTTTAAAAAAAATTGATACCATAAAAAGCCAGATTTGAATATGCATGATTTTGTCAAAAATCTATGAAAGTTGAATGCAATTCATTCAAATTTTGTGGGTAGGGAAATTGAGATCATGCAATTCTCCTTATTGTTCTGTTAAATCATAATCATTTAATTTGGATGTTTGATTATCATGCATATTGTTTGCATGGAACATGAGAAAGATTCATGAATCCAAACGAACCCAGATTTCGTTTTTCACTTATTTTTTCTTCTTTCATTTTTTTTTCCCCAAGTCAAGGCAATTAGAAAAGAAATGACAACTGGTGTGAAAAGGCATTGATTTAAATCGCACATCACCTTTCAATGGAACATGTGTTTCTGCAGTAACAAGTTGCAAAGTAGACCACGTAATTCAGGCCCACAGCAAAGAAATTAAAAAGTAAACCATGCAACATAGAGAAATTGTGTAGGTGAGTCACGTACAAAACAAGTTGACAGCATAATTGGAGAAACGAAAAAATTCGCAATACATATAACTCTGTTAAAAAAAATTAAAATTATTAATTTTAGTAAGTTTTAGTTAGTTTAATTAATAAAATCTCTAATGATTAAATAAAAAATTTAGAAGAACACTATAGGTTGAAACTATATATATATATATATATATAAATCAATAATTTTAGAAGTACATTAAATTTATAATTGGCGTGAGCCTAGAAAGAAATTTTTTTTCAAAATGACTTAAATGGCTTAATAAATAGAACCCTCTTCATTACTCTATGTCATAGAGTTTTTATTATATTTTCCCACCTTCTTTTGGCCAAACAATGGAAGAACACCAAAGCACATGAACTTTTATCTAATAGTCCATGACGTTGGGTTGAACACCAAATTTCATTTTATATAAGATTAAAGAGAAAAATGTAACCTGAATAGATCTAGCCCTAAAAAGCTGATATAAGCTATCAAATACTTTTCCTAAACTCTAACAAGTGGCCAATGCTGGCAGGCAGATCACAGATGTTGCCAAGTCAATATTGCATTGGTGGTGGGTCTTTTCACAACCAATTATATAACGACTGATCAATACAGCAAATTTTGATGCGTCTCAAATCTGCATAATTGCACGTTTCATTAAACTAATAGATGGTGATGTATGATTTTGCACAACCTTGGACCCCGAACACTAAATGCAAATAAAATAAGAAAATCGAAGATACCTTAAACCCAGTAGGAAGTCTCTGATGCTTAATTAGGTTAGCAAAGAATTGAACTTATTATTTTTCAATCATAGAGAGATTTTTTTTTTTTTTTTTTTTGTGTACTTTCCGTGTGATGTAAGAGAAATTATTAGGTCTACCAAAGGACTAGTAAAGTAATCCTCCTAACCAATAAAATATTATTATTTATACATATATGATACAATCTAGTAATTTTTTATTTATATTTCTGATTAGGAAGCTAACTTACACATTTGCATAAGTGACATTGTTTCATTATTTGGGAGGACCACTTCAACAGTCCTCCCAGTAGACCTAATAATTTCTCATGATATAAAGCCCCATTTTTTTAGCTTGGAATGAATGAGACCTCTCACTAAATTCTACCCTTTATTGGGTAGAATTTAAATTTTGGCAAGATCCTATTAAATCTATTACTTCCCTATAAATTTAAGCTAATTAATTATATCCATATCAATAAATCTTCCTAGTGCTCTTGTTGCTTTAGTGGAAAATATTTTCCTATAGAAAAGAATTTATTTTCTTGTGTTTGGTTACTATCAAAATAATCTTGTCTGGTTTATCCAATTAATGATTGATGTTTCATGTAGGCATGTTGGAGGTCGGGTTGTTGCCAATGTTAAACATGGTGGGATGTAATTAATGGTGGCAAATCATGTTCTCATGTCGTGTTTTTATCATGTGGACTTATGAGCATTTGATTATATATATATATATATATATATATATATATATATATATATCTACATGAACAAGGCCTGTTATTAAACAAGTTGACACAACACAACTAATATTATTCGCTTAAGAAACGAGTTGTGTTAGGTCAAGATGACCTTTTGTGTGATGTAGATCCCCTTCTTTATAGAATTGAATAAGACCCTTAATTAAGTGTCCCATAAGGAGCTTTCTTCCTATTAAATATGTTATTTCCCTATAAATTTAAGTTAATTAATTCTATTAACATCAATAAATTTGTCTAATGCTCTCGTTGCTTTAGTGGACAATATCACAATATTTCCTATAGAAATTCATTTGTTTTCTTGTATTTGGTTACTACTCTAAAAATAATCTCTTCTGGTTTTCACGATTAATAATTGATGATTCATGTAGCTGTGACGGTGGAGGTGTTGCCATTGTAGGAGATGATGTGATGGTGCATGACAACAAAGTATGGAACAGAGAAGGATGACAACAAAATTATCCACGAAGGGACGCCTATTTTTTATTTGACTAAGGTAGGATTTTGCCCCCTTTTTTTTAAAATCTCTTCAAATTATTGGTTATTGTTGAAGAGTCGGTAATTAAGGAAAAATTATGAACAAAACAAATAAAATTGGGATAGCCTTAAGTTACACTCATGTAACTTTTATCAATGTTATATCACCTAATATTTTTTTATTAGAAGTGTATCTTGATAAATCAACAATTAGATCATATTTTCTCTTTATACCCTCCACTCTTTCAATTTTTCAAGATATATAATCAAAGATCAATGACTATCTCATATCTAAAATGTTTAAATTTCATTTACTTTTTTGGTATTAAAATTATACTCAAAGAATCAATTTGTTGATCAAATAGAAATGAACATCCAAAAAAAAGATGAATTTGTCATGAGCATTAAAATAATAAGAATATATAATCTAATGTTACAGTTTTAAAATATCAATCAAATAAAAAATAATCGAATATTGCAACGTTTCCAATCTCAACTGTTAAAGTTGTTGAGCGATTGAATGAGAGAATAGAGAAAAGCAGATGTAAGAATTAATGTGATTTAGCCAAATGACCTATGTCCACAGAGAAAAAAATATAAATAAATAAAAACAAACTCTAGGGTAATTATGTGTTACAATGAATCCTAAGTATGTTATATATAAGAGCCAACTCTAGGGTAACACTATACTAGCATGTGCCTACAATATACATGGCCTCTTGGGCCACAACATGTTTAACACAACCAACAATATATTTAACAACCCCACTTAAACTCAAGGTAGTTATTTAAAAATGCTTTGAGTATAGAATATAAATTTGTGAAGATGCCTTGATAATGATCATGAATGCTATGTCATTCACAATGTGGAATGAATCGTGCAAAATGTTGATGATGGCAACAAACAACAAGGATAGATGAATGCCTATGAAGACTGCTACAATGACTCGAGAACAATTGCACCAATGACCAAAGAATGCTACTATGGCCAAAGAGTGGCTATACTAATGGCTTAAGGAACATCGATATAGGATGACATCGTGACGAAGCACATGAGTGAGTTTGGTAGATTTTGAGTAGATTTAACCCCAAAAAAAAAGAGTGATTTGCCATTTTGTGTAACTTAAGAGCCTCAAATAGAAAAAACATACCCCTACTTAATTAAACCAGAGCATAATGGAAAAATAGAGTGATAATTAAAGTGCCATTATATAAGAGAATAGTGGTAGGAAATGGAAATCAATATAGACAGTTGCTATCATCGTCAAATAATGGCAGCCAATGATGGTAAACAGTGATGGTAGTATAAGGTGGTACTGGTAGTAATGATGTGGTGATCTGTAGAGGTGAAATGTGGCAAACATTAGGGGCCTACATGGAAAATGATGATGTGTTAGTGACATGGAGTTACGATTGACATGGCACTCTCTAGAATTGAAATGTTACATAAGACTAGGCTTTTTTTTTTTTTTTTTTGATGTGACATAAGACTAGGCTTTACATGGAAGATATGATGATTGGGCATTGTGGGGCATAGGGCTGAGCATAGACCCAGCCAACCCAACCCACCTGACCTGTCTTGGGTGGGTTGGATGAATGCTTAGGTCGAGTTTAGGTCCAATATTTGGGTCTGCCTCGGGTTGGTCTTGGGTCCAACTTGACCTGACCGATTTTTTTTTTTTTTAATATTTTCCGTCACTTTCAATGCCAAATGTTGTTTTTTATGTATTTCTTTTACTTAAATAGTAATGATCTTTTCCTGCAATATTTCCAAATATAATTTTTAGCATAATTTGGTTTATTGTAGCATAATTTCCTATATGATACTAATAGTGAAAATACTTTCCATCCAAATGAAGGTTAGAATGATGATAAAATAATTGGACTTTACAAAAAGGGAATAACTCTAACAATAATATTTTCCATAGTGAAAATCAAATTGTTGTTTAAAAAAGTTTTTATATCGGTCAAGATGTACACAAGGAAAAAAATTTGTAAAAGTTTGTTGTCTAATCAAGAAATCACGACCATTAAGCCTATATGACAATAAATAAATTATTGAATTTAATTTTTCACATTAATGTCAATCAATAAATTGGTAAAATAATTTCACAAAAATATTGCCTAAACACATACATTCATTAACTTGATAAAGAAAAAGACATTAATATTTATTATCATAAAAAGTGAAGATCCTTCCAACATGGAAGTTTAAAAATAATAATAAAATCATGACAACTTTTAAATGACAAGTCTAAGTAAAAGAGTAAGTAATTTTTTCGAGTTGAGTACAAAAAACCTGTCCAACCCAAGACCTAATAAAACTGACCCAATAATAGACCCAAATTTTCGGGTTGGGTCTGGCTTCAGCTAGGTAAACCCGATTTCTATCAGGTCAAGTTGTAGGTCATAGTGAACCAACCTGACCTGACCCGACCCAATATCACTCCTAGTGGGGCATGTGCTGACTGTGATAAGACTTAAGTAGTTTTAGGTCTAGTCTAGTAGTGCATGACAAGTTGTAGGCTCATGGCTAGAGCTTTTTTTGGCACTTTCAGCCTTATTGTTTATGGGAAATTTTTTTTTTTTATTTTTTTTTTTTTGGGGAGGGAACCACCCTAACTTGCAAAAAAACTAACATGTACAAAATCGAAGTCTTTGTTTGGAAGAAGATGAAAATGAACACTAAGTTTTCCTTGAAACCTCCTTGCTCGATTAAAGAAGAAGATGTACTTGGAGAAAGTGTTAAGAAGTTTAAGGAGAGCACGGGTGCCAGGCAATCCTTCCAGCCTCGTGTACCTGTCAGTTATAAGAATACTCTTTTAGGAGATATTCCTGGTGCTTATGAGCAAGCATTCAAATTTGACTTAGTTAGAGATGATGTTGAGGACTCAAATTCTGATCTGGAACCTCTTATTGAAGGTATGGTTGATGTAAAGTTGCCCAAAGAGACTTTGTTGTGCATTAGGGAACCTTGGTCTAAGGCATTGATAGTAAAAGTATTTGGTAGAACTATTGACTACAACTACCTCACTTTTAAAATCAATGCTTTATGGAAACCTGCAGCTAAATTGGATTGTGACCACTTGGGAAGGGATTTCTTCTTAATTAAATTTAACTGTGTTGATGATTATGACAAGGTTTTAAAAGGGGGTCCTTGGTTTGTTGGAGAACACTTTTTAGCTATCAGATCATGGGAGCCTTATTTTAAAGCTTTAGAAGCTAAATTGTCCTCTATGGTAGTTTGGGTAAGATTTCCAAAACTCCCTATAGAGTTCTATGACAGGTCAATGCTCAAAGAGATTGGCAGTGTTATTGGACCTGTGTTGTGTATAGATTCATACACTGTATCAGGGACTAGGGGGAGTTATGCAAGGTTGTGTGTTCAAGTTGACTTAGAGAAACCCCTTATTAATGTAGTAAGAATTGGCAAGTGCAGGCAAGCGGTGCTGTATGAAGGCATTTCTGCCTTATGTTTCAGTTGTGGTCGTCTGGGTCATACCCAATGCAATTGTTGCTAAAGTATCAAACCATGTGAAAAGGGTGGAGAGGTTGCAGAAGCTTCTAAAGATTAGAATGTTGGTCAGCCTAGGGATGTCTCTAAAGTCTAGGATGTGGGCCAGGGATCTCAACCAAATCCTAACTATGGGCCTTGGATGTTGGTCACGAGAAAACATAGTTTGGTCCGAAATAGACGAGGATCCACCTCAGCTAAGGATAATTCTAGAACCGAAAGGCATAAGGGTAAAATCAAGTATCAATTGGTGGATGAAGATGCGACGTCCAAATCTTCTTTTGAGACCCAAGATACAACACTACCTGGCTCAGCACGTGAGGAAGCGACGCATCAAGTACAAGATGAGGGTATGGATTCTTTGGAGTATGATTCACTGACCAACAATAACAATAGCGAGGATTTGTCGGCAGATCAGCTGGCAAGGAAAGAAGAAGTGTCCATCAGGAAGCAAACCCAAAGCTCCAAATTTCAAACAGCTAAAAGCCTTAGGATCAAAAGTTTCAAAACTTTGAAACGCTAGGCAGCTTCGTTTGGGAGTAAGGCGATGAACAATCTAGCTTCGCCACCTTCAGATAAGCTTCACTCTGAACCCAATGGAAACAAGCTTCCTAGGATTGATGCCTCTCCCACGATCAGGATAGGCGATTTGGTACAGAAACAGAATAGTGGTAATTTCAGATGAGATGATTGCCCAGATAAGGGCAGCACCAACAAACACTCCAGGGTGGTTCAAACCGGGCTTGAGCAACGCATGGAAAATCTATTCCCTATTACTCCTATCAGCATCAAAACAGGGAACCTTGCGTTGGATCATCTGGCTTGGGCTCAAATGCCCAACCCATGGTGGAGGTTCATCATAGACACACCCCTTCTGTCTTGGGAGGAAGCAGAGACTTTGAGCAAGCAAAGGAAGTCGTTAGTCATGCCTTACTTTAACGAATCAGGGTGGCTCGTTCAAGAAAAGAGGATTGTGGATTTTAGAGGGTTGGCCTTAGCACACATGGGGAACCATCCTATGTTGAAGCTGATCCAAATCCTAGTGCTGATCAAGAGATGTGATCTATTGCTTTGTTGTAGAGAGGACACAATGGGGATTCTCAAGTATATGATGATATGGAAACTGGACTAGACAACATCCAAGGATCTTCTGAGGAGGCTAGGTTGGAGTATGGTGGATGCGGCATTGATGAATCCTAATCAGATCAAATATTCTTTGGGTTAGTTTGCTCAAATGAATGTCTTAATGTGGAATTGCATGGGTGCATTAAACCCTGATTTTAAGAGAAGGATTTTTGAGATGGTTGTGAATCATAATCCGGTGATCATGATGATTATGGAGACTAGAGTGGGTGGAGATAGGGCTAAGAGGATCATTGCTGACTTGCCTTTTAATGGTTTTATCACAACTAAGACAATTGGTTATGCAGGGGGACTTTGGGTGCTTTGGAAGAAGGATGAAGCTGAAATTGATTTGCTTGCTGCCACGGAAAAAGAAATTCATTCCACTGTTAAGGTACTCTCTTCTGGCCTTTCCTGGTTCATTTCAACTATTTATGCTAGTCCACGATTGGCTGAGAGAAGAATTGTCTAGGCCAATTTGTCTGAAATTACTAAACTCCATAACCACCCCTGGTTGATGCTTGGTGATTTTAATGAGGTTTTGAGTAGTGAGGATAAATTTGGAGGGAATCAGATAAATTTAAATAGGGCTTTGGAATTTAAGGCTTGTTTAGATAACTGTAGTTTTTTGGATTTGGGCTTTGCTGGCCCAAAGTTTACTTGGACTAATAAAAGGCTAATCACGAGTCTTATTCTTGAAAGACTAGATAGATGCTTTGCTAACCCGAATTGGAGGCTTTTATACCCTGAAGCATTGGTAACCCATCTCCCCAGGTCCTTTTCTAATCATTGCCCTGTTTTAATTGAGCTTATTGGAAAAAGGCCCAATTGCACTAATAAACTAACATATTTTGATCACTTTAATGAAAATATTGAATATCATGACCTGAGAACCACAAGAATTTAGGTTCAACAAAAGTAAGAGTAATACTACATTCATAACATTAATTTCACAACAAATCTTATGTGATAAGCTATTATTGCTTCTAATTTTAGCACCAATAATAGATTATCACATAAGATTTGTTATGAAAATTTTGTGAATGTAGCATTATTCCAAAAATAATTATAGCTCCCGAAACATAATTCTTAACCCCTTAAACCAGAGAAAAAAAAATTTAATAAAAATTAGCAATAACAACAAAAATAACCTAAACAAAAAGAAAGCTAGATCAAACAACAACAAGTGAACAAATTATTCAACAAAAAGCCTATTCAAAAACAAAAATATATATCCCTAATAATTAAAATTTGTAATTCGTTCAACCCATTACATAAAAATAATTATAAAAATGATTTCTAATTCATTTTTCCATTAAAAAAAATGATATCAAGAAAAATACCGTGGTCTTGAGTTCTCCTTAGCGGTGCTAGTAGTTGAATCCAAATCTTCTGTCTCACTTTTCCTGCTCCACTCTATACTCCACCAATAAAAACTTGCCACATGTTAACATAATTAATTAAATACTATCATTATTGACTTATTGATATTATCATTATTAATTAATGATAGTATTTAATTAATTAGGTGAATACGTGGCAAGCTTTTATTAGTGGAGTATAAAGTGGAGCAGGAAAAGTGGGACAGAAGATTTGAACTCACTAGTAGTTATGCTCTTTTTAGATTTACAGTCGCAACAATTTTGCTTTCCTTAGCCGTTCGGCTTACAACTGTAGCAAACATCTCTCTCTCTCTCTCTCTCTCTCTCTCTCTCTCTCTCTCTCTCTCTCTCTCTCTCTCTCTCTCTCTCTCTCTCTCTCTCTCTCTCTCTCTCTCTCTCTCTCTCTCTCTCAGACTTTTTCTCACATTATTATTATCATCTTAGCATTTTCAATTTTCACTTTATAATATTTTATATATTTACGTATTTTTTTTAGCATTAAAATTTATTCAAGTTATATTTTTATTAAATTTCGTATAATTTAAATTTCTCAGTAATCATCCTAAAAATATTCTTAAAGACGTCATTGCAGTATTACTAGTTTTGTTGGGCATGGGGTGCCACACTGATAGTTGGTCGTTGGGGTTGTTTGGTATATATCATATATAATTAAAAATAGAAATATAGATAAATCAAAAAAATTACATCGCTTTGTTTTTGTACCGTGTGTGTATATATTTATATATATTACGACTCTTTGTGCTTGGCCAAGGAAATAGGTCTTTCACGCAAGGCAGAGGCAAATTTTGGGTCTTGAACCGAAGATCTATACTCCTGAGTCCTAATCAACACTTTCAACTTTGTTATAACTTCGACAAAGGGATAAAAACACTTGACTTTTACAAATTACAAGTTTTCAATTTGAAATGAAGGAAACAATAACCAAAATATAAAAAATAAGAAGAAAAATTCTTTTTTCCAGTTTGGAAGAACCTTCCAACAGTTGGACCAACCCGGGATGCATAATTTTTCAAAGGTCATGGTCCTTAGCTCACTAAACAAGCAAAAGACGGAGAAAAAAAGACAAAATTTGGATGGACATAGTCACATAGTTTATACCTTCATGATCACGATTATCTATACATAAATATTTTTTTTTTCTTTAAAAAAAAAAACAGACATTTCACGCAGATCAATTGTCTTATAGTCTAGTTTATTTCTCCTTTATCAATTATCTTTAATTATTTGGTTCATGGAAAGAAAGGAAGAGAAAAGACAATTTTATTTAGATATACCTTTAATGTGTGGTTGTAAATAAAGACTTACGATGATATTTAAGAAATTCCAAATTCAAACCCAACCATTCTCTCCCATCTCCGTCCAATTTGGCAAAGTAGGGTTTGTTTGGTTTTGTTCATTATAAAAAGTTAAAACCAAAATGTGGTGGGGTCTATTAAAAAAAATCTTCTTTTTTTTTGAGAATCAATAAAAATAAAATCTTGTGATGGTGAAGTGTTTTCAAAAAGTTGAAATAGAGACACATTTGCCAAACAGATTAATCTGTTTCTTTATTGTTTTTGAAAAGTACAAAAAGGAAATGACATCTTTCTAAAATTCTATTCCTCTCTATTAGGGTCTGTTTGGATTGAGAGTGGAGGCATGAGGAGTGGAGAGAAGTAAAATAGAGTTTGTCAAAAATTAGCTTATTTTCAACCAATTCTACTTTACTCCCCTCTAACCAACATGATACAAGGGATAAACAATGAGAGTTTTGACATGGAGTTGGACTGCATTCTACTTAAACGAAACCTCTATTTATACTCGCATTCTAATGGTCACTGTCCTACTAGACACCTATCTTCTCAATCTTGATCCCTAGTAAAACTTTCATGATCCAATATTGAGCTCTCCTTGATTTTTGGGATGATTGCTTAATTGGATTCAGATTTTAAAATATTTTAACTAATTTCTCAATTAATGATTGATTGTCGCATAATAAGTACATGTAATATAAATTTTGCTACAAAAAAATTCTAGGACCACAACTAAGTTCAAAACTTTTGACATAACTCGCCACATGGCGAGTTGTAGCAAAAGTTGTATAAATAGTTATGGTCCTAGTATTGCTCTTTTTACTGCTTAACTACTGAACATGTGTCTCCTTTATAGTGCTCTTCCTTTTTCTTTTATTTTTTGCTACTTGTCATGTATTGGTTGATGTTAAGAGTGTGCATTCAACCAACCAATCCAATAAACACGATCTAATCAAACCCAACCTCACGCTATAGATTAGTTTTTCATGAGTTGATTGGTTGGGTTCGGCTTCTTTTTTTTTTTTTTTGTTTAAATTGAGTTGGGTCAAATTCAGGTTGGAAAAATTGTCAACATAAATAACCTTACCTAACTCATGTTGGTAATACTTTAAAAAAATACGTAATTAAAATGTATTGGTTCAATTTAATCTGAATTTTGGGAATTAGTTTAAATTTATTAATTTGCTCCTCTATTTTTTTAAATGAAATTGAAAATATTATATGCAAGTTTGTAAATTGTAAATATTTTTTGAATAATGAATGCAAAAATAGTTGAATGGAAAGCCAAAATTTTTTGTTAAAGTTGATAAATTTCATAAAAAAAAAAAAAAAAAAAAAAAAAAAACCCAACCCAATATGATTCTTATGAGTTGGGTTGGGTTCAATTCAAGAACATCAAAGTGGGTTTAAAAAAATATTAGGAAAAAAAAAAAAAAAAAAATCTCAAATTCAATCTAATACAAACCATACACATCCCTAATTACTAGTAATTTAATATTAATATGAACACGATGTGAATGGAAACTTTAAATTTATGAGATAGGAATTGTTCTAAGGTTCTAGCTTCTACCCACTACCTCATTTAAAAAAATAAAAATAAAAATCTACCCACTTAATTTTTTTTTTTTTAAATCATATTATGTAATAAGACCCACCACGAATATCTCAAAAAAAAAATAATAATAATAAATAAGACGTTCCAAGAAAAAGACTAGTGCTTTATTCCAAAAGATTGAAAGGCATTAAAACTAAGAAGAGGCATGTCCCATGAGGCCATGACCCACTAGCTTTAAAAAAAAGTCGGGTCCAACGGCAAAAATAATGCCACAAGATTTTATCAGAGATTCCGTCCTCGAGTGCCTCTCCATTGTATTTATGGAATTTCATTTTTTTTCAAAGCTCTGTTTGGTAAGTAAAAAGTACATAATAGATCACACACCAAACTCACCTCACTTTTTATATTCCATCCATGTGGTACGTGATATATTATGTGTTCGATTTTTTTTTTTTTTTTTATCATTAAATTAAGATATTAATTAGCTTTTTTTAGAGTATTTTAATCTATAACGTTCGCTTTTAATGATAATTCTTTATTATCTGACCATGATACCAATTAAACTCAAATCTCTTATTCAACTATAAAAAATTTTACCAATTAAATTAATTGAAACCCACTCCCAAATCTCTTGTACAAGAGATAAGCAAAGTAAAAAATATACATGGTATGGTACGAAAAAGAGGATTTGTAAGTTGTAAAACGTTCAAACACTTGAACCAACACGTACATATCATGCGGAGTTTGGACTTTGGACTTTGGACTTTGAATGTTGCCGTTTGGCTTTGGCAACGGGCAGGTAGAAGCAGAACAATCACTTTTCGTTGCCCTATAAATATGTTATTCAAGTAACCAAACACCACTCGCGAATCTCTCTGTTTCTCTCTAAACGCTAAAACCCTCTCTCTTTCTCTCTCTCTTTCACTCTCCAATAGCAAAGGGGTTTGGGGGGACTGCAATGGCTTTGTCTGAATCTCAGTCTAATAAACAAAAGCACGTGCACCTCTTCTACTACCCTGAATGCGAGGACCTTGCTCGCAACGTTGCTGCTCAGTCCAGCAATATCACTCTCCAAACCATCAAATGGAGGTCTTTTTTTTCCTTCTTTTCTACTATGTACACTGATTAATCTTCATGTTTTCCATTTTCTTTTACTTGTTTCTGTGCTTTATCTTGCTCTTCTGCTATAAAAATGAAATGGGTAGTTTTTATTTTTTGGTTTTTTCGCTTGTTGGTTATCTACTTCTCTGAATTTAGCAATAAAATGAATTAGATAAACGAATAAGGTAAAGAAAAGAACGTTTTTTTAATTTTAATGTCGTTCTAGTTAAAAGAAATTGAAACCCAGTTTGAGTTAAGAAAAATTGAAAGCCGAATTATTGTGGTATGAATGTTGACATAGTTATGCAAATTTAATAAATTGTAGCAAAAGACTTAAGTAAAACAAAGGTAAGAAGGAGGGCTAACTGAGAAAGAGTTTTTTATTTTTTTTTTTACATTTATAATGTTAAGTTTGAATCCGTTTTCCTAGTTTGCTTTTCCATATGTATGCCTTGTTATTAACATGATCTTTGTGTTTGGCACAACAGTTTAAGTCACCAGTCTAAGAAATTACAGAAGTCTTGGCATGATGTTAGGATTTTTGTGGTGTTACGCATGCCTTGTTATTAACATGATCTTTGTATTTGGCACAAAAATATTAGATACCAGTATAAAGTAATTTCACCAGTCTTGGCATGATGACATGGCCATATGCATTTCAAATGCACTAAATGGAGCATGTGTTTGTGTGCGTGTATATATATATATATGTGTGTGTGTGTGTGTGTGTAACTGCATAAGAGACGAGCACAGGCATCATTTAAAATATCACTTTGTAATTAATCTTGTCCATAGGTTTTGACTCTAGTTGCAAAATTGGAGAATAATGCAACATCCTATACCCGAATCACATAATGCAGACTAATAATAAGGAAAGGATAATACATATGGGAAAAATATAGAATATTTTTACTCCTTGATTTTATGTGTAACAGAAACGTGCAATTTATCTTTCTGTCTTTTCAATTTTTTTATAACTAAATATTATTTTATTCAACAGAGGGACTAATAAAATGAATACAATAGATGCTGAAAGTTGCATTTACAAGTTTTTTTTATTGGTAAGTTACACACACCCAGTGGGTATTGAACCCATGACCTCACCCTCCACTTAACACTTATAAGGGGAGGATATGCTAGTTGAGCTAGAGCTCATTGGCCTGAGATAGAACATGAGGGAGCATTTCCTTACACCATCATCCAATTATACAACCATAATATCATTAATTGTTAGATCATGTGGATTGGCCGTTCAATTGCACCAAATATTTACTATTTTTCTTATGCCAAAACATCCACAAGAGGCACCAAAAACTGCATTCCAAGCTTTAAAATCGCTGTAGTGCTGAAAGCTCCCTCTCCATACATTTGGAGCCATCATCTTCGCCATAACCCAGGATACCCATACAAAGTTCACACAAATGACCAAATACAATGAAGTAGAAGGTGCTCCACTGATTTCCCATACTCTTACACACACAATAAAAATTGATAATCATATTACACCTCCGAAGAATATCAACTGTTAAAGTTCTATGTAAAGTTTCTGTCCAGGAAAAAAAGGCAATCTTTCTTGGCACTTAACACCCCAGATACTTTTCCATAGGAAATTAGCCCCTATAGCACACTGCACACTTCAAAACTTTATTATAAGAGCAAACTTCAAACTTTCCTGCTTTTACAGGTTTTCATACTATTTAATGATTTGATCCTCCTCTAGTCTAGAAAGGATGTTTGATCTAATATTGCATTTGAACTTAATGGTAAGCAATTTAAGGTACCAAAGGTTTAAAGAAACTCAATTAATCAGCAAGCAGATTTTGGTGCTAGGCCTAGCTCCCTAGAGGTGAACTGAACCAGTTCATTACTAGATTTCACATTTCACCTAGTCTTGAAATTTAAAGAAAAGAAAAGGAATCTCAGTAAAGTTTCCTTAAGTACCTCAGAATTGTTCTTGTTAGAAACTTCTACTAGCTAAGCTTCTTTCATTCTTTGTTTGTTCTTGTCAATACCAAATAATGGTTTGCACTTTACAAGAGCTTATGAAAGTTGAAACACACATCCTCAACCTTTTTCAGTTTCTTTTATCCCATTAAGTGCCTTGAATTGTGTGTAACTGGGATTGGTTAAAGATAAATGTGATAGGTTCAGTTTGATTATACATATGAATAGGAGTGCTAGGATGAGCATTTCAGGAATCCCTTCTATTGAAAGTGCAACATTTCTCTACTATTCATGCCCTTTGTTTGTTATTACCGACTAAATTATCACAACACTACTCACTTATCAAAAAAAAATTATTTCTACACTACTCAAATACTATTCTTACTCTACTTACTAAAGCTTGCAATTTTTTTTTCTCCTTTTAATAAGGATCATAAATTTTTTGTTTCATAAACATCTATGTGCTTTTCTCCATGCAGCACTTGTATCTGTATTTCTAACTGTGTAGAATTTTTTAATTGTTATTTAGCTTTCTGTATTCTGATTTTTGAAGTTCACATACACTGATACTGATCTCTTAATTTGAGATTGAACCTGTGCGTAATGTAGAATTGGGTGTACAAAAGTGGGCCTGCAAGAATAGTTATAAAGAATAATTGCAAATTAAGTTTTGTTTTCCCTTGACCAAGAGATGAACAAACAGTCAGTTGTTCTCCTAAATTAGAAATTATCACACAGCCATTAAATGCAAAGCCTTTCTCACATATATGTGGTACCAACACCTGTTAAAACTCTTTGCAGTAAGAGGGGCATTGCATCTAACAGTTACATTAGTCTAGTACAATGAGATATCACCTCATAGGAATAAATCTTGTTTCCCAAAAGGATGAATTGGAGAACTGATTATTTTCTATGCACGTACAGAAATTTCGATGATGGATTTCCAAACATTTATATTAACAATGCCCAAGATCTGCGAGGCCAACATGTTGCCTTTCTTGCATCCTTTAGCTCCACAGGAGTTATCTTTGAGCAGCTCTCAGTCATATATTTACTCCCACGGCTGTTTGTTGCTTCCTTCACTTTGGTCTTGCCTTTCTTTCCAACAGGCTCCTTTGAGCGAATGGAAGATGAAGGGGATGTAGCAACTGCATTTACCTTATCAAGGATGTTGACTAATATACCTATATCAAGAGGTGGTCCTACTAGTTTAGTCATCTATGATATTCATGCTTTGCAGGTTTGTTCTATTTATTCTGGAAGTGACTATATTTACTTCTTTTGTACTGATACTTCAATTTTTTCAACATTAAATTGGTCCTTCTTAAAAAAATTCTAGGAAGTCAGTATCTTTGTCAAACTTTATAAATCGGTGTGAATATGATGTTGATGAGAAGATTCTGGTTGTTTGTCTTACTTCAATTAATGATGTTTAGATGTTTATGATTATATCTACTCTTTATCTATTGGGGTGTGCAGAGCGGTGTGGTTAAAAGATTTTCCACTCTTTCATCTAATAGGTGAAAGTGAAACATCTAACAGAGATATTAGTTGTTTTTCCTTTTTCTAGGTTAAGAATTAGATACTTAACTGCATTTCTATATGGTTTAGGATTATATTGAAACGAACTTTTAGTACGAGTCTTTGCTGAATTTCCTTTTGTTTAAAGCTTGTACTGTTGGAGATCAATAATTTCCTTCTTCTTGCCAAGAGCCTTGTAGCTCAACAGGTACTTCTTGGTGTTTCCAATGGAGACATCCAAAGTTCAAAGCACCCCTCCCCCTTGTTGTAACTATGAAAAATAATTTCCTTCTTCTTCTTCTTCTTCTTCTTCTTCTTCTATTAATTTCATCTTTGTTTACTGTGGTCTGAATATTCGAGCTGTCTTCTGGCACATATGAATCTGGTTTCCTGTGTTTTGGGCATAACTTAGAAGCACTCTTTTCTTTGGGCTTGAGGGTTAAGGAGGTTGGAAGTGGATCATAGGCCTCTAGCTTGACAGTTGAAACCTAGAGAAAAAGAGCAAGCATTGGAGTGGTGTGGTGATATCTATTTTAGTATTATTTAGACATGCATGTTTGATACTATGCATATGTTTCTTACACGTGTACAATTATATGTTTTTGTGTGCATCATATGTGTGTGGTCTTTGACATTTAGCTCAAGTTTAGCAAACTATATTTGATTTTCACATACAGTTGCCCAGTGTAAAATCAATTTAGCTCAAGTTGTAGGCAAACTTTATAGAAGCAATTGCTCAATGAAATGAAACTTCAAAGCTTCTGAAGAATGTGTAAATGTCAAATACACAAGGGAATCTTGTGGAGATATTTGTTTTTCACTTCCATTCTCCATCAAGTAACAATATATACATTGTTACCATCTTACCTTTGAACAAGGTGTTGCCAGAGCAATTTCAAATTCTTGCTAATCCTCAGCTCATTGTCCTTTTCATTATTAGTATAAATTTGAACCTCAAATTATGGAGATATATTAATTGATTGAAGACTTGTAGCTAAATAGATTTTGATTGGTATGCATTTAATCTTCTTCCCAGCATAAAATAAGCTATATTCAATAAAAGACAAGCTGCAAATATAAGATTTTTCTTCCTGGGAAAAATCATTAAAAAGCCATTAGCGCTTTACTGAGATGGTCACTTTTAGCCAGGTCTGTTCTACAATTGTGGGGATGACATTATGGGGGACCAACTAATGAGAATCCACTGGGATTGGTGGGCTGGCACTATGGAATGCATTCCATCAACCAATTAATCTGCATGCATATTTTCTGAAAAATAGTATACTGAAATCCATTCTAGGCCATCCTATGCTTTTGTCCATTTGTTTATTTTCTATCCTGATATTGTGATTCTTTTCCTATTAGCTCACAAGCTATTGGAATATAAGCTCAGATTTCTTTTCATATAAAGAAATGCTCTCCATATAGGCCTGATTATTTAACCTAAGAGGTCTGAGTTAATTAACAAAGACTGTTAGCTGATAATGTGCATAATCCGGCAGTAACTAATGGTTCTAAAACTGGTGGTAGCTAGGGTTCTGCTATTTATGTAACATTTATTTTTTAATTTGCTTTTCTTATCTTTTTAAATAAAGAATGAACTCTGGCTAACATTGCATTGCATGCATTCTCATTCTTTTACTTTTCAATTTTACGCAGGAAAGATTTTATTTTGGGGACCATGTTTTGCCTTTGTTTGAGACTGGTATTCCTCTCCTAAAACAGCGTCTGCACCAGCTTCCTGACGCTGACAATGTGAGTGATGATTAATATTTCTTGATTTATTATCAACTCTAGGAATATGTTCTAGCCCATTGAATTTTCTCTATCCTTGATCTCTCCGTTCTAATCGTTGTTTCTCTTCTAGATTGTTATTGCATTCCCAGATGATGGAGCTTGGAAGCGATTCCACAAGCTGTTGGATCATTTTGCAACGGTTTTTTTTTCCCTCAAACAGATTTGAGTTTTAAGTTTAAAATCTGTTGTTTGTGTTATATGATATCTACCGTTTTATGTTATTGAATGGCAGGTGGTGTGTAATAAAGTTCGTGAAGGTGATAAGAGGATAGTCCGGCTCAAGGAAGGAAATCCTGCTGGTTGTCATGTAGTCATTGTTGATGATTTAGTCCAATCTGGAGGCACCCTGATTGAGTGCCAGGTATCTTCAAATATATTGACTTTTTTTCTTATTTGAATTATTTCTTCTTCTGAAGTCATGTGCTTCAGAGGTCATGTTCATTAAGATTCTCTCTCTCTCTCTCTCTCTCTCTCTCTCTCTCTCTCTCTCTCTCCACTATTCTTCTAATACAATGTCATTTACATTAAACATCAAAATCTTTTGTGATGTCCCCAACCTGAATTTTTAATTTACCATATGTAGCCCATGTAATTCCAAGTTTGTAGAGGGATAGGGAAATGACATAATATGGATACATGAATATGGTGAATCAGTGAAATATTGGATAACGAGTGGAGTTGGATTATGTGTTTATCTATGTAAATATGGAATCTCTGTTTTTTCTTTTAAAAGAAATAGATGATTCAAAATCTGTAGGTATAACTTACTGATTTAGTCATGTGAGCATCTTTTTTTTTTTTCTTTTTTTTTTTGGGATAATTAGTCAGGCAAGCATTTTCAATTTACACATCCATTGTTAACTTGTGTAGGGACCCGTACTATGTTCTTCCTTTTTCAATTATATTGTACTTAATGTTGTATCATAACATTCAAGATGCATTTGGTATGTCTTTCCTTACGACAGTACTACATTTCCCACAGAAGTATCAAAGTCTTTTCCTCTAAAAAAAGTAATAAATCTTTAGTTTTTAATCTTTTAGTCTTTAAATTTATATATGTTCCATGTGGATGTGTATCATGTAGTATGATGGAAACAGGCATTTGATATGTGTAAGACATACACGTATTAACATAACATTTGCCTTTCTCTCTGACTCTTTTCCTCTTTGATTCTTCCAGAAAGTTTTGGCGGCTCATGGGGCAGCGAAGGTGAGTGCTTATGTCACCCATGGGGTGTTTCCTAAGCGCTCATGGGAACGGTTCACTCAAAAGGATGGTAAGTACTTGCATATTCCTATCCCTGCCCCTATCTTTTGAACTTATATTGATTTTTATTGCCTTCTTAATTTCAATTTCAGAACGCTCGGAAAAGGCATTCTCCTACTTTTGGATAACAGATTCTTGCCCACTGACTGTCAAAGCCATAGCAAATAAAGCCCCTTTTGAAGTGTTGAGTCTTGCAGGATCAATCGCTGATGGTCTACAAATTTGAAAAGATGGTGTGGGAAGAAATGCATGTAGTGTTATGTTTTAGGCAAGGCTGTATTCAAGAAGCATATTTCCTGATTTTTATTGTTTCAATTGGTAAGTTACGCACACTGAGTGGGTTTTGAACTCGCAACCTCACCAATAAATCATTTTGATGGAAGTAACATTTAAGTCAAATTTCATTGGTTTATTTCATGATTTTAATGTTACCAACTCAACCAAAAAAAAAAAATCTAACCTTAAGAGTACCGGTTTGAACCTAGATCATGGTCTTCTGACTTTTTTAGACTAAAAAATTAAACACCTTGCGGACATGCTGAAGCACTGGTTTGCAACTAGATCATGGTGTTCAATCTATTTTGGACTAAAAATGTTAAACGCCGCTGGAATGCTTGCAAATTTCATTGATTGTTTTGTCATTTGGGCTCACCATGCCTGAGTATGGAGTAAATACGACACTATAAATCATTATGAGTTTTTTTTTTTTTTTTTTGGCTTGGAAATCCCTTTGAAAATGATAAACAAAGAAGACAGGCTTCACATTCCCATATAGGTGATACATTGTTTTCAACGTTGCTCTTCAAAAGCTAGTTCATCTTATAAATATTCAGGTGAGTTAACTAGATGTTTGACGGCAAGAAACATTTGCTTGGATAAAGAGTTCGTGAGGTTGCCTGAGAGTTGAATAATAAAGTTCCATGCACATTGTGAGAGAGATTGTGAAAGAAGCTTAGTTACAAACACTGTATGTCTGTATTCAAGGGAAGACGAAAATTGCACAAAAACTAAGAGCAAGGTCCTACCAAAAAAAATAAATCATATCCAGAACCATTTGGTTCTTGTAGTGTTAAGCCCATGTGAGTTATCTCAAAGATAGCAATGCTTAATCATTTGACTAGCGATTAGTCTGAAGAACAGCTGCAGTATTGGAACTTGTTTTAGACACCAAAGTAAAACATTGCTTGAAAGATGGTAAACATCTGAAGGATTCTACGTCAAGGAAAAAGACGGGTTACCTACACTATGGTGTCTTTGCAAGGCAGTGAAGTCATTACTATCATGATGTATTCCATAATTAACAAAGTGACTTTTTTGTGTGTTGGGGGTTTACTCAAACCAAATATCATTATGGAAAGGCAGATGCCCACTAATTCATGGCTATAGGTCTCAAAACTTATAGCCTAATTTAATTGTTAAAAAAGGAAATTAGAGGAAGTGCAAACCCCATAACTCAGTTTTCTAGTAAGATTCCACCCCCCCCCCCCCCCCCCCCCAAATCTATTGTACGTTTATAACAGATCAATGTATCATGGAAAAGTCAACAATTATTTCCTAAGTAAAAACATGCCGAAAATACACCTCCTTTCATTTATGCCAATTTCTCAATAATTACATGCAAACAATGTATTAAGCCTATGAGATGAAATGAATACCTTGATCCACACTCAATTCAAATTAAGTTCTACAGATATCAAACTGAAAACATTTCATTTACGATTTTGAAGAAAAAAATCTGTTAGAGAGAGAGAGAGAGAGAGAGAGTAACAAGACATCTATACAACCATATATTTCCTCAGATACACATTTTCTAAGTCACACAATAACACTGTAAGTCTGTAACACATGAACATGATGGTTCTGTTTGTCCCGTTTCTGTACACAATCTTTTTACAACCCCCAAACCTGATAAACATCTAACCATACACATGTAATGATATTAGCAAATTGACTTGAAAGACCCAGAAAAAAAAACTGAGAGATGATAAAAAGCAAACCCGAAAGGAGAGATCATGCACAAGCCGGTGAGCAATGCATATGGCTGGAGAGAGACTTCACAATTCAGCAATATGCTTCCCTTATTCGCCTGGTTAAATAACAATTTGTACCTCTACATATAAACAAAATGCTCTCTGCCACTTTTCCTTGGATACTTCCTCATGAAATATTTTCAAGTATCCATCACTCAAAGGTGGAGGTAGCAAATACGACAGAGCAATTATACGCCCGTTACTTGGTTCTCTTTCAACTTTATACACTTGAACATCTATGCAACAGTTAGCAGCTCCTAGTTGCCAATCCTTAAGGCTAAGAGTAGATTTTCATACGTTGTTAAATTTTCTCTGGCCTCTCATCCAGAATTTCTTTTGGGCTCTCCAATGAATCCCCTGAGTAAGACCCATCTGGTTGTCGAATACATATGTTCAAATTGCTGGAAAGGAAAGGTTCCTGGAGGACACACACAAAAATAGTCAAAAAATAAACATGGTTTCTCCAAGACAACTTCAAGAAACCATGACTTCTAATAAATTATGGATACATTAATCTTTGTTTTGTAAATTCTAAAACAGGATTAAACTCTCTCTTCTATTTCTTTATCAAGATCAATTTGATAACCTGATCAAAGATGCCAAGGGAACCACAGAAACTAGAAATGGACCCTTGGTCTAGCTATTTCAACCATCAGCATCAGCCCCCTCTTTCACTCTTTGCACTCCACTCAAAACAAATGAAAATTCTTGAGTACAAATTGTATGAGAATTTTTTCTGTTTCACAATATCCTCTCCAACAGTTAAATTCTCCTTTGTGTTCCTCTAAATGCCTCATTATGTAAGGTGTGAGCTACTAACAAAAAATTAAGGATGAATGTTGTTAGACTTATGGTTAAGTGATTAAATTCACCATTTCCTAATAGCTTAAGCTTTGGGGACAATCGGTAATTTAACATGGTATCAAAGCAAGAGATCTTGAGTTTGATCCCTAACTTTACTCTACCTCCCATTTAAATGTTAAATTCCCACTTGTTGGGCCCCCACTTATTAAGGGGAAGTTTAGGCCCACAAGTGAGGGGAAGTGTTAGACTTATGGTTAAGTGATTAAATTCACCATTTCCTAATAGCTTAAGCTTTTGAGACAATCGGTAATTTAACAAATGTAATGTACTCCAACAAAGAAGCTGCTTCCACACAGACCCTAATTAAAGCTCAAAAATAGCATGAAATATATAACAAACATAAATGAATACTAAGCAGTTATCAACATAATATTTATATGGAATCAGCAATAAATATCTTCGGGCAGTTAAGTTAGAGGACGCTGGCATGGTGACATTATTTAGAGATAGAAGAACTAGCAAGAACGCTCCAAGTAGTTGAGGATATTTCTAGTTTGTTGTGATCAATAAACATGTAACCTGATCAACAATCTCTTGACCCTCTGAGTGAAAGAGAATTGGCCGGCATCGCTTATCTTCATTCATTAGGCTTGAATTCTGAAAGTGTGTCACAAGGGCAGCCTTGCCCTGAATTCGTGCATATGCCAGTGAAGCAACTTTTTCACTATTGAACTTCTCCCACTTCTTTCCATTAAACGCCTGCATAAATTTCCATGGTATAAGTTCTGGAAAATTTGAAGGATTTCCATGACTCCAATTCAGCAGATAAATCTTCTTGAATTGTCAGCCAGATATAAATGCAAAGAATTTCCCATTTAAACAAAAAATTAGTTTTTATGAAAACATTAGCATATAAGTTTACTTTTACAACATTGACATAGAAGAACGTCTAAATTTTATAATGTATTACTACTCCTGGAGCCTCAAGCAAAGGAAAAAGCTGAACCTGATAGAAGGGGATAATGTGTGAAGGAGACACCATATTAATGAAAGCATAACCCACATTGCATTTATTCTGCAACAGACAACTTTAACATCAGTTGCAATTCAAATATAGGAGATTGAAGACCATGGTATCTTATATTCCCACAATATTATATTCCCACAATGGCATACCTTAAAATCAATTGGCAAGTAGAGAAAATCATAAGTACCCCGGTGATTTTCATCAATAGCAGCCAGCAGCATCTTTGAAGTGTACCTGGTAGGAAGATAACAGAAGCAGAAATCATCAATGAATTGACCACCTCATTCAAAAACTAGGAAATTTGTAATGATTTCAAAACGTTGACCATATATTGTTCTTACTTATTAGGAATGTTTTTAATCATTAAAGTAGTCCTAGTATCTTCCCCACTGATAATTTTATCCAAATCAAGCTGGTACTGCTTCTTGCTATCTGTCTGGTTTACACTATTCTCAACTCGCCTACTTCGACCACGGTCACCTAATCCCTCATTGCCAGTTGCTCCAGGTCCCAAATAAGAACCATTGCCAAGGAACAAGGGAGCATGCCTTGGCACTGACATCATTCTGAAACTAGGAGAACCATTTTCTGTTACATTTCCTGAAAGACCGACACCAGCACTCATAGCTGCACGGGCACCAATGTTCATCACATTGCTACGACTTAAACCCATGCCTGGAAATGCAACTGGATTCATGAACGATGTGTCCGGTGACTCTGGGAAGAAGCCAAACTGCCTTTCAAGAGGAATACCAGAAGGAGCAGATCCAACATGATGTTGGTGATGTGAGCCTACAAAAGAACCTTGACGACCAGCATAAGGAAAACCTTGACCCTGTCCACTGGATGCAAATGGGTACCCAACAGATGATGTCTGCCACGCAGAAGAATTGGCATGCTCAGAATAAGGACCTGGACTTCCCCAGAGAAACTGAGGACCAGATAATGTTCCGATGCTAGATGAATTCAGATTTGATTCACCAAAAGGAGACAGGGGTCCTGGACTTGTGCTGAATTTCTGCTCAGAAAGGGAATGGGAATGCTGATAGGCAGCACCTTGCGTTGATCCCATGTTGGGGAATATCTGATTAACATGGTTAACCCTTCCAGTGTCCTTACCAATAGGTGCAATTTTTGGGGAGGTAGATACATGATGTGGCAGAATTGAAGCTAACCCAGTCAAATGGTTGCTGCTTATAGGGCTGAGATTTCCTGGACCTGGGGACTTACTAAAAGAATGCAAAGGATTATGATCACCTGGGCTGCCAAATTGTGGCCAGCTACCTGTCATAGAAGTGCCAGTAATCTTATAACTGAATGTCTTTCCAATAAGAATTAAGCATACAGATACTTAGTTGTAAGATATATGTGAGTTATTTAGGGATAAAAGTACCAGGGGGAGAATTGGTCACTGGTGAACCAACATGTGGTCGGAAGCTTCGGATTTCATCCTGTTCCAACTCTTGACTTAATTGTTGCATCAAGCTATAGATCAAAGGTACAAGCAGGTTAATTTCTTCACAGCTTAATGGATTAATAACAATATGTAGCAAGATATCAGTCAAAATGGGAACCAAGGAAGGGTGCTGTTAGTTAGCTTTGTTTAAGATATTCTTTATAACCAAAAATAAGAAGAGGAGGGGTGGCAAGAAAGTAAAACATAGCATATGATGAGCCTAATTCGAACAACACGCAAATAAATATAGAGAGATCCTTTAAAAGATCCATATGAAGAAGTATTAAGGGCCAAAAAAATGTAGAGTTAAAAGATAGAAGAAGATAGACAGTTTACTATGAAGACATGTTGCAGATGCTCACAGGCCATGAAATAGGAGCCAGAAATTACATATAGCATTACAAGTTTTTGATAAACAAGCTGTTCATGAAACAAAAACAATTTTTTACATCCTGCAGGAACCAGAAGCATACGTTTTTCTATCATCATCACTAGAAGTCCACCAATTCAAGTGTATCAACTTTACTTCCTATTTTCCTTTATTCATGGGTCCCAAATGTCTATTTGTTTTCATGAATTTTTTTAATTTTTTAGGGCTTTCCTTTGTATACTTCCATTTCCCTTCGTAAAGTAAACAATCATCAAAGAATTTTAGCACAGTTCCTACAACATGCCCATGAATATTATTTTGGACAGGTTGGTTTTAGTTATATAAAAAGCTTTTTTTTTTCGCACCTAGAGTTGTACAAAGCATACATATACCTACAGGAACAGCAACTTTGACTTGCAGTAGCTTTGTTGGTTGTAGTATGATATTCAAGGTTTTGGAACTTGGGCTCAAGGGTCCACCATAACAAGCTTTGAGTTGTTTTTCTAGGAAACAATATTACTACCAACAAAAGTATCAAGAAGAAGCCATGGATCAATTGGTCATACCACACCATGATATTATGAGCTGCTGAACATTGATTTGAAACCCCACCCCAGCAGCTCTTTGTTGATAATTTTTCCATACAGCCCAACCCATCACGCTTTTTTGACCCATGTCCTGGTCAACAGTCTTAGTTATTGATCCAGTGGGTCAACAGGTTTGAATAGTTATTTGTTGAAAATGGATCTTACAGGATGACCAGCCCGTTTATAGACACAATTCCTGGGACAATTCATCTGACTGTGCAGTCCAGTCCAGGTCTTAAAACATTGAGGAGAATCATATGCTAAACCATAATGCTTATTGTTTGATGTCACTTTCATACAGCCATTTCTCTGAGTAAAATAAAATGAAAAAGAGTTGCAGCAGATGAAGGCTTTGGAATGAAAAGTTGATATTAACAATAAAAAGTTCTTTTTTCTTACTGCTTGTACAAGAATTTAGATGTTGGCTGGGGTGGCAAAAGGGATGATAGGCCTTAGATTCAAGTCTTCCTCTAAGAAAGAGAGAATTAAAAGAAGCAAGAATTCATGCCAACGACAATGCTTTAGCTCTGTTATGACAGAAACTAAATACTTACTTTCGACGTGCTCCACCAGGGCGGCTAGGTTCAAGCTTTATGCGTTTCCCAGCTATGTCACTCCTATTTAATGCTCTAAGAGCTGCCTCTGCAGCTCTAACATCATAAAATTCTATGAATTTATGGTGTCTCTTGTGTGGTGTTTCCCTGATCTGCATTTCATTCACAAGGTTATTTAAAGATTAAAGAGCTAAGCATAATAGTGCATAAAGTATACATACAAGGATGAGTAAATGAATACAAAACAACATGTAAAAGAAACACATCCAAAAGGTAGCACCTCTTTGACTTCCCCATAAGCCCCAAATATTTGACGAAGGTCATCATTTGATACCGATGGATCCAAATTGAACACCACAAGAGTTCCTTGGTTAATATCCTTTTCTGATGGGTTATCCTGGAATAAAGTAGAGAAGGAATGATGCATGACATAGAAATGGATTGAAATCAACAGTACCAAACAAAATCATAAAAACAAGCATCCTGTTTCAAACCTTGGGAATTGAAAAATGAATGTCAAGTTTTCTTCGTCTCAAAGGCTTATTTTGTAATGCACGCATTGCAGTACGAGCAGCTCGGATATCATAATAAGATATCATCACAAAGCCCCTATGCTTGCATGCGGTGTATAAAGTTCTGATATCCCCATATTGCTACCAAAATAAATAAATAAATAAAAAGAAGTTTCATAATCAAATAAGTGTTAAGAGTAACAAAATATAGATGAAACACTGTTTTACCATATATGTAATATAGAAAAGGAAAAAAAAAATCACAGAACTCAAACCACACCCCCCCCCCTCTCTGCCCCCCAACACAAACACAAATTACATAACGTTATTTATTTATTTTGGGTAAGTATAAAATCTGAAATAACTATGTGACACTAATCATATGAACCTTTTGTTATGTTTCTCATTTACAAGTTACAACTATTATGTTCTGCAATACTAAATACATTAGTTCCACTGTAAGACCCACATCAACTATGTTTCCAAGATTAAAATAAGGTCATTTTGCAGACAATGGTATGTAGAATGCATTTTCCAAGATTAAAATAAGAGGAGGGGAACAGAGGGAAGGGCAAAAGATCACCTCTCCCTTAGAGTCCCTATTTTGCTTCACCACAATTGGGAGGAAAGGAAGGAATGAAAGAGTTGCATGGATGTAGTATACATTTTAAATATTTTTTATCCATGAAGGATCCAGTATGTGTTTAACTTTCCTTCCATTCTTCTTGATGACCAAACTGCCTAAGAGACTTAAAGATTCACCTTTTTTTCATTTTCTTCACTTCACTCTGATTGTAGGGAAAACAATGAAGCAAGGTGGGGCCAAGGATCCCATTCCCTATCCTATCCTTGAATGTTAAATTATCCCTTGCTCCATCCCCGCTTTGGGGATGACTGGGAATCCCCCACCACACAATGTCCTATATTACTTATTTTCATGGCGAACAATTAAAAAAAAAAAAAAAAAAAACATATATGTATGCATATAGTAAAAGTTATTTACACAAATATAGCAAATAAAAGGAAATTACAAATTCTTTCTAAAGATAATGTAAAACATATTAATGTAAGAGGAGTTATATAATTGAAAATATATAAGGGTACTTATATGACAATTATAAGTGGATACTGGGAAAGGGTGGTCCAAGTCTCGCCCCTCCCTTATTGGGAACAAAATCGATCCTCATCCCTGTCCCTGTGGTTTCTTGTGGAATCCCCACCCCATACAGGGCACAGTACAGCAGATCCCAACTTAATAGGGCTAAACTGCCATCCCTATTATATTATTTCCTTTTCCTTCCTTCTCTAATGGAAACAAAAAGAGTATAAATGCCCATTACATATCAAATTAAGCTGAATACTTACAAGCAACCATCCCAAGACTTAACTCAATTTTTTTGTCTTCTTTCCTTCAGTCACAATGCTTGGGAGTTCACAAAGATATGGAATAAAAAGGAATGAGATTTTTTTCTTGTGTGGTTGGGAATTTAAAAAGAATAAATGTATTTTTGCCTCAATTAATGAGGGAGAATGGAGCATTCAACCCATGGATTGTTCATTAAAATGGAATGGA
Organism: Quercus lobata; assembly: GCF_001633185.2. Lineage (NCBI taxonomy): Eukaryota > Viridiplantae > Streptophyta > Magnoliopsida > Fagales > Fagaceae > Quercus > Quercus lobata. The sequence continues at coordinate 44,198,402 of NC_044911.1, read as the reverse complement.
AACCATCTCTATCCCTCTTTCTAAAATTCCAACCAAGAAACTGTTCCCTTCCATTCCTTTCCTTTCTACAGTGCATCCAAAGTCTAAACAGTTAACACACTGGGAAGCTCTACCTCAAGTGACCCTCTTGCCCTTGTTTCCTTCAGAAGAATGTTGGAACAGGCTGAATACTATCTCAAATGAGCATCTAGGAGTACGATACTACAAATTGTATTAGAAGAGCTGGGCAACAGCATGTACTCTTTTGAGCATCTTAATTTTGTTGGCAACTTAAAGACCAGAAATGGACTTTTTCTAAGAACAAAAATGCATAAAAATGCAAAACCGAGGGGGGCGGGGGGGGATTTCAACACAAGCAGAAAGGTTATACAAGAGTCACTCCAAGAGGAGAAGAAAAAAGGAAACTAGTGAAAAGGTTCTATCAGACAGCAGTCAACAAGACCCGGGCTTCCCCTGCATCTAATATGGAATTGGTAATTTGCGAACAAAATTTATTTGATAAGATTTATCCGTACATTTTTCCAGATTACCAAGGAGATGATAGTTGCAGGATTTAAATTTGTCAAGTGATAGCATAATATAAGCCAAAATTTCAACTTTCATAAGCAAGACAAAGCAGACATAGGCAGTCAGAATTTTGATGAAACTAGTGAAAAGTACCTCAAAGAGAGATCTCAATTCAGAGTCCTCAACATTACTATTGATATTTCTGACAAACAGTGTCCTTGATGGATGCTCCCCATAGGGATGTTCCCCAGCAACTGTCCCCACACCATTTGGAAGCGCATAGTGAGCAATGCCATTCGAAGTAACACCATCAGATATGCTTACCTTTGACAAACCAATACCAAGGCTCTCTGAGGACTCATAATCCAATTCCATACCCCCTCCACTACCAAATAAATCATCTTCTAAATCCTCCAGCTGATTAGGCAAATCACTTAGGTCAAAATCTTCCATTATGCCAGCCAAAAGCTCATCATCATCAGGAAGCATGTTTCCTATTGTATTTTCTTCAATGTCTTCAAGCAGATCCTTCCCCTCAGTATCTTGGTCAAGTTTATCTAAATTAGGCGAGTTATCCTCAACAGATTGACCACCATGATCCAAAGCAGAAAAGTTCACTGCAAATTGTCAAAAATAAGTCTTGCTAATCAGTGTAAGCAGTAGGTATATACAATATCTTGTGACGAGCTCAAAACATACACTTTTCATGTGAAAGGACAGGCAATGAGCTAGAAAACAAGCTTGCATCACTTGATGAATGATATGCATCAATTCCACGTGGGATCCCCCACACACTACTTCCCACTTTTCCAGGAACGTTAACTGATGGAATCTTGAATTGACCTACAAAAACATTTATGAATGCTAATCAATGAGTATGACACATACATACACAGGCAAATACACATATAACATGAGAACATATATGTTATCAGCTTTGATCAGCGGATGAAAGAGGGTGACCTTCAGAATGACCTGAGATAGAACCCTTTAGATATTGCTCCATCTAGTCAATTTCTGCTAACAGCAAGAAAAATTGAGGTTAAGCTATTATAATTATCAACTATAAGGAACTTTTTAGAGGCTATCAAAAAGATGCAAAGATACAGATACATGCAACAATGAATATGCACTTATTATGCAGCAATCACTATGGAGAAAAGGAATTAATAAAAAAGCAATCATTAATGTTCAACTTTTTTGAACTCAAGTGCAAGCACTAATTCTTCAAAACGGTTTGAGTAATTGCACCTAGGTAAAATCAGTCCAAAAGCACAACTGTGTGGCCCACTAATTCTTCAACTATAAATGTGACATTTCACATATCCATACGCCTCTATACCAATTAGTTACCAAAAAATATATATATATATATAGTAACCAATGATTAATCATCAATCATCTTCCGGATATGGGACATTGAACATGAAGAATCATAAGTTTCAACCAGTTTGGCCCATTGGAGTTGAGAACAAGCAACATTTTCTCCTTCTTACATATCCAAGGTCCACTATTAAATGTCAGATAGAATTGATCAATTCAACACCTAAACTCCTGAAAATTGATTAATGCACAATTATAACTGCAAAATGGGACCAATAGCACCGGCACATCAAAACCCCCTACTAGTTTAAGATTCAATTAAAGTTAAGAAATTTTTTGACGAAATAGTTCATAAGCTAAGTGTTGAAGCTAAATCATGCAAAGCTCCATATGACATGTAAAGTAAAATTAAATAAAAACCACCCAAAAAAAAAAAAAGGCAAGACCAACTTAGCAGCTCTTAAAATTCACCTGAGGCAGACTCTACACAGTTCCAAGCTCAAATTTTACTACATAAACCAGAACCAAGATAGCAATTTTAGCAGAGCAAGAAATACCCACCAAGCCCAAACCCATATACGGTTTCATCATCATTCACCGTTTTCCATCAACAAGAAATTAAATTTCACCAAAACATGAAATACCCACATGCTATTTCACCCAATCACATCCAAAAACATAAAAATCAAACACAAACAAAAAATTCTCCAAAAAAAATCAGAATTACCACTAAGAATTCAGAAGCACACACAGAGAAAGAGAGAGTAGAGAAAAGAGACAAAAGTACCTTATAAAGAGAGAACAAGAACACACACACAGAGACAGAGACAGCGACAGAGAGAGAAGTTAAAGAGAACCCATTTCTTGAAGATGGGTACAAACTATTTGGCAGATAGAAAAACAAAGCTTTGTCCTTGATCAAAGAAAATTAAACACCAAGAGAGAAAGAGAAAGAGAGAGCGAGAGTTCCGTAGAAGCAGAGAAATTTCTTTCTTATACTCCTCTACTTCCTTCTCTCTCGCCGGGAAACCAGAGAGAAAAACTGTAAGAAAATCAGAGAGAGAGGGAGTAAGAGTGAGAAAGTAAAACAGAGGAAAATGATTGGAGGGAAGGAGTGCAAGTACAGGGAAATTTATTATTTCACACACTATTAAATATTAATAACACACCAACCCAAACACCCCCCCCCCAAAAAAAAAAAAGGAAAAAAACTGCTAATTTTTTTTTTTTTTTTGGAAAGGAAAAAAAAAACTTCAGCTATTGCTTTGCTTTGCTAGATTTTTTTTTAGTAATAATATTTTTGATAGATACGTAGTATTTTAAATCAATTCATGATTATTGATATACCTATTGATTTTTTTGACCTAGCGGGAATTGCACTCTAGGTCTTTTGTTCAATAACAGGTCAGAGACTTTATCAATTTGAGCTATCTGGAACTCAAACAAAAAATACTAGGAATCCTCAGTATGCGTGTGACTAAAAAATTAGGCCGTATTTGAATCCTATTTGGCGTCCGTTGACACATATGCACATTAGCAATTTAGCACAGACGTGCTTGTCCGTTTCTCCAACCATTGGCATGGCAACCCAAAAATATTTAAAAAACAATACTAGCTTGCAATAGTGGCACTCTCTTCACACCCTGGTTTTATGCTTTTATGCTATTCTAAAATCCGATGGAATTTTGACCCAATCCTTAAAAATAATAATAGCGATGGGATTCATTATAGGTTGCATCATGGAAGGGAAAATAAGGAACCAAAAGTTGTTGTTATGAAAATAACAGGACCATTTGGTTTCGTTTCAAATGAATTTTTTTTTAGAAATTAAAAAAAAAAAAGTCTATTATGGTGATATTCTATAAAATCATATGATGCAATTTTCATTCATGATAGAGTTTTTCTCCAATTTGGTTTGGAAAAATTTCTTCCAACCCATTACATTTATTATTTAAAGAAATTTTAAACATAAGTCACATAACTCATTAAATAGGTTATGTAATCAATTATCACATAGTGTCCTTCTCCAAAAAAAAATTTATCACATAGTGGATTAAAAAATATTTTCTTTAAACTGGTTCGGAGGTCATTTTTTTCTTTCATTAATGAATATATATATATATATATACTTTTTTTATATTCTCATGAAGTAAACAAGAAAGTGCGTGTTGATTCAATGGTAAATACCCTTTGCTCAAGTGAAAATGATGTGTTGCAAGTTCAAGTGAGGAAATTTATCTCTATAAAAATTTGAGATAAGATTATCTACCAACTATTATTTCAAATCATATATAATAAAATTGAGAGTGTTGCAAGCGGAGTAGGACAATTAAGTAAAAATTAATTCTTGATAAAAAAAATCGTAATATTTTCGAAAATTTTAGACGAAATTTTAGGTTTTCTTTCATGTAATATGTTAAAAGAGTGTCGTTTTATTACAATTGTTAAGGAGAATAAAATGGGCCCACACCCACCTCTATTGGAAAACAGCAAAAATAACAAAAGTGTTTTTTTTTTTTTTTGGTTAAGAGCAAAAATAACAAAAATAAATAGTAAAAAGTTGAACTTTTTTTTTTAATTTAAAATCCTTTGATAAGCTAGATAATCTTAATGGACTATATTGGAGATTCCAGCTTAACGATTATCGCTATAAACAAAACCTTTCATTTAATTATTACTAAATATTAGTAATGATTCATAGGATCATTAGTCTTTTGTGGGGCCTATGAGGTTGTCTTGTTCTGAGTGTGTTGTTGAGCAATTGGTTGAAAATTTGGGAAGGCACGAAGCTTAGGTGAGATTGACTGTAGATTGTTAATTCCACCACCTTTATTCTAGTGGGTCTACTGACGTGGTCTTGCGTCAGCTCAGAGGTTCGGCTTTTGCTGTTTTTATGAGTAATGGTAGGACCACCAAATTGGCACAACTTTGTACCAGAATTCGCCATATGATAAATTGTGACATAAAATTGTGTCGATTTTAGCTGTTCTAGCATTACTCGCTTTTCTATGAAAAATATTCAGGAGGAATAATCTTTTTGAATTGCATGTTGCTACCTGCAGTAAATTTCTAGAAAATGAGTCATTTTCTAAAAAATATTTTTCATAAATTTATCTTTTTTTTTAGGTTTGATAACTGCTTTAAATGAGTTAAAAATAATTTTTTAACTTTTTTATTTAGCTTGTTGTGATATAGAGTTTTTTTTAAAAAAAAATTAATGGAAAACAATTTCTAAAAATAAGTCATACTTTTTTTTTATCAGAGATAATTTTCTTTTAACTCATTTTTTCTAATATTATCAAATACTAAAAAAATACATAAAACTATCTTTTATACAAGATTATAATATGTGATTTTTTATTTTTTATTTTTTTGGTTATCGGCTATTAGAGGATTTATGTATTTCCACAAACCAAATTAATTTATTTATTTGAACCCGTTCAGATTGTAATCATGAAAATAAAAGTCTGATAAATTTAGAAAAGATAGAAAGAGATGGTTTTATGATACAACTCTAAAGCTCTTCCTATTTTTAGGTTTATCTAGTACTACAAATATTGCACACGCAATCATTGTAGAACTAATTGCGGAATGATTTTATAATCAAAATAAAATTTAATGAAAATTTTTTTGTTGCACTATAATGATCATAAGTTGACTACTTTTTGGCTTTGTTGTGTGTGATAATTGGAAAGCTCCAGCTGCTCTACCAATTTTAATCAAGGTGAGGCTTTGCAACAGGAAAGTTGACTCTTTTTTCATATATGAAAAGGTTTTGGTCAGATTTTCTAATAGTTAGTATGTATCCTCAAAAGTTTTCTATATTGTTTTTTATCAATAAAACTTTTTTTATAATTAAGAGGAGAAAGTTGTGATAAAATTATGGATACGTTCTTGAGATAGTTTTGTTTTCTTTTTTGAGAAAATCTCTTTAAACTTTAAATATTTATTTAAAAGCTTTAAACCTTTTATTGCATTATCATTATAAAACTTCGTAATTAGTATCCTAATGACACTTCATTAAGTCAACTAGCAATTGGCATCTCTTGTTTCTGTTAAGAGAAGCAAGCTTAAGCTTTAAAAATGTCATTAGATACCCAGCTAACTTACAGGCCTGGTTAGGGATAAGGAAGGAAATGCACTTAAAATAAGTTTTTGGGTTTGATTTATAAATGCACTAAAATAATTGGGTACTAAACACTGAAATAGGCCTGGTTACTACTCGAAGGTCCCGCTCCCAATAGAAATATAAACCAGAGCATTTAAGATAACAATATATATGTTTACCTTTGGTGGAGAAGCGAATATGTTTACCTTTTTTTCTTTTTTCCTTTTTTTTTTAATGAAGGGAAGGGTTCATAGCTAATCTCAGCATGACCTTTTTTTATTCTAAGGGATCAAATATATCACTTATAAATAAATGAGTTCTTAATAATTTCTTATCCATGAATGAGTCATGGCCAAATTGACATTCCATCTTTAATGATAACGTGTGATCAAGGGTTCAATTCCATACTTTATTAAAGAAAAGAAAACAAAAATCATGTGCAATGTCTATTTTTTTCATTGTTCAAGGTATATTTTTTATTTTTCTCACATTGATGAATATGCATTTTGTCTATTTTCTTTATTAGAGCATCATCTTTGATGATACCAAAAATCGTTAATGAGTTGCGTAGTACTCACGTGCTCTATATGAAACTTGCGAAACAGAAATAAAGAAGACCTTGCAAAGAGTACTAGTGTGGTACCGGCCAAATACCCTCCGAAGGTTAAGTTAGAGAGAATTTCTACAACTCTAGAGTGTCAGAGCTGAGATAATTACGCATACCTTGGTTTGTGAGGGATTTGGGGTTTTTATAGTGGTATAGAGCTGACCTCCGTTTCTTGATGGAGAAGGTATTTCCTTGTAGAGAAGATCCTCTTTAATGCCCATATATTGTGGGATTATTTCCTTGTAGGGATTCTGGGCGTGAGATGCAAGACATTTCCATATTAGGTTTCTTGGAGATCACTTAGGCCACATGGGTGCCACGTGGCTTCATTAACCGTCTCCCTTGCGTCCATCTGTCTCATTGGAATCTGTTCTCTACAAAGAATCTGCCCGTCTTACTTAAGTTCGTCTACTTTGAAGGGTCCATCCATTTTTCTTCCTTTCTATCTAACATATGATCCCCTCTACCAGTTCTTTGATTGTTAGGCCATGTAAACCGTTTCCTTTGTCAACACCGTCGCTTATGACTAACTCTGTTAATTGGATCCGTTTGCCTTGGGATTTATCCCTATCAGCTGCCCCCTCACTCTATAGGCCCGTCACCTAGTATCCTAGATGGACACGGGGAGTGACGGTCTCACCTAGTTTCTAGGGAGTCGTGTTTTGAATGACAAGCCAGTTGAGAGTCATAAATGCTGGGGGGACACGTGGCACGATTTTAGTGGTTGGTTACTCGGACCAAAGCGTCTCTTCGTCTTTCGCACCATTTCCTCTCTCTCTCTCTCTCTCTCTCTCTATATATATATATATATATATATATGTATTGCTTCTCCCTTTCATTTGTATTTTTCGCAACCATTTTCAAGTGTCAGAAAGCCACCATCACCTACAAGAATTTGTTACTCCGTCACCTCAGCGCGTCTGTTCACCACGTTGTTTCTGTCCCCTTTCTGCATCATACACCTATAAGTGCTCTTCGTCCTATACGCATATTTTTCTTTTCTTTGTTTTTATAAGTACTGTATGTTCGTCGCATATGCAAACCTGTAGAGTCTTAGGAGTTTATCTGTCACGTGTAGGTGTAACAAATGTCTAGTGAAGCGTCGAGTAAGCAATCGTGTGTCCACGAAGGAGAGAGCTACAATGAGGTGTACCCGTCAGGTCAAGACAACCCCAACGCCTCTTATACTGAAAAGGTTTCGTTTGCAAACTCACCTTCCGAGGAGGAGGATGAGAATTTGGATATGGACGAGTCAAAGAGTGATATAAGTGGAGACTCAAACAGCGAGGACAACATTGAGAACATTGAATCTCCTATTAGATCTGTTGTTAGCCCTGACAGCCTTAGGAAGTTCGTTCTTCCCCTTATATGGACGGTCAACGATTTTAATTCGACCATTAAAAGAAAACACTTCGACACTTTAGTGGAGAGATATCAGATTCCTGTCGACATCCCCATCCGTCTACCTTTTGAGTTTGAGAAGTGTTATTACCGAGGTGTTGATGACGTCGGGGTCTATGAGCAAATGTTCAAGGCGAGATTCAGACTGCCTTTAAGTGCTCTCCACCATCGCTTACTCCAGTACTTAGGACTAGCCGTCACCTAGATTGCTCTGAATGCTTGGAGAATCTTCCTTGGTGTAGAGGTGTTATACAAGGTTCTATACAAAGGGAGACGTCAGCTAACTGTAGAGGAGTTCTTCCATTGTTACTGTCCCTCTAAGATCGTCAAGTCTAGGGGGATCCATAGCTTCCTGCCAAGGAAATCGACGCTCAGGCTAGTGTATGAAACCCCTGATTCTAACTGGAACTGGAAGAACCAGTATTTCTTTATCCAGGGAGACAACTAGGTGTGCCACCCTGATGAACGGGAGAACATGTCCCTTGTTGATAGAACTTAGGGCATAATGCCTCCGTCTGATAGGCGTCCATTTGCTTAAGTTTGCTCATTTATTTATTTTGTCCGTTTTCCTTGTTAGTCTAACCATCTCTTATTGCAACTCAGGACCGTCCAGAGGTTAACCTTGAGCAATGGAGCTTTTTGGAGAAGATCTTCAAAATTTTGTTAAAAAAGAGGACGTGGAAGAAGCTTGTCACTTTGGACACCTTGCACTCGTAATACAAGGGTCCCGAGCCTACAGCCATTGCCCATCGCTACAACTCACAAGCACGCCAACATGAGTCCGTCACTTATTTCTTACTCTTTTAGTTCCTCTTGTAATTTGTCTGACTTTTTCTTACCATTCCCTTTGTCGCAGAAATGGAAGATGGCAAAAGGAAGGTTTACATCAGTTAATAAGCCGCCGCGTAGGCGAAGAAAAAGAAGGAGGAGGGTGTGCCTCCTACTGGAGTGACAAGCCTAATCAAGCCGTTCATTAAGAGGAAAACGACGGACAAGGTCGACCGTCCAGCGAAGAAGCCGAAAGTGGTCCCTCCTACCGTCGGGGAGACGGCTCCAGCTACCTAACTACCTCCTCTGCCCTGTCACGGGACTGTGAAGGGTTTGATGACGGCCAAAGGTCCCATCGCTAAGTAGCGCCCCTTCTCCTCCACGAAGATTCATGATACGCCATTAGCCAACGATCGTTCATCATCAAGGACAATGAATATGAGGACTTGGGCAATCATGCAGTGGAGGCCATGAGGGAAATCAGCTCTTTAACTTGGCTCAGGTGTGTGACCATCCCCTTTTCCCTTCCATCCTTTTTCCTTCCATCTTTTAATTACCTTCATCTCTAACCATGTGTTTTACTCTTATAAGGGGTGCTAATGATGAAAGGGCTAATGGACCATTGCATGGCCCATGAGAAGTTGGTTGACCGTTGTAAGCGACTAAATTTCTCGGTTCGAAATAAGTTAAACAAGTAAAATAGTGTCGCAAATGCGAATTTGTATTGATGATTGTGTGGTACAATTCTCTGTAATTACAAAAGAGTGATCCTCTGATTCGATTTCCTTAAAAGACTTGTTGATTGGATTTGTAGTAATGTGATTTTGACTTGAACACCCAATGTACTTCAATTTGGCTGAAGAATGGATCGAGGATCTTTGGAACAAAATTACAATGAATCTTTGGCTATGAGCTTGTTGGAAATCCTTTGTTCTTCACGTTCTTCGTGTTCTTCGTGTATTCTTCGTCTTCGAAGGTTTGTGGTGGAAGTTCTCCGGGGCTTTAGAGGCTTGAATCCGTTGAGCTTCACTGATTTGTGATTTCTTGAGGTTTCTGGAGGCTTTTGAGCTTGATTCCAATGAACTTTGAGATCTAAGAAGATGATTTGGATGATTCATCTTCGAATGTTCTTTGTATTTAAAGGTTTGTGGTGGAAGTTCTTCGGGGCTTTGGAGGCTTGAATCCGTAGAGCTTCACTGATTTGTGATTTGTTGATGTTTTCGGACCTTTGAACTTGATTCCCACAAACTTTAGGATCTAGGCAGTCGGTTTGGATGATTCTGCTTCGAATGTTCTCCGATTTTGGTGTTGAAGTTCTTGAAGTTCCTGGAGGCTTCAGGGCTTGATTCCAGCAGAGCTTTTTCATTTATGAATCTTGGTCCCCCTTAAATGTCTTAGGAAGGCTTCTATTTATAGGAGTTTGGAGGTGGATGAGCAACACATGGCGGAGTCTGATTGGTGACACATGTCACAGCTTGATTGGTCCGCTTATGTCATCGCTTACACGTGCTGGACTGCTTGTGTCATCGCTTACATGTACGCTAATGCGTGATTGGTTTTTGCATGACACTTGGCAAATTTCTGTTGGCTTCTGAATAGTGATAGCAAAACCTAGCAATAATACATGGTACTTTGTAATTGGCTGTATTTTGTGGACTTGGTAAAGTGACGTGTCAGCTTGTGATAGGTCGAGAATTTTTCCTCTCTACAAATGCCCCCTCGAGACTCGTTCACGCACACAGTCTCGGAGTGTGGTGTGGGAATGAGTTTCGAAAAAAAAGGATTTTTGTATTTGACCTTTTATGTGAAGTAGTTGAAGGTGGTGGAACTTTTAACAGGATGAGATAATTTCCGAAGAGTAGACCCACCCATATGAAAGGCTTTGATGAGACCGAAAAGGGGTCTGCAAGTATTTGAATGTACTCACGTGATGGAGCCTTCTCAGCAGAGGTTAAGTTGAAGTAATTTCAGGAGAGTATTTTGCATCGTTGGCGACGATCACAGGGTGTAGAAGATGGGGAAGATGAGAGAATGGTGGCTGGGTACAGCATGCAAAGTAATGGGGCTAGCCTCGTGTTCTAAAGAACTTCTGGTGAAGTTATTTCAGAAGATCATGCTTTGGATTATGGCGAGGACATGTGGGAAAGTGGTTGAATGTGCGTGTGTAATTGTTTCACTCAAGTTAAGTTGAGGTAATTTTAGAAGCTTATGGATTTTGGGTATGCTGGTGGTGGCAATGAAGAAGACGGGGATGAAGCAAAGCGAATGGGTGAAACATACGCCACCATGGTGCTGGCCCTGTATGTTGGGGAACTTCTAGTGTAGATGTTTATGGGAAGTACACTTTTAGATATGGGACTGACTGCATGCTGAATGAGGTCTGGCGGTGAGTTATAGAATGTGCCTGTGTGATGGGACCATGCCGACGGACGTTAAGTTGAAGTAATTTCAGAAGAGTACTTTCTGAAATTCTTCAAGCTGATTTTAAGTTGGAGTAATTCCAGAAAGTGAGTTTTAAGGTACCAGCAACGATGACCTTTGGGTCCCATAGTGGTGAGGACATGGAATATGGCTTTGGTGACCATTTACCGGCACCAAAGGTTGAATTCTGATGAACTGGTGCCTTGGAGGTTGTTTCAAGTGTTGGATGGAAGACAATTTGTAGGATACCCCAACACTTTTTACCATCTTCACCTACTGCCACTTGTTGGAAAAGCATAGAAAAATGAAAGATGGAGCTAACTTGTGATTCTAGTCTTTAAAACCAGCCAAGTTGCTGTTTGTTCCGAACCACTGTTTCTGTTGGAAGACCAAGCAATTGGAGAGAGACTACGGGAGACTTGAGGTTAGGAATAGGTGTCTCTGCTGGACTTGGGTTTCCTGGCCAACCAAGTCCACGGAAGCATGGGAGGACGATACAGGCCTTGTTATGAGTAATTTTATGGACAAAGGTGGTCGTTAAGTGGAGAAACAAAGTTTGTTTGGATCTCAAAACTGCAATGATGTTGTAAATAGGGTTTCGACCGAACCATGAGAGGGTTGATCTCAAACCGATTATAAAGCAATATCAATTGCTAGGTGTTGAGAATGATGAGGCCATAGCGAGAAATGGCTGTGAAAAGGAGGACTTGAAAATCTGAAAGAAGCAAATCTTCATTTCATGATTTAGTGTTTTTTTTTTTTTTTTTGATGAGTTTTTGATGAACCCGGCCCTCCTATTTATAGTAGAGAGAAGAAGAATGGTAGATAGGTAGTTGAGAATGGTAGTTGAGAATTTTTGGTGAGAACGGTAGATGGGAACGGTAGGTGGGAATGGTAGGCACCGAACGGGAATGGTAGGTTGAAGACTGGTAGGCACCGAATGGGAATGGTAGGTTGAACTAATGACCCAATGTAATTTCAAGTTCAATACACACTTGTGATAGTTCATTTGTACTTCGACAGAGAAGCCTTGATGAAGTCTTGAGAATAACCTTGAGGGAATCCAGACCAAGTGGATGAATCTCAAATTTTGATCTTGAGAGCCTAAGTTTTGAACACTTGGAATCGAGTCATTTGTGCAATTTCTGAGTCTCAAATGAAAAAACAGACTCCAAAATTGGAATGTACGCGAAAAATTGAGTAAGATAGGTCCATCTTAAAAATTTTGACATTTGGTCAACATTTACACAAAAGTCAACTTTTTTGGAAATTGGACGTTTGCACAATTTCTGAGCTTCGAATGAAGAAACAGGTCCCAAAATCAGAATGTACTCGAAAAACTGAGTGGGACAGGTCCATTTTGAAAATTTTGACTTTTTGGTCAAGGTCAAAGATCCAATTGGTCAAAGCATTTTCTCTCTCTCTTTTCTTTTCTTTTTTTTTTTTTTTTTTTGCAGGTAGTTCGGACCGGGTCAGATTTGCGAGTCAGTTTAGGTCAAACCGGGTCGTCTAGACAAACGGGTCAGACCGGTAGTAGAGGATGACGTCATCCATGACGTCATAGCGCTGAGGGCACGTGTGGCACATGTGAGCGCCTGGCTGGGCGAGGTGGCGCGTAAACTGAAGGCAGCCATCGCCGAATCTTTTGGCGGTGCATGGAGGCACGTGCTTGGGTTTTTGGGCCTGAAATTTTTGGGTTTTGTTGATCTAAGGCCGTAGAAGACCATGGTACAGTCAGTTTTCTAAAATCATGGGCAGATTTGCACAGATTTAAAGGACTAGGCCACGGGTCGTCGCGAGTCTGTGGCGGCGCGTGGAGGTGCATGCAGTCATTTTTTAGGCTTGAAATTTTAAGGTTTTGTAGATCGTGGGCCGATAGATCTAGTGGTGGCACCAGTTTTGTGAAAATTTTCTCAGATTTGTGCAGATTTGAATGAGATAACCCGCGGGACGTTTAGGAGTTTGTGGCCACTCGTGGCGGTGCGTGGTGGCTCCATTTCTGAAGATCTTTCTGGGTTTTGTACATCAAAGTCCTTAGAAGATTTCTGTGGGTTGATTTTTGTGAAATCTTGTCAGAATTTTTTTAGAAATCCGGAATGGGAGACCGCAGGCATTGGTGGACTTGTTGCCACCTTGGTCTACTTTGGCGGTGGCCATTCTGACAACGTTTGACAATCCAGGCAGGGAGTGGTTCCAGGGTAACTACTGAGTGTCTCTGCTGTTCTCAAGGGGTTGGTGACACAGTAAAACAAGAAACTTCCCTTTGCTGGCCTAGAATTTCATTCACAGTCTAGTGCCATAGTTTTTCCTCTCTGCAGGCCAATAGGTTGTTTCTGAGGTCTAGTGTAATTTTTTTCTTTCTGACAGCATGATACATTTATGAGCGCCCTTTTCTTTTCAAGGTTTGGTGCAGACTTCCTTGACCTTGAGTGTTTGCAAAATCTGACTTTGAGCTCCACAAATCTCTATATAAGGCCATCCGGGGCATACATTGAGTTGTACAAATAGCCTTCAGTGGGTAGTATGATAGTTTAAGTGTAGAGAAATTATGCAGAGATTTTTTTTTTTTTTTAAGCTTTGTTTGTACTAACTTTTTTTTTTTTTTTTTGACAGGCTAGTGATTAAAATTGAAGCTCTCTTTATTATTATTATTTTTTGGCGAAAAACACATTTTGGTCCCTACATTTTCAGCCGATTTCCGTTTTAGTCCCAAAGTTTTTTTTTTATCGCTTTTAGTCCCTCTCCTGAAAAACGCTTCCATTTTAGTCCCTGCCGTTACATTAGAAACGGATATCGCAGACGTGGCAAACAGCAAAGTTAAATAATAATAAACTAATGTCCACGTGGCCTAAATTAATAATAAAAAATATTTTTTAATGCCACATCAGCATCTAAATTAAAAAAATTAATTTATTAATTTTAACTAAATAAAAAAAATTAAAAACAGAATTAGAAACTAAAAATCTTATGAATTGAGATTTAAGTGTGTCTTGAACAAGAATAACAAGAACACAAACCCAGATCCAAGAACACAAACCCAGAAATTATTTAAAAAAAAAAAAAAAAAAACTAACCAAAGCCAGAAATTCCGATCTCAAAGCCAACCCACAACCACCAAAATAAAACCCACAACAGCCAAGAAAATCAACCCATAGCCACAAACCCACTAATCACTATTTGGCTTGATTTATCAAAACTAAGCATTAAACTCAATCGAACATCATACGATCTTGTTTCGAACTAAAATTTAATTTAACTAATCAAATTGAATGCTACCAAAAAAAAAAAAAAATCAATTCGAAGCAATCACAAAGAGCTACATAAAACGAACGATCTGATACTTGAATTATCTAAATTTCATTATACCAACAAAAAAAAAAAATCAATAAATATATGATTCGATCTAAATGAAGAAATGGTAAAAGTTAGTTAGGTTTAAAGAGAAAATTTACAAGAGAAAACGAGTGCTGCGGCTGCGCCGAGGAAGCCGAAGAACGGTGTCGTTTCATCGCCGCTGAATGATGAACTCGAAGACATTGTTTTTTGGTTTTCGATCGGTGGTGGATCTGCAACGACGTTGTTCAGATCTCAGAGTTTCGGATCTCTCTCTCTCTCTCTCTCTCTGTTTTGATTCCGTACAGAAAAAAAAGGTGTGGACGAGTTTGCTTCAACTACTTTAATAAGCTGTTTTGTATTTAGTGGGTTTGTGGCTGTGGGTTGATTTTCTTGGCCTGGGTTGTTGTGGGTTTTATTTTGGTGGTTGTGGGTTGGCTTTGAGATCAGAATTTCTGGCTTTGGTTAGTTTTTTTTTTTTTTTTTAAATAATTTCTGGGTTTGTGTTCTTGTTGTTCTTGTTCAAGGCACACTTATATCTCAATTCATAAGATTTTTAGTTTTTAATTCTGTTTTTAATTTTTTTTATTTAGTTAAAATTAATAAATTAATTTTTTTAATTTAGATGTTGATGTGGCATTAAAAAATATTTTTTATTATTAATTTAGGCCACGTGGACATTAGTTTATTATTATTTAACTTTGCCGTTTGTCACGTCTGCAATATCCGTTTCTGATGTAACGGCAGGGACTAAAATGGAAGCATTTTTCAGGAGAGGGACTAAAAGCGGTAAAAAAAAAAACTTAGGGACAAAAACGGAAATCGACTGAAAATGTAGGGACCAAAATGTGTTTTTCGCCTTTTTTTTTTTTTTTTTTGATGTGCCATGAGATTTTCCTCTGACAATTTGTTGTTGCTTGTTTTTGTTATGCAATATGCTTCCCTTGTTTTTTTAGGCTTTAGCATCAAGCTTTACATCAACATTCTTAGCGTGACTTCCATCTTTATTAGACTTTACACAACGTCCTTGCAGTAATGTTTATCTCCATATTATCAAATTATTACCCAGTATTTCTGATACAATGATGCTATTACTGGTACTTGACCTTAAAGTTGTACTGGCCTTTATCTTGCAATTAAGCTGCACCAACACTTGTCTTTTCGACGCAGCCATCTCAACAGTCTTTGCAACGTAGCCACATCAAGAGCCTTTACCATGAAGCCGTGCTAGCATTTATCCTTGTACTGAAACCATGCCAACATTCATCTTCGCCATGAATCCACGTCAGCACTTCATTCGCGTCGAAGCAATCATTTCAACACTTCATCTTCGCCATGAAGCCACGTCAACACTTCATCTTTGTCATGAAACCATGACAATGATCCACATTAGCACTTGCACTCGCATTGAAGTTTGCACCATCATTTGCATTGAAGCTGTGACAACATTCATCCTTGCCATAAAGTTGCCTCGACATTTTATTTGGATTGAGGCCACATCTACACCTCATTCATGCCGAAACTGTGTCAACACTCATTTTTGCCATGAAGCAATGTCAACACTTCATTCGTACCTACACTCGTATTGAAGTCATACCATCATTTGCACTGAAGCTATGACAACATTCATCCTTACCATGAAGTTACGTCAACACTTCATTTGCACCGAAGCTATGTTATCATTCATCTTTGCCATGAAGCTATGTCAACAATTCATTTGTGCTGAAGCCATAAAGCCACGTCAACACTCCATTTTCGCCGAAGTCGTGCCAACGTTCATCTTTGCCATGAAGCCACGACAACACTTCACATTAGCACTTGCACTCGCATTGAAGTCGCACCAAATTTTTAGAGGCAACATAGCTCAGACATCAAGGGTGCATAACATTTGAAGATGCTAGAGCATGCTACCAAGACTTTGAAGATGTTGAAACATGCTACCAAGAATTTTGACATTGCACGAACATGCCTATAGAGGAGAGCTGATGCTACACCGACTTCAGATATATAATTTATCATCATTCCGGAGGAAGTTGACATCATCTAGATTTCAGAGACATGATGTGAAATGACACCACTCAGAAGGGAGATAATGTGGTTCTAATTTCAGAGTTATGAAATGGCACAACCTAGAAGAGAGACGATGTAGCTTAGACTTGGAAGGTACAAGGAGATGCCCCAGGAGATAAGTGAGGCAAAGTATATTTTAGAGATGTGGGAGGATGTCCACAGAAGATGAGCAATGCCATAAAGACTTCATTTCTTACAAAAGAGGTTGGAGATTTTGTTGAAGACTTCATTTCTTGCAAAAGAAGTTGGAGATTTTGTTTTACTCCACAACCAAGCATTAACTTATGTTCATCATCATTTCAAAGAAAGTTAAGCAACGTCAACTCCTTACAGTCTTCATTTTCTACTACAACGATCTTTGATCATCCTTTTGAGCAATTGACTGTCTTTAAGCACTTGCCAACCAAAGGGACCTTAAAAGCCTATTGATGACTGTTGGAAAACTCCTCAAGTTAAACTGACCATCCTTCTTCTTTTCATGTGACTAAACTTAGTGACAAGTACTAAGCTGCCTACATACCCCGGAGAGGGATCAAGTCATCACGTTTTTTTTTTATGATCTTTTTTTTTTTGATAATTTCTTTTTTTGGATGATTTTTTTTTTGTTTTTTTTTTTCTTCTCTTTTTTTTTGTTTTTTTTTTTAATAAACTTTTTTTAGTGCGTGACTAAACTCAGCAAAAGATACTAAGTTGCCTACGTACCCCGGAGAAGGATCAAGTCATCACGTAGTTCAAAAGATTTTTTATTTATTTATTTATTTATTATAAATTTTTTTTTCTTTTTCTTATGTGTTTTTGCAAAAAGGGGGGCATAGTGTGTAATAGTGGATATCACCACTAATCGAACCCGAGACCTTGGCCTCAAGGGAGACATGGGTGTCCAACCACTACGCCACACTCGCAATTGGTGACATGGAGTAGGATTAATTTCTCCTTATTGGTACGCTTTTAAGGATAATGGGAAGACATCATGTACTCTTACAGCGCTACAGTGGGCAGTTTAAGCTCTTACCAAGGAGCAATCCTTGATGTTCAAGCATAGAAGTGTTTAAGGAACTTCCCATTGATGGGGCCAATCCTTGCATCATCATTGTTGATCAACTTGTGAGCTTGGTTAGTGTTTGCCCCCTGCTTGAGAGTTGGAAGTACATCATAAGCAACGGTCACATGGTTTGACCCAACAACTTCATTGAAGTCTAGATCAATCTTGTTTTCTTTGGAGAGTTTCATGATTTGTTCTTTGAAGACGAAGCATTTTTGTATTGGGTGGCCAATGATGCGATTATATTTGCAGTAGTTAGGGTCATCAACTTTCCCCATGTCTTCTGGTCGCCTGCATTTTGGCAATTCAATTAGCTTCAATTGCAATAGTTGTTCTAAGATGTTTGGCACATCTTCATCGGGGAACGAATATACTTTTTGCTCACGTTCCTTAAAAGTCAGGCAACGCACTTCGTTCTTTTGCCATCCTTCAAGCTGTTTTTCATTTGCATTTGCTCTTCTTCTTGAAACCTTGATTTCGGCAGTGTTAACAACCATTGGGTCTTTGAGGCTGACTTTTGCATTCCTGTCATTCCTCCTTACTTCCTTTATGCTTTCCTCAAGTATGGGAGGGTTTGTACTTCCGCAGCTAGCAATGCTCAACTCCATGTCATGGGCACGAGTTCCTAACTCTTCAAATGTTGGGGGCTTTATCCCTTGAAGAATGTAAAGAAGTCCCCAATGCATGCCTTGGATGCATATCTCTACAGCAGATATTTCAGAAAGTCTATCCTTGCAATCTAGACTCAAAGAACGCCACCGATTGATATAATCAACGACGGGCTCATCCTGCCACTGTTTAGTATTGGTAAGCTCCATTATGCCTACCGTACGCCGTGTGCTATAGAATCGGTTGAGAAACTCTCTTTCTAGTTGTTCCCAACTGTCGATTGACTCAGATTCTAAGTCTGTATACCAATTAAAGGCATTTCCCTTGAGCGAACGAACAAATTGCTTTACAAGGAGACCTCCTTGAGTCCCTGCATTCTCACAAGTTTCTATAAAGTGAGAAATGTGTTGCTTAGGATTTCCTTTGCCATCAAACTGTAAGAACTTGGGGGGTTGATACCCATTTGGCATTCTCATGTTGTTGATGCGCTTTGTGTAGGGTTTTGAATATGTGAGAGAACTTGTAGAAGAACCTCCATATTGTGCTCAGATGGTATTTGTTATCATGTCTTGTAATTGTTGGACTGACAACGAAGCAACCGAAGTAGATTGTTCTCGTCGGGGAGTGTTTTCAATTTCTCTCCCTTCGTCATCCTTCGCAGATGTGAATTTATGACCATGGCTTGATTCACCAAGATCTTGAACTTCAAGTTTGTTCATTAAAGCTGCAATTTGGAGGTCCTTATCTTCAAGTGCTTTTATGAGAAGGACGACCCTTTGTTCCATTTCAGTCATCTTTTCTTCCATAGTAGAGGTGTTTGTCATCATGACTGACACAACTTCCCAAGATGATGGAGAAGGAAGTGAATTGAAGTGAGCACGCGAAATCTCATCTTTTGGGTTTCCTTTGGTGCGAGAGAAATTGTGCGACCAAATTTTTGTGAAGGAAGAAGGGGATTTGCCCCCATACTTGAGGTGTTCCAAGGTGGAGACGTCTTTGTTGATGACCTTGTTTCTTGTAAGAGGGTCTAAGGAGATGATTGTCTGGACCTTGGCTTCCTTGGTTGTTTGATATTGAAGTTGATTGTTTGCTTTAGGTTGGTTGTGATTGATTGCACCAATGCAATTGTTGGTGGTAGCCGTACCAACTCTAATTGAAGTAGCTATTGTTAAGCTTGAATGTTCTTGCTAGAAGCCATTGAAGTAGCTAGGCAGCAAGATGATGAAGATTTCTTTCGTTGAAGGAGAATGAGATGAGAGGCAGAGATGTTCCACCGGGCGTGCCAGAATTTGTAAGCGACTAAATTTCTCAGTTCAAAATAAGTCAAACAAGTAAAATAGTGTCGCAAATGCGAATTTGTATTGATGATTGTGTGGTACAATTCTCTGTAATTACAAAAGAGTGATCCTCTGATTCGATCTCCTTAAAAGACTTGTTGATTGGATTTGTAGTAATGTGATTTTGACTTGAACACCTAATGTACTTCAATTTGGCTGAAGAATGGATTGAAGATCTTTGGAACAGAATTACAATGAATCTCTGGCTATGAGCTTGTTGGAAATCCTTTGTTCTTCACGTTCTTCGTGTTCTTTGTGTGTTCTTCGTCTTCGAAGGTTTGTGGTGGAAGTTCTCCGGGGCTTTAGAGGCTTGAATCCGTTAAGCTTCACTGATTTGTGATTTCTTGAGGTTTCTGGAGACTTTTGAGCTTGATTCCAGTGAACTTTGAGATCTAAGAAGATGATTTGGATGATTCCTCTTCGAATGTTCTTTGTATTTGAAGGTTTGTGGTGGAAGTTCTTCGGGGCTTTAGAGGCTTGAATCCGTAGAGTTTAACTGATTTGTGATTTGTTGATGTTTTCGGACCTTTGAGCTTGATTCCCACAAACTTTAGGATCTAGGCAATGGTTTGGATGATTCTACTTCGAATGTTCTCCAATTTTGGGGTTGAAGTTCTTGAAGTTCCTGGAGGCTTCAGGGCTTGATTCCAGCAGAGCTTTTTCACTTCTGAATCTTGATCCCCCTTAAATGTCTTAGGAAGGCTTCTATTTATAGGAGTTTGGAGGTGGGTGAGCAACACATGGCGGAGTTTGATTGGTGACACATGTCACAACCTGATTGGTCCGCTTATGTCATCGCTTACACGTGCTGGACTGTTTGTGTCATCGCTTACACGTGCGCAGTTGCTTGTGTCATCGCTTACATGTACGCTGATGCGTAATTGGTTTTTGCATGACACTTGGCAAATTTCCGTTGGCTTCTGAATAGTGATAGCAAAACCTAGCAGTAATACATGGTGCTTTGTAATTGGCTGTATTTTGTGGACTTGGTAATGTGACGTGTCAGCTTGTGATAGGTCGAGAATTTTCCCTCTCTACAACCGTCTAAAGGAAAGGGCCGAGGCCGCAAAGATGGAGTGGAATGAGCTTAAGGCCTCGTGGGAGGTTCAGGTCAAAAAACTTGGCATGATGAGGAAGGCCCTGGAGGAGCCGGAGACTCAGGCTAAGGCGTTAAAGAAGGTACTCAAAGACAAGGAGGGGGAGATCTCCTCATTAAGGAAGCAAGTCTGTCAGGCCAAGAAGGACGGGGAAACGAAATTTCGTAACTCTGACAATTTCCTTACTGAGCTTGGCAGTTGCTATGCTGACGGCTTTAATGAGTGCATTCGTCAGGTTAAGGCCCTTTTTCTCGACTTGGACATGTCTCAAGTCTCCTTGGATGATGTGGCCCAGACCCTAGCCAGATCCATCGAGCCTGAAGGCACCGCTGAGCTATTCTAGGATGATCTTACTCCCGAAGCTCATGGTGATGAAGGAGCCGCTCCCCAAGATAGGCAAGCCAAATTCGTCGACGATAAGAACTGTCTAGTTGAGAAGGCCAAGCTAGCTAAGAAAGTAGTGGACGAGGAGGCCCCTGTTGACCAGCCCTAGTTTTTGCAGACTTTACATATTTTATTCTATTGTGGAAATTATTTTGGGAACAATGGTTGTGTAATCTTAACATTGCCCACAAATTTTTGGGTTTTTAATTATAAGTTTATTTGCTTCCGCTCTAATTTAAAAGATTGTAATCTGTTGGCTTTGTAGATTTTAGATCACTCGCTTTAGATTCAAACCTTAGGAATGATCCGTCTCTTTTATAAGTGAGATGTACCCGTCCATATGAGGACTTATATAAAATTTCAAGGTACCCTTTGGGATTCCTTGCATCCATCCACTCCTAGACTCATAAATTTCAATGTATCCCTTGGGACGTATCCATCCACTAATGGACTAATAAATTTTAAGGCATCCCTTGGGATGCATCCGTCCACTTAAGGACTTAAATAAATTTCAAGGTATTCCCTGGAATGCATCCGTCCACTTAAGGACTAACAAATTTAAGGCATCCCTTGGGATGCGTCCGTCCACTTAAGGACTTAAATAAATTTCAAGGTATTCCCTAGGATGCATCCGTCCATTTAAGGACTAATAAATTTCACGGCATCCCTTGGGATGGATCCGTCCCCTTTAATAGCTTTCAAGTCATCCTTGGGACGTATCCATCCACTTAAGGACTAACAAATTTAAGGCATCCCTTGGGATGCATCCGTCCACTTAAGGACTTAAATAAATTTCAAGGCATCCCTCAGGATGCCTCCATCTACTTAAGGACTTAAATAAATTTAACAGCATCCCTTGGGATGCATTCGTCCAATTAAGGACTTAGTCGTAGATGTAGTTTTGTAGACATATATATAAGTGTATGGTATGTTTGAATAACTCCTCTTATTATGATAAATACGTGCATAAGTAAAAAAACTGTTCTTGAAAAAATGAAAAGCTGCACTTTAGGCTTAAAAGGTACTGTAGATAATAAAAATTAACTAAAAAGAAATAAACTGGAAATGAGGAGTGGTGCTCTGCATGTCATCGTCTACTGGTAGTATTTCTTCAGGTGCTTGGTGTTCCATGAATGGTGCAACTTCTATCCTTTTAGCATCTCCAGGTGGTAGGTGTCTTTCCTCTACCACGAAGTGATTCTGTAAGATCCTTCCCAATTAGGTCCTAGCTTTCCCTTGGAAGAATCTCTTGTGGGGCCCATCACCTTTCTTAGGACAAGGTCTCCAACTTAGAAATCTCTGTGTCTGATTTTGGAGTTGTAGTGTTTGGCCATGAGGTCCTGGTATTATGCTAAGCTTTGTTCAGCTATTGCTTTGACCTTGTCCACTAGGTCATGATGTGAGCACATGGATTCGTCATTCCTACACTCATCATGGTTCTCCATTCATCATGGTTCTTCACTCTGTAGCTTGTGAGTCCGACCTCAGCTGGGATAATGGCTTCACACCTATATGCTAGTCAACACGATGTCTCTCCTATAGATGTTCTAGCCGTTAATTGTACACTTATAGTATACTTGGCAGCTCGTCTGGCCATATACCCTTTACCCCCTCGAGCCGAGTCTTAATGATTTTAAGTAAAGATCGATTCGTGACCTCAACTTGTCTGTTAGCCTGAGGGTGGGCGAGCGAGGTGTAGTGGTTCTTGATCCCCAGCTGTGAGCAAAAATCTCTAAATGACACGTTGTCGAACTGTTTTCCGTTGTTCGAGACCAAGACTCTAGGGATCTCGTATTTGTAGACAATGTTTCTCTAGATGAAGTTTCATATATTTTTCTCCGTGATAGTGACCAGCACTTCAGCTTCTACCCATTTGGTAAAGTAATCTATACCGATTACTAGGAACTTCAGTTGTCTTCCGCAATTAGGAATGGGCCCATGATGTCTAACCCTCATTGGGCGAAAGGCCACATAGCCGTCATCGAGGTGAGCTCTTTTGCAGGCTGCCTGATAATGTTGCTGAACCTCTAACATTTGTCGCAAGCTTTGACATAGGCTTGGGCATCCTTTGGCATGGTAAGCCAATAGTATCCTGCCCGAATCAGCTATTGCGCTAGTGATCGTGACCCCGAATAGTTCCCGCAGATCCCTTCGTAAACTTCCCTTATGACATAATTTGCTTCCTCGGGGTTTAGGCATCTTAGGTACGGTTGGGAGAAACCTCTTTTGTACAAGACAACCTTTATCAAGACGAATTGTGCCTCCTGAACCTTCAGCTTCCTTGTAGCCTCCTTACTATCAGTTAATGTATTGTCTTTCAAGTAGGAGGCTATCGGTGTGGTCTAGTTGCTTTCGGAACCTATTTCCTACACATTGACGCCATCTATCAAAGGTGAAAGCTGAACAAAATAAAGTACCTTACTGGAGATGAGCATGTGTTCTACTGATGTGGCCTTGGCAAGAAGGTCAGCTTGCTCGTTCTCGTCCCTTGGGATTTGAACAAACTTGGCTTGAAAGTCGCCCACCCATTTCCTTACTTGCACCAGGTACTTCTCAATCCGTTCAAATTTGTATTCGTAATCACCGTTCACCTGACTTGTAACCACTTGAGAATCGCAATAAACAACCACATTTATGGGCCCTACTGTTTTAGCGAGATCCAATCCTGCCACTAGAGCTTCGTATTTTGCCTCATTATTGGTTGTAGGAAAATCGAGACGAACCATGCACTCCATCTCATCCCCTTCTAGGAAATGGAGTACTATACCTACTCTGCTAGCCTGCCTGTTAGATGATCTATCCAAATGGATACTCCGTTAAGGTTGCTCTTCTGCCCCCTGGCCTTCCATATTGGTGAACTCAGCAATGAAGTCAGTAACCACCTGTCCCTTCATGGCAATGCGCAGGCGGATTTGTATGTCGAATTTTCTCAACTTAGTTGCCCATAGCGCCATCCGTCCAGCGGCTTCAGGATTACTCATTACTCTCCATAAAGGCTTATCTGTCAGAACAACCACTGTGTGGGCTTTGAAATATGGTTTGAACTTGCGAGCTGCGGTCACTAAGGCGAAGACTAGCTTCTCCATCAAGGGGTACCTCTCCTCTACACCTCGGAGCGCTCGGCAAGTGTAGTATACGGGCTTCTACACCCTGTCTTCTTCTCTGACTAAGGCTGCACTGACAACAGCTGGGGAGACGACTAGGTAGAGAAATAGCTCTTCCCTAGTTTTGGAAGGACTTAGCAACGATGGAGAGGAGAGGTATGCCTTTAGGTCCTCGAATGCTTGTTGACACTCGACCGTCCACTCAAAGGACTTCTTTAATGTATGAAAGAAAGGCAGGCATTTGTTTGTTACTTTTGACACAAATCTATTCAGCACCGCTACCTTGCTGTTGAGGCTTTGCACTTCTTTTATGTTCCTAGGTGGTGCCATCTCCATTATGGATTGGATCTTATCTAGGTTGACTTCAATGCCCCTTTAAGACACCATGAACCCTAGGAATTTTCCAGTCGTTACCCCAAATGCACATTTACTTAAATTGAGCTTCATGTTATAAGTGCGAAGGGTATCAAAGGTCTCCTTAAGGTCGTCCAAATGGTCGTCTTCCTGTCGACTTTTCACTAGCATGTCATCTACGTAGACTTGGACATTCCTCCCAATCTGATGTGCAAACATTTTGTTCATTGGCCTCTAATACGTTGCGCCCACGTTCTTGAGACTAAATGGCATCACTTTGTAGTAGAAGACGCCTTAGCTGGTGACGAACGAAATCTTCTCCTGATCTACCTCATCCAGCTTAATCTAGTTGTAACCAGAAAACGCATCCACAAAGCTCAATAACTGATGTTTCACTGTCGAGTCTATCAGGACGTTGATCCGTGGGAGTGGGTAGCTATCTTTGGAGCATGCCTTATTTAAGTCCCTAAAGTCTACACACATCCTCCACTTTTCGTTGGCTTTTTGAACCATCACTACATTGGTCAACCAGTCAGGATAGTATACTTCTCTTATGAATTCTACCTCTTACAACATGCAAACTTCTTCCGCTATAGCCTTGTCTCACTCTTGGGCAAACACTCTCTTCTTCTACCGAATGGGAGGAATGAGGGTGAGACATTCAACCTATAAACCATGATTGAAGGGTCGATCTCGAGCATGTCTTCATGGCTTTAGGCAAAGACATCTTGGTTCTCTCTCAGGAATATCGTGAGCGCTTGACGAACTGGTGGGCTGGCGAGGGTGCCAATCCTACTCATTCGCTCAAGTCTAGAGTTATCGAGGAGTATCTCTTCCAACCCTTCAACGGGCTCTGCAACCGTCCGTTGTTCTTCTATGCTCATGGTCTGTAAGTGGTCATCCATCTCCAACATTGCTATGTAGTACTCACGTGCTGTCACTTGGTCTCCACGTACCTCTTCTACTCCGTACTCAATGAGAAACTTGATTATCAGTTGATAGGTCGAAGTTATGACCTTCTATGAATTGAGGGTAGGCTAGCCCAGTATGGCATTGTACGTAGACGAACAGTTGATGACAAGGAATGTAACATTCATAGTAATTTGTTGAGGGTAATCACCAATCAACACAGGCAATGTGACCGCACCGACGGGGTATACTCTCGTTCCTCCGAACCCAACAAACGGTGCATTGGTCAATACGAGCTGTTCTCTCTCGATCTTTATCTGCTAGAACGCCGAGTAATAGAGGATATCAACAGAGCTTTCATTATCAACTAAACTCGGTGAGTGTTATAGTCCCCTACCCGTCTGCTAACAATGAGCGCATCGTCGTGGAAGTGGTGAAGACGTCAAGCATCTTCCTTCGAGAACCTAATTATGGGGTTGTCGACCCGTGTCATCTTTGGAACGAAACCTGTCAGCTGGACGTTCTAAAAGTCTTACGTGCTTTCCTAGGCGAACCAGATGTTGTAGTGCCACCTACAATCTCCTTATATCCCCTAAAGGTGGCCTGAGGCACTAGCTATCCCTCCTGGCAGCCTGTTCCTACGGTGGGTCTGCCCTTTCTTTGCTGACGAATCGTTTTAGTTTCCCCTATCTAATAAGGGCTTCGATCTATTTCTTCAAGTCATAGCATTCAGATGTGTCGTGACCGTGATCCTAATGAAAATGACAATACTTGTCTCTAGACCTCTTGTTGGGATCTCCCTTCAACTTGCCAAGCCACGTCAAGGTCGTATCATCCTTGATCTGCATCAACACCTGATCACTCAAGGCAGTCAACGGGGTGAAGTTGGTGAACCTTCCAGTGGAGGGTTTTGAGCACCTATCCTCCCGTCGGTCTCCGATTCTATTCAACTTCCATCCCATGTCCTGTCGTGCATCTTCTTACCTTTCCCTCTTCTTGGGTTTCTCCTTTTGGGCCAGTAATGCGTTCTCTACGTTCATGTACTTAATGGCTTGATAAATCACATCTGACATGGTCTTTGGGTTGTTCTTGTATAAGGAGAACAAAAATTTCCCTTTCTGCAGACCATTGGTGAATGCAGTAACAAGTATCTTGTCATCAGATTCGTCTATCGAAAGAGTTTCTTTGTTGAAACGGGCTATATAGGACCTTGGCGTCTCGTCTTCTTGTTGCTTGATGCTCACCAGGCACACAATGGATTTCTTGTACATATGCCCCCCTATGAAGTGCGATTCAAACTGCGTATTTAGCTCTTTGAATGTACTAATAGAATTGGGTGTCAATCTGCTAAACCATATCTTGGTGGGACCTTTCAATGTAGTTGGGAAAGCTCAACATATGATTTCGTCCGGAACACCTTGTAAGTGCATAAGGGTTTTGAACGACTCTAAGTGATCCAAGGGATCCTTTGACCCATCATAGA
The DNA here is from genome assembly GCF_001633185.2 of Quercus lobata. NCBI lineage: Eukaryota > Viridiplantae > Streptophyta > Magnoliopsida > Fagales > Fagaceae > Quercus > Quercus lobata. The sequence continues at coordinate 44,171,545 of NC_044911.1, read as the reverse complement.
CTTCTACTTATGGCATACAGAACTTTATTGGAAGGGGGAATGAAGTGGCGGGTGCTGTAAATGGAGAGTCCGTCCAGTGGACTAGCTTGACAAGGTCGTTTAACACCTGCCCCTTGAGGGCGTTCATCATAAAGTCCATCCTCTCCTTCATCATCTGCATCTGCAACCATATGCGGTGGTGCCATATCTGCGACAAATGAACGGCTGGTGTCTTGTCGCTCTTGTTTGCTCGACCCATTACTGCCTTCTGGTCCTTCTTGGTCCCGCCTTTTGACGTTGGTGCTCTCTTGCTCCTCTCCATGATTGTTAGGCCCAGTATCCCTTTGGCACATTTGTTCCTCCAGGTCGTGGTTTTGCATAGTAAGGCGTTCCACAGCCGTGGCTAGAATCTGTACTTGTCTTTTGAGGGCAGTAATGCGTGGTTTTGTAGACACTCGATTTTGCACCCATTACATGCATTAATTCATTAATTGCATATCATAAAAATGATCTTGAGATTCTAATAATCGCGACAGTATGTTCGGTTTCCAAATCGGACCGTCGAATCGAAATATATCACATGATCAAGTTTGCACGGTCAGCATGCATGGTGTCTAGGTAGAATCGACCACGCATGATTAATTTAAATTAATTCTGATTGGTTAAACAATTAAAATTAGTTAAATAATTTTGTGGTTGGTTGATAATTAGTGTTTAAAATAGGATTGCTTGCATAGGCTTAAAGGGGATAATTGGATAACAATAAAATTGAGGATTATCTGGACTTTATCAAGATTTATTTTAGAATATTTATCTACAAGATAATTGTTCCTGAAAAGACCTAAATTATCTAGAAAAGAGATAATAATCTTAGAATACAAATTGAAAACACGTCTAAGTAGAAGGACTGGCTCAAGGAAACCTAAAAAAGGAGTCCAAAACGCACCTATTCTTGCGATCAACACCCAAGAGTACCATTCGGCACTTTAAAAGTGCCGAATGGTACTCTTTTGGGGCTTTGGCCCAATTATCTTCGGGTGCCAATAAGGTACACCCTTTTCGATTTTTTCGCAAAAAGACGCATCCCGATTCGCATTCTACCCGTGGGTGCTTATTTTTTAAGCATTCCAATCTCTATAAATAGGAACTGGATCCCAAAATTCAGCACATTCTTTTACGCTCTAGGAGAGACACCTTTTCACACTCTCAAATTTCTCATCCCTCTTTTCTGGCATTCTCTCTTAAACCAGGGTTTTTAGGTTTCAAAGATAATTGAATAAATTTCTTTGAACCCTAAAACATCCTCTTAAGAAGAAGAAGTGCTCTATGCAAGAGGTTGTTTCTGATTACCCTTTTCTTTTCTTAATGCTTCTCTTATTGTGATGATGTATGTTTTTTTATTTATTTTTAGTTTAGTTGTTTAAAGTATTCATATCATGAATTATTGATTTATTTTGTCAAAACATGTTCTTAATTCTTTTATTATTGTTGTGATCTCTTTTTTATTTTTCTTTTTCTTGACTCAAAAACGGATCTACATCTTCATTGGAGGTAGATCTGAATTTTTCTTAAGAACAAAAATGGATCTACATCTTCATTAAAGGTAGATTTGAATTTTTCTTAAGATCAAAAACGGATTTACATCTTCATTAGATGTAGATCTAAATTTTTCTTAAGATCAAAAACGGATCTACATCTTCATTAGATGTAGATCTAAATTTGTCTTAAAATAAAAACAGATCTACATCTTCATTAGAAGCAAATTTGAATTTTTCTTAAATCAAAAACTGATTTGTATCTTCTTTTGATACAGATCTAATTTTTTTAACATAGCAGATTTTGAAATAAATAAAAAGATCATGAATGGTTGCATTTGTTGTGTTTGTTTTATTCAATATATGTAGCATAAATTTATTTAATGAATGAAATACTCTTCTCAAGCAATCTTTTTCATATTTTCTTTGAACATATGAAAACAAATTTGATCTTTTGTAAACCAAAATCATTTTTTTTTTAAGTTCTTAAAAACAAATCTGAATTTTCTCCCTAAAAACCACCTTTTTCTTACACAACAAAAACAGATCTTATTTTTTTTTATAAACCAAAATTTAATTTTTTACTCACAACAAAAGATCTAAATTTTTTTAAAACAAAGAAGAGGATGCATTCATAAATAAATTTTTGTGATTTAGTTTTATTCACATGGACAACATATCGTTCATAGCATCACAAGAGTCTAAAAGACCAGACTCTCTCTGGGCGGAATGGGTGTCTAACACCTTCCCATTCCGTAACCTAACCTCTGAATTTAGGTCTTTTGGATAGGTAGATCTAGCCTTATCTTTGTTTTATTTTGGGTAGATTGTAACTAGGACAAAAAACCATGTAATTATTTGGTAGTTTGTAACTAGGACTCAAAGCCATGTAATTTTCAATTTCTCAAACATGTATTTTTTTATTCAATCAATGAGAATGGTACAATTCAGTTATGTATTTTTTGTATTTAGTTTTTCTTTTCTTTTTTTTTTTGTATAAAAAATAAGTGGCGACTCCACACCACTTACCCAAAAATAGAGGTGCCCTAAAAAGTACCCAAATCTCATTTTTAAGAGCATCCAGGTTTTGCGATCTCTCACGGTGGTGACTCCACTGGGGATGTCGAGGGCTAAACTTTGTATTAAACGTAAGTGACCAAAAGACGTACCCTTATTTTTGCATGGTCTTGCATGATATTGTTGTTTATTTGTTTATTTATGTTTGTTGAAGATGTTGTATGATACTTTGTTGTATGATATTTTGTTGTGTGTATTGTTTGTTAAAAGCTTTCCCTAACTGTCATAGTGTGTGTCGTCCAAACAATATGTATGCACCCCTTTCAACCAGATTAAGATGTCTCCAGAAGATACGGAGAAAACCTCCTTTATTACACCATGAGGGACATATTGCTACAAGGTCATGCCATTTGGCCTTAAAAATGCTGGTGCTACTTATCAACGTGTAGCCACCACTTTGTTGCATGACTTGATCCATAAAGAAGTAGAGGTTTATGTCGATGACATGATAGTGAAGTCCAAAGACCGTGAAGGACATATGCTAGCTTTACGAAAGTTCTTCAAAAGAATCTGGTTCTACAAGCTACGGTTGAATCCAAAGAAGTGAACTTTTGGTGTAACATCTGGAAGGCTATTGGGGTTTATGGTAAGCCGGAGAGGAATAGAAGTTGATCCAGACAAAATCAAGGCCATTGTGGAGATGAAACCTCTAAGAACTGAAAAGGAGATCCGAGGATTTCTGAGAAGGATACAATACATCAGCAAATTCATAGCCCAGCTCATAATGACATGTGAACCAATTTTCCGATTGCTCAAGAAAGAAGTTCCTATAATGTGGAATGAACAATGCCAAGAAGCCTTTGAAAAGATCAAGAATTATCTAATAAAATCACCAATACTTGTTCCACCGGTACCTAAAAAACCATTATTGTTGTATCTCACCACTACAGATACCGTAATGGGGGCTCTACTTGCTCAATACTTAAAGGAGACTAGAAAGGAGAATGCAATATACTACATCAGCAAGAAGATGTTGCCTTATGAAGAAAAGTATTCACCATTACAGAAGACATGCGTAGCTCTCGTTTAGGCAACTTGCAAACTCAGACATTATATGATTGCCTACAAGGTTTTGTTGATTGCAAGAATGAATCCTTTGAAGTACTTAGTGGAAAAACCTGTGCAAGATGGGAAGACAGCTAAATGGGTGTTGCTTCTATTAGAATTTAACATTAAATATGTGACTCGGAAATCTGTGATGGGTAGAGTAATTGCTGACCATTTAGCCCACTGTTCACCAAAAGAAGCTGAAGAAATCCAAGGAGACTTTCCAGATGAAGATATCATAAGGATTGAAGTAGAATCATGGAAGATGTACTTCGATGGAGCAATAAATCAAAATGAAAGTGGAATTAGAGTTCTCTTAATCTCTCCAAAAGGGACACACATCCCATTCTCTAGCAGACTCAACTTTCCTGCCACCAATAATGCCACTGAATATGAAGCTTGCATCATAGGGTTACAAGCAGCCCTAGGCCTAGGGGTGAAAGAGTTGAAGGTGTATGGAGACTCAGCCTTGATAATCTCCCAGATTCAGAATAAATGGAAGATCAAAGAAGAAAGGCCGATACCTTATCATGAATGTCTTTAGACATGGGCATCAAAATTCAATAAGATCCAATATCAAAATGTGCCAAGGATGCAAAATCAAATTGCCGATACTTTAGCAACCACGGCATCCATGATGGATGGGCCAAAAGAAGATGAAGCCAGACCAATAGTGTTGGAACAAAAAGAAGAACCAGCCTACTGCATGACAATAGAAGAGGATAAAGGAAAGAATGGGGAAGTGAATGGTATTTAGACATCCTACAATACCTCAAGGATGAAACATACCCGAAGTCTATAGACAAGAATGATCAATTTACCATCTAGAGGTTGTCTACTAATTACATTATTTGTGGTGAAAGGCTTTACAAAATATCATATGATGGAATTCATCTCCTTTGTGTAACCGCCAAGGAAGCACAACAAATAATTGAAGAGGTTCATGAGTCAAGTCATGGCCACATATGAATGCACACATGCTGTAAAGGAAGATAGTGAGACAAGGCTATTACTGGACTACTATAGAAGCCGATTGTGCGGCTCATGTTCGAAAATGCCATCAATGCCAAGTCCATGGAGATTTGAAGCACATGCCACCCATGCCATTACATACCATGACATCGCCCTGGCCATTCTCTACATGGGGGATAGACATTATTAGGAAAATTCACCCAACAGCATCCAATGGCCTTGAATTCGTACTTTCAGCCATTGATTACTTCACTAAATGGATAGAAGCCGCCTCATACAAGGTTCTAAATTCAAAGAAAGTTGCTCAATTCATTCAGACCAATATCATCTGCAGATATGGGGTACCACATGAAATTGTCTTAGAAAATGGGCAGCATTTCAAGGGAGAAACAGAGAAACTGCTACGACAGTTCAATATTCAACATCACAAGTCTTCACCTTATCATCCTCAAACCAATGGAGCAATTGAGGCTGCTAATAAAAATATAGGGCGAATCTTGAAGAAGAGCACAAAGAACTATATGGGCTAGCACCTATAGTTGCCCTATGCACTCTGGGGGGACAGAACATCAATTTGATCTTTCACAGGAGCCACTCCTTATTCATTGATGCATGGGATGAAAGTAATTCTTCACATTGAAATGGGTATCTGTTCACTAAGGACAATATTGGAAAGTGATTTCCTTAAAGCAGATTGGTTGCAAAGTAGGTATGACCAATTATACATGCTGGATGAAAAGAGACTCAAAGCCTTGTATTATATTCAAGGTTACCAAAGGAGGCTTAGGAAAGCTTTTGGCAAGAAAGTAAGAACCAGAGATTTGAAGTTGGGGGATTTAGTGTTGAAAGAAATCCGAGCCCCGCTTCAAGATGCGAATGGGAAGTTCAAGCAAAATTGGGCAGGCCTATACATTATCAAGCAAATATATTCTAGGGGAGCAGTAGTTGATGGACTTAGATGCAAACCCTTTCACCAAACCAACCAACATGGATCAATTGAAGAAATACCACGTCTGAGGTGGTAGTCAGAAAGCACCACGTTTGAAGTGATTGTAAATTATGTTATTTCCCTTCCTAGGCTTGACACACACACACACACACACACACACAAAAAGGTTGGTTGAAAACCTAAAAGGACGATTTATGCAAAAGGAGAGTAAAAAAAAAGTGAGAGGGTCTGCTAGGTTGAAAACCCAAAAGGGTGGCCTAGGCAAAAATTAAGGCAAACAAAAAAAATCAGTGAACTACGTGATGACTTGATCCTTCTACAAAGGGGGTACGTAGGCAACCATGTATTGGTCCTGTCACAATTTCCCAAAACCACCATTTGCCCATTAAACAAAATTTTTCAAAACTCAACCATTCAATTAAACCATGTCATTACACAAAATAATAAAAAAAAAAAACTAAATCTTAAAAAGCCAAACCTGAAACCAAACCAAACCTCAAGAACCCAAACCCTAAACCAAACCATTTAAAAAAAAACCCAAAAGCCTACAGTTTAAACAGAATCTCTAACCTACAAATCCTAAATAATTCCTAAATATAAGAGTTTTTACATCAACTTTTAAATAAACATGTTCAAAGCCAAAGAATAAGAAGGTCACTTTGTCTTCAGTCTTTTCTCTTTTTGTTAATCACTAATTTCTTCTATGTTAGGTACTTCATCATTCTTGTCCCTTCTTTTGAATTCATAGTTGTCTTGATTGTGTCTATCCCGGTTATCTCTGAGAAACTACTTTCTCATAGCAACCATCTCAGCTTCCTTGTTAACAATCTTGTTCACCAACCAAATAAAGTATTTTGTAGTCATCCGGTGAAAGTGAACCTTGACAAAAGACTAGTCCACTCGGTCAGTCATCTCCAAGCCCAACAGCATGTTCCTTATAGAAGTAGGATTTGTGTCCACAGGAGTGAAAGATCTTCTTCTTTTTCCACCGTGCATTCCTTGCTCATATTGGAACTGCCTCAAGATTTTGTTAGCTTTGTAGAAAGTCGTTTTGCTTAACCCAACTAGGAAAATATGATTTGATCTTGGATACCGCACAAGAGGGGGTGGGCACTTCCACCAATAACAATTCCATTGGATTGAGGTACTGGATTTCTTGTTCAAGAATTTCACCTAGTCACTCTCAGTTTGGCACTCAGTTTTAGGCCCATAATTACCAATTGTAGGCCTAGCTATCATATTCAGTCGCTCCATTAGCCATAGCTGCAAAGTCAAGAGGCTCCCTAGGAAGTTTTGAGATTCTCCACCATGAAATACAACATCCAGTCCTAGAAGAGTTTCTGCCAAGATCAAAGAAACGAGATTGTCACCATCCTTAATTTGACTTAAAACACTTATGGCTCGAGCATCCATAAAACCGTGCCTTCCAGAGCACAACAAAAATTCTCCCATGAAGCATAGGGCCAAGCCAAAGTTTTTATGCATATTGTTGGTCACTCCATAAGTGTGTTTATTAATCAGCCTGGAAACAATTGCACGAAGATTCACCATATGTCCTTCAATCATACTACCAGTATTTTCTACTTGGATCATAGCCCAGGATAGCAGAAAATTCTTCTATTGTAGGACAGAGTTCAGCAGTTTTAAATCGGAACACATGATCTTCGGGATCTCAGAATTTCACAGTAGCACGAAGGAAGTTCCACTTGATTTTGACATTACTCAGAGCTTTAACTCCCTCTAGTTTGTAGGCTATAAAATTGGTCTTGGCACTATAATTAAAGCTACGAAGTCATCTGTTGATATCAAGAATTGTTGAATGAGAAAAATTATGATTGCTAGCCATGGATGACTTTTGCTTATGATTATTGTGTTTTGCTAACCTTGATGCAGAGATTTGTCGCAGGAGAAATCATTTATATGAGCTACATCAGTTCTTAATCAGGTTTGAAATAGGTTTCAGAGAGTTTGTAGCTGGGTAGGAAAGTGTTTCATGATCACAAACGAAGAAAATATTTTTCAAAAAACACAAGAACGTGAAACACGCATTGGAAAAGCATGAGGAGTCGACCCACCATGGCGTAAGCGTCATGGTGTGACCAAGTGGCATTCGACACTCTAAAAGTGCCGAATGGCACTCCTCATGTGCCAAGTGGCACGCAGCCCCTCCATCGTACTTCCATGCAATTTTGCGTTCACATACATTTTTTTAAAAATCATTTCACACTCAAAAAGATTTTTTAGGTCAAATTGGGGCATTCCGACGTGCCTAACTAATTGGTTTCAAAAATCATCACTTGCATCATTGTTTTCAAAAACTGATCAAATCAATTTTTTTTTTCAATACTCATGAATTCATGTTTCCAAACTAGGGGCATTTGCCCATGTCTTATTCATTTTCAAAAGAGACTACCATAATCATTTTTTCAAATAAAATTCATCATCAAGATTTCCAAAAAATCATGCATTCATTTTAAACTAGGTGCATTCGGCTTCGCCTCATTCAAGTAAGTGTAGATTCCAACAGAGCCAATCAGGATAAGTTTAAATTGGTACTACAAGACCTCATCAGGTGAATTCTAAACTTGTCTTAGTTAAAGTTTCTACATGATCCAAGGCGATTCCAAGGACAAAGAGCTAAGCATGGAATGTAGTACAAGATTGTCTAAGGAACACTTCCTTTTGTTTTGTAGGAAAAATTTAAAATACAAGTCAAACATCATTGGGACTCCGGGTTTGCCTGCGTGAGGATCTCCTTGACCTACCTATAGAGGAGTTGCCTTCAATATTTCCCTCTTGACTTGTGAAGAATCGAGGATCATACTGATGGTTCTTAAGTTCAAGGCTCCTGATCCTTTCCTCTAAAGTTCTTCTGGTGTGTAGAGAGGGAAAATTCCCGACCTATCACAAGCTGACACGTCAAATTACCAAGTCCACAAAATACAGCCAATTACAAAGCACCACATACTACTGCTAGGTTTTGCTATCACTATTCAGAAGCCAACAGAAATTTGCCAAGTGTCATGCAAAAACCAATCACACATCAACGCACGTGTAAGCGATGACACAAATAGCTTCGCACGTGTAAGCGATGACACAAACAGCTTCGCATGTGTAAACGATGACACAAGCAACCTCGCACGTGTAAGCGATGACTTAAGCGGACCAATCAGGCTGTGACATGTGTCACCAATCAAGCTCCGCCACGTGTCGCTCACCCACCCCCAAACTCCTATAAATAGAAGCCTTCCTGAGACATTTAGGAGGACCAAGATTCAGAAGTGAAAAAGCTTTGCTGGAATCAAGCCCTGAAGCCTCCAGGAACTTCAAGAACTTCAACCCCAAAATCGGAGAACATTTGAAGCAGAATCATCCAAACCATCTGCCTAGATCCAAAAGTTTGCTGGAATCAAGCTCAAAGGTCCGAAAACATCAACAAATCACAAATCAGTGAAGCTCTACGGATTCAAGCCTCCAAAGCCCCGAAGAACTTCCACCACAAACCCTCAAATATGAAGAACATTCGAAGAGGAATCATCCAAATCATCTTCTTAGATCTCAAAGTTCACTGGAATCAAGCTCAAAAGCCTCCAGAAACCTCAAACAACCACAAATCAGTGAAGCTCCACGGATTTAAGCTTCTAAAGCCCCAGAGAACTTCCACCACAAATCTTCGAAGACGAAGAACACACGAAGAACACAAAGAACGTGAAGAACAAAGGATTTCTAACAAGCTCATAGCCAGAGATTCATTGTAATTCTGTTCCAAAAATCTTCGATCCATCCCTCAACCAAATTGAAGGATATCTTGTGTTTAAATCAAAATCACATCACTACAAATCCAATCAACAAATCTTTGAAGGAGATCAAATCAGAGGATCAATCTTTTGTAATCATAGAGAATTGTACCACACAATCATCAATACAAATTCACATTTGTGAAACTATTTTACTTGTTTGACTTTATTTCTAACCAAGAAATTTAGTCGCTTACATGGTGGAATTAGTAGATTCCATTTGATGTGCCTGAAAAGTCAGTAAAATCAAGTGTTAATTTCATCATCAAGAAAAGTCTAAGCCAAAGACACTTAAAAAGCATCATTGCATACCCAACTCGCCTCATTGGGCACATATTAGGAGGACTGAGTACGAGCCAACGATTGCAAGCCTCCAATCATTTGCATACTTTCCTCCACAAGATCAACATCAACCTAAAGCACAAATCTACCAGATCATGAGCCATTCAATAAGCCAAACAAGAATAAGGACAAAGAAATAAAAATGCAAGAACATACTGGATCGGGCCAAGGAACGTTCGGTGTGTGTTCTGGCCTATTCAAAGGCATGGAACTATACATTCCATCAAGATTCATCACATCATATTGCCATGTCGGAAAATGAGGATAAGTCTCCATGAAAGAATTAGAAGAGCTACCAGCATGGTAAGGAAAGGGAATCTCTTCCTCTTCCTCTCCCTCTTCCTCTCCTTCACAAGATGGAGGTTGAAAATCCAACATGCAAATGTTATTACCAAGCAGAAATATGGAAAAGGAACATGCAAAATGAAAATTTGACTTCAGAAGAGAAGAGAAGTACCGTTATGCCAGCCAAGCAACCTTGTAGATGAGTTTGAATGAATTCAAAATAATCCCCTTCTACTCCTGCAACGATATAGCCATCACGGGCCCGAGCAATCTCTTCATCAGCCAGAAAGTCACCAACTAAATGGAGGAATTGGAATTTTTGTAGGAGGATACTCATGTTGAACTTGGGGCAACACTCGATCATCAAGATACCAATACCTTCCATGCCCACATTCAAACAATACCTGACGGCCATTCAGCTCCAATGCCCACTCACACTCTACATACCCCTCACATCCAGCCCAAGGATTTAAAGACATCTAAAAAATCACAAAGGAACCCAAAATGAGAAAAGACCAAGCCATAACCAAGTACCAAAGATTCAAAAAAATAAAAAATAAAAAATAAAGAAGGGGGGAAGGGACTTACATCATTAGCAATCAAATTGTAAATCACCAAGCGCCAAATTTCCAAAGAATGCCTGGAGGGCGTTGACAAATGGTGCTTGGGCAACCAACAAAGAAATCTGGGAAAAATGCCAGCAACCTCCTCCTAGATTTCAGGACCAACTCCAAAGTATTTATACATCCAAACCTGAAAAATTCACAACACCATTACCACACATAGCCAAGATAACCTTCCATTACAATCTAGCCAAAAAAAAAAAAAAAAAAAAAAAAAAAACCTACACATAGCCAAAAATTTTAAACCTCACCTGCCATACAAATGGAGCCCCACCCAAGCTTGAAAGGCTCCACCTAAAAAGTTGAGTCATGAAATGCAACAAAGTAGCATAAGCCATATTGCCCTAGTCATAATTCCAGATTCACTCAATTTTTCTCAAACTCCACAAGTAACGCAGATTCACTGTACTGCCTAAATCCGAAAACAAGAAAGTCCCAATAAAAAAAAGCATGAACATGCGAGCACCCTTTGCTACAATATCACATTGGGGAATATTCTCATATAGCCAAGACAAAGGAATATTTTTACTCTTCATTCTAGAAGGCACTACACCTAGAAGTTTCTTGATTTCAGTTGAAGTAAGGGAGTCCTAGACATGGATTCTCTCACCACCCAACCTTAGACCAGTGATAACAGAAAAGTCATAAGGTGTCAACATTACCTCACCAATGCCTGGAAAATGGAAGGTACTAAGGCAAAGAGTAACTGAAGATCCTTGTATTCATGTGTCTCTTGATTTAACGGAGTTTCAAAGAAAGTTCCAAAGCCCGCTTCATTGATGATGTTTTTGATGTTAGGAGACAATGCTTCCTACGTGTTCTTCAACACTTGAAGACTACCTCGACTCTTGAGGCTTTGCAACAAAAAAATTTAGCTCATCATTCCATGACAAATCACAAGCCAAAAAAAAATTCCTAAGCAACCAAAAAAAAAAAAAAAAAACTCACATGTTAAAGAAAAATTCCTAAGCCGCAACCCACGTGTCTAAAAATTCCATACCAAAACAAAAAACCCATGTAAAAGAAAAATTCCTGCAACCCAAACCCACATGACCAAAAATTGTTCACAACCAAAAATCATGTGCCCAAAAAGGTCAACCAAAAAAAAAAAAAAAAAAAAAACCCAATGCTGCACCCGAAATTTCACCACAATCAAAAGTTTTCACATGTCCATACACAACTACCGAATCTTTTTTCCATAACCATGCACAAAATTTTTCCCATAACCATACATAACCAAAAAATTTCCTACATGTCCATGCACAACAAGAAAATTCTCACATAGCCAAAATCATAACCACAAAAATTTTCCATGAACCAACATTACGTACCTAACAAAATTTGTCCATAAGTCAAAATTTCGTGCCCACAAAATTTGTCTATACCCACAAATTTATCCGTGCACATACCCACAAAATTTTGCCATGTTCATAAAACAAAATTTACACATGCCAACAAACTTTTCCACATATATCATGAGCATATTAATACAAGCCCACAACACAAATTTTTCACAATGCCAATACTCCCAAAATCCAAGCCAAAATTCATCCAACAACATCACAAACTACCAACATTGTCAAAATTCCATAAGCCATCAACATTGTCCAAGTTACACCATAATAAAAAATAAACACTTCAAAAATGCTCCAAAGCTAATATTACAACATGATCAATCATACAATGCCCCAAATTTCAACAAGAACACACAACAAAATGACAATGGCTCACCGTAAAACTTTCAATGAAGCATGAAACAACATTTTTCCAAGCAAAGAAATCAAAGAAAAACTCACATTGATGTCCATATGAGAATATGGAGCATGGGTCCTGGGGTCTTAAAGGAGCCCTTCCTCATCATGCCAATTAAATGTTGGATCATATTTCTTACCATGAAAAGTAAGAAAAGAGGATCCATTGGAAGAAGAAGACATTTTGATTCAATGAAAAATGGGTTTGAAAATGGGTTCCACCCAAGGTTGTTAAAATCGGGATCCAACGTAGGATCGTGAGAGGTAGGTAGGATTGTGGATCGTAGGATCGAATCGTGGATCGTAAGATCTTACCTATTTTCAGATTTTAAGCAAAAACCTATTGATAGTGACTTTGTATGTTATATAATCACTTAAAATATGAATCCATCCTTTAAAAAAAATTGCATCATAAAATGTAATTTACATGCACTACATCGTTCTTATGTCATTCTAACGAAACAAAATATATTTAACTTTTGACATAATGTATCTAAAAAGTTCAGTACATGTTTAATTAGCAACTAAGTACCAAAATGTTTTCCAAATTCTATGTTCCAAATCCAAAATAAGTTAGGCTAGTTAGCATATAAAAACTAGCTAACTACAAATTTACAATATGTAATCCAAAAGAGAATTCTCAATCTAAGGTAAACTAGCTAATTACAAATATGAAATCCAAAAGAGAATTCACATTCTAAGGTTCTTCTAATCTAATCACTGTCATTGTCATATCTCATTTCATCATCTAAATATTTTAGGTATTGTTTTTGAAAACGTTAAACTTAAGTACTGTAGGTTTTTTTTTTAGATTTTATGTTGACATAGGGGTAAATTTGGGACTTCAATTCATTATTGGGCTTTTGATAACCCGTTGGGCTTGTGGGTTTAGGTGGATTATCTTACCCAAATGAATCCCATTTAATTAAAAAAAAAAAATCAAGCCAAATGGTAGGATCGGTAGGATCCCATACGATCCTACGATCCTATGCGATCCTACACGATCCTACATACGATCCTACTATTTTTGCGATCCTGCTACAATTTTAAACTTTTTGGTGAGGTAGGATCGTAAAATCGTGCGATTTTACAATCCAGATCGCGATTTTGACAACCATGGTTCCACTAATAATGGGTGTGTGGCAAAAGTGCTAAAAAATACAAGGATCTAAAGAAATATTGAGGGAGATGGATGAGGGAAGGTTGAAAAGTTTAGAAAAGTGTTTTTTTTATAGAAGAAATGGTGAGACGAAGAAGAAAAATCAAGTGGAAGAAGAAGGTGAATAGTGTTAATGGTAGAAGAGAAGGTGATGAAGGAAGAAGCAAAAAGAAGAAAAGGGAGATAAGATTTCGGCCCCCACATAAAAAACCAGCTGAGTTGTTGAGTCAACTCAATCAGACTAAGTTGACTTAGTCAACTCCCGAGAAAAAAAATTCTTTTTATTTCCTTTTCTTTTCCATTCCTAGGGGGGAAAAAAAGTTAAAATCACATCATGGAAAGAGAAAGATCAAAAAATCAAAATTTCAAAAAAAAAAAAAAGGATGAAAATTTTTTGGAATGAATTAAGTTCAAATTTTCAAGTTTTTTTAAAACTCCAAATCTCAAATTTTCAATTCAAAATTTTCATTCCCAAGTTTAAAAATTTCACATTCTAAATGCCCAATTTTTGAATTCAAAATCCCCAAAATTTCAAGTTGCAAAAATTTCAAACCTCAGATTTCAAGTTCAAAATTTCAAACCACAAACTCCCAAAATTCCAAGTTTCAATTTTTCAAAATTTCAAGTTTCAAAGCCCAATCCTTAAGTCTCAAAATTTCAAATTTCAAAATCTCAAGTTTAAAATTTCAAAATCTCAAGGTTTCAAATTCCAAATCTTAAGTCTCCAAAATTTCAAATTTTAATTTAAAAATTTCCAGTGTCCAATTTCAAGCTTCAAAAATCAAATCTTTTTCAAAGCAAAAAAAAAAAAAAAAATCTTTTTCAAAGAACTATCAAGAAACAATCAAAGTTTTCTTGATGAAAATGAAAAAAGTTCAAATAAAGAAGAGACAAATGAAAATCACACATTTCAAAAAAAAAAAAAAAAAAAAAAAAAAAGCAAGGGAACAATAAAACACTCACTAGTCCAGATCAAGATCCTTTGGTCGCAGACATTTCCTTCATCCAAATCGAGGTCGCAGACATTTCTTTGTCCAGATCAAGGTTGTAGACAATTGCTTCGTCCAAATCAAGGCCGCTGACATTTCTTTGTCTAGATTGAGGTTGTAGACATTTCCTTCGTCTAGATCGAGGTCATAGACATTTCTTTGTCCAGATCAAGGTCGTAAACAGTTCCTTCATCCAGATCGAGGTCGTAGACATTTCTTTGTCCAGATCGAGGTCGCAAACAATTCCTTCATCCAGATCGAGGTCGCAGACGTTTCTTTGTCCAAATCGAGGTCGCAGACATTTCCTTTGTCTAGATCGAGGTCGTAGACATTTCTTTCGTCCAGATCGAGGTCGCAGACATTTCCTTCGTCCAAATCGAGGTCGCAGACATTTCCTTCTTCCAAATCGAGGTCGCAAACAATTTCTTTGTCCAGATTGAGGTCGTGGACATTTCCTTCATCCATATCAAGGTCGCAGACAATCACCTATCGTCAAGATTGAGGTTCAAAATCCCCTTGGTCGCAGACAACTCCATTATCAAGATCAGGATGGAAAAGCCTCTTGGTCACATCAATTGTCAAGAATCATTTCCAAAGTTCATTAGCTATCGGTTAGGTTAAGTATTTTCATTTTTGTCAAAAAGGCAAGACACTAGTTCTATGTTCTGAAGTTTTAGATTCAAGGGCTAGGTAATCTTTGAAAATTAAACCTCAATTAAATCATGGCCACTAAAATCAATGTCTTTGTTTTACATTGACATTCATTTTCCAAGCTTTGTCAATGAGGGGCATTCTGTAAACACTCGATTTTGCACCCATGATTTAATCAAGGAAGATAACTAGAGTGACCATTCATGTACCCCAAAATTCATGATTGCATTACATATATTAATTCATTCATTGCATATCATAAAAATGATCTTGAGATTCTAATGGTCGCGACTATATGTCCGATTAATTTAATTTAATTTTGATTGGTTAAACAATTAAAATTAGTTAAATAATTTTGTGGTTGGTTGATAATTAATGTCTAAAATAGGACTGTTTGCATAGGATTAAAAGGGATAATTGGATAATAATAAAATTGTGGATAATCTGGACTTTATCAAGATTTATTTTAGAGTATTTATCTACAAGATAATTGTTCCTGAAAATACCTAAATTATCCAGAATAGAGATAAAAATCTTAGAATATAGATTGAAAACACGTCTAAGTGCAAGGATCAGCTCAAGGAAACCTAAAAAAGGAGTCCAAAACGCACCCGAACATGAAAGTGCGATCAGCACCCAAAAGTACCATTCGGCACTTTTGGAGTGCTGATCGGCACTTTAAAAGTGCCAAATTGCACTCTTTTGGGCTTTGGCCCAATTCTCTTCGGGTGTTGATAAGGCAAACCCTTTTCAACTTTTTCGAAAAAGACACGTCCTGATTCGCATTCTACCTGTGGTTGCTTATTTTTTAAGCATTCCAGTCTCTATAAATAGGGACTAGATCCCAAAAATTCAGCATATTCTTTTACGCGCTAGGAGAGACACCTTTTCACACTCTCAAATTTCTCATCCCTTTTTTCTAGTATTCTCTCTTAAACTAGGGTTTTTAGTTTTCAAAGATAATTGAATAAATTTCTTTGAACCCTAAAACATCCTCTCAAGAAGAAGAAGTGCCCCATGCAAGAAATTGTTTCTGATTACCCTTTTCTTTTCTTAATGCTTCTCTTATTGTGATGATGTATGTTTGTTTTTTTTTTTTAGTTTAGTTGTTTAAAGTATTCATATTATGAATTATTGATTTATTTTGTCAAAACATGTTCTTAATTCTTTTATTATTGTTGTGGTCTCTTTTTTATTTTCAAAAATCTGCATGTAAGCAATTCTTTTTCTTGACTCAAAAACGGATTTACATTTTCATTAAAGGTAGATTTGAATTTTTCTTAAGATCAGAAACGGATCTACATCTTCATTAGAGGTAGATCTGAATTTTCCTTAAAATAAAAATGGATCTACATCTTCATTAGAGGTAGATCTAAATTTTCCTTAAGATCAAAAATGGATCTACATCTTCATTAGATGTAGATCTGAATTTTTCTAAAAATAAAAACAATTCTACATCTTCATTAGATGCAAATTTGAATTTTTCGTAAATTAAAAACTTATTTGTATCTTTCTTAGATACAGATATGATTTTTTTAACATAGTAGATTTTGAAATAAAGAAAAAGATCATGAATGGTTGTGTTTATTGTGTTTGTTTTATTCAATATATGTAGCATAAATTTATTCCATGAATGAAATACACTTCTCAAGCAATCTTTTTCATATTTTCTTCGAACATATAAAAATAGATATGATCTTTTGTAAACCGAAATCATTTTTTTTTTTTAAGTTCTTAAAAACAGATCTGAATTTTCTCCCTAAAAACGACCTTTTTCTTACACAACAAAAACAAATCTAATTTTTTTTATAAACCAAAATTTAATTTTTTACTCACAATAACAGATCTGAATTTTTTTTAAAACAAAGAAGATGATGTATTCATAAATAAATTTGTGTGATTTAGTTTTATTCACATGTATAACATATCATTCATAGCATGCATAAAGGGGGTACATTAGTTACAAGAATTTAGAAGACCAGAATCTGTCTAGGCGGAATGGGTGCCTAACACCTTCCCATTTCGTAACCTAGCCTCCAAATCTAAGTATTTTGGATAGATAGATCTAGACTTATCTTTGTTTTATTTTGGGTAGATTGTAACTAGGGCAAAAAGCCATTTAATTATTTGGTAGTTTGTAACTAGGACCCAAAACCATGTAATTTTCAATTTCTCAAACATGTATTTTTTTATTCAATCAATGAGAATGGTACAATTCAATCATGTATTTTTTGTATTTAGTTTTTCTTATTTTTTTGTATAAAAAATAAGTGGTGACTCCACACCACTTACCTAAAAAGAGAGGTGCCCCAAAAAGTATCCAAATCTTTTTTTTAAGAGCACCCAGGTTTTACGGTCTCTCACAAGTTCATCTCCGTGATTGTTGCCATCGAGCAAGTGAGTACCATACAACTCTTTGTCTGGGAAGTGGTAATATGGCTGCTATTATTTTGTTTTCCACAGACGGCACCAACTGATGATGCCAAAAATTGTCGGTGAGTTGCGCAGTGCTCACATGCTCTAGACGAACTGCGAAACAGAAACAAAGAAGACCTTGCAGAAAGTACCGGTGTTTTACAGGCCAAATACCCTTTGAAGGTTAAGTTAGAGAGAATTTCTACAACTCTAAAGTGCCAAAGTTGGGAGAATTACGCGTACCTTGGTTTGTAAGAGATTTAAGGTTTTTATAGTAGTGTAAAGTTGACCTTTGTTTCTTGATGGAGAAGGTATTTTCTTGTAGAGAATACCCTCTTTAATGCCCATATATTGTGGGATTATTTCCTTGTAGGGATTTGGGCGTGAGATGCAAGACATTTCCATATTAGGTTTCTTGGAGACCACTTAGGCCACGTGGGTGCCACGTGGCTTCACTATCTGTCTCCCTTGCGTCCATCCATCTCATTGGAATCCGTTCTCTACAAAGAATCCGCCCGTCTTACTTAAGTCCGTCTACTTCGAAGGGTTCATCCATTTTTCTTCCTTTTTTGTCTGACATATGATCCCCTTTACCAGTTCTTTGATTGTTAGGCCATCTAGACCGTCTCCTTTGGCAACACCATCACTTATGACTAACTCTGTTAATTGGATCTTTCTTCCTTGGGATTTATCCCTATCAATCTTTATCTCCCGGGCTTTCAAAGTGAAAAAAAGGTTGGAACTTAGAAGGAAAATAATGCACGCAAGCTCAAGGAAGTCAGGCTAATTTATTAAAACTTTAAAGCAAAGAGTTTGGGATTCTCATGTTATGTGATTTGACCATTTAGGATATTAATTGTTAATTTTTAGAATGGGAGAAATTTAGTAGTACATTTAACAAAATTATGATTTTCATGAAAATCTCTTTTTTGGTAAACTGGAATTGAATTAAAAAAACTACACAGCAAAGGAAGGGGCAGGACACAGCCTGTTTACATGGACACCATTGGCGTCATCATCCAAAAGACTAAGTAAGTCCACAGGCGGACTATGAAAAACAATAAAATCACCTTCAATAGAGGTACCTACTTTAGCTAGGAAATCTGCACATCTATTAGCCTCTCTATAAACATGTCTACAACGAGTTTGGGGAATCCGGCTAATCATGTATTTGCAATCCTCCATAATAGAAGAGACAATAGAGTTTGAGTAGTCTTGTGAATTCAAGGCATCCACAATGGTTTTCGAATCCAGGTCAATAAGCACAGCTTGGGCTTGGTTTTGTAAGCAAAGTTGAAGCCCATCACGAAGAGCCCATAATTCTGCTTGGAAGCTAGAAGTTTTCCCAATATTTCTTGCAAAACCCGCGACCCACTCACCATTGGTATCTCTAATCAAACCTCCTCCTCCAGCTACCCCAAAGTTTCCTGCAACCGAACCATCTGTGTTCAAAGTTACCCAACCATACCCCGGTTTTTCCCATTTGACACTCTTCAGAACCAGCCTTTTCTCTAAAGAAATGTTTGCACAGAAATGATACTCTGCAGCACGGTCAACAATTTCCTTTGCCAAATTTGGATTCTGGTTTTTGTTATTAAAAAGGAGCTGATTCCTACCTTTCTAAAGAAGCCAAATTCCAAAGAGAAAAACAAGGTTCCAAGGGATCTGACCTGTTGTATATTGTTGACCGGAAGTAGCATTGGTATTCAACCAGTCATGCAGATTCTGGTTAAAGAAAGGAGGATCTGATGTCCGCCTCCCTAGCTGAACCCAAGCACTCTTACTCAAAGGACAATCACGCAAAGCATGTAAAATAGACTCCGCCTCACTGTGACAACGGAAACAATTAGGATCGACTTGCATTCCTCTAGCCAAAAGGCATTGATTGATCCCTATGCTGTGATGCATACACTTCCACACGAAAGCTTGAATTCTTGGCAAGATTTTCAACTTCCAAATCCAGCAGCCTTTAAAGGGAATAACCCTCATGGGTTCAGAGGCTAACCCATAAGCGCTTTTAAGATCAAAGGCACCTTTGGGAGACCACTTCCAGACCAATCTATCTTCAAACCTACTAGAGAGGGGAATGGGAGTGGCTTTAAGCTCACAAATGATCTCCTCCGAGAGTTCCATTTGAAGAACAGACCAATTCCAGCTACTTGTGTAATCTGCCACATCTTTGATTTTCAGCTTAGTTGATTCCATAGTCAAAGGCCCTTGAATGATATTTCTCAAAGGGCCAAGGTTAGACCAATTATCATACCAAAAAGCCATCTTGCTTTTGAAATCTGGCAGCCATTTGGTCCCTTTCCTAAAGGTTTCCTCCCCTTTCACCAACCCTTTCCAAGTTCTAGAGCTAGGAAGCTTATCCACATTTCTTGAATTTAGCCTCTGGTGATTACAGTACTTCAGCCTTAACACCTTCGCCCAAGGGGCCTTGTCCTCCGTGTGAAATCTCCAATTTAGCTTGGCTAGGAGTGCTGTATTCCTACCTTTAGCTGTTTGCAAACCCAAACCCCCTTCTTCTTTGGGTCTAGTTATCTTATTCCAGCCCACCCAATGCATTTTCCTCTTGTTTTCAACTGAACCCCACAGGAAATTTCTGTTCACCCTGTCAATACCATCCAAAACCTTGTTAGGCAGCAAGTTACTTTGCATGACATATGCCGGAATAGCTGATGAAGAAGCTTGAATCAACACTTTCCTCCCTGCCATAGATAAAAGACTAGCTTTCCAACCCGCAAGCTTGTTCTTGACTCTATCCAACACAAACCCAAAATCCCGATTGTTACCTCCATGATGTTTAATGGGAAAGCCTAAATACTTCCCCAAGCACTCTGTCTGAAGGAAACCAAGAATGTCACTAAAAGCTTCCTTATCATCTTGATCTACATTCGGGGAGAAATAGACCCTGGATTTAGCTTCACTCACTGTTTGCCCAGAGAGATTGCAAAAAGTATCAAGAACCTCCCTTATAGCAACACAATTCTTTGCATTGGCTTTAGCAAAGAGAACTAAATCATCGGCGAAGAAGAGGTGGGAAAAACCTGGTCCACTCCTCGAGGCTTTAACCGGGCACCAAACTTTAGCCTCACATTTTTCTTGGATGAGCTGACCCAACAACTCCATACATAATATAAAGATGTACGGGGATAGGGGATCTCCTTGCCTTATGCCTCTTGAAGGCCGGAAAGGTTCAAGGCTCCCCCCATTAAACAAAAGAGAAGTCGACACTGATGATATGCAGCCCATGATGAGCTCGGAGAGGTTTTCAGGAAAATTAAACCTACTCAGCATACCCTTAATGAAGCTCCATTCAAGTTTGTCGTACACCTTCTCTAAATCAATCTTTAGGGCCATATAACCATAATTACCCCTAGCTTTTCCTATAGTGTGAATAATCTCCTGAACAATGATCGCATTATCCACCCCCCTACGCCCTGGAACAAACGCTGCCTGACAAGGAGAGATGAGCTGGTCTAGAAAAGGTCTAATTCTGCCCACTATGATCTTGGAAACTATCTTGTACACAGCATTACAAAGACTTATGGGCCAATAGTTACCAATAGTCTCTGGACCCTGAATTTTCGGAATGAGAACAATGCTGGTTTTGTTAAGATAGTTTGGAATTTTTTTCTCCCTAAACACCGAAGCTACCTCTTCTCTGACCGATCCCCCCACAGTGAGCCAAAACCTCTGGAAGAAACCCGCATGAAGACCATCAGGCCCAGGAGCTTTAAAAGCTTTTAGAGACCAGAGGGCATTACAAATTTCCTCATCTGAAACCATATGACTTATACTATCCCTCTCTTCATTAGACAGCTTGGTTTGCCAGTGTTGGTTGTGACTTATTTCCCAGGTTGCTGCCTCCTGGGAAGTAGTATAAAGCTTCAAAAACCCTTCTCTGATATGGTTGGCCACTTCTCTTTCTTCAGACAGCCATTCCCCCACCTCATTCTTAATTCCAGAAATATAGTTTCTTTTCCTACAAGCAAGCGTAGAGACATGGTAAAAGGAAGTGTTTCTATCCCCTAAAATCATCCAGTTAATTCTGGATTTAAGGGCCCACAAATCCCTTTCTTGCTCTAGGATTACCTCCAGCTCCTTCAAAAGTTGATTTTCCAGCAAGACTAAAAAGGATGACGGCTGGTTGGCCATAGCCTTTTGCACCCCATTCAAATGAGCCATGATTCTCTTTTTTTTATGAAAGATATTGCCAAAGTGATTCTTATTCCACATGTTGGCTTGAGTTGCGAAGATATCAATAGCTTCCCTAAGGTTTCTAGGATGTCTCCACGCCTGATTTACAACAGATGGAAAGGAAGGGTCGGATAGCCAAAATGATTGGAATTTGAAAGGCCTATTCATCTGCATGGGTCTACAGGGATTGGTTTCCATCAGCAAGGGGTAGTGATCTGAGTGGCACCTAGTTAAATGTGTCACTTTTGCATCCGGATACAACAGACACCAGATGGGGTTCATGAAGAACCTATCTATCCTTTCTTGAATAAGGCTACTAATCTCCCTTCTATTAGTCCAGGTGAACTTCGGACCATTGAAACCCATATCCACCATGTTACAATTATCCAGACATTCTTTGAAAAGCAATGATCTATTGATACTCACCGGCCTACCCCCAAACTTATCCTCATCAGCAAGAGGTTCATTAAAATCCCTAACTATAATCCAGGGTTTATTATGAAGGTCAGCAGTTTTAGACAAATTTTCCCACAAAATCTGCCTTTCAGTGTATCTAGGACTAGCATAAACAGCAGAAAAAATCCAAGACAGGTTATAAGGGAGTACCTTCACTTCGACGTGAATCCCCTGCTCCGTGGTAGCGAGCTGAATCACCTCCACCCTGTCTGAATTCCACAGAAGCCAAATGCCCCCAGAAAAACCAATCGTCTCCGTGTGAATAGCACCATCAAAAGGAAGCCGGTCAATAATCTCCCTGGCTCTAACTCCCCCAATACGTGTTTCCAAGACCACCAAAATATCAAGATTATGGTTCCTAGCTAACTCCCTGACATGACTCTGAAAATTGGGCTTCAGAGCACCCCTACAGTTCCAGACTACAATATTCATAATTGGATGATAAAAGGGGGAAGAAACACTCAACAGGAATGACCAGAAGCTCTACTGCCTTCCTCAAGCTCCATCCCATCATCACTAATGTTACCAGCAATTACCTGAACTTCCCCTTCCTTTAAGGCCGAACTAGAGTAAGCTCCAGCACTCCTAAACTCAGCTCCTTCGCCGTGGCCTTGGTGTTGGTTTCTAGAGGTGCTTTGGACATATTTAAAACCTTGGTGAAGCGCCAAGTCCCCCTTAATCTTAGCGCCCTTTGCTCCTTAGGCAAAAGAATCAAACTCCTCCAAGCCCAACATACTCCCACTTCCGTCACCATAAGGTTGATCAGTGACCATACTTTCACCTCCATAACCATGTCGTTGAGCAGTGACATCCACGGTGGGTTCGTCCTCTTTGTATTGGCCGCCGGCAGCAAGGACCTCACCTTGCTCAACACGCCGGTCTGCTTCAAGATCGCCATAACCCGAGCATCGAGAATGCTGGTATGAGACAGCTCGGTCATCCGCCTTGAACTGGAAGAGATCATGGTCTCTTTTGCCCTCTGTGCTCCGAGAGAGAAAGGAGTTCTCAGTGTTGTGCAAATGCTTCCCAGCTAAGTTTGACTTAGTCAACATCTTAACAATCTTCTTCCAAGCAATATCTTTTTTTCCCTTGACCGATGGGCTGGAAGTCTTACCTGGGCCTTCCTCAACTCCTCCTTTAGCAAATTTTGTCTCTAGGCCAACCCTCACAAGCCCACTTCCCTCAACACTCCTATTCGTTTTCATAAACCCAATTTTCTCCACGCTAGACTTTGTTCCAGCCCATCCCATAAATCCATTGAAAGAACCCAGCCCATGTCCCAGCGAAGATTGGCGCATTCCTGGATTTGATGACTCTCCAGGAGTAACGGCATTTTTTGTCCTATTATTCCCAGGCTTCCTACGTGATACTAGCATCCAAGGCCCATATCTGTCGTCTTCCGCACTTGGCTCCCTGACATTTGTTGTGCCACTACCTGAGGACGTACTAGACAAATCATGCACCCCACGCGGATTGGTACTCTGGTCTGAAGCAGTATCCACCCCTGCTTTTACCGGACTTCCACCCGTCGGCATCTCTGGACATTTAATGGTGTATTGGCATGTTTCAACCTTGTGCCCTATTCTTCCACATGAAAAACACAACTTATGGAGGCCTTCGTATGACACAGGTTGTTCGAACCTCCCTATAAGAATGGTATCAATTAACGGCTTGTTTAAATCCACTTGAATACAAAGTCTCGCATACCTCCCTCTAGCCTCCATGGCTGTGTGGGTGTCAATCCTGAGCACTTTGCCAATGGATTCTCCTATCTGCTTTAAAACTTCAGGCTCATACAACTCCAATGGTAACGCATGAAAACGAACCCAGACTGCTATGGATGAAACACTTGCACAGTCCGGCTTGAAAAAAGGCTCCCATGGACGAATAGATAGAAAGTGTCCTCCAACAAACCACGGATATTTTTAAGGACTGTATTCATGTCTTCCTTCGCCGAGAATTTAACTGAGTAGAAGTCTTTTCCGAGGTCTACAAAATCAATCCTTCTAGTCGGCTTCCAAAGGAGGTTTAGTTTGCTTTGAAGAAAGTTAAACCCAACTCCTCTGCCATACAACTTGATAATCAAAGCATTTGCCCAAGGCTTCCTAATCCGGAGTTTTGTTTCCCTGGTTAGCTTCACCGCTGCTAGTTCCTCGCGAAGTTCTTCTACCTCGTCATCTGACTCTGCCTCCATGTCCAAAAGGTCCGAAAAATCAAAAGCTTCGGCATAGGCTCCTGGAATCTCCCCCACCAGCTTCTCTTTGAACGTTCTCTTAGAATCACCCCATGTATTCTGATAGTCATAAGATTGTCCACTTTCACCTGAGCCATCCTTGAAACCAGCGTGATGGACGTCCTTGACCTTTTTTGTGCTTCTGGATAACTCGGCCTCCTCTTCCCTCGTGAGCTCTCGGTTCTTTGTCATAGCGTTTTTTTGGATTCAAACCATTAACCTTCAAGAATTCAACCAACTCATGAAAATCTCAATTTCCACATGAAACATGATAATTTTAACTCACTTTTAAGTAGAAAATGTAAACTCTCACATATCTTATATATGGAAGAATTATTAGCCTTAGGTCTATTATAAGTTAGCTGGGCCTTCATGACATTTTTAAAGCTTGAGCTTGCTTCTCTTAAAGAAACAAGAGATGCCAGTTGACTAAATGAAGTGTCAATAGGATACTAATTACGAAGTTATATAATGATAATGCCATAGAGGTTTAAGCCTTTAAAATAAAATATTTAAGTTTTAAAGAAATTTTCTAAAAAAAACTAAAGTAAACTATCTGGAGAATATATCCATAATTTATCACAACTTTCTCCTCTTAAATATTAAAAAAATAAATTGATATATATATATATATATATATATAAGTTTCAAGTATATGTACTCTCTAATTATTAGAAACTCTGACAAAAAAAAAACTTTTCATTTATGAAAAAAGGAGTAAACTTTCCCGTTGCTAAGCCTCACCTCACCTTGATTAAATTTTAGTAAAATTATCCTAAAATGATTTATTAGCCATCAATGTAAAGGGACACTTGTACAAAAAAACATTTTTTTTTAGGCTTCCCCTGGCCCTAGTATGGGGTAACATCCTCTCACCTAACTTTTGGTGATGGTAAGGTAAGGGTAACATTAACCTATTTTTTAAACTTCAATAACTAAATTGAAACAATTCATGCTTTCCTCTAAATTAAAAAAATATATATAATAAAAAAATAATAATAAAAAATAAAAAAAATTATGAGACAGTTCATTAGGTAGGAGTTGTACGTTAGTTTTAGAAGTGATTAAGTTATCTCGGGAGTTTTTGCTTCTTCTTTATTTAGAAACAAGTTATCTTGGGAGTTTAGTTCTCTTTTTGGGTGGGTTTTGGGCTTGCGTTTATAAGGTCTTCATCTACTCCTCTCATTCTCTCTCTCAGTCTCAAATATGAGATTGCACTGTTCATCAATTGCAAAAATTATACCATTTAAAACATTTGATGGAGCAAGCTTTTGGGTTAAAAATGCTAAAAAAATAAGATTTCTAGCATTTGAAAGGTTTGATAAGAATGCTCTAAGGTGTCTTAAGAGCATTGGTTTAAAAAGCATTTTTAGAAATTTTTTATTGAAAAAAAAAAAACAATTAATTGTTTTGAGGACTTTTTATATTTTCTATGAAAATGATATTAAAACTTTTTTAAAATGGTTTATTAACAATTGTTTTAAGAGCACCCGTTAACATAATCCTTAAATATAATAGATTTGAATCAATAGCATCCGCTTCATAATAATTGTTATTTTCAAACCCAAGTATGAAAAGGAAAGATGGTTTTGGGAAGCAAGGGAAGGCTAAGACATAATCTTGAGAACAAAATCATATTTTGACAAAAAGAGATTATATGCAGAGAAATTGCTTGAGCTGAGATTGGGATGTGCCCATGTGGATTTCGAATTTAATAGAGTTGGGCCTTGTTTGGATTGTCAAGAATAATCAATTGGACTTTTTATTGGGCCTAATCTGTGAAATGGGGTTGATGCATTGGCATAGCCATCTATGACTAAGAATAACGGGTATTGGGGATGGGCAGCATAGGCTTAATTAATTACATGTCAAAATCACCCAAATGCATGACTCAATCTGAGCCATTACATGTCAGAAAGATTGTGTTTTGTTTCGGACGTAGCTCTTGTTTTCTTTCTAAAAAAAAAAAAATCTGAGCCATTTTCGTGCATGAAATCAGACTACGCTTTTTCTCCAAACAATCGAGTCTCCTTCGCTTTCTGACCCCCAAAAAAAAATTTTGAAAAAAAAATGAAAAGTATTTGCTTACATAAGAAAGCAAATGAAATACCGAACTGTGTGCATGCGCCTTTAAAAATAAGGAATTAATACAAGATGTCCTTTTCTTTGTTGTTGTATGTTACCATCATGCCTTTCTCAACCAAAAAATGGGTTTACCGTCATGCCAAAACTACAGCAAATAGTTTTTTTATTTTATTTTTTGGTACATGAAAGTTAACTAATTAAGTTAATCTAAGCCCTTTTGAGACATGAAATGAGTTTCTAATTGGAAAGGAAAAATTATTGTTCTTTTTTTTTTCCCCTTTGCCTGAATAAAATGTGAAGGTACAAAACCAGAAATTTGAAAGTATTTATGATTTTTAGTTTAAATTTCATTTCGATCTTATCATCTTATAATGCTTTAAGGGATATATTGTTTACTAATTTTTTTAAGTTGATGATTCAACTCTTAAATAATTAAAAAAAAAAAAATTGATGAGCTTTCCGGCCAATTCTTTTAAATATCAAGACAAGAAGAAATGGATACTTTAAACTAGTAGTTGTATCCGAATCTATCTAATATATAATGGTATATAGCGGTATTCTTTAATTATATTAGCTTAACAGCTTATAATCATGCATATGCAGGGGTGCAAAACAAACAAAAACACACACACATATATAACATTTTTACATAATACATAATAAGTAATAAACTATACACATTCATAGTATTACATAAATTTATTTATAATAAATTCAAAATGAGGCTTTTTCATATTTTCCAAATTTAGATACATGAATTTGCATGTAAACATAATTGAAATACAATTAAAGTATAATTGGAATAATACTTGGCAATTGGCATAAAATTGAAGTGTATTTAAAATATAGAGACACTTTTTTTTAGAAGAAAATATAAAGACACTTGGTATCAAATAAAGGGAAAATTATTAGATACTCCTGGAGTACCATAAATGTGTAGTCCCCCCTCTCACATGAATGGTGGGTCTCACCATGAATTTAATTAGTAAAACCCACCATATATGTGAGAAGAGGGAGTATGCATTTATAGTATTCCAGAAGTACACAATAATTTCCCCAAATAATAGACAATTAGAATGACACTTAGCACAAAATTAAAGTTTAGAAATCTAATTTGAGATTCTTGATTGAACTTTTTTTCAACTTCCACTTTAATATATTATATATTATGTGTTTGTTTTTGGGTGTAGTCATATTTTATGGCTTTTAACAATATTGTCATTAATCTTTTAAACTAAAAGTTTATTCTTTTTAGAAACAAACTAAAAGTTAGTAAAATAAGTAATTGAAATATTTAATTATATATTAATTAAGTAAAGTGTTTATACTATATTGTATATTAGATTTTCAAGAATTAGTGTATCCATGTATTTATATAATGCCAAATGCATATACTCCATATATCTGTCGATTTTTATAGATTTAAACAATTGCAAATTTTTTTTTTTAATAATTTAATAGTTACAATGAGAAAGGGATTTAAATTCTAGACATTTTTATTGGAAACATATGGAGGATATTTTGGTGAAGGAAAAACCTACAGAAACCCTACGTATAGGAGCATGTTGAGGACCATGTGTACCCATAGCAACCTCGTATGAGCACGCAATTAAAGCCCTGGCATACACGCATGCATGCTGCCTTGGCCATGGCAGCCTAGCATGGGTACGTGGCTAAGGCTATGGCATGCCTTGTGTCTTGACAAACAATCACAAGTATAATGAATTATGCAAAAATATAAATAAATTATTGTTATTTATTACTTCCCCCCAAGAAAAACGCTAACCTTATTGACCTAAAGCTCATTTTTTCTAGCCTGTTTCTAGTGTGAAAAGGGTAGTAATATAAGTTGTCCTTTCGTGTGCGGCAATAGAAACCTGTCAATTGCTTGAAAAACAATGAATCTTCCGTTACCTTTAACCCCTTTTTAACTTTTAAGTCAATATCAACACAAAAGATGGGATGTACGATTTTAGTATTGCGGTTGCATAGAAAATTAGGTTAAAACATAAAGATAAACAAAATTCATTTATAAACCTAAATCAATTTTAAATAACTTTACTCCATCTAAAAATTGCAAGAGACATCAATATAAATGTTATGAAAATAACATCATTATTTAAAAAAAAAAATTATTGATCAATTAGGAGGAGTTTTTTGTGCATCCTATCAATAGGAATATGAAACTTGTAATTGTTATTACGAGTTGATGTTGGTAAAAAAATTACCAAATGTTTCTTTTGATCTACCAAGCCAAAGTGGAGCTGAAATTTCATTTTCAAATGCTTTTTGGCTTTTGTTTTTATTGTAAACTCATATTCGCAAGCTCTTATAGTATATGCTTTGAACAATCCATGTGGCCTTGGGAGATTGCCACCATTATAGAGGACACTTTTAGTTATTTCAATACCAATCAGTCAATTCATTTTTCATAATATAAAAGCTAACACTGCTTCATAGCATGCTAGATCTCTTTTTCAAACAAAGAAATCCACTTCCTTTCATCAAAAAGAAAAAGAAGAAGAAAAAAAAAAAAAATCTCCTTCCAAGTTTGTGTGATTCTACTTCTCTGACTTTGAAATTTGAATAGCATATTAGTTTTAGTCAGACATCTAAGTAGCTAGGCCCTTCTATTTTGTTTTTTCAAATGTTGTGTACCTTATTGTTTCTCCTTATTTTTTCCTGTCTCATCATTTGTTACGTTTCACTATCAGAATTCAGACATATCACAGAAAAATTCCTGACTATATGAACTGGACTCTAATTTCTTTAATACCCAACTTTTGTGGTCCCTAATTAATTAATTAATCTATCTTTCAATGCTTTCATTATTGGATATTGACCCATTGGCTTACGCAATACCACTTACAAGCTTGTCATAACAATTATTGCTTGGTACAAGTGACCAATCCTGTCTCGGAGTTCTCTCTATATCAAGCTGCTTTTGTATCTAGTTCAAGATCGACTAATAATGTTACCATTTAGTCAAGAAATAGTCCATCATTTTCTTAAATGAAGACCCGTGAAGTTTTATGAATTTGAAGGTTTTGACGGTGACCTTAAAAGAGTTTTTATGGTAGTTAGAATGTGAATTCATTGATGAAGTTCTTTGTTTCTATTATTTTCCTTCCTAACTCTTTTTTTTTTTTTTTTTGATAATGGAGCTCATTTTTACATCATCCATGTCTTTTTGTTTAATGGCAGGCAATTCTCTCTTTTTCCTTTGCAAAAAAAATCCCTTGTTCTTCTCGGTTGATTTTTGTCCACAGGCTTCCTCATAGATTTGCAAGATCTCATTGAGTTTTTCAGTTTTCTTTTGGAGATTCTTGGCAGAACACGAAACTGTCATCTAAAATATATATAAATAAATAAATATACGACCCTTTACTGGAGATGGCAATTTGGTCCTGCCCTGTTTGACAGGAATGGGTGGTAAAGCAGGGATGGGATTAGACTTTTTAGATTCATCCTGTCTCATCCCTGCCCACCCCATGCTGATGAATTTTATAATTGTAAATTTTTCATACCCTAAAACTCAACTACTTAAACAAACATATCAATATTAACTTATTTTATACTATGAGATTTTTATTTTTGTTGTGATATCGTTTTGTTAAACACTTGGATAATATTATTCTGTTTTTGCTAAAAATTAGTTTGATTTGATAAGATAAATTTAGTTTTAATTTCAAGTATATTTTTTATTAATTAACTATGTTTTATTAATAAAAATTTAATAATTGTGGGAAAAATTAACAAAAAGTAGAGTTTAAAGGGGTGAGGCATGGCTTCGCAGGGCCCTAACCCTAATGGTCGGGGATGGGGCAAGAAAATTTTTCCCTTCATATAGGGCAAGGAAGGGTTAAGAAAAAACCATGTGAGGCGGGGGCGAAGACCCCATCCTTTGGCCTACCCCGACCCATTGCCATCCCTACCCTTCACTGCTTATGGTAATGCTATGGATTACTTTGTCTCTTTTCGCTTGTCTCAACAATGTTGTAAATCCTTCTGCATGCACCAAAAAGAGATAAGGAATAAAGGATCTTCTCGTCGATGCCCTCAATAGGGGATTATATGACCCTTATGATCTTTTTTTTATTAGTAGATAGTAGGTCATAGTAATTATGCACTAAAGGATCAAGTTCACCCATCTATATTGGAAATCCCATATTCCTCCTTATTTTTGCTAGGAATTTTCATTCCTTTCTTTCGTAAGCCTTACTCATATCTAATTTAAGGGTCATACTTGGTAGCTTTCCTCTTAGCCTTTTTTTCATATAGGTCATTGTTTTGAAGGCTACCAAGACACTATTTAGAATTAGTTTATTAGGAAAAAAAAATAGGCACTATGTTGATGCTCATTTTGGAAAAGCCTAACAATAGGAAGAAGCCCAGCAATATGGGCAGGAAAGAGTTAGCAGGATTGAAAGAAAACTCATTAAGCCCGAGCGGCAGCAATAATGGGTTATAGGCCCATAAAGTAAACAAATGGGCCTTGAGGAAAGCAAATGGGCCTAAAGGAACCTAGAGAAAGAAGTAGTAAACTCATAGGCATTATGTGATGTAGAAGAGTAAGAATGGGCCACAGCAGGCCCAAAGTAATGAATTAAGAAAGTAAGGGGTTGTCGGAAAGCCCATGAACCCCAAGGATGAAGGATATGATAATTGGGCTAGAGAAGCCAAAAAGAGTTAGTAAAAGCCCATGAAAATGCAGAATTAGAAAATGGGCCGAGGATGTCCAAGGAAAGCAAATAGGCCTAGGATGCCCAAGGAGAAAGAAATGGGCCAAAGGAGCCCACAAGTAATGTAATGGGTCAAGAAATCCCAAAGTAGCATAAATATAAACCCAATGACCATACTGAGACATTGTAACCAATAGAGAGAAGAGTATACAGTAGGCTTAAAAGAGGTCCAACAAGTATGGATCAAATAGCGCCGCAGCAGGAATAACAAAATGGTGTGGCAAGCCAACAGAAGGAGCAAATAGTGGGCTAAAAGGGAGAAAATTCCACGATCAAGCAAGGCTTAGCCCTTGGAGGAAGCAAGCCATAAAGAATGGAGGATCAGAAAACAGTTCACGCCATAAGAGGTCAAGAATGAGCGGCAGAACGTGCAAACGAACCTCCAGTCCATGGCAAATGCATGAGCAGTAGATAAGTTTTGGACATACGTGGAAGTGAAGCACGCATAAGGCCCAAGCACCACCAACCTATAACCAGCCAATACAGGAGTAGTGGGTTATGGGTTAAAGGTAAGAGAGGGTATGGTCTGATGGTAGGGAGAATGAAAAGCCTATTCTGGGGTTCCCGCTCGAACTCTTTTGGGGAAAATGTCCTGCTAGAATGACATACCATCCAAAAGAGAGAACAATGAATTGGAACTACTAGGTACATGTCATGAGGGATAGTAAGAGAGAATACCCACACTGTGGTGGATAAGAATGTCACGGTGAACATGCAAACAAAATAGTTTTCTTTTTCTGGTAATGGAGAGTGGCACAGCCAACACAGGTAAGTGGTGGTGGCTGGGCAGTTGACAAACCAGTGGGTGGTCGGGAAGAACACCAAATCCAGACAAAAGTAGTTAAAGGGTAAAATGGTAAAAAAAGTCACGACAGGCAATATTTAAAGGGTCATTGCAGTGCACGGTATCATTATCGCAACAATAGCAACCACTAGGAGAGAATTATAGCACCATCATCACCATAACACTACACGAGTGTAGAAAGGTAGAAAGAGAAATAGAGAGTGTAGAAAGGCAGACATCCACCAATAAGCTAATTCCTTCTCTCCCTTTAAGAGCATACCCTCTATTAAGGATAAAAGATTAGTTTGGGCATAAGCCATTCAAGCCCGTTCCCCTCAAAGTGGATAATTTCTACAGCAGGATCTTCCTAAGAGGTTATTCACATTAAGGGAGTGGATCCCTCCTTGGTTTTAGTCCCGTAACACAATTGAACACGGTAGACTAACCTTTTCCTTATTTGATTTCATTACTTATCGTTATTGTTTCCTTTCTCGTCTTTGCAATTTCACTTATAATGTGTTCCTTGTTGCTATATTGTTCTTTTCCTTATTTTAATTAAAGATCCCTTATTTGCCTTGCCTGACAGTAAGCATATCTCTTTTATAATTGTTTTATTATATTTATCTGTCATAACTCTTTTGCAATAGTTTCATTTTGTCTAACAGTAAGTGTGTTGCCTTTATCATTGTCCCATTGTATCTGCCTGCCATAACTTTATTGTAACAGTTACACCTACCATAGGCATGTGATCAAAGTTTCAGCAAAAAAGGGGCATAGTTTGTGCACAAGCTGGAACAAAGTGAGTTGCAATTGGACCGGTCCTAACTCTTATACCCAGAACACTTGAGTCTTAATGTGGCAAAAGGCAATAGGAGGCAGCCCAACCCAAAAGTGCAGAAAGACCCATCACACACTATATATCTTATGATATGATATGGGGTAGTAATTCTTTGAGTAGATTTGCTAGTAATTTTTCAATTAATTTGTATCTCACATTGTATATACTAATAGGCCTATACATTGTATTTTTTTTAAGGGCTTCCTCCCTCCCCTCCCTCTCTTGGGTATTAGGGCTATAAAGATGTAGTCTATTTCTTTAAGCTAGAGAGGATAAAATAACATGCACAACATTTTCACCAATAGAGATGGGCATAGGCTTATAAAGTATAAACACATAATTGATTTCACTCTTAATCAATGTGAGATAAGTAGCAAAGAGCAAAGTGTTTGGAACACACACACCCACACCAGCTCAAGACTTTGGTCTTGAGTTCATGTGTTCCGCACCACTAATATTTGCATTGGTGTCCATCTTCTTTTTGGTTGCTTTGGGTGCATAGGGGTCACCCCATCCCCTTACACATTTTTCCTTGAAAAAAAACACCCATCAAATATTGATGATGTCAAATATTTAACCACTTTCTAAGAGCAAAGTCATCCAATCTTTTGTTGTACATACACCATCAAACCTTTCACATATGTTTTGGATGAGTTTTGTACCAAGTGCGCATCTTGATTATTATTATTATTATTTTGATTTACACAAAATAGATAAAAACATTGTTATACCTAAAATAAAGTTTTGAAAATCTTTATATAAATAAATAAGATACTACACTCCATCAAAAATAAAAAAAATCCAAACCTTTGACTAGGGCTGTCTATAGACCTGCCCAACTCTAGTCACGGAAGCCACCTGACTGGAACCAACTTGACTTGTGCCTGATCTAGTAACTGTGGCAGTTGACGATGGGTGTGTGCCTTCAAAGCCAGATTCCGATGGGTCGAGTGGCTAGTCTCCTCCTCCAAGAACCAAATCAACTTGATTCGATTGACCTTTGCCATCTTCATTTAGATCTCCACCTCGATCGTTCAGAATCTCTGCCATCTCTGTTCAGTTCTCCACCCTGATTGGTGGAGATTTCGCAATCTTCAAGAAGATTCATCAGATTATGAATCTTGATCACCCTCGCTTTTGCTGGTTTTGATTGAAACCAACTCATCCCATGGAAATTCAACTTAATCTGATCTGTTGCTATTCTTCAGTTGATGACAATTCCTATTTTCTGCCACTAAACAGGATTGAATCAAGTCTGAATTGAACCCAAACCTAACTTGACATGTGAACACCCTTACATTTTGGCTACATATTGGTATAAAAAATGAAGAAAAGTCTATACTATTTTGAGAAATGTTATGTCTACAATACCATAGGCAGCTGCACATTAAAGCCAAGTGGTCATAAGACCACCCTAACATGGAAAAATAATAATAATTATATATAAATTTTAAAAATTTATGACTTTTTTGCCTTTAAAAAAAAAAAACATGTGACCACCCTATATTATTTTAAGCCCAACATAATTAAACTTTTGACAAAATTTGGCAACAAACTTGGTTGTAGACTAAGGCTTCAACTTTACTTAATATTTTTTTTATTGGATGTTATTTTGTTGACACCTTATTTTGCAACCCGCATTTAACCTCACATGAATGATAATTTCACCTTAGAAATATGCGTCTTGATTCTGATCATTAGATCATTACTCTCATTTCACCAAAATGATCTTGATGTTGTAACGATCAAATCGACTGGTCATAAACCCGAATCGGACCACCAGATTGAAAGTTATCATCAAATCAAGTTTTAATGGCTGAGATGCACCATCACAAATTGAGTCCAACTATATGTGATTATGAACAATTGATTTCAATTGGTTATAAGTATAATCAATTTGAGATTGATGATGTGTCATAATTTGATTGGTTAGGACTACATTTTATGGTAGGGTTGCACACACCTAATTAACTAGATAGTTAAATATTAATTATTCAATAAGTAATTTGTGCAATTATCTTTTAATTAGAGTAAATTTAGAACCAATTAAGTCTGAAATTAGAGTGATTGGAGTCATTTAATGTTAATTGGGAGCTAATTTGGGACCTATTAATGTTAATTGTGTTGAAACCATTTTCTAACAAATGACTTCTGCTCACCATTTCATCCATATCTTTCAGAATATTTTGAATCTGTGAATGAGGTTAATTTTTCCAGAAACTAGACATCTGGGGCTTCAGTTTGAGTATAAGAACGAGACAATTTCGATCAGAATTGAGTCAGATATGATTTTTCGAAATTGGCTCTACAGGCTGTTACAGTAGCTACGGGAAAACCGAATTTTGCCTTACTCCTCACTCCCACCAATCTTTCCATTTAATGCACCAGATTTTCCCAAAGGCTAAAATGAGGTCTAAATTCATAATTCTTTTTCAACCCTCATTAAATGACATTTCATTCATATTTCCTCAATCACTACTATATAAACGCCACCTCTCCTTCATTCCAAGATACAAAAAAAACCCCTCTCTTCTCTTCTCTTGAGTTTTAGTGAAGTTGAGTAGTCTTGTCATATCTTGATCTTCCTGAGACTCAAGGGGTATTAAGTGAGACTCACTCTCCCTCTCCTAGCTCTTCTTTTCCTCCACCCTTAGGACCTCCATCAAGAGTCTCCTCCTCCACTATATGAATCTGGCATGAAGGTATAATCTCCTTCCCTAACTGTTTGTTTATATTGTCATGATAAGAATTTAAAATTAAAACATGATAATTCTCTTGAATATGTTTGAATGTTCTTAATTTTTCTTATGTGTTCGTTTTTCACATGTTTTTGGTTGTTCATCACATGTTCATGCATATCACTAGATTTAATCTTAAATCCACATCAAAAATATGAAAAACATATTTGTTTAATAATTCTTTCAAATCCTTGAATTTAGGTTATCACCATCCACACACTTTCACTAGAATTTAGTTTTTAATCCAAATACAATGCTTAATAAATTGAATTAGGGTTTATTACATGCACACACATTAAATTCAACATGTAAATTGATTGACATATTTGATGATATGATATGAATGTTGGTCACCATAGTCTAGAAGACCGGTTTCACCGGGTAAGGTGGGTGTCTAACATCTTCCCACCTTATAACATAGCCTCCGAGCTTAGATCAAGGGTTAGTAAATCAAATGCTTATCCATATAATTTTCGATTTTTAAATTGTAACTAGGAAACAAAGTCATTTACTTTATCTTAGATTGTATCGAGGACCAAAGTCATGTAATTTTCCTATGATCAATGTAAATTCAATTACAGATTAATAAAATGAGAAAATTTTCAAATTTTGGTTTTCTCATTTATTCCAATAATTAAATAAGTGGTGACTCCATTGTAAAATCCTTAATTTAAAGGGGGAAAATATAACTGGTTGACTTTATTTTGAGAGGCAATAACACGACTCCACCCATTCACGTGGGTTTGGCCCAACATCCTATAAAAGTGGGCCGGGGGCGCGGTCTCTCACATATTTTAACAAACCTACCATTGAATTACATTTTCTTCTTATATCTTCCATATTTGCAAAATTTCAATAAGAGCAAAAGTCAATAGTTATGTCATCAATCAAATATTTAAAATTTGAGTTTTTATAATCCAAAATTATATATAAAAAATAAGTTTATCGAATGGTAAATAACATTTGAATGGCATGAAATTTGACATGTGTTTTAAAAATATAAAAAATATGCAATTCAACAGTTAGATTTAAAAATATTTAGGTATTTTAATTTTTATTAAGAGTAACTAAATTTGTAGTTTAAAGCTACAACTAAATTTGTAGTCAAACTTTCTCGTTAAACTTTGGTTCCCTTAACAATATATTAGGCACTTATAAACACAGAGGAAAAGTCCAAGAAAATTTTTATTGAACTAAAATTTTGAAAGACATGTAACTTATATCACTGATAATGATACTATTATGTAACGATTTTAAAATAAGATCGTAAAAGGAAATTATAAAACTTTATATATATTTTTGTTTTTTTTTTTTTTGGTTATTATTTGAAATTCTCTTTTTATCAAATTTTGTATAATATAGGTTTCATAATCATAATGACCATCCTAAAAAAAAAAACTTTTAAAACTATCACTATACAATATTTTCACAACAAATTTTAAGTGACGGACTGATATTAACCGAACAAAAAATTAATTTTACTAATAAATTCAAATCAGAACTAATAATAAATAATTATCTATGATTTATAAAAAGGATTTTATTAATGTAACAGTTCTGGTGCAACTTTTGTAACAGCGTATGGCCAAGTTAAACAAATTTGCCCTTAAGCGTGCGTTTTTGAGTGTACAAATTTACTTGGATTGTCACTGTCAGTCTCAAAAAGAAGGGACGAGAGGAGGCAAGACTGGGCAGGGCCTTCCGTGTTGAGTTGGCAGGTACTGTACTAAGTGACGCTTCTTTTATCCAGTAGGTGCAACCGACGGCTGTGCAAGACCCACTCATAAAGGTACCACTGACCCACTTCTTTCTACAGGACCCCTAAACTCTCAAAGGAGCTTCACGTGGCCACGTGGGGGTGGATGGATATACCTTGTGATCGAGGTTAAGGATATATTTAATATCCTCTTTTATCCTATGTATTTTAATGGCGTATACCATAGGGCACTTCACTTGTATTGTATACCTTTCGTATTCATACCCCCTTTAGGTGTATTTGTACGCAGAGGGGTGAATGTGTAAATTTCATAGGGGTCTGTTCATTTTTGACTTTTGATGCTTGTTTACGGTTCCGTGCAACACGTGAGGTCATGTTTAATAATGCAATGCAATGTAAAACAAAAATGTTAAGAGTATGCATGACAAAATGGTGAAGTTATAAAAGGAAGCACAAAAATGGTAAATATATGTGAGTCCACAGCTTTATTACTGGACTTACTGCCACAGTACCACTTGTGAAGTCAAGTAAAAGCTGTGAATTTTAGCTAAGTTAATTTTTTGCTTTTATATACTGTTTTTTAAAATTTTATTTTTTATTTATTTTTTTAAATATAAATATATTTTAACATATTTTTAATAAAAAAATTTCAACAAAAATTGTTCTGGTAGACTAGAGAGAGACAGACACAGAGACATGGAGTTTTCTTTCTCTTTCTCAGAATTCTAATAAGTCTGCGCGGCTTGAATTTGCATGGATTTGATTGATAAACTCAGTCTCAGATCTCGGAATGGTAGGCGTGTATCATGCATTTTATGTACATTTCAGAGTATTCAATTTCGTTATAACAAAAAAAAAAAAAAAAAAAAGAGTATTCAATTTCAATCACGTGGCCAACCATGCCATTATATCTTGATTTTAATTTTAATTTAATTTGTCTTGTCATCTACTCTTGTCCGTTTCTCTAAACTGGCTCGTGGTGAGCACAGCAGCACATCCCACGTAGCACCCATGCGTCTAACATGTATAAATAAAAGGTGTAAATTCTTTTACTCGAAAAAAAAAAAAAAAAAAAAGTGTAAATACACTTTTAGTTCTTACATTTTGTATTTTTTTTTTGTCTCTATATTTTATTTTTATCACTTTTAGTCCTTAAATCAATTAACGCGTGACATTTAAGTTTTTACCGTTAGTCACCTTAGACATTTAAGTTCTTACCGTCAGCCAACTAACGGGAAAAGCTAAGGTGGCTGAGAAAAGAATTAAAAATTATTTAAAAATATTAAAATAATAATAATAATAATTTTTATTTTGGTATTAAAAAATGCCACATGAGCATATAAATTTAAAAAATTAATTTATTAATTTTAACTGAATAAAAAACAAAATTAAAACCCAAAAGTCACAAAAATTAAGATCTAAAAAGTATCTTGAACAAAGTTAAAAAACAAAATATTTGAAAATTTTTCTTTTTCATTAGAATATTCGGAAAAACATGTTTTTTCTCCAATCTTGGTTGGAAACATGTTCAGACCATCTCTTTTTTCTAATTCCATTTCCAATTACAATTCCTAACTAAAACCAAACAAATCCTTATAAACCAATTTCTCTTCTCCATTTATCAAAAAAAAAAAAAAAAATTCTCTTCTCCTCTCTTTGAGCGATTCCACAGTCCCCATCAAATCTCTCCAAACCTCAATCTCTACCTCTCGATCTCACTCTCTCAGCAAGTGTGATGAAAACCTTGAGCTTCTCCATGACAAGACCGTTCTCAAGTTGACGCTATAGCTTGACTCTCAGGCTTGACCACGACTTTGCTGGGTGCGAGCTGAGACCGAGTTGAAGTGAGGCAACTGTCTGGGGATCAGACGACTCTTCCAGCAAGTTTGATGGGTTCGAGTTCAATCGGTGGTAGTGGGTTGTTTTTCTCTTAATCTCTTACTTTCTCTTTATCTAAACCCGACTCTCTCTCTCTCTCTCTCTTGATTGTTTGATAAGTTTTGTGGTGGTGGGTTTGATCAGTGGAGGTGGTGGCTGGATTTTTTTGTGTTTGGGTAAAAAGAAAATTTATGGGTTTGGATTTGGGTGGAAAGAAAATTTCTAGGTTTGTGTTTAAGTTTATTGGTTGGGTTTGTGTTTATGTTTGTTGGCTAGGTTTGATCAGTGGAGGTGGTGGCTGGATTTTTCTATATTTGGGTAGAGAGAAAATTTCTAGGTTTGGGTTTGGGTGGAAAGAAAATTTCTTGGTTTGTGT